>NC_062564.1:150486588-151094505 GCF_022837055.1 Prionailurus viverrinus
AAAATTAAGAATAGATTTACCATATGAATCAGCTAATCTGCTTCTGGGAATTTATCTGAAAAAAACAAAAACATTAATTCAAAAAGATATATGCACCCCCAAGTTCACTGCTGAATTATTTACAGTAGCCAAAATCCACAAAAAACTTTAGTGTCTATTTATGGATGAATAAAGAAGATGTGATTATATAGATACAGATACACACACACACACACACACACACACACACACACTATGGATTACTACTCAGCCATAAAAAAGAAGGAATTCTTGCTATTTGAGACAATATGGACGGACCTTGAGGGCATTATACTAAGTGAAATAAGTCAAACAAAGAAAGATAAATACTATATGATTTCACTTTTATGGGCAGTCTATAAAAGCAAGCCAAATACACAAAACAAAACTCATAAATACATAATACAGATTAGTGGTTACTAGAGAGGAAGAAGTTATCAGAGGGGAAGTTGGGGATGGGCCAAAAGGGTGAAGGGGGTCAATTTTATGGTGACAGACGATAACAAGACATTGTGGTGATCACTTTGGAGTTTATACAAATATCAAATTATCATCTTGTACACCTGAAACTAATATAATATTATATGCCAATTTTACTTCAAAAAAAAAAAAGATAAAGAAAAGAAAAGGTTAGAGAGAGGTTTTGGCCACAGCTATTGAATTTTTAATTCCCAATAGTGCATCAATTATAGGATTTTTTTCTATGTTATCCCCTCTACTTCTGATATTTATACAACTCAATGAACTAAAGCAAAAACGTCCATTTTTGTTCTCCCTTCCAGATCAGAAATATTACTATTACCAAACCTCCTTCCAGATCCCCAGTATTGAATATAATCCTGAATTTTCAGTTGAGCACTCAAAAATTAGAACAGACCTGAAACAAAAAGTCAATAATGAGGTAAGTCTAGCATCATTTCTACCAATAATACTATTGTGAAGAAGGTTAAAATAAAGTTAAGAGATGATTGAACCTATACTGGGATTGCCAGATAAAATACAGAATGCTCAGTTAAATTTTAATTTCATATCCTCCTGAAAATATATTTCATTCAATATTTTAAACATGCCTATACCTTACATTGAAATGTAACCACATTTTTGTTTGCTAACTCTGGCAACTCTAACCGACATTTTCACAGGAAAATTGGAAAAATATCGTGGACAAAGAATAATTGCATCAAAGACTAAATAATAGAAGCCCAACAGAAAAATTAAATAGCTCAAACATAAAAAATGAAATTATTAGAGTTATCTGGAAACATAACTCAATCATTCAGACACAAACATTACCATGTATCAATTTTTAACCACCTAATGTATTTATGAGCCTCGTACATTTCCCACCAGGCAAGTTATACTAAACATTTATTCCTGAAAATACACCACAGAAACATACAGACCAGTTCTTCCACTGAAGACTTCAGTTGTGTACACAGCTTCTATTGTGTCTAGCATTGATCAAAGATGATAGATCATTTTGCCAGCTTTAGACATATTTCTTTCTTCATTGCCTCAACCAAAAGTAAAAACTGATGAAATGAGTTGAAGGTTACAACTGAGTGGGATTGACATGTCTTTCCAAAAACACATCATAAGGAAATTTTGATTAAGAAAAAATAATCAGGGCAGGGTATATTTTGTTATAGGAAGCAAAATATTAAATTACAGTCTAAGCATTGAAGTCAGGACATCCATATTCATATCCAAATTTTAATTTTTGACAGCCTATCAGCTTTGATAAAGCTCCTTGACCCGTCAAAGTTTTAACTACAAAACAGGTATAATTTCACCTACCTCCCTCAGTTATTCTGAAGACTGGTTTATGTTGTGAATAAAAAGTATGAAAAGTTATGTCCAAATAAATGTTAGCATCTGTTTCCTGTGCTCTCACAGAACTTTTTATACGCCTCTGCTAAAGCGCTTACCACCTTGTTACAACATTATTATTTTGTATGGCTTTGTCCTTCTGAATTTGTGAGGGGCTAAGTCTACTAATTCTTATATTTCTGGTGCCTATAACAGTGCCTGTCATGTGGTAGGACTATAAAAATACACTTCAAGGAGATGACTAGTAAGTAACGCACTAGAATTGGCCCTCTCCTCTAGAGTATTAATGGAGACAACATAATTAAGGGAAGTACGGTAATTTAGACCAGAAGTTGGCAATTTTTTTCTGTAAGTTACCAGATAGTAAATATTTTCAGTTTTGCAGGTTATGTGGTCTCTTGGAAACTATTCAAATCTGTCACTGGAGTGCAAAAGCAGCCATAAGATAATACGACAAATAAGTATGGCTATGGTCCAGTAATACTTCTTTATGGACACTTAAAGTGGAATTTTGTTAAATTGTTAGATGTCACAAAATATTCTTCTTCTGATTTTTTTCAACTATTCAAAAAATGGGAAGACCATTCTTAGATGGTTGTCTAGATTTTTCCTACAGGCTGTAATTTGCTGACCCCTGATTTAGACTATGAGTTATAGTTCTAGGAAATATTTTCCTAAAAGAAATTATTAAAACCAGTGCCTAAAATGAATTTTAGAAACTTTTTGTGGAGTTCAATAATCTAAATTGTTTATATGCTCAATTACCATGGGTAATACATGGTTCACAAAGCAGTGATTTCAAAAGAAACAAGAAAAAATAATGAAATTGTAAAGAGAATGGAAGGAGGCAAGCAGAAAATTTATGATTATATATAAGATATGCAAGTATCATATATAAAGACATATTAATGTATATAGAAAATCTGGAAGTACATAACCAAAAATACAAATAGCAGGTTCTCTATATGGTGACTTAGAAATTATTTTAATGCTTTTTGCTGTATTGCTTGCTTTTTATAACTTTTTACAATGAATATGTATTTGTTTTCTCAAATAATGTATGTATGCTATAAAAATATTTCCTTAAAAACCAAATGTATGTAGGGGCGCCTGGGTGGCGCAGTCGGTTAAGCGTCCGACTTCAGCCAGGTCACGATCTCGCGGTCTGTGAGTTCGAGCCCCGCGTCGGGCTCTGGGCTGATGGCTCAGAGCCTGGAGCCTATTTCCGATTCTGTCTCCCTCTCTCTCTGCCCCTCCCCCGTTCATGCTCTGTCTCTCTCTGTCCCAAAAATAAATGTTGAAAAAAAAAATTAAAAAAAAAAAACCAAATGTATGTATGCTATAAATGTATGTATGCTATAAAAATATTTCCTTAAAAACCAATTTTCCCTTTATAATCAGTTAGTAGGAAGACACATGGTCATTCATTTTTTTGCTATTGATTTCTCAACAAACATGCTCACTAATCCATCCAATATGATATGGCATGGCACTTCACCAGAAAAGAACTGATAAATTAACTGCATGAAAAGCATTTGTTCAACACAGACCCAGTTTCAATATTTGCAGCTCTTCACCTTTGATTTGGGAAACTGATTATTGAGACTCAAGTTCACTTAAGGTTTGGCATATGGTCAGTCTTTTTTTCAAGAAGCCAACTTGACAAGTTAATGATAATAAACAGGTTTGTAAAAGCATAGATTCTTTAATAAGCCGTGGTTTTAGTAAGAAATAATTTATTCTAGGAATTTATAGTACAGAGAAATTATCCCACAGAGAAAAGTCTAAAATGACATACAAATGGCATATGTAGTCTTGTCTTTTCTAAGTAATTATTTCATGCATTTTTTCTTGATGAATATATTTTTTTAGGAAGTACCTGATAAACACACATTCTGCACCTCTCCTCCCTTTGCCACAGGATCAAAACATGGCCTAAAAATTTCACTAAAGCCTACAAAACTGATTCTTCAATCAATGACGATAGCTGAGCTTTAATGATAATGACTATACACATCAAATTTTCAAAGAAATTCAGTCTCAGCACCTCCATCCCTATGTATATTTTATATTGGCTACTGAAATATCTAGCTTAATTCAACTCTTTATATCAGCCATCCTTGATCATGTGACAAATTGTTCAAAAATCAGCATCCACTTATAAGGATGACCTTTATGACACCAGGATTGTGCCCAAATGAGCTTTCTGAGGATAGTTGCAAACTTAGAAGTAAGTGCTATAACTGCAGATTTTACACAGGCATTTTTGTGATATATTGAAATGTGTGAATTCATATTTTAAAAGTTCTTTACTGTTGTTTTTTCTTTTTTCAGATAGATCAGATATTTCGAAGATCCAGTTTAAATCATTATTACATCAAGTCTCATGTTGTCACTCTCAGGTAATCACAACTAATTAATTTTTATAATGAAAAGACAATTTGTATTATTTAGTTATTTTTCAATTGTTCCATTTGTGGACAGGATCGAAAAATCTCAGACTTAACAAGAGCACAAATTTTTTAATATTATTACATTTAATTGTTATTCTTTCTGTATAGAGTACCTATAGGGAGAGAATTTCTTAGTTTGGGTATTGATACAATATATTCTACTGGTTGTCCTCTTAAAGACTTGCATTTTAGTTAAAGATACTTACAATCCTTAAATACTCTTCTCAGTTTTGCTTGCTTTATTTTTTAACAATAAATAGATATTGTGAATTTTTAAAAATCAAGAAAACATACACAAAGTTGATGGATTTAACAAGTGTTTTTTGATGTATTTTTCCAGAAAAAAAAATGTAGAACTCTCAGATACTCAGCTTTCTCTGAATATGATCAAGTTACACAAGGAGGGAATAATTCAGGTATTAACACCTATATGACACAGGAAGGAGGAAAAATCCATGAGAATAAAATACATAAAATATTTATGTTTATTTTCTTGAAGATATAACTAATATTTAAATACTAAGGTATAAAATAATCACAATTATTGCTATGACTTCACTCATTGTGGTGTTTTTCTTTTTCAGGTCAAGTAATGATGGTTTGAAAACAGATGTATTGCTTAAATTTCAGTTTGTTTCTAACAATGCAGACACAATAAAAAGGCAAGCTGGCAACATTTTGCATCAGAAGCTGATATTAAATGACAGCTTCTTGAAGACAGATACTTCATTACCTCATCTTAGAGGCAAGAAATATCATTTTCCTTCCCTTGTTAGAGTTTATCATTTTAGCAATATTCTCAACTACAGAGAAAAGTTTATTTTACCATAAAATGAAACCACTTTTCATTTTTAAATCTCTCCTTTACTTAATAATAAACAAATCCCCGCACAATCGACACCAAATATTATCTTCCTTTGGTTAGTATAGAAATAATTATGAAACATAAATTATACTATAACCCAAATATAATTTTTTTAAAGTTCTTGGTGGAATTGTTTGAATTAATTAAGAATGTATGAGATAAAAACCTACATTCTGCTACTGATATAGTAATCTATAGTGCCTGGCTCTTTCTGTTGCAATATTTTCTTCAATCTGAATCCAGAATGTAAGAGTGGTATGAACACAGAAATCATGATATGTGGAACACAAACATAATTTGGGCTCCTGTGAAAGGAGACCTGGCTCTTTTTCTGACACTACAATAAGCCTTCCTATAGCATGCAGGATAGGACTGGCCTAGGGCCATAGAGGAAACAGAATAAGAAAAATGTCAGGCCCTGATGATACCTGCCTCTGGCATAAAGGCACCATATCATTTGCAACACAGGCATAAGGAACTAGGTGATAAATGTTTGGGGTATGAGACTAAACAAAGCTCATCATAATTCCAAGGCTATTGTTAGCCTCATATATATTAACTTTGAAGTTGTTATATTTATAAGAACTTATGTAAGCTATGATACGAGACTCTAAGGCTGACAGATAATTAAGTTACTAACAAGTATTCCCTTGGTATCCCCCCCCCCCCCCCCCCCCCCCCCCCCCCGCCAAACTGTTCCAGAGCACTAGAGCAGATACATTATAATAAACTAACAGAAGAGAAACTTGCATTTGGTTTGGCAAAAGTCAGAAAGAAAAAAAATAGCTTGAAGAACTTTGAGTCTCTGTGAGTAATGGCCAACATTCAGTTCTGTTTATCATGCACCTAGAACAGAGTAGACTGAATCCAATGTACTGGGCTTTAGATAGCAGAGACAAGACTTCCTGAAGAAAACATTTTGTTAAGGATATAGGTACATGTGAAATTTTGACTTTTTAAAAAATGTGACTTAATCTTGAGCTCCCATGAAGCCAAATGTTAGAAATTTAAATTCCATCATTTCTGGATCTATCTGCCCACCCCGACCCCCACTTTGTGGTGTTAGGGCACTTAGGTCCTTCGCAGTGTTGCTGGATCAGGATGGGGATTGGTCTATTCAGGGATCTCCTGGTGAACCATCCATCACCAGATCTTCAGTTGCCTATCAAAGCAAGTTACTTTTAAGAAAATCCTCATTCCCATGCAAAACTCTTCTCAGATTCATCATTGATCCTGAGACTTCTGTGTTTACCGAGGGTGCTTAGAAATTAATTTGCACATATTTTATTTCATCTATCTTTGCAAAAGACTGACATTCTTGAATATTAGAAATGTGTCTTCTGTAGTTACAACCACATACCCAAGATTAGCACAGAACTCAGCACAGGGCAGGACGTTGGTATTTGTAAAATGTTCTATCTTTAACTGTGTAAACTAACTCAATCTCCTGAAAGTGGGCATGAAACAGAAGCAGTCTTAAAATCAACAATCACCACAGAACACTGAGGAAACTGGAATCATTCCTTTTTCCATATAGACTTTTAGAACTGCATGAAAATACAGAAAAATTTTAAAAACAAAAGCTGAGTTTCATAGGGTAAGAGAAATCATTTCAGTATATATAGTAAAAATAAAAATGCATGGAATATATTCTAGGAGACACTGCAGGTGGTAGTGGGAAGAACCTTAGACTAGAAGTCAGGAGACCTGTGTCCCAGCGATAACCATGGTAGTGCAGCCTTGGGTAAGTTGCTAAAATGGTCTCAGTTCCTATTTTGCAAAATGAAAATAGTAGCAACTGTGAAATTTATCCTTTGGAAAAACTTTAAAATGCTTTGAAAAGTATAAACATATTAATGTAATGTATTATTTTATGGGCTTTCTCAGGTATCTTTAGCAACACTGATCCTAGGAAGTTGGGGAATTGATTAACTTATCTCTTGAAAAGAGTATCTGGAAAGCTAAAACACACACATAGCCCCCAAACACAAATATTAGAAGAGTTAGTTGGCTAATATCTTGAGTCCAACAAAGAAAAAACAATGCAGAAATATATTAGGTTTAATTTTATAAAAGTAGTTTATACAGGATCACAATAAAGCTCAAGGGGAAGCTCTGAGTGTAGCTTTCAGAGTTAATAAAGTACAAGTTTGATAAATAGTTATCTATGTATATCTCATTTTTAAAAATTGCAGAATTTAAAGTGCTCATGCATAATTTGGTGAATTTCTTTCTAAAATTTATAGCCTTATGAAAATTTCTTCTCATTTTATACAAGTCAGAATACTCTCCAGTGATTCTAGTGACTAGATTTTGGGGGGAAAAGGAAAGAAAAAAGAAAAGGAAAGGAAAGAAACGGAAAGGAAAGGAAAGGAAAGGAAAGGAAAGGAAAGGAAAGGAAGGGAAAGGAAGGGAAAGGAAGGGAAAGGAAGGGAAAGGAAGGGAAAGGAAAGGAAGAAAGGAAGGAAGGAATGAAGGGAGGGAGGGAGGGGAAAACAATTAGTTGGAAGAGAGAATTAGCTAATATTGCCAGTGTCTCAAGAAAGTGTACTTTTAGTCACTGATTTTACTCTAAACCTTTCATGAAATTATTAATTCTTTTATGATCCCTAATTATGCCTCTATTTCTGTTTCTTTTCATCATATAAATATATATAATATAAAGAAAAATTCATGGAATTTACTTGTAGGGAGGAAAAATAATTTTCCCTTCATACTTCTGAGTTCTTGATTATAATAAAAGACTACTGTAATAAAAGATGATTGACAAGAAAAAAGAAACAAAAGTTTATTAGCATGATGTATACATGGAAGATAAGTAGGGGAAAATGAGTAACTCAAAGAGGTGGCTTAGAATTTGGCTTTTATAGCATCTTCATCAAGGAACAAATTTGTGAAGAAATGAGAGAACAAAGGAGAGCAGTTTTAGGCTTTCAAGGACAGAGATAAGGGCTAGTTAGTAAAAGTGTTATAAAGATTCTTCTGGTGCCTTCTCCAGGCTGATAGGGTCTAAAACTACCTCTAGGAATTAACCTTTCTCCTTCCTGGTAGAGAGAAGAAGAGGGACACCTTTGTAAACTTACGTCCTGCCTTTAGGCAAATAGAGGAAGGGCAAGAGGAATTTCTTGTATCTGCTTTTTCTCACTTACCTTTGATTCAAAATAACTCATATACCAAAGTGACATATTTTGGACTAGCATAATCTGATGCTCCTCACACTCTAGGAGAGGATGTAAGTGGTAGTCTTTTTTTTTTTAATCATTTAGGTCAGTTATGGGTTTTTTGGCTTGCTTTTAAAATGCATAAACTTCGCCTCTCTTTGTGAATTATCTCAGATCAAAGCCAAATAGCATGTGATATCACTTTTATTCATTCATACTAGTGTAATTTAAAAATTTTTAACATTTTAAAATCGTTTTCTGATCTTAATTTTTTCAGCCAGTAGGGCTTTTCCCTTCTAAATTTAGTATTTATTTCATAGCAGTTTTATTTAGCATAATAATAAGTTAACCAGAAGATTTATCAGTAATATTTCATTTAATCCCTTTCATGCCTTGTTTCTAATCAAACACTATATTATCTTTTTTAACCAGATCCAATATCTCACCCATTATTGAAATAAATTTTATTTTAGGTAGGAAAGTGAATAGTTAGAATAAGAAAGAAATCACAAATCACAAATTTTAAAAAGCTAATATACTACATATAGAATCCAGAAAAAAAAGGACATTATTTTTATTAATTAGTTTCTTGGTATGCCTCTGTAATACCTCACTGTTATCCCTTTACATTTTTTCGACTGCATATTTATTCTCTGATTACTTCTTCAAATGACAATGTTTTTAATATTCTATAAGAAGAATAGAAAAGTAATTCAGACTTTCCACTGGGATGCTTGACTTTTAAAAATATTTTGAAATAAGTATAGATTCACAGGAGGTTGCAAAGCAATTTATAGGGAAATCTCATGCTCTTGCGCCCTTCCCCCAGCCTTTGGTAAAGTTAACATCTTATACAACTATAGCACAACATCAAAGGCAAGAAATTGGCATAGATAAAACCCATAGAGCTTATTCAGGTATCATAGTTATATATGAGCTCATTTGTGTGTGTATGTGTGTGTGTGTATGTGTAGGTGCAGCTCTATGCCATTTTATCACATATGTAGCCTTGCATAACCACTACCACCATCAATATATTCAACTGTACCTTATTGCGTTGTCCTTGTGTTATCTGGACACAGATATAACTATACCCATCTCTTCCACCCATCCCTAGCCTCTGGCAACCATTAATCTATTCTCCATCTCTATAATTATTTCAAGAATGTCACATAAACTATACATTTTGTATCATTTTGAACTTGACCTTTTCCACTCAGTGTAATTTTCTTGAGGTTCATCCATGTTGATGTGTGTATCAATCATTTGTTCCTTCATTGCTGAGTAGTATTCCATTGTATTCCACAGTTTGTTTAACCACTCATCCATTGACTAACATTCGGGTAGTTTCAAGATTTTGGCTATTACAATGAAGCTGCTATGAACATTGGTATATATGTTCCTATAAGAATAAGTCTCCATTTTTCTGGGATACATCCAAGAGTATATTTTTTGGGTTTATAAAAACATTTTGAGTTTTGAAAGGAACTACAAAACTACTTTCCAGAGTGGCTGTACATTTTGCATTCCCATTGGCAATGTATAAGTGACCCAGTTTCTCTCAATCTTTGCCAGAATTTGGTGTTATCACTATTTTTCATGTTGGCCTTTCTGATAGGTGTATAGTTCTATCTTATTATGTCTTTAATTTTATTTTCTCCAATAGCTAATAATAGCAAAAATCCTTTTAATTGCTTGTCATCTATACATCCTCTTTGGCAAAATGTGCAAGATTTTTCTAATCGAGTTGATTTTTATTTTTTAAATATCAAATTTTGCAAGGTTTTAATGTATTCTAGATGCAAGGTCTTTGCCAGATATGTAATTTGTAAATAATTCCTACTGCTCTGACATTTGCTTTTTCATCCCATAAACAGATAGGAAATGTTTTACATTTGATGAGATTCAACCCACCAAACTTTCATTTTATGGATTATGTTGTTGGTAAGAAATATTCCCCTAGTCCTGGGTCTCTGACAATTATTTCCTATGTTCTTTTCTAAATTTTATAGTTTTACACTTATACTTTTTAACATTTTATACATATCTCTATAAAATTTGAAGGCTTCACATTACATTATATCTTATATTAAAGTCTATGATCCATTTTGAGCTCATTTTTGTGTAAGCTGTGAGGGTTTTTTTGCTGCCCACCTTTCACTGAATTACATTGTCTCCTTTATCAAAAATTAATTGGGCATTTTTGTGGGGATCTATTTTTGGGTTCTCCATTCTATTCCATTGATTTATCCTTCCACTAGGATCATACTCTCTTGAATGCTGCAGCTCTATAGCAAGCTTAGCATTGGGAAGGATGATTCTCCCACTTTATTATTCTTTATCATTATTATTTTAAATACTTTAGGTCTTAAATAAATTTTAGAATAATCTTATATATATCTACAAAAAAAAACCCTAACAGATTTTGATAGAAATTTTGCTAGACCTATAGATCTATTAGGGGCAAATTGACCTCTTTTACTATGTTGAGTATCAGCATTTTCTAACTTTCAGCATACAAATCCTGTACATTTTTGTTACATTTATAACTGAATATTTCATTTTCTTTGGAGAAACTGTAAACATGTTTTTATATTTTGATTTCTACTTGCTTATTGTCAGCATATAAAAATACAATTGATTTTTGAGTATTGATATTGTATTTTGCAACATTACTAAATTCACTTGTTAATTCTAGGCTGTTGTGGGTGGTTTTTTTTTTTTTTAGTAGATTCCTTGGAGTCTTCTATGTACACAATTATGTCATCTTCAAATAGAGAGAGTTTTCTTTTTTCTATCCAATGCATATGCCTTTTATTTGTTTTTCTTATCTTATTCAGTGGCTAGACCTTCCAGTACTATGTTACATAAGAGTGATGATAGTGGATATTCTTGCCTTATTTCCTATCATAGAGGGAAAGCATTCAATCTTTCACCTTTAAGTATGATGTTAGAAATAGGTTTTTTGTAAATGTTCATCAAAGAAGTTGAGAAAATACCTCTTAATGGACCAAGAGTTTTTATCATAAATGGGTGTTGGTTTTTTGAGATAAAATTTATGTAACATAAAATTAACCATTAGCCATTTTAAAGTGTACAATTTAGTAGCATTAAGTTGATAATATTGTGCAACCATTATCTCTACCTAGTTTCAAGACATTTTCCTGAGCTCAAAGGAAATCCTATACCAATTAAGCACTCATTTTCCCTTCCCCCAGCCCCTGACAACCCTAGTTAACTTTCTGTATTTATGGATTTACTTATTCAGGATGTTTCATATAGATGAGTCCATATAATATGTTACTTTTGTGTCTGGCTTATTTCACTTAGCATAATATTTTCAGAGTTCATCCATGTTTTAGGATGTATCAATACTTCATTTCTTTTTATGGCTGAATAATATTTTACTTTATAGATATATTTTGTTTACCTATTCATCAGTTGATGGACATTTGTGCTGTTTCCATTGTTCGGCTATTGTGAATAGTACTGCTATAAATATTGGTGTATAGTATTTGAATATCAGTTTTCAATACTGTTGGATATATACCTAGGAGTGGAATTTCTGGGCAATATGGTAACTCTATGTTTGACTTGTTACCGAACTGTAAACTGTTTTCCACAGTGGCTGCATCATTTTACATTCTCACCACAATGTATAAAGGTTCTAATATTTCCCAATCTTCATCAACACTTATTATTTTCAAATGTTTTTATTGTGACTATGATAGATGGATGTGGTGGTGTGACAGGTGCCAAATTTTGTTGAATATATCTTCTAGATCAATTGACATAATTATATAATTTTGTTCTGTAGCCTGTTGGTATGGAAGATTGCATTAATTGATTTACAAATATTGAACTATCCTTACGTACCTGGAATAAACCCACTTCATCACTCCATATTATTCTTTACATACATTGCTGGATTCAATTGGTTAAAATTTTGCTGAGAATTTTGCATCTAAATTCATGACAGATATTAGTGTGCTTTCTTTTCTTATCTAGTTCCAGTATTAGGATAATACTGGCTATATCAAATAAATTAGGAAATGTTCTCATTTCTTATAGTTTCTAGAAGGAATTGTGTAAAAGTGGTGTTAATTCTTAGAATGTTTTGCCAAAATCTCCAGTGAAGCCATCTGGGCCTAAGGATTCTTTTCTAATCTTTTATTACAAATTCAGTTTCTTTAACAGTAGGACTGTTCAGGTTATCCATACCATCTTTGATGAATTTTAGTAGTTTATGGTTTTCAAGGAATTCATCCTTTTCTTTTAAATTATCAAACTTATGAATGTAAGGTTGTTCAAAGTATTCCTTAATTAACTTATAAGGGCTGCAGGCTCTTTTGTGATAGCCCCTCATTTAATTGCTGATATTGGTGATTTTTGTCTTCTTTATTTTTATCTTTATCAATCTTCTAGAAGCTTATCAATTCGATTGATTTTTTTCTTACAACCACTGTTTTTTGTTTCAATGATTTTTTTATATTATTCTTCTGTTTTAACTCTTGATTGAAATTCTGATCTTGATTGATTTTTTTTCTTCACTATTTCCTTCTTCTACCTTACTTTAGGCCTACTTTGCTCTTCTTTTTCTAGTTTTTTTGAGTTAGGAACTCAGAGTGTTGATTTGAGATTATTTCTCTTTTCTAGCATAAGCATTTAGTACTGTAACTTTCCTCTCTGTAATGCTTTATCTGCATCCCACGATACTTAGTATGTTGTATTTTCATATTCCCTCAGTTCTATGTAATGTTTTTATTTTCTTTGGGACTTCTTGGACCATATTACTTAGTAGTCTGCTGTTTAATCCCGTGTTTGGAGATTTTCTCATTGCCTTTCTGTTATTGGTTTCTAATTTGACCCCACCATGAACAGAGAACATAATCTGATCTCAATTCTTTTAATATGCAGAAGATTATGACACTGGATATGGTCCAGTTTAATGAATATTCCATGGCTGCTTGCAAGGAATGTGCCTTCTGTTATTGCTGAATGGAGTTTTTTATAAATGTCAATTAGGTCTTGTTGTTGATGTTGTTTAATTCCATATCCTTGCTGATTTTCTGGCTAGTAATCCTGTCAATTGTTGATATTAGAGGATGGTGAAGCCCCAACTATAATTGTGAATTTGTCTATTCCTTCTTTCAGCTCTTTTGGTTATTGCTTGATGTATTTTGAAGCTCTGCTATTTGTAAACACACAAAGTTGTTACATATTCTTTGTAAATTGATCCTTTTATCATTATGTAATGTCCCTCTATGTCCCCAGTAGTTTTTCTCTTCTCTGAAGTCCACTTTATCTGAAATTAATAAAGCCACTACTGGTTTTTTTTGGATTCATATTTGTGTGATATATCTTTTTTCAACCTTTTATTTTCAATTTAGATATTTCCGTGTAAAAAGAAAATAGTTGAGCCATTTCTTAATTATACTCTGCCATTCTCTTTTAATTGATGTATTTAAACTATTTACACATTAAAGTAATTATTGATACGTTAGAGCTTAAGTCTCTCATTTTATTATAAATGCTTTCTATTTGTGCTGTGCCTTATATCTCTGTTGCTTGTTTTCTCCCTCCCTGTGGGTAACATCAATATTTTTTTAGAGTTCCATTTGATTATTTGTAATGTTTTTAAGTTTATCACTATGTATAATTGTCCTAGTGGTTGCTTTATGTATTAATATGCACACATGTAACTAGCCACAACCTACTGATGTCAACATTTCAAATGAAATATAAAAACTTTACCTCCATGTGGCCTGTGCCCTCCCCATTTTTTAGATATATTTTTCTTAAGTATTTCTTCTGTATACATTCAGCACATGAGATGGTGTCACATCTTTTACTTTGGCCATAAAATATGCTTAAAGAAACCCATGAAGTGAAAAACAGTGTATTATGTTTATTTCTGTGTTTACACATTCTGTTTCTTCCTTTCCTTTCTGAAGGTGCTAGCCTTCTTCTATTATCAGTTGCTTTTTGTTTGGAAAGCTTCCTTTAGCCCTTTTCCAAGAGTAGGTCTGTTAGAAACAAATTCTTTTAATTTCTATTTATCCTAGAATACCTTCATCTCCTCTTCATTTCTAAATACAGTTTCAGCGGATATAGGATTCGTGGTTAATAGTTTTTTTTCTTTCAGAGCTTGAAAAATGCTATGCCACTTTCTTTTGTCTTCCACGGTTTCAAATGAGAAAACTGCTGTTATTTGAATTGGTGTTACTTTATAGGTAATATATCATTTTTCTGTTTTTAAGAATTTTTCATTGTCTTTAGTTTTTAGTAACTTAATTATAATGGATCTTGGTGTGGACTTGAGTCTATCCTATTTGCGATTTTCTCACCTTCTTGAATCTGCAGATCTCTGTCTTTAGCCAAATTTGAGAAGTCTTCAACCATTGTTTCCTTCAATCCTTTTTCAGTCTCACACTCTTTTTCTTCTCCTTAGGGAACTCTGATAATAGGAATGTTAAATCTTTTGTTATCATCCCACAAATCTCAGATGTTTTCTTGATTTTTTTTCAGTCTCTTTTCTCTCTGTTCTTCTGAGTAAACACTATTTAATTTAATTCAAGTTTACTGACTCTATCCCCCAGGTCCACTCTCCATTATTAAGACCACCCAGCAGGGTTAATAACAATAATAATTAATAATAAATATAATAATATGAATATTATTGTAAATAATATTTACATATTATATAATATTATATATAAATATAATAGTATAAGTATAATAATAATTATTACTTATACTTTTCAGTCCTATAATTTTGCAATTGGTTTTTGTAACTTCTATTTCTTCGCTCAGATTTTCCATTTCTTCACTTGTTTCAAAAGAATTTGTAATTGACTGCTGAATTATTTTTCTGGCATCTGCTTTAAAATCCATATCAGATACTTCCAACTTCTTATTCATCTCAGTATTGGTATTTGTTGATATTCTTTTCTCATGCAGAGTGTGGTTTTCCTGGGTTTCAGTATGGCAAGTAACTTGTTTGTATTCTGAACATTTTAGTTTATGTTAGGAGACTCTTGATCCTATTTAATTCTTTTATTTTGGCAGAGAGCCAACTTGTTTAGGTTTGGAGTATAGATTCTCACCAACTTTTGTGGTTTCAATAACAACTTAGTTTGCAGAGTCCTTGCAGTATTTATTCTAGTCTTCTGGAACATCCTCTCAATTCCTGCTGCCAGCAACATATATGGGAATAAAACAGCCTTCTCTCAGCTGCCTTGTATCCCTTGGCCATCCTCTCCGTGTAGGGGTGTGGTGGGCTTGAACCTACTTATGTCACAGGGGAGATAAAGGTTGATGCTGTCCCTGTGGGTGTCAGTCTGCAAGCTGGTGCCCTGATTGGGAAGTGGGGTTTGGGATGGTCAAGGGCTTATTACTGTCACTGCTGCTAGTAAAATAGATAGCCAGCCCTGTGTTGTGAAACAGGAGATTTGGGCTCCTCACTAGGCCTCTGTTGTGCTTCTTCTTTCCCAGTATTTGGACGGAGAGAGCAGACTTTTCTTAGGATTTTTTTGTCTATGCCTATGGATGGTTTCAGATTGCAGGCCTTTCTTGGTCCCCAGTTCAAATGTAGGTGAGATGAAAACAAAACTAGGAAGCTCATCACACTGTCCTTCAATACTGTAGTCTCTAGCCATTTTTCCTTCCTCCTTCCAGCTTTAAGAGTTATTTTACCGTTATCTGCTAGATGATTTTCAGGATATTTAGTTGTATTTAGTTATAGGAGAAGGGCTGAGAAAAGGAAGTCTACAGTCTTGTTCCAAAAGTGGAGCTATTCAACTTTTGTCCTGCAGGTGGAGCACATCTGCTGGGTAACGTTCACCTAGGAGATTTCATGTCTTCTCTGAAGTCCCTCAGTAGTTGCCGCAGATAGAAATAAGCCCAGACTAGTTACTCATGAATTGACCATAATTCCACTCCTCTCATTGTTCCATTCCTACAGAAGGTGACACTAGACTATAATTGACCTTACCAGTGAAATGGTTGTAGAACAAGCTTTATACCTGAAGAAGTATTTAAATTATGTCCTTAATACTTTTGCCTCATACTGCTATTGGGAGGATATAAGCAATGTTTGTCATACTCCCTAGTAGATAGGACTCAGTAAATTACTAGTTATCATAACTGCTCATTATTCATTTAGCAAGTATTTATTAAGAACCTATTTGTGCCAGGAAATTACCTCTCCTCATAGAACACTGTAATTGGAATAAGAAAGACAATGGCCCACTAAAAAATAAGTAAACAAAAGTTATATCAAATAATTTGAATTTTCATATTCAATAAAGAGAATAGAGAATGGGAGGTTGTTTTGATTTGTCATGGAAAGCCTGTCTGAGGAGAAGACTTTAAGTTAATTTCTGATGGCAATAGGGAACCAACCATAAAAATGGCAGGGGACAACTAGAATAAAGACTGTATGAACACCTTGGCACAGCCAAGAAACAGAACAGCCAGGGTAACCACTGAGTTATGGCTAAAAGCAAGAACAGTTCAACATGACAACAAAGACGTAAATAGGGACCATGTCATGCAGATCCAGGTAGGAAGTTGCAGTTATAAAGATCAGGGAAGCCACTAGAGAATTATTAGCAAAACTAATTCAAAGGGATTTATTCTAATAAACAGTAATAAACATAAGCTTAGTTCCCTGCTGATGAACTCAATCTGAGTTTAGAGTCTGAAAGATGCATTAATATTTCAGGCTTACCAGAACTCCACACTAGTTTTCAACTTAACAAAACTGTGGATCTGGATTATTCATTATATTATCTGGCATGAGGAACAATTCATATAATTTCAGGGAGCAGTCACTGATCATGATTTCTTCTATTTTACTTTATGATAAAATGACTAACATATTTTGAGGATTCATTAGTACACTGGTGGACCTTTATTCTACTGGGAGCGTCTGTGGAGATGTCAGGCATCTAAGATGCTTTGAGTGCCTTTACCATATCACTAATGTGTGAATGAGGACAGAAGGAAATGGTGCCCACCATATAACAGTACACATGTAAAAGTAGTCCTAGACCCTCTTCTGTTTGACTTGCATTTTAATAAATTACTATGGCTAAATTAATTAGATGTAGCCTTCCTTCAAGAAAAATAATATCCTTCTCTATGCAGATGATTTTAAAATCATAACCCAGGATTTTCCCAGAGTCCATAAAGAGTTAGAAGAAGGGTTTAATTTATACCCAGGTCTCTTCTTCTGGTGGGATTTCATTTTATTGCCTTAAAATTAAAGAATGTCCTGACTAACTCAGCTCATCCCAACCAGAAATATTCATGTCATGTAGGCATAGTATTTCCAAATTATAATTGTTCTACTGCTGAGAAATCATCTTGCTTTTTCCAGATATGAATGAAGCACAAGCAGAGCACATTCTGAACAGCTGTAAGTTCGAGAATATCCCTGTGATGTTTGTAAATCAAATGCTAAAATTCAAAATACCGCTAGAGTTTCTCTATCCCCAGGTTTACTATTTCCCAAAAGTATGAAATATCTCTGAATGGATACATGATTTAACACTCTGTAAGAGGAAAAATTATTATTAATAATAATTGGCCATGCCTATATGGGCTCCTTGGAAATAACTTACTATTCCTCACAGAATGTTTCCCTGATAACTTATTTTAACAATTCCCTATCATTTTATTGTATTTATTCTTATTTGGCTCACTTTGTTAAAGTAGAAAATTTTGCTTAGAATTAAATAACACCCATTAATTTTAATATGTGAATTTTGATACAGTTGGGTAATGGCTATAATATTAGACAGGTATTTTAAATGTACCAGTGGTATTTTTCTGCAATAAGTAGTAAACATTGTGCACTCAAAATTGTCAACGATCATGAAGTAAACTGTTGCACATAAGAAAATGACCTAGTAAGATATGAAAAAACAAACTTTAAACTGAAATTGCTTTAAATGCACTAGGGAGGATATTAAATAGTTTATTTTTTAAGTTAATCATTTTTCAATTTGAATGATCATTATTCTATACATAATTTTGATTAATTTTTTGAAGGCAAGACAAATTTATAACTGTTTCCATCTTTATGTGCTAAACATGCCTTGACATGTTTAAAACACTGTTTATAAATAACCATCTTATAGCTACACTTGTTGAGAGCACAGCATAATGATAGAGAAGTTGAATCTCTATAATGTACAGCTAATGCTAATGTAACATTGTGTGTCAACTAAAATGAAACAATAAAATAAAATAAAATAAAAACAAAACAAAACAAAACTATCTTATTTCCTTCTGACAGGTTGTGGTAGAGGGAGAGAGTTTCCATCCATGGAACGAATTGCTGAAGGTTATCCTGCAAAAAGAGCTGATTGGCCATGGCAAGCCAGCCTGCAAATGGACGGCATCCATTTCTGTGGCGCGTCTTTGATCAGTGAGGAGTGGCTCCTGACTGCTGCTCACTGCTTTGACATGTAAGTCCTCAGTCTATACCAGCAGGATGACCAATTTCACCTTCTTTTCTTACCTTCATCTCTCATAATTCTCAAAAATTTTTCATTCTTTTATGAGCATCTTAGGCCTCCCACTGGAACTCAACATTGTGAAGCAGGCTTAGGAAGAAATGACAGTTACTAAAGAATAGTAGAAAAATTAGAGAATCTTCAGCTGCAACTGGAAATATATTCCCCAGCAATCCTAATTTAACTAAGAACAAGACAACACTTCAAAAGTTAAGCACACTCACCAGTTTTCCTAAGATATATTGTGGATTTTTTAACTCTGCTAATAGTACCCTGATGCACAAATTTACATCAAATTATCCCACATGAATGTCTTTAGTCCTGCACTTTAATTATATCTTTTTTGAAGATGTAACATATGGGATACATGGAGATAATAATGAGATACAGTAAATCTAGTGAAATTCATATCAAGTGGGAAAATATTCTGAGTAAAATGTTAACTAAAAATAAAGGATGACAAAACAATCAATATATAAAGTGTGCCTCCAAGTTGACACCTCTCCCTCTCCTTCTCCCTCCCTTCTCCCTTTCTTTCTCTCTCAATAGCTATACATACATTTATATTACTGCATGCATATGGGGGTATATATGTGCATGGATGTGTACATATATGGGCACATAAGTCTAATTTTTTATTTATTTATAGGCTTTTCAACTACTCTGTATTTCTTTTATAATCAAAACTAGCAACAATATTTTGTTTCCTTTAGAAAATACTCCCCCTCAAGGGGAGTAAGCTACCTTAGAATGGGGAGGCGGGGTGGATTTGTATCACCTAAATGAAGCAGAGCAATCCTGGGGGAGATACCTCAAGTAGAGTGGGAAGACCCCAATCAACTATCACCTTAAACAATTTTCTTTTCACTTTTTTCTTTTTTTTAATTTATTTTTTAAATTTGCATCCAAGTTAGTTAGTATATAGTGCAACAATGATTTCAGCAGTAGATTCCTTCACCTTAAACAATTTTCCCTTCTACCACCTCTATGTCCTATGCTTATTCGGAGTCTTGGGCAACTTTATATCAGAAATGAACCAACTGTAATACTTTTAATCTGTGATCAGTTACAAAAACCCCAAACTCTGGATGGCTAGTTTTGGAACAACTCTCAGCCCTCCTCTGATGAGAAGAAAGATACAATCAATTATCATTCACAACAACTATGCTACCCATAAGCATGATGACGACATTGCTGTGGTGAAGCTTTCCACCCCCGTCCTCTTTTCCAATGATGTGGGCAGAGTCTGTCTCCCAGATGATACTTTTGAAGTCTTGCCTCAGAGTCCAGTGTTTGTCACTGGATGGGGAGCATTAAAAGCTAATGGTGAGTATCTCAGTAAAAAGAACTAAGCAAAAAATGCAAAGCTGTCTTCCATTTGAATGGAGATATAAAATAAGATACAAAATCAAAATATTGAATGTAAGAGATGAAATCAAGATGTCCCATGAAAAATATCACAAAACAACAAACAAAAAAACCAGATATGGTGACTTATGGAAACTTTGGCTATTACTGTTAGACAGTATCTATGTTTAATGCTTTCTTTATGGGCTATTTTGGTTATAATTTTACAGCTAGTTATAACTTCCTTTTCAAAAATTATTAAGGCATATTTTTTCATATCATTTACTTCTTTGTTGCTGTCTCTTTTTTGTATTAAAAATTTTTAATGTTTATTTATTTTTGAAAGAGAGAGACAGAGACAGAGAGATAGAGCATGAGCAGGGAAGGGCCAGAGAGAGAGGGAGATGCAGAATCCAAAGCAGACGCCAGGCTTGGAGCTGACAGCACAGAGCCCAAGCACAGGGCACAGGGCTTGAACCCACAAACTGTAAGATCATGGCCTGAACCAAAGTTAGACGCTTAACCAACTGAGCCACCCAGGAGCCCCATGTTGCTGCTGTCTTTTATATGTAGAGATTCTGCCATGGCTGCATGAATCTTAAAGTATGTGATTTGTGAGCAGTAATAACGATAAATTTCTGTAATGTGTCATACAACTAAACAAAAACAGACTTAAGCAAATTTTTTAAGTAAACAATTTAAATGTCACGCCTGATGCTAACTATTAAATGGGACCCCTCTGATCCATGTATCTATGGAGCAGGTTTTAAGCCTCAGGATTTATACAGTTCAAAAGTACATTTTACTACATTTAATAATACACAATACACTGCAAAGATAGATCTTCAGATCTTGATAGGAGTCTCTGTTTCTACCTTTCTTAGGTGAGCAATTTACATATAGTTTAAGCAGCCTTTGAATTTCTGATTCTTATTCCAGTCTCTTGTTAAAAAGTTATAGTCTTATTTATGTACTTGCTCCAAAGATAGCTTTTATGTACTAAGTCTCTGTCACTTCATTTTTATAGAAATCTGCTTCCCTTCAATATGAACTCCAAAATTCTGATGTTGGGTCCAGGTTGCTATACTGTCATTATAATCTGAGAGTTCTTTTCCTCATCTTGGGGGATCTGCCTGTTCTATAGGCAATGGTGATGAGAACAAAGGGGAATCAAATCCTTTGGGATTAGAAGGCCACTATACTGACTAGGGTAGAAATGGAAAGCATCTACCACTAGGGCAATACCACTACACTTCCTCTAGACCCTAATTAAACTTAACACCACCCCCTCCCAGAGTAGTAGTTTGGGAGTGATTTGGGACTTCATCATGAATCATTCAATGCCCAATAGTGTGTAGATTACTAAACTTTGATCTATCTACTCTAACAAGTTGTATACTTTCCAGAAATAATGTTATAAATTTGTAAGACGTCAGTCTAAAGTTAAGCATTAAATATTTGATTATGGTTTTCTCTGTATTTTGAAACTGAGACAAGGACTAAGGTTTTCTTCTCTTACTTCCCCCAATTTTTCCAATTATATCTAATTAGAAATCTTGTTACCAGACAGCTTGTAAAATAGAAACTTTCTATTCTGGATGGTTTCTTCCTTGAATAGTTGACAATGTAAAATAGCTTGTTATATTGTTAAGCACTTGAATTGATTTTTTAAAAGTTGAGATTAAGGAATTATAAGCACTTGAAGTTTAAAACTAGGCATCCTAGGCCAATTAACATAACATATAAAAGTAGGCACACAGAAATTATAAATAGTTTAAATACAGTTGATTAAAACCTAGGAATACCTATAAATTTTAAATGTCAATTAGAGAGGACAAAAGAGATAGTATTGAATATTGCTGAAGCATCTATACAAATAGTTTAGCCTATTCTAAAAATCTGTATAAAGAATAGATAGTGAGCAGATTCTTTCACTAGGACCATTTCAAAGAGAATCAGAAATGAAGAGAAAATGGTCATATAATGACCCTCCAGTGCTTAAAAATGGTGAAGAAATGCACCAGATCCTAGATAATCTTTAATGACTATAAAAGATTTAGGCTTAGTTTTTCAGCAAGACAGTTAACGCTAGGTAAGTGAATTTACTAGGCCTAATACAGAGAATTAGATTTATTTACAGTTAGTGACAAAATCCCTAGAAACCTATATCTTCTCTTATAAAAGCTCTAGCACTCACTAGCCATCTTTGACATTGAAGTGCAGCTTAGTACCATGAGGGTTTTAAATACATAATTTCATACTCTACAATCCACTCCAATAGCTTCCATTGGCTGAAATCTAAATGTGGGACAAAGCACTATCATTATTGGTTACATTAATTATTTTTTTAAGTTTACTTATTTATTTTAAGAGAGAGAGAGAGAGAGAGAGAGAGAGAGATGGAGCACAAGTGGGAGAGGGACAGATAGAGAAGAAGAGAGAGAATCCCAAGCAGGCTCCTCACTGACAGTGTTAGCCAGATGCAGGGTTCGAACTCATGAACCATGAGATCATGCCCTGAGCTGAGATCAAGAGTCAAACACTTAACCAGCTGAGCAACCCAGGCACCCTGACATTAATTATTTTTTAACCCTTACAACAGACATGTGAGATAGGTATCATTTACTCCTTTTAGCGAGTATACTGATGCTTAGTGAGATTAAATAACTTGCCCAAGGCTAAATAGCACATAAATTGTGCAGTATTCAAACTCACATGTGCTACTGCTAAGCCTAGAGTCTTTAGCACAGAATTCGTTGGTCAAATTGACAGCACTGCCCTCCTTCCTCCTTTTAATTGTCTTTGAACCTTTTGTAAACAGTGCATCCATCTTTATATGAAGGACTAATACAGTCTTTAAAATAAAAGCTGCTCAGGGGTAATGAGAAGAATACAATGACTAAAACAGTACAATACACAATTAAAAGCACTTTTCATATAACAACAAATCAATGAATGTGTGGATCATTAGTAAAACAAGATTTAAATCTTATCTTGGTATTGGTTACTGACCCTGGAATTAGTTGTGGACAGCCATTTGAGCTATTATCAAAGTAGATATGGTCTTTCTGATGAAGCAGTAGGGTTCCATTTATTCAGTATTAAAATTACTTTCTGATCGTACAACCTCACTCTATACTGCTCTTCCTGAAAGATTTTCAATTCCCATTATAGCTGTGTTTTTTAAAGTGATGTGGCAGATTTCCAGGTAAGGTAAGGTAAACTATCACAGATTTTCCCAGGTGGTGAAAAATGCCCTGGGTTTAAATGTGATGTTATCCTCCATTTAGCTATGTGATCAGAGCAAGACTCATAACCAGGTAAGCTTTGGTTTTCTCATCTGAAAAAGAGAATATTCATATCTACTTTTGTTGGTTGTTGCAAGGATTAAATAAGATAGTGGAAGTAAATGTGCCAAGAATGGTACCTAGCACCTAGAAGGCACGCAAGAAATATAACTTGAACCTGAGCACTGTCATCGAGCTCAGAGTCCTACAACTTTAAGACATATATCTTATCACCAGTACATCCTTTATAAAACACAACAATTAACTATCATAAGCAACAATGTGAAAATTCTTCATCTATTAATTATTTTCTTCTTTAGGTCCTTTTCCCAATACTCTGCGACAAGTTGAAGTAGAGATCATAAGTAATGATGTATGTAATCAAGTTCACGTATATGGTGGTGCTGTATCATCAGGAATGATATGTGCTGGATTCTTGACAGGAAAGCGAGATGCCTGTGAGGTAAGAATAGGCTCAAATCCACAAAAATGAGTGTGTTGAATGGAGGTGGCCTCACTGACTAGAGACCGATGTCACTTCATACAACTATAAAATTAAGTTGACGAGGAGGGAAGAGAGTGTAAAAAGAGGGAATGGGAGAACCTTAAGAAATACTCCTCATTTAACACCCTCGTATTGTCCAGAACCATATGTAAAAAAGGACCATCAGTTGCAAATTAGTACTTTGATTAGAGAAAAAGACTGGAAGCAGATAGTAGAAACCAAGAAGCCACACAATCATTGCTTCAAGTCTCAATGATAACCAATTAGGTGTCTGACCCCTACTACTTGTAAGGCACTACGGAATGGAGTCTGAAGATCCCTCCATGGCCAGAGCCATCATCCCACCAGCGCTTAACCCTTTTGACCATTAGCAGTCTACATTCATATAGAATCACACCATTTAGGAAGAGAATACATTTATCAACACTTATTCATATTAAAGTGTTGCCTCACAAATTATATCTAAAAACTAAATAAATAGCATTTCACTAAACCATACAAAACCTTAGGATTAAACATTTAAGGAGAATATCAATTTTAAAGTCAGGCTACTTAAAAGATTAAAAATAAGTAACTAAAATAATGAAGTTTTAACTTGGGTCCAATAGTTTAGCAATTCTTAAAAGATTAGGAAATGTTTTGAGAATTTGACACATATGAGTGCTTTACTTAAATGCAAAGGGCCCACTATTGATCTGCCACTACCTGGCTATAATGTGATATACTAAATATTCATTCACTTATTCATTCCATTTGTTTTGTATATTGCAAGGTAATGTGGCAATTACTGAAGGAAATATAAACATTTAAAAAAAAAGTCTACACTGAATCCACAATGAATTTACAATCTAGTAATATAGCAAACAAGTAACGAAAAGAACAAAAACATAGGATTTGGCTACATATTCTGAATATAAGATCTCCTTCCACTCACTTTCCTTCCTGAGGAGAAGCAAAAACAAGGTGGTCCACAACACACCCGGATAACATGACTTTTGAGCAGAAACATAAATCTACGTAAAAGATGTTCTCTTTCCATTGGTCCATGTTCCCATACTTCCTTCGCCAGCAGCAAAGTAAAATACTAAGGACCTAAATTAGGATGTGGTCTTACAGGAAAAGAGCTGAGAAGCATTGCTTTTAGTAACCAGAGTTTTCACACTCTGTCCACTGAGCCCTAAAGGCTACATGGAAAGAGAAGGGAAGGGAGCTGAGAGCCAAAACTCTAGGATCCCAGGCCTGCTTCAAATGGGATCATTTGTCTTATAAAATAAGTCTATAATGGGCTTCCATATAGGTTTATTGCTAAAAGATAAATTTAAAAATCATCTGTCTAAACCTTGGGTTAAAGATATCAGGGAAGTCCTCAGGATTCACACACTTCAAACCAGTTCACTAGGGCTAGGGATTAAACCTTAGTTTGGAAATAAAAGTCTGTCAGTGATAATAGTACATATTTGCCTGGAGTGACCTTTGCATACCCTTCTCTTCACACACCTATTGCTGCACAACAATATAGCATCCAGGACACCTTCCTATCAATTGGTATGAATGGAACAAGGTGCAATTCAAATATGGGGTGCCTGGGTGGCTGCTCAGTCAGTTAAGCCTCTGACTTTGGCTCATATCATGATCTCACGGTTTGTGAGTTCGAGCCCTGCATCAGGCTCTGTGCTGACAGCTTAGAGCCTGGAGACTGCTTCAGATTCTGTGTCTTCTTCTTTCTCTGTCTTTCCACTGCTCGCTCTCTCTCTCTCTCTCGCTCTCTCAAAAAGAAATATTTTAAAAAGTTAAAAAAAACCACAAATTCATAGCAAGTGACTATATCTAGCTAACAGAAGAGGCTTCATGGAGGTGACATATAGTTGAGCCTTGAGTTCATCACTTATGTAACTATTATTGTATGCCTGGACTCAGGTTCAGTTTGTGCTCCCTGTTTAGATAGAGCAAAACTAAAAACTATACAAGGGTAAAACTGAAATATTAGCTTTATTCACACTATTCCAGATGAAGATATTAACACAGATAAGTAGAAGTAGTAAGATAAAAACAGGTAATAAGCAATAAATTCAATCGTTATATTAATAACAATGGTAAGTAAAAACAGAATTCATTTTATATGCTTTTGTTTATTTTATTTTTTAAATTTTTTAATGTTTTTATTTTATACGTGAGAGAGAGGGAGAGCATGAGCAGAGGAGGGGCAGAGAGAGAGGGAGACACGGAATCCAAAAGAAGCTCCAGGCTCTGAGCTGTCAGCACAGAGCCCGACACGGGGCTCGAACCCACAAACCATGAGATCATGACCTGAGCTGAAGCCAGACACTTAACCTACTGAGCCACCCAGGCACCCCTACATACTTTTATTTAAAATATTAATTTAATAGTCATTCACAGGCTCATAAGCTTTCATTTGTTACTCCCCTTTATTTATTGCATTGACAATGTACATTTCTTCTTCTACAGGGTGATTCTGGAGGACCTCTGGTTATAGCACATGATAGAAACTGGTATCTTATTGGGATAGTAAGCTGGGGAATAGACTGTGGAAAAGAAAACAAGCCTGGACTTTACACCAAAGTGACTTGCTATCGGGACTGGATTAAATCTAAAACCAACATCTAATGCAACAATCACCTGTACATCCAAAATGTTAATGTGGTCGCTAGCAAATTGTTTTGCTAGAATGTGTTGCTATGTATATTGTCATCGAGTTCAAGATGCAAATAAGCATGAACGGACAACATTCCCCTTAAACATGAGGAAAGCAGACTTTGTTATACATCATCTGAAATGTTTTGCTAACCTGAACATACAAGATATCAACTCCACAATGATCTTCCATTGCTGCTAAGTGTCTCCCATGATCTCCTTGCTCATTTTTCTGTTCCTACTCATTTAAAATGAGAACAATCCAGTTTAATCAGACAAGTACCAATTGGCTAAGCATTCTCTATTTTTTCTTCCCCGACAGGGCACACTGCCGTTCCCTGACTCTACAGTTTTCATGTTCCTCACCAAATAATCTTCATTAAGAATCTGTAGGTTCACTGTACTAGACAAATCAAGGTAATTAGTTCTGGCCAATGTGAACACAAATGATGGAGGGGCACTAGGCATGAAACTGGGACTTAAGAGATGGCCCTCCTATCAGCCCTTTCCCATTTGCCCTCACATGCACATTCACCTCTCTCTGAGACTTGAAAAACATTGATGTGACAGTGTATATTTTAAACTCTAAACAACTACCTAATATTTGCTTTGGAACAATAAATAAACCTGTGTACCAGACAGAAAAACTGAAAACACTGCCTAGCACAGATTCTGTGCTACCCTACCTAAAAATGCCTTTTTTTTTTTGTATTTAGAAAATAAAGAGAAAGTTTCTTGGTCTTTTTGTTAGATGGAAATGAGAACATAAAAGGACTCTGTGAGAAGGAGCTCCTTTCCATCTCTAAAAATGAGAGATGTTCCAAACCTGGTATAAATTAACTTTTCACTTATGTTTTATTATACCTTACTGCATTTTCTTTTCTAAATAGCTTTATTTTCAATCAACTTCAGAACAAGTAAAGGATCCACAGAATAAGAAGCCAATATAAATTAGATATTCATAAATCATTTACATGAGAAGCCAATATAAAATTAGATATTCATAACCAATTTGATATAAGATTTTGGAAAAAATCTGATTGTCTAATATTTAAATTTACTGTTAAAAATGGCTGGCATTCTTTATAGTATTTTTGGAGAATACTCAAATAATCCAGAAAGCATCTTTGGAGAGATTTAACTTATATGACAAAATAGTCATTTTCATATGTATTTAAATGTATATTTCCTGACACTATATATGACTATGGACTAGTATTCAACAAAACTCAAACTTTTTCTGTGCTTCTAAACCTTTGCTCCCCCTGTTATGATTAATTTGGCTAATGAAATAACTGCTGTGCTAAGATTTTCTTCTGAGTTTTATATCAGCTGAGAGTCTTTCTTGGTCCACATACATAATGTTATATTGTATACATTAAAATATATTTATAATAATAAACTCAACTCATTTCCTTTGAATCATCAGTATACTGCATTACACATCTCAACTTTTGCCCTGCTGACATTAGTCAGAGACAATTCTTTGTTGTGGGGGGAAGGTGGCAGCTATCCTGTGAACTGTAGAATGTTTGCAACATTTCCTACCTCTATACACTAGATGCTAGTGGTAACCCCCACCAAGTTATAATAACAGCAAATGTATCCAGATATTGCCAAACATTGTGGGGCTAAATCACCCCCATCTGAGAACCACTGCCATGGAATCAACAGTCAGAGGAAAAAAGTCACTTGTTAAAAATCTTACAACCACAATTTTCTTACATGGGTCTGAGCATATTTTTCTTCTCTCTTTTCTTACAATGCAAATGTGTTGAGAATGCTAAAAAGACCGTCTATGATGATTACTCTCATATCCAAAAAATCCTAACCAAATTAAGATCATTTGGAAAGTGAACCTGTTCGGGCAAAGGAGGCTGTTTATATAGATCTATTGAGATAGAAGTCTATCTATAGATAGATGTCAACTGGTCTATATAGATTAGAGAAATCTACATAAGTTTCTCTCTAGAGAGATACTTGTCATATACCTAAATCCTGCATAATCATACCACATATATATTCTATTTAATATTCTCTGAATGAATAAATAAATACTGCCTGAAAAAATATTTACATATTCGGCTGAGGCAGAATGGCTCAGTCCATCATTCACTAGCATTGTAGAGTGGAGAATAGGAAGTTGCATAGCATCACTATGCACTAAAAGCTGCATTATCTGAAATAGTAGCCACTAGTCAGACAGGACTATTTAGATTTAAATTAATTAAAATTAAGTAAATTAAAGTTCATTTAATTGAACTTTATAATAGTATCAGTTATACTAATACCTTTTCTAACATAAAAGAGTCAAATAAGGCTAATGGTACCATATTGGGTAGCACAGATATACATCATTTCCAAAATCATGAAGTTTTATGGACATCACTGGCCTACAGCATTGTATGCAACTGCTTGCATAAATCACTTATTCATCTAACAAATATTTCTTGAAACACTATGTGTCAGACACTGGATATTCTAGATATTGGGTATATAATTGTATATAAAACCAAGTCCTGTTCTCAAGACAACATAGAGGTAAAAGTATTTTTGATAATTATTGTTAAAAGTAACAGAGCCTTTGGGTAGTGTGTTTGGCCATGCATATCATGGTGACTTCCAGACTCTTCCTCTAGTGTCATTGGTCCACTAGTACAGAATGTTCTTTGTATAAGCTTTATCAGGCCCAGAGACCCATAAGGAAATTGAAGTGGTCACAAGTGGAATTTTCAACCTTAGACAAAGATCCCAGAACTTCTTCAATAAATAGTATATTAAAGAATAAAAAAGTTTAAAATATATATTTTTATTATTTTATTTAAGAATAAAAATATTTCGGTAGCTTTTTAAATCAGATGATTTCTTATAACCCAGAAAGATATATTAATGGCAACAAAAGAGTAGCAAGTAATAGAGGAGCATCAGAGTGACTTAGTCACAAAATTTAAAAATATCAAGTAATATTTTAAGCAAGAAGCCAACCCAGGTATAAAACAGGGACTGGATTGTGCAATATGTTAATATTGTTTTATTATAGATGAATCCAAGAAATGTAGAAACAACAGATCACTATAATCCAAACCTATGTTCATTAAAAACCCAGTAAGAAACAGACCAAGTGTGTTACTATGCTGCCATCTCCTGGTCTATATAATTTATTTAAATATACTTTTATTGTAATTGCATTTCAAGCTCTAAAGTTGCATAAGCTATTTTCCAACACAGATTAGTAGAAAGAAAAATCAGACAATCTCTCCCCAGTTATCTCCTGAGGTAATCAAAGTTTAAAACTGTATATCCTTAGGGCGCCTAGGTAGCTCAGTTGGTTGAACAATCGACTCTTGATTTCAGCTCAGGTCGTGATTTCATGGTTTGTGGGGTCGAGCCCCACATCAGGCTTTGTTCTGAGAACCGGTGGAGTCTGCTTGGTATTCTCCATTTATCCCTCTCTTTTATCCCTCACCCACTAGCACTCCCTCGCTTTCTCAAAATAAATAAACCTTTAAAAAAATGCATATATCCTTTCAAATTGTTCTGTTTATACAAATATAAACAAATATATTCATTCACTTATAAAGAGCTTACCCACTTTTTAAAAAAATAGCAACATTTTATATGCATTCAAATATATGCAATGTGTGTGTGTGTGTGTGCACGCACACACATGTGTGTGTGTAGTATCTGGGCTTTTGTTTCTGCTAAAATAATGTACTAGCGTAAGATATTCCCTCCAAATCAAAAAAAATCAGATAAACTATAGATGAAAGAAGCAAACATGGGTTCTAGGCCAGCAAATGAAAATAAAAGTGAAAGGCTACAAGACTAGGCTCTCGTGAAGTGAATTATGTAGGGAGGGTAGGTGGCTGACACCCTGAGTGGAATAAAAGAACAGGTCAAAGAAACACTATTTATGTTTTACTCTTGCAGTCCCCAACACCCTGCCTGCCCTATATTGCCTTAACAATACATTCACCTGCCCTTCAGACCAGAAACTAATCACAGCAATCCAGACAACTACTTTTGGGAGTATCAGGGCAAACACCTACTAAAGGGAGGAGGCTCTAGAAAAAGTGACCACTAATCAGATGCTTTCAGGTATTCCTCACCCTCACTCCTCCAAACCCCAGGATGGATGCATTAAAACTTAAGTAGCTGGCTTCCTCCAGTACCGCTTCCCTCTGAGGCCAGCTCTATAGCTGCTCCTCGTGTGGTCAGCCTGCACCTGCAGGGGTGAGCCACCACTGAACTTCTTAGCTGCGCTGGAGCCCCTCTCACCTGCTCATTTCTAGGGCTTTGGTAAGTGGTGTGTCATCTTGGCCTTCCCATAAAGCACATCTCCCACAGGGTCTTCTGGCTTCACATGGCAGATCCATTTCAGCATGGCCATTTCCCTCAGCTTCTTAATTTCTTCCACCACTGCCTGCCAGGACAACTGGGACGTTTCTGTTTCCCTCAGCTTTGGCTATTTCTTTCCACAAGATGTTAAGAGCCACTCCAGAAGCAAGACTTCCCCAGTCTCCTTGGGTCCTTGCCAGGGTGTTAATTCTATATTTTGAGAACATCAATGAATTCTTTTCCAGTCTTCCATTCAGCCTTCCTTCATCAAGCACACTCAAAACCCAATGTCAGGAACAGGAGTACTCTTCTCACTAATTCTCATAATCCCTCAAGTGCACAGTCTCCTTCCTCCCTTATCAGACCCAGCACATTCTAGTGGAGTTACCGACAGGTTTTCAGTTGAGGAAGGGGAAAGGGCTTGTGGGGAAAGCACTCGCCAGTATCTTGCTGCATGGGAGAAGGGCTGGTTTTTACTAAGGAGTGAGGTACTACTTCTGCAGAATTCAGAGGATCTGTAGAACAATATCCTCAAGGACATCCATACACTTGACTCCAAATTGCATTTCAAGGTCCTAGGTATTCCAAACCAGGGACCTGACCTAAAGAAGCATAGCAGATCTGCTTTGACCAAGTATTCAAATTCTGAGAAACTAACTATTAGGTCTTCATCCTGATGCTGAGCCACGTCTACTATTTCTCTGTAGGAGATTAGGGCCTCTTTGTAACCTACCTCACATAGCTTTTAACTGATTACAAAGGACTCTCAGCTTCTCCTTATCCTTCTGCAGGGCAACATGCAATTTAGCAGTAACCAGCCAACTCCACTATCTTTGTAGCACTCCTCCTTCTCATCTTGCCTCATCAATTGCCTGAACCATAATGGCTGCAATCATGCCCCTACCAGGAAGTTTTCCCAGGTCACCACTGGTGATATCTTCAGTAATTCAGGTCTCACCTTATGCCAGGAATTATCTGTGCTCTGCATGCTTCTCAGGGTGGTGTTCTCTTTACCCAACAGGCAATGTAGTGAGTTAGTCAGTCCTAAATTTTCTCAGACTATTCAATCAAACCTCAAGGTGGGATTTGAGAGATTGGGGAAATTTCTGTGAAGAAAATGGAATAATTCCTGGAAGAGTCAAAGAGACCCTAGAGAATACAGTTCAGGTTGTCCCCTTATGCAGCAAAGAGGAAGGAAGAAGAGTTAGATAGGAAGAATCTCGTCAGGTGGCTGTGCAATCCCAAGAAAATTTGACCAAGCCTATGGGGAGTCCTCAAATCAAAGCTGTCCATCAGAAAAGTCCCACATCTCTCAGGAGTGAGCTTGCCTTAACAACTCTGATGTGCATGGTTACAGGCTGGGAGAGGCTTAAAGGAAGCATGGCCTCCATGAGTGCAATGGATGGCTCTGAGCACAGCAGCTTGGCCCATCTGTCCATTCTATCCTGCAAATCAGGGGATCTGAGAGGCACATTTCCATTATCATCACCATCCTAGATCTTTGCCTAAAAATATGCACAGGGGCACTTGGGTGGCTCAGTCGGTTAAGCATCTGACTTTGGGTCAGGTCATGATCTTGCAGTTCGTGAGTTCAAGCCCCATGTCAGTCTCTGCACTGACAGTGCAGAGCTTACTTAGGATTCTCTCTCTCCCTCTCTCTCTCTGCCCCTCCCCTGCTCTTTCTCTCTCTCTCTCTCTAAATAAATAAACTTTTAAATACATAAGTAATAAATAAACTTAAAAAAATATGCACAAAAGTTGACCCCCAAAATGGATTAGAGATGTAAGTGAGAAGGGAAAAAAATGATAATGTTAAGACAAAAAAGGAGATTGTCTTTGTGACCCAGGATAGGTAATAGATTATTAAAGCAAACTATAGAGAGTATTAACTATAAGGCAAATAATAATAATACAATGAACTATTCACTGCTTTTTTTAAGTAAATGATAGAATGGATAGAATGGGAAAAATATTTAAAATGCATAAACTGAAAAGATACTAGAATATACAAAATAGTCCTGCAAATCAACAAAAAAGAACAGTCTCAGAAGAAATATGAGGAAGGATATGAAAAAGCAATTTATAGAAAAGAAAACCAAAAAGTTAATAAGCATGTAAGACAAATGTTCAAATAACTAGTATTGAGAAAAACACAATTAAAATAAAAGTAAATCATTACTGTACACCACACAGGCAAGTGGAATAATAGCAAGTATAGGCAAGGATGTGAACTTGGATTGCTGGTATTCACAGCCAATTTTAATTAAATTACACATACATGTCCGATGACTCCCAAATTCTGATATTTCACATCATGCATAAATTCACTTTTAAATTGTATCCCAGTACATTTTCTTCAGATTAGATCAGTTGGAAAAGTTTCAATTTTTCATATAATTTCAAGTGCAAACCAAAAATCACGAACACAGAAATTTTTCATTTGACAAGAGTTCAGCTATGAGAATTATGGCAGAAGGAAAAGAAAATAAAAACATGTTATTAAGTAATTCTGCCAATCCCCACAGTCTGCAGAATCAATGACCCATCTCTAATTGCCGAAGGGAGGAGAGTTTTTCTCCATTTGAATAAATTGCCAGAGGTTGTTAGATAAGCAGTCAAGAATTACTCTAGCATCTATGCAAAATAATCAACATAAATTTCATCTCTCAGAGTAATAGGCAATAGGAAGAGAAAGGTTTTATGTATTAATCTTCTAATTTAAACAGATTCTCATATTTATAACTAATACTTGCACCGAACTGCACTAACTGGTAACTTTGATTGAAATGTTAGCACATTCTGTTTGGTCTACTTAATTAATTGTGGACAGTATTATAGCTATGCCTATAATATTCTTAGGTCACTATCCAATCCATGCCCTTTCTTTAGCATGGAGCAGGACAAATAGTCTCCTCTTGAAACCTCTAGGACAAGAGATTTCCAAGGACTATTTCTCAGGAGATACAGAGATGCTGAGTAATTGGAGTTCAGGTATGCCCTGCTCACATCAACCAGAACTGCTCATTATGATTTGTTTCTCGAATTAGCTTCAGCATAAAATTCAGTTAAAATAAATGGTTCTACTGCTTTATCTCCACCCACCCAAAATAACTGTTGGAATTCATTGTCATAGGAAGATATTTGTTAGATTTTGTGACCCAGTTCAATAGGAACAGGAAGAGAGGTGGGGTGTAGATTCTTGTGTGAGAGGAAGATTTCATAAAGAATAAGTACAGGTCATGACAATTCAATTGATGTGGGACACTCAGGAATGGATGCAGAGGAATCAGAGTACAATAAATTGTTTGGTTATATCGAGTTTGAGATTTCAGAAACAGATTCACACTATTCCAGGAGACAGAACTTTAATGCAGAAGAATAATAACAAATGTTTAGAGATTTGTGGGTCAAATGCATACAGGTGCTATTTGAATCTGTGGCAGTGGATTAAAAAAGATAGGCTACAAGCTTCATGATATTTAATTTGGCAATGATTTTTTAAATGTGACAGTAAAAAAATAAGCAACAAAAGAAAAAACCGACAAACTGGACGACATCACAATTTTAAACTTTTGTGCATCAGAAGATGCTATAAACAGAGTGAAAAGGCAACCAATGAAATGAAATATTTCTAATATTTGCAAAATATTTTCAAATCATATATCTGGTAAGGGATTAATAGCCAGAATATACACAGACCTTCTACAACTCAACAACTAAAAAATAACCAACCAAATTTTAAAAGGGGCAAAATACTTAGACATTTCCCCAAAGAATATATACAAATGGTAATATGTATATGATAAAACTCTCAGCATCACTAATTATAGATAAATACAAATGAAAACCACAATTAGATACCACTTCACATGATAATGGGTATTAGGATACAAAAAAAAGTGTTGGTAAAGATGTGCACTAATTGTGCGTTATTGGTACAAATGTAAAACAATACAACTGCTATGGAAAATGCTATGGCAATATCTTAGTCCATTCTGACTGCTATAACAAAAGTACCATGAACTAGTTGGCTTAAACAACAAACATGTATTTCTCGCAGTTTCAGAGTCTGAGAAATCCAAAGTCAATGTGCTAGAAGATTCACGTCTGGTGAAAGCATGCTTCCTGGCTTAACTTTTCATTGTGTTCTCTCACCTGGTAGAAAAGGCAAGAGAGCTCTCTGGAGTCCCTTTTATTAGGGCATGAATCCCATCCATGAGGGTTCTATTCTAATGACCTAACCATCTCCCAAAGGCTCTATCTCCTAATACCATCACATTTAGGATTAGGATTTCAGCATAGAAATTTTAAGGAGACGCATTCAGTCTCCTTAAATCACTTATCGCTTAAATCACTCATCTAACAGGTGATTTCTCAAAAAATTAAACACAGAGTTACCATATGAAACAACAATTCTACCTCTGGGTATCTTTCCAAAAGAGTTGAAAGCAGAAACAAACAGATATTTGTACATCCATATTCATAGCAGCATTATTCTCAACAGCCAAAAGGTGGAAGTAACTCAAGAGTCCATTGACAGATGAATGGATAAACAAAATGTGGTATATACATACAATGGAATAATATTCTATGCTAAAAAAAAAGAAAATTCTGACACATGCTACAACAAAGATGAACTTTCAGGACGTTATGCTAAGTGAAATAATCCAGTCAGGCAGAAAAAGGCATACTGAATGAGTACACTCATATGAGGTTTATAAAGTACATACAGTAGTCAAATTAATAGAAACAAAAAGTAGAATGGTGGTTGCCAGGGACTAGAGGAAGGGGAAAATCGGAAGTTAGTATGCAAGAGGTACAGTGTTTCAGTTTTAGAAGACGAAAAATTCTGAGGATGGGTAATGCTGGTTGTTGCAAACAATGTGAATGTACTTAATGCCAAAGAACTGAACACTTAAAAAATGGCTAAAATGACTTGTTTTAGTTTTGTGAAATATGCTGTTAATATGTTTATAGGGATTGACTTAAACCTGTAGATTGCTTTGTGTAGCATAGACATTTTAACAATATTTGTTCTTCCAATCCATGAGCACGGAATGTCTTTCCATTTCTTTGCATCATCTTCAGTTTCTTTCATCAATGTTTTAAAGCTTTCAGAATACAGGTCTTTTACCTCTTTAAGTTTATTCCTAGGTATGTTGTGATTTTTGTTTCAATTGTAAATGGGATTGATTTCTTAATTTCTCTTTCTGCTGCTTCATTAATAGTGTATAGAAATGCATCAGATTTCTGTACATTAATTTTGTATCCTGCAACCTTACTGAATTCTTTTTCCAGTTCTAGCAGTTTTTTGTGGAGTCTTTAGGGTTTTCTATATATATTACCATGTCATCTACAAATAGTGAAAATTTTACTTCTTCCCTACTAATGTGGATGCATTTTATTCCTTTCTCTTATCTGATTGCTGTGGCTAGGACTTCCAGTACTATGTTGAATAAAAATGGGGAGAGTGGACATCTTTGTCTTGTTCTTGACCGTAAGGAAAAAGTTCTGTTTTTCCCCATTGAGGAAGGTGTTAGCTGTGGGTTTTTCATATAAGGACTTTATTATATTGAGGTAAGTTCCCTCTAAACCTACTTTGCTGAGAATTTTTATCACGGATAGATGTTTTGCTTTGTCAAATGCTTTTTCTTCATCTATTGAAATGATCCTGCGGCTTTTATGCTTTCTTTTATTGATGTGATGTATCACGTTCATTGATTTAGGAATATTGAACCTACTCTTGCATCCCAGAAATAAATCCCACTTGATTACGATGAATGAATTTTTTAAATGTATTGTTGGATTCAGTTTGCTAATATTTAGTTGAGGATTTTTGCATCTATGGTCATTCAGATATTCTGGCCTGTACTTCTCTTTTTTTATTGTGTCTTTATCTGGTTTTGGAATCTGGGTAATGCTAGCCTCATAGAATGAATTTGGAAGTTTTCCTTCCTCTTCTATTTTTTGTGATATGCATATTTTATCACAAAAAAGAACAGGAGAGAGACAGCAAAGGAGGGAACACAGAACAGAAAAGACAACATGTTGAGACTGAGGCAGAAACTGGAGTTTGCAGATACAAGTCAAGGAACTCCTGGAGCCACCAGAACTAGAAGAAACAAGGAATGATTATTCCTAGAGCCTTTGGAGGGAGTATAGTCATACTGACACCTTCATTTCCGACTTCTGGTCTCCGGAACTGTGAAAAAATAAATTTCTGTATTGTAAGCCACGAGGTTTGTGGTAATTTGTTACAGCAGCCTCAAGAACCCAATACAGTGATGCAGGGATCAAGGCCATCAGCTAAAATTGAGAATGGAAGAGTAAGTGAAGTGGTTTGAAGAAAAAAAAGAGAGGTGAGAGACTGCCCAGAAGTGTGGGGAAGTGAATGGCCTAGGGACATGTAAAATGACTACCTCCAGCATCAGGAGCACACTTTAGGATCATGCACAGGAATTTAAAACTAGATCAGTTTGTGTTTTTCTACTTGGCCTGTTTATCTGCACAAGAGTACAGCTAAAGAATCATGGAAACAGGTTTATCCAAAATTATCTTTTCATTGAGACAGCACAAAGTGAAAACAAAGTGAAGGAGTTGATGATATATACAAAGAAGTGACTTTAATGATTATCTTTTTTTTAACTTCCCTAATATCCAAGTACCTGAAATATATTCTGGTGCATCATAGGAACTGAGCAAAGATCTACTTAATGAGTTACTGAATGCCATGATTTTTAACATAGTAGGCTTCTCTGAAATAACCACAACACAAAGAGGCTGAGCTCCTATGTGCAAACACTCCTAGACTAAGGGATGTTTAACACCTGTTCATTCTCAACATGACAACACTTATTTGTCATTTGGCATCAGTTTAATTTCCTCTTATCAGACAGAGGACAAAAATATCAGTTGAAGGAAAATATTCAATCACAGAAGTTATATTGCTATTGTCTCATGATATAATCCTTATGCACTATAAGAGTTTTTATCATTTAATAGCACAATAGGAGACAAAAGCAAAGCAGTAGCATGCCAATTTAAGTTACACTGACAAACCTTCTTTAGTACTTATTTTCTGTGAAAAATTCCAACTTAAAAATTTTTTAATGTTTATTTATTTTGAGAGAGAGAGCACAAGTGGGGGAGGGGCAGAGAGAGAGGAGGGAGAGAATCCTAAGCAGACTCTGCACTGACAGCATAGAGCCCAATGTAGGGCTCGAATTCACGGAACTGTGAGATCATGACCCGACCTGAGGTCAAGAGTCAAACTCTTAATCAACTGAGCCAGCCAGGCACCCCTCCAACTTTAAAAGTATAGGTTTGGACATGACGACTATATACAATCTTTTGAAACAGTGAATTATTGAGATCTACTTATGCAGATGCCTAAAATGAAAATATATACAATTTTATCCATATAAAAATGTGATTATTGACCATCATAACTCTTTACATCTTTACATCTTACCTTGTCACATTAGGTAATTAGGTTGGGACATAAAATATAGACCAGAATAGTGGCCAAGGACTGCTACCTCTTACTACAGCCTCTGTAATCAGCTAGTGATAAGAAAAAATAAAATTATTTTTAAGGGTCAGCTTTGTATCAAGTGCCATTCATAAAGTAGATCTAAGTGATAAAGATAAGGGCCTTTTAGAGTCAAAGACACCTGAGGGGGAAAATGCCATCTTTACCACTTTCATATGTGAGATTAGGCAAACTATTTAACATCTATGAGTTCCAGTTTCTATTTCTGTAAAATGGGGTTAATTTGCATCCCAAAGAGCTGTTGCAAAGTGTTGATTGTATTGCTTGGCCTTTGATAAGTACTGTTTACTTGCAATTTTTATAGTCTCATTAAACTGTTTTTCTATATTGATTATATATTTGTATTGAGGTGTAAATTACATTCAGTAAAATTTACCTTTTTTTAGTGACTAGTTCTATGAACTTTGACAAATAAGTTCTTTGAACTTATAACCATCACCACAAAATATAAAACATTTTCCCCCAACTCCTAAACTCCCTTCTTGTGAATGCTTGCCTGTCACCACCAGATGCTGGAAACTCTGATTTTTGTCCTTAGAAGCTGGGCATTTTCTAGAACAGCCTATTAATGGAATCACACAACGTGTTGTCTTTTGAGTCTGGATTCTTTTACTCAATACAATGCCTTTGAGGTAATCTCATTTAATTTGCACATATATTACTATTCTCAGAGAAGGAAAATTACATTCAGAAAGTTAAATAACTTACTCAAAGTTGTAGTTAGACAGAAATTTCGTCCTCGCTTTATTTGTTTCAAGCTGTGTGCTTCTTGTTTGCTACACCATATTGCCTTCTGTTAGCCTACAGCTTACTGAACTTCCACTACCAATTCTGGAATTTATCTTCATATTCAGCCATTATTCCTCTACCTTCCCATAAACAGAGACCTGGAAAACTGAGGACCCAGAGGACATCAAGGCCAAAAGAGGAGTCCTGAGCAAATGGCTTGCCAGGTTCTGCTGTGCTGACATTCAGAGACGTCGCCATTTTATCTTAATACAGTTTACCATTCAGTTCTTGAATGTATACAACACACAGTATGGGGAGCATGTTACATGTACTCTCTCATTTAATTCCTACAATAGTCTGCAAAGCTATCATTAATTCTGTGCACAGATGAGGAAGCTAAGAAAGGTCAAGTAGCAGCTATGTTAGGGGAGCCTGGATTTACAGGCAGGTGCATCTCCCTTCAACATCTGGGCTTTGTTTACCAGGCCTTCTGCCACACACTATGGAAGCTGCCGTTTATTACTAGACACTGTGCTGGGCAGTGTTATACACACCATGTCATTTAATTCTGACGAAAGCCCTGAACATAAATGGTATCAGCTCATTTCATATAGGAGGAAATTGATGCTCAAAGGGTTTAAGTGGTCTGTTCAAGGTCACATAACTACCAAGGAGTCAAAATCCCATTTTAGGGGTGCCTGGGTGGCTTCTTCATTCAAGTGTCCAACTTCAGCTCAGGTCTTGATCTCACCATTCATAAGTTTGAGCACCACATCAGGCTCTGCACTGATAGCTTCAGAACCTCTGTCTCCCTCTCTCTATCCCCCCCACTCAAAAATAAATAAACACTCATTTAAAAAGTTAAAAAAAAACAGTATTCCATTCTAAGTCCATGCCACTGTTGACTATTCCATGGAACCTTGTGTCAGAGAAACAGCAGGGAAAAGATGGAAAGGAAGAATGTAACTACGTGTGCTCCTTGTATAGCTCAACATAATGAGCTTCACTAAGTGTTTCTCTGTTAAATAGGAAGAAAATATATGCAAATCAACTAAGATCTTAATATTAAAAGTTAATAATATCACTTCTTGGCCTTTTGGCTAAGATCAAGTGTAATATTAAGAGTTAATATTTCTGTAGTGCTTCCATTGCACAAGGTACTATTCTAAGTATTTTACATATATTGACACATTTACATTTCTAAAAACCTTAAAAGGTAGTCACTAGTATTATTCCTATTTTACAGTAGAAACTTCTAACATTTGAACCCCACATCTAATTCTAGAGTCTATGCACTTAAAGCATTCTACAGTACTAAGATTCTTTTGAATGGTACTTTCCCTAAGTGTTAGAAGCAATGACCACTAAATTTTCATTTAAAGTAGGGTTTCCTTTTAAATGGCTATCATTTGGTTGTGAGATTATAATCAAGGCTAAACACTAAGTATAGTCATACTGCATGTAGCTGTTAAAAAAGATAAGGTAAATCCATTTCTCTCAACATAAAATAGAGTATCAAGGGAAGAAAAGCCAAACTGCCCAAGGAAGTATATAATACTGTTCAATCAATACTCATATATGTTTTTCTATGGGTATACATGCATGTTTCTGTTTGTGTGTAAATGCTTAGTATATTCTGTAAGAAAATGGACCTTAATAACATTAGTTGCTTCTAAGGAGAAGGAAAGGCACCATGACCACAACATGGTGAAACAGCTTCAGCCTCATTTCTAATGTTTCAGTATACACAAAAAGCAGGTATTCATGTCTGATTGAAAATTATTGAAAATATTGTTTACTTATATTCTTTGTTTTCTTCACATTGATAAATGTCTCTCTCTTGCTCTATCTCTCTCTCTATATATATATGTATATATATATATACATGTATAGAAAATATATTTGTAATTCATATTACATAAATATAAATTATAGCATGTGTACGTATCACATTAAGCCATTTTAGGAAAAAATCTGGTTTGATATGAATTTATTTGCACATACTCTCAGAAGTATGTATTTTTTAAAGAAAAATAATTATATATTAATAAATTCACTCTACCCCTGTCATACATGGAGATAGCTGCTATTCAACTAAAAATTAAACACTATTTCTTGAATTATATTATGAATCTAGGTTTTAAGGGTACTTGATTGTTTTTATTAAGAGCTTTTATATAAAGGTTTCTTTAAAGTATTTGTATACCTACCAATAATCTTCTTTAAATTCTTAATCCTAGTGCATTCCTAAGGTATTTCTCATTCAAATCCTCTCAACCAGTTTATCTCCCTTTAACAAAATTAGTCAATACCAAAAGAAACTATGTTGCTTTCTTATTGGGACTATGCTATCTCTGGGCTGTTTTCTTCAAGCTATCCTGCGGGTTGAGGCTCTCTGTTCAGACTTGTCTAACTAGTTTCATTTCAACTATTTGTAATTTGTTTTAATTTCTTTCAGCCATAGACTTCTAATACATCTAGAGGTGACATGCAGTTGATTAGAAAGTCAAGTTCAGTGGGTGCAGACCTGCAAGACCAAATTCTTCCTCTTACAGATGATGTATCGGTAAGTTCAGTTTTGTTTAGCAAATGGCTTATTTGCTCTACTGTCTGTCAGTGTCTAGATTCCCTATTATGTCAGGGCACTGCCTGTGAGATGTCCTCAGTGCGTTCAATCTGTATGGATCTTGTGAGATTTCTGGAATTATTATAACAGCTGGATTAATTAATCTCTGTAATTGAAATCAATATCTTTGTATTAAAAATCATTCTTAGCATTATTTCATGTTGCCAGGTTCAATAGTTGGGATTTTAGAAGAAGTTAATGAAGAACTGTATTATATTATGTTCTGATTGAGTCTGGTTTGGGGACCTGTGGAAGGTGTTCCTTTGTTTTACAGAAAGCCTTCTTTAAGTAATCTGACTAAATTTATCTTCTACAGCATTTTCTGTTTTGTTGCTTTTTCTTATACCTTATAGTCAGTCCTGGGAACTAATAGGATTGGGAGGTCCATAGCTACAGAGATACCTGCCTTCTCATAGAAATCCTAGTATTCCTGTGGGAAGAATGGAAACAGGAGACCCAAACCTGTCTATTCCCTAAAACTCTCCCATTAAATACTAAAGAAAAAAACCTGAATTCTTTCATTTTATTTCCCAAAAGGGCATTTGCCACATGCAAAGGAGAGGAAAAAATAAGATTCCTTGGAATAACTTTATATGGAATTAAAACCATGATTTTAAACATCCATGATGACAATAATACTTCACGATTGCTTTGATTTATGCCACTTTCAAAGTATTTTTATGTATGCCATTCATGTAATAGGACACCCTTGTGAGATCAGAATAGATATCGTTAACTCCCTTTTTGAAATGAGGAATTTGAGGGAAACAGAAGTTAAGGGGCTTCTTTGGATCTATGGAGCTGTATGATGACAGAGTCCAAGAGCTGTCAACTACAACTTCCAAGTCCAGTATTCCCAGACTCCCGCAGCCTGTCTGGGTGGCAAGGATTCTACCTGGGAAATTTCAGAGAGGAGATCAGCCACTAAGGAAATCAGGAAATTCAGAGATCAGCTGCTGAGTTAGTGAATTCCACTGGGCTTCCTTCCCCACTAATAAAATACACATTTGTATGAGTCCTATAGTGAATTGCTAAAGGGTCTCTGAGATCCTTGGGCAGCGTCTACAAGGCTTCACACATAAGCAGCACTCCATAAATATTTGTTGAACAAATGAATGAGTACACAAATGGAAATGTCTAGCATAATATTTTGCTTATTCATTAAAATTCATTGAATTTGAAAATGCCTATTTCATGTTTATGGAAGTCATGATATTGTAAAGCAGTAAGTAGTTCCAACCTTTCATATTGCACATCCCCAAAATTATTCTCTTTAAAATATCACGATTATAGACACCAAAAGTCCTCTTTTCTAATGAATATTTGTGGGTTTACAGAAAGTTTTTGGCTTCAGGGGAAAAAATTAGGAGTAATATTGGCGGTCAGTGCTATTGTTCGAGATAGCCATCACATTTGGTAAAGAAAGGAGAAGGTGGGAAACTGAATGTGTATGGTTTCTTTGAGATAACTTCATGGAACACTCATCCAGGATTTGGAAGATTTTCAGGAGATGGCAGGTCACATTAATAGGCAGGCTTAAGGATTAAAGAAAAGCAAATGCTTAATTACTACTATGACACCCTACATTCCACATATAGTACTTCTACAATATGTTTTATAGCCATGCTCACCATTCTTCTCTATTAACAAGAAATATAATGTGGACACATTCTCAAAATATATTTGATCCATATCTTTGCTGTTTCTGCTACATTGAACTTTGGCTACTTCTCTATGTTTCATGACCATCTTCACTGTACTTCAGAGATAGTCCTTAGTGCTCAGACTTTGCTGTGAATACCCATCTTCATTTGCCTTTAGCAATATCCATACCCCTACTCCTTCCTATACATGTATTAATTGGGTGATTCATTCACTTAAAAATCTCAATTATTTTTCATATAAAAGATAAAATATCAAATGACTCATCATATCAACAAACAGGTTACTGTCTTGTTCCCAGAAGTCTGGCATCATTCTCTTCTTACAGCTCATTATTTTCAATATTGCTTATTAATAAATGTAAAAATTAGGTTCTTTCTCTTCATTATAATCCTTAAAAAAATTTTTTAATGTTTATTTAATTTTGAGAGAGAGAGAGAGAGGGAGAAAGAGACAGAGTGCAAGCAGGGGAGGTGCAGAGAGAGAGAGGGAGACACAGAATCTAAAGCAGGCTCCAGGCTCTGAGCTGTCAGCACAGAGCCCAACACGAGGCTCAAACTCTCATGAACCATAAGATTATGACCTGAGCTGAAGTCAGATGTTTAACTGACTGAGCCACCCAGGCGCCCCTTCATTATCATCTTTTAGAGAAAAAGGTAGTTCTGGGCAAATCTTATAAATATTGATGATTTAAAGTTTAATTTCATTTTGAATACTCATGTCAATCAACTTGTTAATTTGCCAAATTCATTCTCTAATTTATTCAAAAACTATATCTTCAGGGTTAAAACCAAAATGACAAAACCTTCATGTTACTTACTGATTACTAAATTGTGTGTAAATTAGTAACTAAATTTTACTGTTTTGTTAGTTTTCAACAACTCATGGTGCCATATGCATGCTATATTATATTAGTTCATTCATTCTCACAATCCTACAATTAGATGCCATTATTATCTCCACTGTATAGATAAAAGTTAACTGGCCCTACATTACAGGCTAAGAGAGCCAGAATCTGAACTTAACTATTAGGATATCCTGCTTTTCTCTCTTTGATAACTTTCAAGAGAAAACAACTTTTTGTTTTTTCATACAAAAACTGAGTAAGAGGGGTGCCTGGGTGGCTCAGTTGGTTAAATGTCCGACTTCAGCTCAGGCCATGATCTCACAGTTCATGAGTTTGAGCCCCACATTGGGCTCTGTGCTGACAGCTCAGAGTCTGGAGCCTGCTTCAATTTCCCTGTGTGTGTGTGTGTGTGTGTGTGTGTGTGTGTGTGTCTATCTCTGCCCCTCCCCCACTTGCTCTCTGTGTCTCTCTCAGGACACAGGCTGAGCTCTCAGCTCTCAAAAAGAAACATTAACAAAAATTTTTTTAAACTGAGTATGAAATTCATAGTGCTAAAAATGATTCACTGAGTTGGGTTTTTTCTGTAGTCAATAAATTGAAATATGTGTTCATGTCATCAAGATTAAAGGCTAGTATCTTCTTTGTTTTGCTTTCCTACTTTTCTACTTGTGTGGCATATAGGGAATAATATACTTATGGATAAAAATAGGCATTCTGGCAGATATGTATATAAAGTACTTGGAAACCAAGATGTTAAGAATTTATGATCAGGTAAGTGTAGGAATCCTTACTGGGTGGTAGTTTATTTGTAATTATTATAATAACATCTGCCATTTATTATCTATTTACAAAATGTGAATCATTTTGCATACATTGTCTCATTCATTATTTACAGTCCTCATACAAGTTAGCCTATTTTAAAGATCAGAGTTAGTGACTTTAACTCAAGCTGTACACACCATTCTATATTCCCAATTCATTAACAGCTGGGGCTGTGAAACATCTTGGGCAATGACAAGAAACTGACCTACTGGGGATATAGAAATAAGATAGGCAACATTTGAATAACATATTATGAAAGGCTTCACGTTCATTATCACAGTGGTCTGGTTACAAATGGGACAGACAGCCTTAAAGTCAGACAGTTAAGGACTTCCTTTCCCTTATCTCTGGTACCTGTGTTGTTTGCCTCTCTGATTCTTATTTTCCTCATTAGTGAGTCAGTGATAAGGTAACAAGGCCTACTCCACAAAGCTGTGTCAACAATTACATGAGATAAGTCACATGAAAACTCCTGAGCCAGAGTAGGAATTTGATATGTGCTAGAGCCTTTCATTTACTCACTTTATTGCCTCACGTCTCTGGGTACTATTTATTATCACCACTTTACAAGTGGAAAAACTGAAATTCAGAGAGGTTTCAAAAACATCTCAAGATATATGTCAAAAAATTAAATGCAAGGACTGAGGCCAAAGTCTTCTGATCCTAAAAGGCAGAGGATGCCTGGAGAGGATTTGTCTGGGCAGGTAAAGACTTAAAGGAAATTTTTAAAATATTTTTCTCAGAAAACTCCCTGTGTTCTCCTTTACTAAACCACTAAGCTCCTTTCCTATGTCACTACTCATACTTACGATACCAGCTGTGTCGGTTTTTGTCAAAGCAATTCTCCAACATCAGCTGGGTATCAATTCAATTTTGACATTAACTGGAGTTAGCACAGACCCCACAGGTTAAGGGCTTGGTCCATAAGACTTCCCCTGCCCCCATTTCAGACAGAAATCCCAAGTCCAGGTTGTTGTTACCTGTGTTCTTAACGACTGGCTATAAATTGGAGCTTCCCACAACTCCCTCCTTTATTTTAATATGCTAGGGTGGCTCACAGAATTCAAGAAAACAGTTTACCTAGTAGATTATCAACTTATTCCAAATGATATTAAAGGATATGAATGAACAGGCAAATGAAGAGATACATATGATGAGGTTCAGAAGGGTCCCCAGTACAGGAGATTTTGTCCTTGTAGAGTTGGTGGTATACCACCCTCCCAGGACAGAGATGCCCAGCACCAACTCAGAAGCTCTCCGAACCCCATACTATTGGGATTTTCATGGAGGCTTCATCGCATAGACATGATAAATTCTGAATGCAATCTTCAGCTTCTCTCCCATTCCCAGAGGTTTATATGGAGGGGTTGGTTGGTGGGCAGAAGGGGAATGAAGCTGAAATTCCAAGCTTGTAACTATAGCTTGGTCTTTCTGGTGACTAGTCCCTATCCTGAAGCTATGTAGGAGCCCACCCAGAGTTACCCCATTGGAACAAAAGACATTGCTATCACCCAGGAAATTCCAAGGGATCTAAGAGCTCTGTGTCAGGAACCAAGGTTAAAGACCAAACAGAACAAATGATGTTCCTGGTGCTCTTATCACTTAGGAAATTATAAGGGATTTAGGAACTCTGTGCCAAGAACTAGGACCAGAGATCAATATATACTTTTTCTATTATATCAAAATTTTTAATGCTCATTTTTGTTACCTTAATGGAAATTTATTATTTGTGTAATTTTAAATATTTATAGAAAAGAAGTTTATAATACTTCATTATTTTCAATCACATGGCACAGATTGAGACAAAAACACTATGGGTTGTACCATGAATTACATAAGGGTAGAATCTATGTTTTATTCATCCACGCCTTTCTAAGCTTTGAATGATGCCTTAAAACAAAATAGAGGCTCAATAAAATATTGTGAAAAAAGAAAGATGGGTGGATAGGTGGACAGATGGACGGATAGTTGAATAGACAGACAAACAAAAGGACAAAGGAGGAATAACACTGTAATAGCTAATCAATTCTTAGAAGTAGTTTGTTAGGGCATATTTATGGTATACAAGGCTCTGACCAAGGCATTTGAATACAATTTATTTTTCACACATGCATAGCATCCCAGTGTGGACCTTTGCCTCTTATCTGATACACATTTTACAAACTTTAATAGGTGGGACTGCATCTTATGCCAAAACATGTCAGGACTATACCAAACACACACATATAACACACACAAACACACGTGCACATACACCACATAATGTTTGGTGCTATCTTTTCTATAAAGTATAACATTCCATAATAAGTTTCTGTTTTGTTACTCAATCCCTTATTCCCACATTAATATTGTACTTATAAAACAGCATCTGCATTTTATTGTCACTCTGGGCCAGCCACAGTGGAACATATTTTTTGTGGATTAATACTGCATTAAAAATATTTGGGGTATTTACTAATACCCCTCCTATATAAGCTCTTTCCTGTAGGGCCACTCCAAGATGATCCTAAAATCTAAAATACTACTGGTCTCAATTACCTACCATAAAATTCTCATAGTAAAATGCCCATTGTCTCAGCATGGCTGATTTCTATCAAGTATGTAATAATAATAACAACAAAAATCGTGATACTAATTCACATTTATATAGTATTTACTATGGGCTGGTCAATTTACATGAATTAATGTATTTAGTGCTTATATAAATCCAATGAGGTAGGTATTAATTTCATTTCCATTTTCCAAATGGGAAGACTAAAACACAAAAGGGCCAAATACCTTGCTTCATATTGCAGAGCCACCAAATGACAGAGCTAGGACTTGAGCTCAGGTAGTCTGGCTCCAGAGACTCGTTTCTTATCATTTAATGCTATACCACTCTCAATTAGAAGTTAGCTCAATGATGGTGCATTAATTTAAACTAACATGTGACTGTGCTCTACCCCTAATCCAAAGTCTAAGTTCAAAACTATTTAAGAAAGGCTTTGCAGCTATAAGCTAGCACCATGAACCTTCATTTTGCTGTTATCTGAAGATGGAAGAGAGTTAAATGCCTAACCTCTCAGAATACAGCCAAGAAATCCCTCTTACTAAATCAAGACAGAACGATCTAGAAGGGACAAGAATCTGAAATTGATTTCACTCATTAGGGTTGGGTAGTTGCTAAAGACAGAGCTACAAGGCTTTAGAGTAAATCCAGCTTAGCAAGCCAGACATGACTAAGCAGTGAGTAACTGTGCAGGGAAGTGGCAGGAGGTGGGAGTTTCCCTCCATGGGGATGAAGTATCCATGGGGAATCCAGGAAAGGTGTTCTCAATCCCTTTAGCTTATGCTTTCCTCTTACAGCCTTAAAATTCTCATTCATGCTCCTTTTTTGCCCGTGTGCCCAATTTCCATCCCTGGGGCCAGAGTAAAGACATTTCCTTAGATAGGTGAAGAAATAGTCTTCTCTTCTCTGGGTCCTAATTTTCCTTCCCTGAGACCTCTGAATTCAGCTCAGCTTGAATAATTTCAACATTTTCCACAGAAACTTTTCTTTGCTCTGGACTCACAATGGTATTTTATTCAATTCTGCCCCTCGCCCCATTGTCCCTCCCATATCTGGGAGTTAAACACTGAAGGAATATAAAAAGTTTTCTTCGTTTCTTCTTTTTTAACCTCCTGACAAGCATTCCATGGAGCATCACAGTGCATAAATATATCTAGAGCTATGTTTTCAAAGCTGTGTTCTGTAGAACATCAGAATCCCACAGGATATGAGTAGATAGGGTGTTTTTTTAAAAAACGTATATTTGAGGGGCACCTGGGTGACTCAGTCAGTTGAGTGGCCGACTTTGACTCAGGTCATGATATCCTGGTTTGTGAGTTTGAGCTCCACATCAGACTCACTGCTCTCAGCCTGTCAGCTCATAGCCTGCTTAGGATCCTCTGTCCTCCTCTCTCTGTCCCTCCCCCACTTGCACTCTCCCAAAAATAAATATTGAAAAGTAAAGAAAGAAAGAAAGAAAGGAAGGAAGGAAGGAAGGAAGAAAGGAAGGAAGGAAGAAAGGAAGGAAGAAAACGTAATTTAAAAAACCTTTATTTCAGTCCAATTCAATAAATAGTATTCAAGATTCTGCTAAGAATCAGATAATGTATGAGGCACTGGGGTTGTATCAGTGAAAAGAATATATACAAAACCAAGACAGAAATATTGTTCACATTTACTTCCACTTAAAACCAGATTCTGAGACTTCTAGAAGTGAGGGTCCTCTCTAATTTTATTTAACCCATTTTTTTCAAACCTGTTTGAATATGGAAAACCTCCTTTCCCCCACCACCTGGGAACATTTTTGGAGAAATGTCTCAATGCTATATATGATGTTTTCACTATCTTCAAGATCTTGCCCACTTTGGGGTAAAAGGATATTTATACACATTTCAAGAAATAAAATATATAGAGAACTTGTAGGAGTATGAAAAAAAGTGTCAAATTAGATAAAAGCCTTCAAAGTTTACAGACAACCCTCAATATGGTTATCATTCTATCAGCCCTACCTCCCCTCTGCCCACTCCAGGTGACCTCTGCCACTGTTATAGGAGATTCTACGGGGAGGGAGAGAAGGGAATCCTAACTTTTTCAGAGTTCATCAAAGTGTAAAGCCAATAGAAAGGAAGATGTGAAAGCAAAATAAATTTCAGACTTAACCACAATGAGGGTGGGTGGCCGCTCTGATCAAACAACCTCTACTTTCACTTCCTAAAACTCTTCACTTGCCTTTCATGCTGCTTGAAATACCACCCATTATTCATCTGAGTTCATAGGAAACCTGTTCTAAAAAAACGTAAATATCACTCTCAGAAAGAAGTTTGATATCACAGAGAAAAATGGGCTTTTGAGTCACAGAAGCCCAAGTTAGGTTCTAGTTCTGCATACTGGCTTCATGAATGGAGCAAGTTAGTCACCTGTGAAGCAAAGATACATAATTCTACTGACAAGCATGTTTGGAGGATGAGATGCGACGATATACCAACAACTCCTACAAAGTCAGCATTTACTACCTAGTAGCTCTTGTTGTCACTCTTAGTATTAAATGGTCACCCTAAAATAGCCACTGTGGAAGACAGTATGGAGGTTCCTTAAATACAAGCATCCTATGATCCAATAATTCCACTATAGGATATTTACCCAAAACATACAAAAACACTAAATTCAAAGGGATACATGCACCTCTATGTTTACTGCAGCATTATTTACAATAGACAAATTATGTAAGTGGCCCAAGTGTCCTTTGATAGATGAAAAGATAAAGAAGAGGTGGGGGTGCCTGGGTGGCTCTGTCAGTTAAGTGTCCAACTATTGATTTTGGCTCAGGTCATGATCTCACAGTTAGTGAGATTGAGCCCCATGTCAGGTTCCACACTGACAGCCTGGAGCCTGTTTGGGATTCTGTCTCCCTCTCTCTATGCCCCTTCCCTTGCTCTCTCTCTTTCTCTCTCTCTCTCTCTTTCTCTTTCTTTCAAAATAAATAAATAAACTTTAAAAATAAAAAAAGAGGTGATACACACACACACACACACACACACACACACACACACACACACATACAATGGTATATTATTCCACCATAGAAATGAATGAAAACTTGCCATTTGCAACAAGTATGGAGCTAGAAAGTATCATGCTAAGCAAAATAAGTCAGAGAAGGACAAATACCATACAATTTCATTCATATGTGGAATTTAAGAAACAAAAGAGGAAAAAAAGAGAGATAAACCAAGAAACAGACTTTTAACTATAGAGAACAAACTGCTGGTTACCAGAGAGGAGGTGGGTGGGGGATGGGTGAACAGGTGAAGGGGATTGAACACATTTACCATGATAAGCACTTAGTAATGTGAAAGTGCTGAATTACTATATACTATGCCTGAAACTAATATACCACTATATGTTAATTATACTGGAACTATAATAAAACACTTAATTAAAAAATTAAATTAAATTAAATTAAATAATTAAACAAAATAGTCCCAGAGTACCCAAACAGATATTCACATGTCAGAGTATATTAGGTTACCACAAAATGTTGCTCTTCTGTAGCAAACATCTGACTTGAGTGACTCAAAGGAAATGATGATTTTCATTGGTAGAAAGAGAATTTGGCACTTTGGCTCTAGAACAACTTTCCTCCAGGGATGGGCACCATGCTAGGGAAAGAAGAGCAAAGTTTTTTGCACCAAATGCTTTCTAGGAACTTGATGCACTTAACACCTTTGTTCAGTTACATTAGAAGTTCAGTAAACTTGTAGGTGGCCTGGGAAGCTAACCAATAATTTATTTTTAAATAAGATTGCATGTTTTAAACTTCAAGAAACTATCTTTATGAAGATTTATGGGAACATAATCTGTCTGCAAATTGGCATTTGAATACTATTCACATGCATTTACATTTGTATAATGATAACATGCATCTACAAGAAAACAGAAGACTGATCCTGAAAATAGAAAAATTTATAGAGTTTATAGATAAAACGATAATGGGCATGTGGTTGACTGTAGAGCAAGCCTAAGTTGCTGCCTTCAGGGAAGGCCTTTCTAGAAAAAGGAAAATCCATGTGGATAAAGAGGTCTATGATGTCTTTTGCTGACTCAAACCTCTTTGAACTCACACATATAAAAGTCCTCAACTTAGAGTCTGGTTACTGAAGAATATCCCAACTCAGATCATTAACAGTTCAGACTGCCCTATATATTCCTCAAGATGTGTATTTTTCAGTCTGAAAAACTGCAGAAAGCAAAGTCACAAAATTATTGAAATTATCACGTTTTCATTGACATCTTTGGAAAAATGATGCCATGCATATGCCCTTTTAAACACTGAATACTCAAACTTAATGAAAGTAAATGAATATGATAAATTGGATTTCATACAGATTATAAATTGTGTTACTCTGAATTAAGTATCCTCTGTACTTGCCCTTTCCTTTAAGGAATGCAGAATGCCAAACAGGTCTTAAACAGGGATTACTTTTAGCTGCCTTCCCATTTCAAGTTCCAAGAGTTTATTTTGTATTCCCCCAAATTTTTAGTTGAATAAAATATACCTTAGTCTTCTTCTAATTGTACATTCAACATAGAAATTTCCTTTTAATGAAATAGTTTTCTAAAACCTCCACAAAAATTAGAAATTTTAAATATCACATGCTTTCTCTGAAGGCTATAGAGATTTCTGTCCATTTTCATGAAAGTTATATTTCCAGCTATGATAAAAAAAATTTTAAATGACCTCTAAGATTCCCATCCCTCAGTGTACACACTCCTGGACACTCAAACACTAATTTAGGTGCTGCTGTGAGGGAATTTTGCAGATATAATTAAGGTCTCAAATCAGTTGGCTTTAAGATAGGGAAATTGTCCTTGGTGGACCTACTCTAATCAGATGACACTTTTGAAAAGGACTAGGCTCTACCTGGAGAGATATTCAGGATGTAAGAGATTTGTTGGGAGGGTGATTCTCCATTGCTGGCTGTAGAGATGGAATGGGCCACATGCAAAGAATGTGGTGGAATCTATGAGCTGAGAGAGAGAGGCCTGTGACAGCCAGCAAGAGAACAGGGACCCCAGTTCAACTTCAAAGAACTGAGCTATGCCTAGAACTTAAGTGAGCTTAGAAAATGATCACAAATGTCAGATGAGATAGCTGCCTCAATCAACACCTTGATTTCAACCTTGTGAGATCCTGAGCAGAAAACTCAGCCATGACATGTACAGAACCGTGAGCTAATAAGTTGGTATTGCTTTAAGCTGCTAACTTTGTGGTAATTTGTTGCACAGCAATAAAAAATTAATACATCAGTGTTTGTTTTCTGATGCAAGTAAAGCAGGAAAAAAAATGCATGGGCACAATGGTGCAGTGCATCTCTACTTACAATCAGGCTAGATTCCCAAGGCTTTACTGAGCCTATTTTTCTCCAAATCTGAAGTGATATTATGCAAATAACTAGCAGGACCTCTCCAGAATGGAAAGTCAATGATGCATATTGGCTTTCATGCATCTCTTCATATTATCATATTATTCATAAAAGTTGATACTGAGTTGACAGTTTATTCATACAGGATTAAATAGCTGCAGATTTAGACTATGGCTCCTGAAGCTTTTGTAATGTGGCATTGTATACCTGTTATTCCCCAGAGGTTCTCACAAATGGAGAACCTAACACACCTATTTGTTGGTTGCCATTCCCCCTGCCCAGATGTTCACAGCTCCTTGTATGGGATTTGTAGATATGACTGCCACGGCACTTGAAGCAGTGGGCTATGGTTGTTGAACAACTCCTCTGCTAAGAGTCCTACCATTCAGTCTGTAACAGTGATGTGATCTTCCTGTCATCTACTTTCTCCATTTGCCCTATTCAGAGAAACTCTGATGAGAAGACAGATTTGAAAGCCCTTAAGTCTCCTTAAGTTCTAGCCTTCCTTCTTTGGTTCTCTTATTGATTTCGAATGTCTTGGAAACATACTAAGATTCTCTGAGAAAATGAATGGTCAAATAAATGAAGAATGAATGAATGAGTGAATAGATGAATATATAAATAATAAATCAATTTAAGAGAATGCACTCAATGGAGTGGAAGTGTGGCACTGCAGGAAAAACAATGGTGCCCTAGGAGTTAGAAGGCGTGAGTCTGAGAGGACCACTAGTTCTGTTACATCAGATGTCGTTTAATCATCTCTGGGCGTCAGTTTTCTCACCTGGAAAATGTGTTACATTCTACCAAATAGTTTCTAAGTTATCCTTAACTTCTGAATTTAGGTTTTATTTAAAAAAAAATTTTTAATGTTTATTTGTTATTGAGAGACAGAGAGAAACAGAGCGTGAACAGGGGAGGGACAGAGAGAGAGGGAGACACAGAATCCAATGGAGGCTCCAGGCTCTGAGCTGTCAGCACAGAGCCCGACATGGGGCTTGAACTCTCAAACCACGAGATTGTGACCTGAGCTGAAGTTGGTCGCCTAACCCACTGAGCCACTCAGACACCCCTGAATTTAGGTTTTAAATCATTCAAGAGGCTAAATAATGTTACACTCCACAGAGCTTCTGTTTGTTGTTATATTCTGGCACCTTAATTCTTGTCCATTGGAAGACACACTGCCTCTCCACAGCCAGCTGTCTAGATTCTTTTTAATTAGCCAATGCATACATTGTCAATATTTTCTATACCCACCAGAATTCAAGCCTCTCAAGCTCCACTAGGTTTATTGGGTAAATGTACTGCTTATGCCAAAGCTATTATCTTCTTAATTATTTAGGTCCATATGACTTGTATCTTTTATGCTTTCATTTACATATAAAATATGTCTATATTCAAAAGAAAAATTTCTTGTAAATCAACCAATATTTATTAAAATTACACTCAGTGCAGGGGCGCCTGGGTGACTCGGTCAGTTAAGCATCTGACTTTTAATTTCAGTTCAGGCCATGACTCATTGTTTGTGAAATTGAGCTTCACATCAGGCCCTATGCTGATAGTGTGGAGCCTGCTTGGGATTTGCTCTTTCTCTCTCTCACTCACACTCTCTGTATATCTCAAAATAAATAAATAAACTTAAAAAAATTAATGAAATAAATAATATAAAAAATAAAATTACACTCAGTGCAAAGCATTGGACTAAATCTTGTAAAGGAAAAATACCTTCTGTCCCCAAAGAGGTTGGTTTAGCAACACACACCCACCCAAAGCTAAATTCTAATGAAAGAGGTAAATAAAGTTGATTATAATGGCAAGTTGTAGAGAAAGAGACTACAAAATGAGTTAGAAGACCAGGACCTTTTTAAACCATTTGACTCTAATCAAGTGTCCTCTCTCTCAGCCTCTGTTATTTCATATATAAAGCTGGCATATCTTCCTCTTACAGATTTGTAAAATTCCTACTCTTTACCAGGCGCCTTATTAAATCTTAATGATAAAAAGATGAACAATACCAGTCTAGCTCATTGAGGAGTTCAGAATTAAATTTAGATTAATATACATGCAAACAAATACTTGACACAATGTCATTAGCACTATTGTTGATAAGAGATGTGGACTGACAGCACAGAGAGCCAGTGCCTCTAGAAATAGAAACCACGAGTAATATTGTACATTGCCAGATCCTGATCTTCTTAATACGTCCCTTCACCCCAAGATAACCTTGATGCATGTCCAAGACAAATGTATTCTTGCTGGAAAAGGTAGACCAAAGAAACTTGCTGTTATCCAAAGGAGAACCAGAAAGCTTGTAACTGTTACAGTGTAAGAGTAACCTGCTGAGTTTTCCTTTTTACAGGACAGTAGGATTTGGCACCCAGAGCAGAAGTTTGAAACCATGGATGATTGCCCTTCTCATTGTGTTATTACTGACAGTGGTGGCAGTGACCATTGGTATTCTGGCCCACTTGTTAGTCTCTGGTAGGTAAAGATTGTGAATTTCACTCAGCTTGATTTCATTTTTCTGCAAACTTTCATTTGTATATATGTAAATGTAATTTTATCTAAAAGTATTTTTGTGCTTTTACCAGCATTTAGAATTTAATTTTTTTCAGTCATTTTATAAAAATAATTATTGAATGCCTATTGTATATGAGTACTTTTCTGGATGACTCAAGGTACAACATTATATAAAGCAGACCAGTTTCCTATCTCCTTGGAGCTCACAAGCTAATATCCTTTTAAGACTACACAAAAGATCAAAAATGGTAACTGAAAGAGGTGCCTGTGTGGCTCAGTAGGTTGAGCAGCTGACTCCTGATTTCCCAGGGTCATGGGATCAAACCCCACGTTGAGCTCTGTGCTGAGCGTGGAGCCTGCTTAAGATTCTCCCCTCTTGGGGCAGCTGGGTGACTCAGTCGGTTATGTGTCTGACTTTAGCTCAAGTCATGATCTCACAGTTCATGGATTAGAGCCCTGCATCAGGCTCTGTGCTGACAGCTCACAGCCTGGAGCCTGTTTTGGATTCTGTGTCTCCCTCTCTCTCTGCCACTCCCCTGTTTATGCTCCGTCTCTCTCTCTCTCTCTCTCTCTCTCTCTCAAAAACAAATACTTAAAAAATTTTTAAAAAAAGATTCTCCCTCTCTCTATGCCCCTATCCCCCACTCACACACTTTCTCTCACTCTAAAAAGATTTAAAAACTAAAAAAAGTAGCAACTTAAATCTACTGGTAATCATAACTGTAACCATTCAAGTGAAAAACTATGATAAATTAGTTATTATATTAGTTATTAAAACTGACTCATTTACTCATCATTATGTCCACCAACATTTCAAGGGACAAAGAAAAACACATGTCCAACAAAATGATGAATTTTGAAATAATTGGTAAACTATAAATATGACAAATATTGTTACTTATTTTTAGAGAAAATTTTATCCTTTCCTAAATGATATTCACGTATTTTTTAATTGCCTGATATACTTATAATCACACAAATAATGCATTTCAGAATTCTTTTTAAATTACATCTTTCTCTGCACAGACTGCAAAGCATTAACATTTGTTGACAAATCTCCACAGGGTCACTCACACAGATGTGTTTGATAAAACAACTACCTCAGGCTTCTTACTTGAATGGCCTCACCTATTGTCATCTTCCTCAGACTTGTGGGGGGGGGGGGCTGGTGAAGACTCTATCACAATCATTAAAGGTTTTAAGAACACACTTCTGGGCTTTTTGTAACAACCCCGCCTGTAGTTTATGCTAATGGCAAAAGATTCTCAGGTCATTTCATTTGACTGCCTACGAGCCCCTTTACTAGGAGTATAATGTTTGATAATGATATGGATTGTGCAGATGAGTATCAGGGGGACCAAAAAAAAAGCACTACAGAGCCCAGAAACATACCACCTAGAAGATGTACCATTCTGATATCCCTCTCTCTTTCCTAGGTCCATAGCTGGGAAACCCATTGTGCCCACTGTGTCCTTCCTAGGCCAGGCTCCCTAAGGAGAGATGCTATTCTGTGGCTGGTCTGTTTTTCTATTTTCAACTCTTTGTAGGGGCGCCTGGGTGGCTTAGTCAGTTAAGCATCGACTTCAGCTCAGGTCGCAATCTCATGGTTCATGGGTTTGAGCCCTGCCTTGGGCTGTGTGCTAACAGCTCAGAGCCTGGAGCCTGCTTCAGATTCTGTCTCCTCCCTCTGCCCCTCCCCTGCTCACGCTCAGTCTCTGTCTCTCAAAAATAAATAAATGTAAAAAAAAAATTAACTCTTCGTAAATTTCTTGCCCCCCACCCCCAGAAGGCCAGACTCCTAAGATTACTAGATTTCTTAAGAGCCCCACTGCTCTGTTTTCTTATCTTTCCCAGCAGCCAAGCAGAGATCTGACTGATTCACCCCACTTACACACTGTTCTTATCTCCCACCTCTGACAGTTTGTTCCCTTTCTTTTCCTGTCTTTCTTACTTTGCCTGGCTCTCCCATTATAAATCAAAATTCAGGGGCGCCTGGGTGGCGCAGTCGGTTAAGCGTCCGACTTCAGCCAGGTCACGATCTCACGGTCTGTGAGTTCGAGCCCCGCGTCAGGCTCTGGGCTGATGGCTCGGAGCCTGGAGCCTGTTTCCGATTCTGTGTCTCCCTCTCTCTCTGCCCCTCCCCCGTTCATGCTCTGTCTCTCTCTGTCGCAAAGATAAATAAAAACGTTGAAAAAAAAATTTAAAAAAAATAAATAAATCAAAATTCACAAGGATGTTCATATACATCTACTTCTAGCAGAGTATAAGGTGGTATACATTTTACCTCAGCAAGACCTAATATAGGAATTAAATGTTTCAGCTTTAGAGCTAGTCTCTCTAGGTTTAAACTCAGGCCAACTCACTAGTTATATCGCATAGAGCAAGTTACTTAACACCTCTGTGCCACACTTTCTTCACCTGTGAAATGGAGGTGACACCAATCTCAGGGAGCTAGAGTGAGAACCAAATGAATTAATACATGTAAAGTGCCCAGAACAGTGTTTGGCAATATAGTAGACACTCAATAAATTCCAGTTATTATTAACATAAAAATTAATTATCTTCATTATATTTATTAAGAAAGTAAATTAGAAAAAAGTCTCAATAATAATTCAAGACTCTATACTAACGCCATTATATCTGTGCCTTGGATCCTGAAATCTAATCATGTTATTTCCTACTTTTCCTTTTTATCACAGGACAGAAAACGGAGTATTATCATGGAACATTTAAAATTTCAGATCTACAAGTCAATAGAAATTCTAGACAAAACAACACATACAACCTTAAGGACTTAAAGGAGATGAGTGAGAATTTGGTAAGTCAGATGTATTCTTTCTGTTTTAAAACAATGTTGAAGGAAGAGATTTGTGGATCATTTCCCTGAATATTTCTCAAAAGACTATTTTCAGACCACTTGCATTAAATCACCTTGAAAATTCCTAGGCCCCATTCCAGACCCACTGAATCAGTGTCTAATGGGATGGGTTGGCAGGGACGGGGGAACAAGGAAATCTCCATCCTGATAAACAGTGATTCTGATAAACCACCCTTTGTGACTCATCCACCTTATCTAAAGGTAAGAGAATTGGGGCATCTAGGTGGCTCAGTTGGTTAAGGGTCTAACTGTTGATTTCAGCTCAAGTCATGGTCCCAAGGTCATGGTATCAAGCTGCATGTTGGGCTCTGCACTGAGCCTGGAGCCTACTTAAGATTTTCTCTCTTTCTCCCTCTGCCGCTCTCTCTTCCTTGCTCTCTCTCTCTCTCTCTAATAAATAAATAAATAAATAAATAAATAAATAAATAAATAATAAAAATAAATAAAATAATAAAAATCCATAAATGGAAGTGAACAAATGCAGAGTGCATTTATGATAGTAATACTGTGTTTGAAAGTGGACTTTTAAATATCAATAAATCATGTATTTCTCAGAGTGAAGGAGCTTCACATGCAAAGACTGAGATAGGTAATGACAGATTACAATCATGAGCACATGCAAGGCCCTTCGCTGGCTGTCATTATTTATTACTCTCATTTTTTCACAAAACGTACTCCCATTCACCTCCCTCAGCAGGCAACCCTTCTTTGTGCCACATGTATTCTTTTGTTTGTATTCATTCCTGTAAAAATGTATTTTGTTGTTTTGTGTGCACATGCTTTTAATTTATTCTTTGTGTTATAAATCATTCATCTTAGTCATTTTGGGCTACTACATCAAACTACCAGATACTGAGTGGCTTGTAATATCAGATATTGATTTCTCAAAGTTCTGGAGGCTGGAGGTCTGAGATCAGGGAACAGCCAGGTCAGATTCTGATAAGGACCCTCTCTCAGGTTGCAGACTGCAGACTTCTCAGTGTATACCCACATAGTGGAGAACAGACCCAGAAAGCTCTCTGGGTCTCATTATAAGGGCACCACCAACCCCACTCATGACCTAATCACCTCTCAAAGGCCCCAACTCCTAGCACCATTACATTGAGGGTTAGCATTTCAACATGAATTTGGGGGCAGGAAACAAATATTCAGTCCATGGCATCACTTTTTGTTTCATGCCTTTTTACTTAGAACTTTTTTTAAAGCTCTGTCCATGTTGCTAAATGTACACATAATTCACTGCTATTGGCTACTACAAAATGGTTTATAGTGTGTTTTGCCATATTTTACCTCCTACCTATCATCCCAAGAAATGCTGCACTAAATAGCCTCCTACTTGTCCCCTATAGACCTGTGCAAGTTCTTCTGTGAGCAGAATTACTGGGTCACTGGGTGTGTACCCACTTAATTTAACTAATTAGTGTGGATTGCTCTTCAGAATGGCTGACCCAGTGTACACGCCCATCTGCAGTGCATAAGGATTCCTATGTCCCCACATCTTTGCCAACACTTGGTATTATTTGGCTTGCTGACTTCTGCCAGCCTAATAGGCAATAAGTTATGTCTTTTTGTGATTTAATTTACATTTTTCTAATTACTGAGTTTGTGCATTATTAAATACGCTTGTTAGCCTTTCGAGTTTTCATTTTTATAAATTGCTTGTACCTATCCTTTACCTGTTTTTCTGTTAGAGTCATTTTGTTTTATTAGTGTTATTTTCTAGAAGTTCCTTATATTTTCTAGATATGAACAGTTTGCTGGTTGAGGAAATTATAATCATCCATTCTATCTTCTATTAATTTGGACCATGTTGTCCTTCATGAAATAGAAATCCATAATTTTGAAATGATGATCTTCATCAATTTTGTCTTATGTTTGTGTTTTTAAAGTTTTTTTAAGAAGGTATTCCCTCTTTCAAGTCATAAAAATATTTTACTTTATTTTCTTCTATTAAGTTCAAAATTTTACTTTTTATATTAAGCCTTCAATGTATATAAAGTCCACCTTTGTGTGTGATGTTAGGTAGGAACCCAGGTTGTATTCTCCAAATAAGTTTTCCCAATTTAACTAAACAATCTTTCCTCCCAATGGCATGGTTGTTCAGCTCTTTACATTTCTTCACACCTGAATCTTGCAGAAAAGGAAACATGATCTATCTCCTCAAATTGCTTCATATCTCTTTGGAGATATGAGAGTAATGAGCATGAAACTGAACACCATGACATAATTAAGGACTAAATTGTATGCTGAGGACCATAAGGGCAGAAGAACTTCAAAGAAAAGGAAATTCAGCTAGGTTTCCCATGGTCAGGAAAGGCTTTGTATTATTTAGCCTTGTTTAAATGAAACAAGTGTCCTTTTTCCTCCACTCACCACCCAGTTACCTTCAGAAGAAGTATGTGAATGGTTCATGCCTCATCCTGCCACTCCTGTTTATTGTTGCTGAATCCCAATGAATGAAACCAGATTCTTCTCTCTGCCCTATATGGGTGCTAATTAGACAGCCAAGAAAGACAGGTTGCAGGTCCTGCTCTTCCTCATAATTTGGGATTTACTGATTTGAATGCAAATGGAGATGCAAAAGTAAAATGAGCTCATGCTCAGATACTGCTAAAAAGACTTCAGTAACCAGACACCTGTAATTCATGACACTCCCAAATAGGTAGGTCACTTTCTTCATTATTATAAGTTCGGGTAGGATCACTGTCTGATGTAGTACTTCATTTGAAGAAACATATTTCAGAAATATCAAGAAATACTTTTAAATTACAGGGTCATTACAGATGTGAAAGTCATAACCTTGTAATTCCATAACAATAGCTAGCATGTACTGAGTGCCAAGCACTACGCTAAAGCACCTTACATGTATTTTAGTTAATCCTCAAAAACAACTTTATGAGGTAACTACAATTACTATCACAATTTTACAGATGAGAAAATCAAGGTACAGAAAAGTTAATTTACTCAAGATCATAGAGCTAGCAAATGTAGCTAGTAAATGATTACATATTCTTAATAAACTTCTGTCATCCATAAGAATAATCTGTGTGACTTTATTTCCCACCTACTATGCACAAAATTCCAGAAATCAAGTAATTATCCCCGGTACATTAGTCTATTTCAATTACACTGTCAACATAGGCCAGTGACCATCGTCTCATTAAAAATGGGAACAGGTGGGAATTTTCTTAGGGATGTCTCCCCATAAAAAAACACTCCCCCTGTGCCCAGGGAGCACTCAGGGACACCAGAAAAGGGCTTAAAATGATCCTCCAAATATCCTTAATGCTATGTCTCTAGAACTGTAGAAAAAAAGGAGCTTGGAAACAGAAAGAGATGCAGAGATAAACTAGTTAGAAACACTCTAAAGGAATTAGAAAACAAAAGTGAGAGATTGGGTTCTGATCAACACTGAAGCAGGAAGTGCTTCTACTGAGAAAAATTAGTCGAGATAAATTTAAACTTAGCAAAAGTATTAGTCCCGAAGTTTGGATTTGCAGAAGGTAAAAGAAGTAAAAGATGCTCCATGCTTGGTGTAGGATTGTGGCCCTATGCCTGGAGAGAAGATATTGGATTTGGAAGATTTAAGAAAAAACTAAGCAGACATTATCAAGAAACTTCATGTTCAGAGGTTAGAAAAATTGAATGGAGAGTATGGCCAAGTCCTTTCCTGAGAACACAGACCTACATTTATTTTGAAATTAAAGATTAGGCATGTTTAAAAGAGGAAGATGTGTAACACCTCTACCTTAATTTGAATCCTGGAAGAAAAAGATAACTGTTGTATATTTCATGTCTAATCTGCAATGTAACACTGCAAAGGAGGCATTATTATCCACACTTTAAGGATAAGGGAACTAAACCTCTGAAGTTAAGGTCCATAGCCAGTAAATGACAGAGGGGAGATTTGAAGCCATATAGGTAATTTGAATATGTGCTCTTTCCACTAAATTGTTCAACTTGTCAGGAAGAAACTCAGCTAATATAGGAAGCTCAACTCTGTGTCAATTCTTCTCCCATTTAATATTTAAATTTATAAAGATTATAAATCCCATATGCTGTGCTAGGTAATTTAAGCAACACATTGGGTTTACTTGTTATAAAAGTGTGTCCTCCTCCATAGTATCCTCACTTTCCTGTTCAGTTTTTGGTCCAGCTTTATTGAAACACAATTTACAGATAACATTGTGTCAGTTTACAGTGTAAAGCATGTTGATTTGATGTATTGCAAAATTATTATCACTGTAACACTTCCATCATGTCACATAATTACTATTTTTTTGTGGTGAGAACATTTCAGATCTTATACTGTTAACAACATTCAAACAGCATTCAGTATTATTATCTATAATCACCGTGCTGTACATTACATCCCTAGAACGTATTCATCTTATAATTGGAAGTTTGTGCCCTTTGATCAATATCTCCCTGCTTCTCCCACCCCTCCCCCTCAGCCTTGGTAACCACCATTCTATTCTGTTTCTATGAATTCATCTTTTTAGACTTTACATATAAGTGATATCATACAGTATTTGTCTTTGTCTGATTTATTTCACTTAGCATGATGCCCTCAAGGTCCATTCATGTTGTCCTAAATAGCAGGATTTCCTTCTTTCTCATGGTTGAATAATATTCCATATGTATATATACATATATATATGACATGTTATTGTATTGTGTGATTGTGTGTATGTGTATATATATATACACATACATATGTACATACATACACACATACACACACACACACAACATCACATCTTCTTTATCCATTTATCAATTGACAGGCACTTAGGTTGTTTACATATCTTAACTACTGTGAATAATGATGCAATGAACATGGGAGTACAAATATCTCTTCTGTATGCTTGCTTTCATTTCCTTTGGATATATACCCAGAAGTATGGTTACTGGGGCATATTATAGTTCTACTTTTAATTTTTTGAGAAACCTCTATACTATTTATGATAGTGGTTGTACCAATTTACATTCTTCAAAAGAGTGCACATTCTTCAAAAGAGTTGCATCCTCTCCAACACTTGTTATCTCTTGTCTTTTTGATGATAGACATTCCAAAAGGTGTGAGATGATATTTCATTGGGTTTTAATTTGCATTCCCTGATTATTAGTGATGTTAAGCCCCTATTCATGTACCTGTTGACTATTTTGCTGTCTTCTGTGGAGAAATGTCTATACAGATCTTATACCCATTTTTAATCAGATTTTTTTTGAGTTGTATAAGTTCTTTATATACTTTGGATATTAACCCTTTATCAGATGTATGATTTGCAAATACTTTCTCCCATTCCACAGGTTGCCTTTTCATTTTGTTGATGACTTCCTTTGATGTGCAGAAGCTTTATAGTTTGATGGAGTTCCACTTAGCAATTTTCGCTTTTGTTGCTTATGCTTTTGGAATCATATTCAAATAATTGTTGCCCCAACCAATGTCAAGAAACATTTTGCTCTATTTTCTTCTAGAAGTTTTACGGTTTCAGGCCTCATGTTTAAATCTTTAATCTTTAATTTTGAATGAATTTTTAATTTAATTATTTTCAGTTTAATCTTTAATTTTGAATTATTTTTGAGAAGGAGTAAAGGGGCCCTATTTCATTCTTCTGCATGTGGTTATCCAGTTTTCCAACACTATGTATTGAAGAGATTATCCTTTCTACATTGAGTATTCTTGGCTGCCTTATTAAATATAAGCTGGTCATAAATGTGAGCATTTATTTCTGGGCTCTTGATTCCTTTCCATTGTTCCATGTGCCTTTTTATGTCAATACCATGCTGTTTTATTATAACTTTGTATTAGACTTTGAAATCAGGAAGTGAAATCAAGAAGTGGCTCTGTTCTTCTTTCTCAAGACTATTTGGCTACTCAGGGTCTTTTGTGGCTCCATATAAATTTTAGGATTTTTTTTCTATTTCTGTGAGAAATGCCACTAGAATTTTAATAGAGATTGCATTGTTCTATAGATGCTTTGGGTAGTACACGCATTTTAACAACATTAATTTTTCCAATCCATGAACATGGAATATCTTTCATTTATTTTTGTCTTCTTTGATTTCCTGCATCAAAGTGTTACAGTTTTCACTTCCTTGGTTAAATTTATTCCTAAGTATTTTATAATTTTTGATGCTACTGTGAATGGGATTATTTACTTTCTTTTTCAGATATTTCATTGTTAATATATAGAAATGCAGCCATTTTCTGTATGATTTTGTATCTTGAAACTTTACTGAATTCATTGATTACTTATCTGCTTTTTTGTGGGAATTTTTAGGATTTTCTCTATATAAAATCATATATGTGCAAATAAAGACAATTTATTCCTTTTTGATTTAGATACCTTTTATTTCTTTTTCCTGCTTGATTGCTTTGGCTAGAACTTCACTACCATGTTGAATAGGAGTGGTGAGAGTGGGCATCCTAGATATCTTGTTCCTGATCTTAGGAAGATTTCAACATTTCCCTGAGGTATATTGTATAATCTGTGGACTTGCCATAGATGGCCTTTATTATACTGAGGTATGTTCTTTCTATTTACAACTTGCTGAACATTTTTATCATGAAAGGGTGTTTCATTTGTCAAATGATCTTTCTGCATCTATTGAGATAATCATGTGATCTTTATCATGTGATCATTCTATTAATGTGTGTATTACATTTATTGATTTGTGTATGTTGAAGCATCCTTACACATCAGGAATATATACTGCTTGATCATAATGTGTGATCCTTTTAATATGTTGCTGAATTTGATTCACTAATTTTGTTGAGAATTTTTGCATCTATGTTCATCAGAGATTTTAGCCTATAGTTGTTTTTTTTTTAATTTTTTAAATTTAATTTATTTTTTAAAATTTATATCCAAATTAGTTAGCATATAGTGCAACAATGATTTCAGGAGTAGATTCCTTAATGCCCCTTACCCATTTAGCCTATCCCCTCTCCCACAACCCCTCCAGTAACCCTCAGTTTGTTCTCCATATTTATGAGTCTCTTCTGTTTTGTCCCCCTCCCTGTTTTTATATTATTTTTGTTTCCCTTCCCTTATGTTCATCTGTTTTGTCTCTTAAAGTCCTCATAGGAGTGAAGTCACATGATTTGTGTCTTTCTCTGACTAACTTCACTTAGCATAATACCCTCCAGTTCCATCCACGTAGTTACAAATGGTAAGATTTCATTCTTTTTGATTGCCGAGTAATACTCCATTGTGTGTGTGTGCGTGTGTGTGTGTGTGTGTGTGTGTGTGTGTGTGTATATATATATATATATATATATATATATACACACACCACATCTTCTTTATCCATTCATCCATCGATGGACATTTGGGCTCTTTCCATACTTTGGCTATTGTTGATAGTGCTGCTATAAACACTGGGGTGCATGTGTCCCTTCAAAACAGCACACCTATATCCCGTGGATAAATGCCTAGTAGTGCAATTGCTAGGTAGTAGGGTAGTTCTATTTTTAGTTTTGTGAGGAACCTCCATACTGTTTTCCAGAGGTAGCCTGTAGTTTTCTTATAGTGTCTTTATCTGGCTTTGGTATAAGGATAATGTTTACCTTGTAAAATGAATGTGGGAGTGGTCGTTCCTCTTCAATTTTTTGGAAGATTTTGGGTAGAATTGGTGTTATTTCTTTTTTAAATGTTTGGTAGGATTCATTAGTGAAACAATATGGTCCCGGGTTTTTCTGTATTGAAGGGTTTTGATTACTGATTCAACCTCCTTACTCCTTATTGATGTATTCACATTTTTAATTTCTACATGATTTAGTCTTGGTAGGTTGTATATTTCCAAGAATTTATCCATTTATTCCAGGTTATCCAATTTGTTAGTATATAAATTTTCACAGTCATCCCTTATGATCTTTTGTATTTTTGTAGCATCAGTTGTAATATTCTTTCATTTTCTGATTTTATTTGAGTCTTCTCTTTTTTTTTCCTTAGTTTGCCAAAGGTTTTGTCAATTTTCTTTAACTTTTCAAAAAACAACTCTTAGGTTTTTTTTAATCTTTTCTATTGTCTTTTAGTCTCTATCTCATTTATTTCCACTCTGATCTTTGTTATTTCCTTCCTTCTGCTAATGCTAGTTTTTTCTTCTACTTCTTTCTTTAAGTTTTAATTCCAGTTGAGTTAACATAGTGGTATATTAGTTTCAGGTGAACAATAGTTTTTCCTTCTTTTTCTAGTTGCTTGAGGTGTGCAGTTAGATTGTTTATTTAACATCTTTTTTTCTTAATGTAGGCATTCATCACTATGGACTTCTATCTTAGAGCTCTTTTGCAGCATCCCATAGTTTTGGTATGCGTTTGCATTTTCACTTGCTTCAAGATATTTTTTTTTATTTTTCCTTTGATTTCTCCTCTAACTCATTGGTTGTTGAGAAGTGCATTGCTTAATTTCCACATATTTGTGAATTTTCTAGCTTTCCTCAGTTCTTAACTTCTAGTTTCATATCATTGTGGTCACAGAAGATAGTATGATTTAAATCTTCTTAAATATTTGCTAAGACTTGTTTTGTATCCTATGAGGATCTACCCTAAAGAATGTTCTGTGTGTGCTTCAGAAGATGTGTATTCTCTTGTTGGGTGGATTGTTGTTTATATGTCTGTTAAGTCCATTTGATGTAAAAAATGGTTAGGTCCAAGGGTTACTTGTTGATTTTCTGTCTGGATGGTCTATCCACTGCTAAAAATGGGATATTAAAGTCCTCTATTATTATTGTATTATTGTCTATTTCTCTCTTCATATCTGTCAGTTTTTGCTTAATTTATTTAAGTACTCTGATGTTAGGTACAATATTTATAATGGTTCTATCTTCTTGATGAATTGACTCCTTTATCATTATATAATGACATTCTTTGTCTCTTGTTACTAGTTTTGGCATATGGTTTCTTGTTTGTACCAGTTTTTGAGGAGGAAGACAACAGAAAAACAACTATAATATGGGAAGGAGGTGGATGGAAATATTAGCATATATTTATTTAGCATAAATAATCTATGACTGGAGGGAAAATGTGGATGGTTGTTTTCTGAGAGAAGTTTTTTTGAGAAAGGAAGCAATATGAACCATCTCAAAACTTCCCGATAAAGTTATGAATATAGCACAGTCTTCACTCTACTGGATAATCTATTTAGATGATGGCTCATCATTCAGGAACTGTAAAAGAGTCTAAGAGTAATGATTCATACCTTCTCTTTCTCACAGATTAATCAAATTTAGAGATTTCAAAGACAACACACCTGGAGAGGACAGGAACCTTCTAAAGAAATGAGCTTTCCTTGCCTCAGGCATCTGGTTTAACTATCTTTAGTGCAACTTTAAATACACACAAATTACATATTTTCCTCTTCTAAAATAGTAATTCAGAGATCTAAGCTTTTGTGGTATACTGAAAGTTAATAATTTATCCTTTATCACCCTTCACTGCAAACATTTTAATTTCTTGAATTTACTTTGCCTCTCAATCTCAGGAATACAAACCAATTTGGGATAAGGTTATCCAATATATTGCTACTTACTATGTGTGATTAAACAGCCAGAGATGTCCATCTGTTTCTTTCTGACATTCTACAAGGAAACACTGAGGAAGGACCAGTATAGTCAAATAAATAACTTTGATAATATCCTATAATGTCACAATCCATTTGCTGATACTATTACCTCACGGTTTAGAGTAATCATACTTCCATAGTACTCCAGTCACACACCCTTATTACACAGGATCCAACTGCCATCTCTAATAGACACAGCACTGGGTTCACAGCTTTGGGAGGTTTTGTTTTTTTTTTTTAAAGGATTTTTGTGAACACAAAGTGACGTGATACCCAGAAAGCCACCAAAGCTTCAGAATCCTGTAGATACCATCACTGCTCAGGTTGGCCATGCCATACATAGGTTTAGAAAAATTATTCATAGCTGACTTTTTGATTCTTGGGTTGTACCAAAGATCTAGAGTTTTAAATAGATAGAACTTTTAAAAATTGCAATAAGAACTATAAAGATTATAGTCCTAATTTTAAAGGACAAAGAAAACAGACTGCCTTTGGAGGGGGATATAACAGTTTCTTGATCTCTTACATGCTGCCTGCTACACATCAGTGAGTAGGAGTTTGTTTTATTTATTTATTTATTTATTTATTTATTTATTTATTTTAAGTTTACTTATTTAGTTTGAGAGAGAGAAAGAGAGCATGTGCAAGTGGCGGGACAGCAGAGAGAGAGAAAGGGAGAGAGAGAATCCCAAGCAGGCTCCACATTGTTAGCACACACCCCAAAAAGGGGCTTCAACCCACGAACCACAAGATCATGACCTTAGCCAAAGTTAGATGCTTAATCGACTGAGCTGCCCAAATGCCCCAATAGAGGCTTTTACTAAAAACACACTTGTGTGCTCATCCCAAGGTCAACTGGCTCATTACTTTTTCACCTTGGGCAAGTCACTTCCTCATCTCTGTAATGCAAATAATAATAGTATTCACCTCAGAGGGTTGAGGAAAAAAGCAAAGGAGCTCATAAATACAGTGGACTTTGTGCTTGCTGCATAGGTGATCCACAACAGTGATGACTATTCCTACTATAATATCTATTGTAGTCTCACCTGGGAGGGGCTTTCCAAAAGCAATGAAATTACCTGAAAATGTCCATAAGGCAAAAGACTTCCCATCAGTAATTCATAGTCAATTTGCTTTTTTCTCCAGAAGCATTGATCTAAATCTGATGAAAAGCTCATTAAAAACTCTTGCAAGTTTCCTGGTAATGGCAAGGCTTTCTGATAAATTCTCACTTTTTTTCATGCATTCATTCAACAAAAACATGCTACATTTCTACATAGTATGGAATGAGAAAAGATCAATCACCACACTTAACATAAAGGGTTTGCAGTTGAATAAAGGAGATAATATATTTGCATAAATAACTATATTAAGGGAATAGTAGTAAGTATAAGATGGATTAGAAAAATCACAACAGAAAGAGGAAAGATTAAGGAATAACCACAAAGAAGCTTCAAGGAATAACCACAAAGAAGGTATTATCTGAAATAGACATTGAAGGAGAGATATGATTCAGAAAAGCAGAGCCAGCAGAATGGGGGAGGGTGCTATAGTTTCAAGGAATAGCCTGAGAAGGGCAAGTATAAAGGAAACAAGGGCCAGGGCTGACAGGTACACATGGTTGAAGACTGGACAGGATGGAAAATGGGCAGAAGGGGAAGTCCTTGAATATCTGACTCTGTAACCAGAGGCCCAAATGAATTGTGCTTTACTCTTTGTACTTAGAGTTCAGCTCTTGTAGCAAGGCAATCTCAATTAGGACTTATTTAAGGCAAAACAAGTGTTGTTTTTCTAAAGCATCTCTTATACTGTTCTTTGTGTGCTAATCTTATTGTAATTAGGAGAAAGCAACAGGATCTGAAGTTTTCTTCATGGCACATTGGTGAGTCCTTTAATTCTCAGGGCTCATCTGCTGTGACAGTGGAAGAAACTGCTTTTATATTCCATTGGCCAATCTTCAGTGGCATATCTATCTTAAGTTTACAGTGTCAACCCTGAAACACCTCCTATGTAACTACCAAGACTGCTGAGAGGAGCCCAGTTGGGGAGCATCTGACAGTGAAAGGCTGGCGACATGTGTAAACAGGGTTCTTTCCGGAATGAGAGCTGAATGGTTGGGCGAGGCTGTGTGTTGGAGTTAACAGCCTCACCCTCACTCTTTTATTAAACACCCAACTAACCTTCAATTGCCCTTTTAGAACTTAATCTCAGTGCAACTTCCAGCATTACAAAATCATCAAGCATAACGAGGTACTAGCCTGAAAGGGGGAGGCTCTCTGTTAAATTAAGAGACTAATCCCAACTATCAGACTCTGCCAATGCCCCCAGAAAGGAGGTGGGATAAATTTATTAATCACTATCTCTATTAGCTTCTGTGAATAATAAATTTATAACAAACTGGCACGCAGTTAAAAAAAAAGCGTCCTTTGAAACTTCTACAAATTTAGAATGCCAAATTATTGGCAGAATGTTTCTTATAAGGCAAGCCTTATCTTCTAGGAAAGATTAATCATTATTTTAGGGTCTAAGAAAGCTAGTTCATACGTAAAATCCACTTAGCAATAAAGTTTATGTTCATGTTTTCCCTGATTTTCCCTTGCTGAAAATCCCTTTTTGGTAGAAACCCATTTAGCCAGTCCCTATGCCCTAGTATTTCTCATAGTGTTTTCCTCAGGCTACCAGGATCACCTGAAGATCCTGGGGCTCACCCCAGGCTAATCGAAGAGGCTTTATAGGGGCAGGGTTTTGAAGAAGAAAACTTCTTTATTTCTATGATTACTAAAGTCACTTAAACCAAAGATGGAATTGATGCTGGGTGCAGATATTCTTCTCAGCAGGCATGTGGCCAGATGAATGATGTCATCTAAAGCCAAAAACTTAATCCAATATCTTCACCAACAAGTTATGAACAGCCAGCAGAACAATTGTGGGTGGAATTTCAGAGGATAATTACAAATCAAACTTCTATAAATACGCAACTGCTATTTGCTTTTCTTCCTTTTACTACTTGACACTCCTCTCCCTGTTTTTGTTGTTGTTTTGTTTTGTTTTTACCTTTTCTTTGCTTTTGGATCTCCCCCCAGATACTGAGTAAAAGACTAGCTATGTGTTGTGTAACAAAAAAAGAAATTAAATTTAAACAGTTCCATTTCTAGCATATGAACTGCACATTTCCTCAGTCTATTTAAGCTTTTCTTATGTAAATACAAATAAATGTATATTTTGGATACTGGCATTTTTTTTTAATTTTCTAAATACTACCTTTGATCTTCAGGTTTATAAATACATTACCAATTATAGCTTGATAAATGTTATACTTTCAATCAACCAACTGTTTATTTTATAACTTATTGTTATGGGTTCTGTGAAAGAACCTGAAGCAACATGTACATCATATTTATCAAGGAGGCTGTGTGATTGATAAGAAGAGATGAAACTACAAGCAGAAGATCTAAACTTAAGTCCCAGTTTATTATCCACCTGATGCCAGGGAAATTTATATAATGTCTTCAAGTGTCAGCTTCCTCTTCAAATAAACCAAGAATCAAAATAATTTTTATTCCATAACGTTATTGTAAGGGTTAAATGAGATTAGGAGTATTTTGTTTCCCAGTTAAGCACTTGGGAATGCCTGATAGTGCTAAGGGAGTCATGACTTGTTCCTTGATCTCTGAAACAGCTTTCCATTTATTCCATTTATTTTTTCCATTTATTCCATTTATTTCCATTTATTTTTCCATTTATATTTGCTTTTTCAAAATGAGAGTTGGTCTTCTTGCGCCTTAAGGATTTGGGACCTTGTTTTTACACATTTGGCTCATCACATTCATCAAATGTGAAATGGAATGCTCAAATTTAGATGACACTGTCGCCACCAAGTGGTCACCAGGAGATATTGCAATCCAGTATCCAGGCGTGCTAAGCCACAGCCACATGATGTCAGATCAGGCAATTAAAATTCTGTGCAATAAGGCTTATCTTCTTCTTCCTTCGTGATATGAAATGAGTGATAAAACTCTAATCTAAATCTTCAACACCATCTTACTCTTTATTCCTCTCTGATTTACCCTAGGGCCCACAATCAAAAACAATTAAAAAATCGTTGGCTCTCCCATATCCCTAATGCCTCTTTATACTTTCCACCAAAGACCTACAAAGAAATCTGAGACCTGAAACACCAGGATGGGGGCTAGGGAACCACCAGAACTTCATTGCCAAAATATACTTAGCATTTTTTGTGTGTTTTTAATCTTTATAACCCTATGAGCAGTATGTCAATATCTCAGTTTGGAAACTGAGGCTCAGGTTGGGTCCGGTCACTTACAAGGTTGCCCAGTTCATGAGCGGCAGGATAGGCTTCAAATCCAGTACTCAACCAAGGTTCTCTCCACCATCTCTCAAGGTTTCCCTGGATGTCCCACCTTGGCTCTATATCTTTTACTTTACCTTCTATATAATTTTAGGAAGATATCTTCTATTCTGGATATCTATGTCAGCACATTAGAATCACCTGGGGAGATTTTTAAAAATATGAATGCCTAGATTCCCTCCAGATCAATTATAACCAAGACTCTGAGATAAGGGCTCCAGCATCTATAATTTTAAGGAAAAAATGCCAATGGTTCTGCTGCACTGTGAGAGTTAAGAACCACTCGTTTAAATAATATTACTCATGTTAAAACTTCTTTTTATTGTTTTAGCATTTAGTCGGGGGGATATCCTTACTAAAAAATATTAACACAGAGTTTCTGTCTTGTAATAACAGGTGGATGAGATATTTATAGATTCGGCCTTGAACAAGCATTATATCAAGAACCAAGTAGTGAGACTGACGTATGTATATTTGGGCAAAGGTGGAGTCACAGCCTGGAGGGACATAGGGCAAAGGAGATGGGAATTCTTCACATATTGTTGCCTCTGTGAGCTTGGCTGTTGCCTAGGATTTCTCATGAATACCATCTCTACAGTGGTTTGGAGATATACTGCTGGCCACCATTTTTAAAATGTAAAAACTAAGATGCAGGGAGGTTAAGTGATACATTCAAAGTTCCCCAAGTGACAGAACAAGGATTTAAACCCCATCAGCTGATTATAAGGTCTGGGACTAACAGAACCTGTGGCCTTGGGAAAACCCAGCAGCGTGTCACTGCATACACCAAGTTCTATCTTTCAGACATGTCATTTCAAAAATAAGAAGGCCAAGTTGGCTACATAATGGGATCATAAGTTTTACTTGTAACAAAGTCCCAGTAACAGGAGGCATGCCCAAACAAAAAGATGTTCCTGTTTTAATAAGTTTTCTGTTTGTTATGGTAGAAGGGGGAAGTTCATATCAATTGCTGAAATAGCTCAGAGGTTTCAATTGTGTTATTTGGAAAGCATGTAGCAGAACACACACATAATAAATACAAATCTATGGACCTGTATGACTCATCTTCTTAAAAATGTATATATTCAAAGAGATTTATATTAAGAAATAATCACTTTTATCACCAATAGACTAATGCCTTATTGGAAGACTTATTCCACGTTCCTTATACCTTTACTAAATAGCCAGTGACCTCCAGAAGAATTTTATAATATTAATTGGATAAATTGTATAATATTTAGGAGATAAAAAACACATATTTGTTGAAATTTTCTAGAGTTCACATCCTCTATTTTCAAATTCTGATTTGCCATACCATTCTAGCAATATTATTACAGTCTTGTGAACTCATTTGAATTTATAGTCATTATCATTATGTAAGTTTTTGTGTGTGTCCAGAGAAACTCCACCTTGTAAACAAGGTCTTCCCTTTGATTCAAGAGGGAATACATTTGACAATTGGACATAAAATTCTGGTTATTATATCTTTACATTCTAGAGCCTAAATGGACCACAATATACAAAAAGCCTCAAAATCAATATGATTTCCTCTTTTTTTAGTCAAAGGATTTCGGACAATAAGGTCTATAGTGCTTTTCAGAGCTTGGGTCTTTTTAGGTGTAAAAATAAAAGATATAACAGATCAATACATAGATTTCAATTTTTTAAATACCTTTAATTGTTTGGCTTTCCTAATTTAAGAGGAAAACCTGAATACTACAGGTAAAGGGACTTGAACTTGTTCATATGAAGAAAGTTCAAATAACTGGACATGTGTAATCTAGGGAAGACTCAAAACCAAGAATGCTGTTATCTTCAAATACTTTATGTGGAAGAGAAAATTAAGGTTCTATATATGTCCCAAACTAGACCTAAGCTTAATGTAATGGAAGATATAGGAAGACATATTTCAACTCAAAATGAAGAACTCTCTTAAAATCAGAGCTGACCAAAGAGAAATAGCCTCTTGAGGGAAGTAAATTTCCCATCATTTTAATTACTGTACTGGGATTAGAGGGCCACTTATCACAAATGCAGTAGAGGTGGTTTAGGTATCAGATACATGAGCGATTGGCCAAAGAGACCACCAAAGTTTCTTCCAATTCTCAGACTTTATGATTCTGAGAAAATATTTTCTGATATCTGAGTCTTACCCAACTGCTATAACAAGCCTTCAAATTAATGGGGGAAATTTACAAAAAACATAATGGAAACTCGAAGAGACAACATATGAAATGACCTTGGGTCAGAGAGTGACATACAGATGAATGTCAATGTGAGAGGATTAGTCCTTGACATTTGCAGCAATTAAGATATAATTTAGGAGCATTAAGTATAGGAAAGAATATGATATCCAATGTATTCTTGGAATAAATACCTTTCTCTTGTATGTTGTAGGCCAGAGGAAGATGGTGTGAAAGTAGATATCATTATGATATTCCAGTTCCCCTCTCCTGAGCAAAGAGCCATGATAAAGGAGAAAATCCATAGCATCTTAAATCAGAAGATAAGGACCACAAGAGCCTTGTCAATAAATGCCTCCTCAGTTCAAGTTAATGGTAAGTAGGTGCACCTTCTGTGGTATGTGAAGTTTTCTATTAGGTCCATTTTATGTCTAATCTTAACCTTACTTGCCATTATTTCCTTTCCGAATAATAGCTAGAATTTAGATGGAAAAAAATTTCAAGTTAAAAATATGACATTTAAGGTTTTATTTTCCTCTGTTGAAAACATGTCTGAAGTTAGTTGTCAAGTGGTTTATCCTATAGGTATTGACTGGTACTCATCATAAAATAAGGAAACCTTACCACTAACAGAGAATTAATCTGACTCAGCCACTGCCTTCATGACTAAGCAAGTGAAAATACCAAGCATTTAGCAACAACTACTTTTTTAAGTGGGACCTTCCTAAAACATGAGGTCATTTGTTGCCTTTTAAAAATATGGATAGTTTCTGTATATAGTCAAGTTATGAAGTTTCTGTTTTTTCCTATGGGCATTTGGGAATATGGTAAACCAACTTTGTAGCCACTAAAGCCATCTTTTAAGTGATGCTTTAAAAATCACTGAGCTAGAAAAAAATCATTAGAACCATTATACTATACCATTATCATTTCTCTGAACAGGAAAATCAGTCTTTATCAAGGCCTTCTCTATGCCCTTCACGTGCAGCATCTAATTTCTATATTCTTATGAAATAGGCAAATTTATCTTTTACAGATATAAAAGAGAGATAAAAAAGTAAGGACTCTAATAATTAAAATGATTTAAGATTCAAGTCTAGATCTCTAATTTCTTGAGAGACTCTATATAAAAAGGGTTCTGTGGTCAAACACATCTTAGAAATTCTGTCTATGATATTCATCTCTTACGTTAGCATATTAAAGGCTCTGAGGAGGGGAGCCTGGGTGGCGCAGTCGGTTAAGCGTCCGACTTCAGCCAGGTCACGATCTCGCGGTCCGTGAGTTCGAGCCCCGCGTCGGGCTCTGGGCTGATGGCTCAGAGCCTGGAGCCTGTTTCCGATTCTGTGTCTCCCTCTCTCTCTGCCCCTCCCCCGTTCATGCTCTGTCTCTCTCTGTCCCAAAAATAAATAAACGTTGAAAAAAAAAATTAAAGGCTCTGAGGAGTCCAGCCAGACAGAAACCTGTTCACCCTTGTACATTAAGCTGCTTCCACAAGCACCTACTTCTGGCAGACAAGTGCAGATTTCCCCTACAAATTCCAATGGACACCAGACTTAAGAGAAGCACAAAGGAAGTGATTAATATCAGAGGTGAAACAGGATGCCCTGCCCTTGTAAGGGTCTGGCTGACTCTTCAAGAGGAAACCTGACCAGGAAGTGAAAATCTGAGGGAATGGGATGGGCAGGAGTCTGCTGAAGTGACAAAGAGTCAGCTACTCCGGGAATAAAGCCTGGGACCTCTCCCAACCCAGGAGGGAAGGGCTTAATCCACCTTCTTTGTTAGGTGGGGAAACAAATGAATCAAGATTGTGAAATAGTGGCAATTCTGATAAATTATATGACGTGTTACAATTATAATTTCCAATAACCAGTTAATTTGGCAGAAATTTAAAAGGCTGAGCTATCTGAAACCAGAAATGAAGCATGAAATGGTTATCAGTTGCCTACCTTTTGTTTTTTCACAGGGTCAGTTTGTGTGCTATAGTTTATTTTAATGACTAAGAAATTATTAAAAGGCAGGGTGTGCTGATTGAGAACCTATTTTGATCCCACTGAGTCACTGCAAGACCATCCAAGTAATTGGCCCACGACTTTACCTCCATTCTCTCAACAGTAAAATTGCACTAATAATGTTTGTTCTTCCTACAACCATAGAAATAGCATGAGGATATATAAGAAAGAACATATGCAACAAATAGGCCATTACCACTTAGAAAGCTAGTAAGTTGTACATGTGCTTTATACACAATGCATGTGATTAGTAGTAGAATAAGCCAGAACCTTCATGGTTTCAAAATTTCCAAATGTAAAAGAATCAGTGTTTACTAGCACGTAGGAAAACCCATTTAGTGAAAAGCTCAGTATTATCCTCAAGGCAATTTTTACAGGCAAAATCATTGCTCTCTAGGAACACTCAATCTGGGGGATTCCCAATGAATGGAAAACTGCCAAAATTCTAAACCAAGTCTAGAAATAACCCTGCAGCCCAAGATTATCTGTCATTTGTCAAGAATCTGTGTTTTGTTTTGTTTTGTTTTGTTTTCAGGAAAAAACAAAACTATGTGGTGTGGGTCCTTTATGGGTTGCAATGTGTCAAAGCAAAGCTAAAATCAACTTCTTTGCATTGCAAACACCATAGTTATGAAAGAGCAGCTCACTGTTCACATTTGGTTCATGTGTGCTCCAGTTCCTCTGATGTTACTTACAGCGTGCAGAGCCCTAATTACTAGATTACTCTCAACTCAAAGTATGTTAGAGGGTCACTCTCATGTCTAAGGCGTTAGTTTATTTCTCTCCTACACATGAAAAGTAAAATTCTTTGGTAAAAATTAGTTATGTTCACTGGTTGAAATAAATAAAATACTTCATCCTCATTCTGCTCATAAGCCTTTTTACCTTGAAAATCATCACAGTTTTCATATAACCTTCCACTGATTTCAATTTAAATGCTCATGTTTCCTTTGTCAGAATCCTAACTGTTGGAAATTGACAGAATTTAACTTTATATTCTCTCCAATAATTGGTCTTTACTAATACTTAGCAGATGTTGGATAAGAATACACAAGTTTATTCTTCAGAAAAAAAATCATTTTGATACTTTAGAAACTGTGTTTTAGAAGTATTATTCAATATAGTTTATTTGGGTGCTTTATCTTTTCATTCCTAAACGCTTTGACCAAAAAAATGCTTATGCGAAAGCTTAAATAGAAGAAATAAAAGCAGAGTTGTTCTGACTGAGGCTGGATTTGAGCCTGGAGATCCTGTCTACTTGCTGCCTCTTTCCCCATTTCACTTCACCCCTGAAATGAAATCCAAAGAGATTGTATCCTGCACAATTAGAAAACAACTGTTCTGTATTAACACAAACTATTTATGAATTTTAATCATCCACTGTTTGTGCCTTAATCACCCACTGCTAATTAGAGGTTGCCTACAAATCTCTATAAAAATTGTATACATATCCTGTTTTATTGGGTAGCCATTCTCCTGAATATTTGTTCAAGTGTCTAGAATCCATACATAGTCAATATCCTCTGGTAATTTCTGGTTATTGAGACCAACTGAGAGAATATCATATTATCATTCTATGTTCTCTTTTGTTTTTCAGCAATGAGCTCATCAACAGGAAAGCTAACTGTCCAAGCATGTAAGTCTAGTTAGCTTATTAAGAAAAGTTCAATTTCCACATCAGAAGAGAAAATATCTTCAAATATTAGCTCATAATTTCCCATCCATGTCATACATTTTCTTTGGAAGAGAATAACAATTGGACAATAAACAAGTATTTTTTTTCTAGCTCTGAAACCAATCTTTACATCATGTTCAAGAAAAACATTTTACATGGTAGGAATTTGGGGGCAATTTGAATAAACTATGTATTTCTGGCTTGGAATAAATGGGCTTGGTTTTCTAATTTTGAAAAATGCTATGAAATGTTCTTTCTGTTGAGAAAGGAAATAATGAGAAAGTGATAAATGGGGAGGAAATAGACTCCATTATTCGTGACTGAGCTATAAAATGTGCTTATTATGTTCATTTTCATGATTGACACCAGCTCCACTCACTCCCTTCATATCACTATGGCCTAAATTTTGAAAGATTTAATCAAAGTGGTGATGACTTTAAGCAAAAGCATTCATGCATTTGTTTCTGTGTCTTACAAACAAACTATATGTATCTATTCATTCATTCGTTTATTTGTTCAACAAATATCTTTTTCACATCTACCTAGTGCCAGAAAGTGAATACCACTATGAATAAGACAAGATCCCTCCTCTAAAATTAAGAGTTCAAAGGTAGGGGAAAATATAAATAAATCAGGAAATGTTAAAATAGAGTGATAAATGCTACAACAGAGAAAGTGCACAGTGCTATGAGAGCCAATCACAGAGTCAGCTTAACCTGGTCTCATAGAGTCAGAAAGTGATCCCTAAGACAAGAGAGACCATGAGTCAAGTGACAAGTGAGATGAGTGTCCTTGCCAGGGGGAGCAGTATGTAAAAATGTCATTAGAAAAACAGGAACATGGTCATTTATTGTAATTGAAAAATGTCAGTGTACCTGGAACATAGAATGGAGGGTGGGGAGCATGGGAAATGGATATGATTAATAGTGATCAAGGACCAGAATGATGCTGAAACATTTCAATTTCATTTGGAGGGCAGTGGGAAGTCACTCACTCAGATTTCAGTATAGAGAATGGATTAGAAGAGCAGGACTAGAGGCAGGGCGATGAGCTGGGAAGCTGTTGCAACCCTCCAGATGAGAAAAATGGTTGTCTAAACTAGAGTAATGGCAGAATGGTGGAGATTTCTACAATGACTGGCCACAATGGAGTGTAGTCAGTATCAGTAAAATGAGTTTTCTTTTGTGATACCCAATTAGTTGGAACAAGAATTGAATCTACTATATTTTCCTTATTAGCACCATGTTCTAAACAGGCTTAATTCTTAGGAACTTAAGCAGCAAAGTAATCTCTGATCTGACGCACATAATAGAGTACATATTTAGTCCCACCAATAGTGAATGGGATGTTTGTGTGGAAACATGGAACTCTTCACCCTGAAGAGTAAGAAACTGGTCATTATATGTTAACCCATGCACACCTTAGGAACTAGTCATACAGAAAAATGTATGGGAGAAGGAGTTTCAGCAAATGGGCAATTACTTGTCTGGTGAGTTCTACGGATAAAAACTTGTACTTTTACTGTGTAAAAATGTGTCAAAGTAACACGCTGGATCATCTGAAACTGGGAAGCAAAAATTATAGTAGGAGCTCCCAGGATATCTAGATAATTGATACCATAAGTCCTCAGGAAACATAACTTTGTGATATATCAACCCTTTGTAGTTTAACATAACTTTAGTAGGCAATATATATACCCACATCTATAAATGCAGGGATGAGCAAAACATCAGCATATCAGGAAACACAGAGGATAGGTGTTAATATTGTACATGTTTACATAATGATAGATGCAAATATTGCATTCTAGTACTCTATTAGGTACTCTGAATCAAAGACTATGGAGATATTTCTTATAACTTAGTGATTTTATCTCTTACAGGTTGTGGTAAACGAGTTGTTCCATTAATAGTCAACAGAATAATGTCTGGAGACATTGCAGCCAAGGCTGCCTGGCCATGGCAAGCTTCCCTTCAGCGAAATAACATACATCAGTGTGGGGCCACCTTGATTAGTAATACATGGCTCATCACCGCAGCACACTGCTTTAAGAAGTAAGTTATTGACTGTAAGTTGGCCCTCACTACTGCTAAAAAACTGAGTATTATGTTCTGATTAATAACCAAAGTCCCCCAGTATTACCGAGGTAAATGAGAAAATTTTCTTTCAGGCTTTTTTCTAATGTGTTATAGTTGCATACGTATTTTCAAAGTCAGTGAGGGTAGTAGTCCTTATCCTAGCATTCATTTGTCATGTCCTCACAGGTTTTGGTGGCTTTTTTGGAGTATAGTTGACACAAATGTCACATTAATTTCAGGTGTATAACATGGTGATTCAACTTCTTTATGTTATGCTATGCTTACCACAAATGTAGCTACCATCTGGCACCATACAACGCTATTACAATACCATTGGCTATATTTCCTATGCTTGCTTTTATTCCTGTGACTTATTTATTCCATATTTTCTCCATCCCTCAATACCTCTCCCCTCTGGCAACCACCATGTATGCATATACACACACACACACACATATGTATATATGCATGCATACACACACATATATAAACACACATATATGTACATATATGTATATATCAATATATATCAAATCTTTCTTATCTATTCATTTATCAGTGGACACTTAAGTTGCTTCCATATCCTGGCTATTGTAAATAATGTTGCAATAAAACATAGGGGTGTATATACCTTTTTTGTTTTAGTTTCTTCTTTTAAAGTTTTTATTTAAATTCCTGTTAGTTCACATACAGTGTGACATTAGTTTTAACTGTAGAATTTAATGATTCAGCACTTACATACCACATCCAGAGCTCATCACAAGTGTACTCCTTAATCTCGATCACCTTTTAAGCACATCCTTCCACCCACCTCCACTCTGGTAACCATCAGTTTGTTCTCTATAGTGAAGAGTCTGCTTCTTGGTTTGCCTCTCTCTTTTTCCCTTTGTTCATTTGTTTTGTTTCTTAAATCCTTCAGATGAGTGAAATCACATGGTATTTGTCCTTCTCTGACTTATTTCACTTAGCATAATACCATCCAGCTCTGGGATGACTGGTGGCTCAGTTGGTTAAGCGTTGGACTCTTGATCTCAGCTTAGGTCTTGAGATCATTGTCATGAATTCAAGCCCAGCACTGGGCTCTGCACTGGGCTTGAAGCCTACTTAAAAAAAAAATAGTCTCTAGCTCCATCCATGTTGTTGCAAATGGCAAGATTTGGCTTGAAATTAGCTTGGAAATTGGCAAGATTGGCTTGAAATTTCTTTGGCAAAAAATGGCTAAGTAATATCCCATTACATATATACTATATCTTCTTTGTCCATTCAACAGCCAATGGACATTTGGGCTGTTTCTATAATTTAGCTATTGTAGATAATGCTGCTATAAACATCAGGGTACATGTGTCCCTTTGAATTCATATTTTTGTATCCTTTGGTAAATATCTAGTAGTATGATTGCTGGATCGTAAGGTAGTTCTATTTTTAACTTTTTGAGGAAACTCCATACTGTTTTCCAGAGTGGTTGCACCAGTTTGCATTCCCACCAACAATGCAAGAGGGTTCTCCTTTCTTGGCAAGGTGGTGGTGCTTATGTTGTTGATTTTAACCATACTAACAGGTGTGAGGTGATATCTCATTATAGTTTTCATTTGGGGTGCATAGATCTTTTTGAATTAGTGTTTTTGTTTTCTTTGGATAAATACCCAGTAGTGGAATTACAGGGTCATATATGGTAATTCTGTTTTTATTTATTTATTTTTTTAAAGTTTATTTATTTTGAAAGAGAGAGCCCACACATGGGAGCAGGGGAAGGGCAGAGAGAGAGGGAGAGACAGAATCCCAAGCAGACTCCCCACCATCAGCACTGAGCCTGCCACAGGGCTCAAACTCACAAATTGTGAGATCTTGCCCTGAGCCCAAATCAAGAGTCAGATGCTTAACTGATTGAGCCACCCAGGCATCCCAGTAATTCTATTTTTTAATTTTTTGAGGAACCACCATATGATTTTTCAAAGTGGCTGTACCAATTTACATTCTCACCAATAATGCCTAAGGGTTCCTTTTCATCCACAACCTGGCCAACACTTGTTGTTCCTTATCTTTTTAATTTTATTCATTCTGACACGTATAAGGTGATGTCTCATTTGGTTTTTATTTGCATTTCTCTGATTACCAGTGATGTTGAGAATTTTTTCATGTGTCTGTTGGCCATCTGTATATCCCCTTTGGAAAAATGTCTATTTGGGCATACTGCCCATTTTTCAATTAGATCACTTGTTTTTTTGGTGTTGAGTTGTACAAGTTCTCTATATATTTTGATTATTAACCTTTATCAGGTATATCATTTGTAAATATACTCTTCCGTTCAGTAGGCTGCCTTTTTGTTTTGTTTATGGTTTCCTTCACTGTGCAGAAGACTCCAAATAACCAAAGCCATCTTGAGAAAGAATGGGGCTGAAGGAACCACAATCCCAGATTTCAAGATACACTACAAAGTTGTGGTGATCAAGACAGTATGATATTGATACAAAAATAGACACATAAATCAATAGAACAGAATAAAGATCCCAGAAATAAACCAATAATTATATGGCCCATTAATCTACAACAAAGGAGGCAAGAATATACAATGGGACAAAAGACAGTCTCTTCAACAAATGGTGCTGGGAAAACTCGACAGCTACATGCAAAAGAATGAAACTGGACCACCATCTTATACCATACACAAAAATAAACTCAAAATGGATTAAAGACCTAAATGTGACACCTGAAACCACAAAATTCCTAGAAGAAAACACAGGCAGCAATCTCTTTGACATTAGCTGTAGACATTTTTCTAGACATGTCTAGACAGGTAAGGGAAACAAAAGCAAAATTAAACTATACCAAAACTATACTACTATTCAAAAACTTTTTCACAGTGAAGGAAACCATCAACAAAATAAAACAAAAAGACAACCCACCAAATGGGAGAAGATATTTGCAAATTTTGATACCATGGTAATTCTGTCTACTGGAGTCTAAATTTGAATATAGAGACTTAGATTCTTAAAGTTTGAAAGACATCAGAGCTCAACAGGCCAATATGTTAGAATGCAAAGAAATCCCTAGTTTCCTAGTTGGGAATCGAATATCTCAAAGTAAGGAGAACTTACTAGCTCCAAAGTCAGCCAATTTTGTGGTAGATGGATCCACTTTTGCAAATATCCTTAAAACAATGAACATCAAATCTGCAACCTAATAACTTTTATCCACTGATATTTGTTTTTTTTATCTGGAACATCAGGGATCAAATTTATTTCCTTCTCCATAGAACCATGGAGAGAACTAATTCCTTATTTTATCTTTTTCAGGCCAGATAATATAAAATAAATGAGAATCTCAAAACCATACGTGAAAATAAATATCACTACTTTATTTCACAACATCAGCTTCAGATATCCTACAATCTTACTTCTTCTCCTCTACATGTTCTTGATTTTGTCAGTGTCTTCCTTAAATCATGCTTCCAAGAACGAAAACACTCTTCAAAATAGATAGTATGATTGGGGTGCCTGGGTGGCTCAGTCAGTTAAGTGTCCAACTCTTGATTTTGGCTCAGGTCATGATTTCACATTTCATGCAATTGAGCCCCACATCAGGGTCTGTGCTGACAGCGCAGAGCCTGCTTGGGATTCTCTCCTCTCCGCCTCTATGCTGCCCCCTCCCAAATAAATATAAATAAACATATTAAAAAATTAGATAGCATGACTAATGTCATAATGACAAAGTAAAATGCGAGGGCTTTTGAAAAAATAAAATAATATAAATTGAATGGAAGGTTATAGTTAGCTCAGTAACTGAACAACTCTATCTAAAGGATGATGATTAAGAATTGCTATTGAAAGACTGCAGATGTTTTTTATGGCCCACCAAAGATCTTTATTCTGCACTGTGTCCTAGACAATGTATTTTCTAGGCTTGGTAGGTGATGTGGAAGTTATAATCAACAAAGTAGCTGATGATAGATGCTGGAAAGGATAACAAATGTGGGTAAGAAAAACAAATTTCAACAGGACTTTAATTATGTTAGAATCATAAGCAAGAACTAAATGATTAATTTTGGTAAATATAAATGTAAGGCTCTACACTGAGTCAAAAAAATCTAAGTATATCAGTACCAAAAGCATATTTGTGCTTTAACATGTGCAAATTGCTTAAATTTTTTTTCAGAAAATAGCCTACTATGAGTTAGTTGTTCACAAAACTACATTATGATTTAAATTGAATTAAAAGAAATGCAGATTTCAAAATAAAGGAGACATTAGACTCTTTGTTGGTCAAATCCTGACTGGGATAGTGAGTTCTGTCCTGGACAACACACTCAAAGAAAAATTGAGAAAATGAAATGTTCTCAAACTATAGAGTGTTGAATGGTAAAGAAAGGTGATAATATAACTGTATGGTTTACTTTGCCATTCAAAGCCTATGTCTGAGACACTTTCCTGTGCAAGAGAATTAGGGAATCAAGGAAGAACTTTCAATAGTTAGAGCTGCTCAAATATGCAAGGGATTCTAAGGTGAAGAAAGAGATTCTAAGGGAAAGGCGATGTTCCCATCTGCAGAAGGGTTCAAGCATAGACAATTGCTACCTGAGACTGTGTTCTTACAACAACTATTAGCACTTATTAAGCTCTAGTGTGGTACAAATTTTTTATTAGATCCTTAAGATTGGTTTTACATAGGGGCACCTGGGTGACTCAGTTAAGCCTCCGACCGTGGCTCAGGTCATGATCTTATCTTATGGTTGGTGAGTTCGAGCCCCACGTTGCATCAGGCTCTGTGCTGACAGCTCAGAGCCTGGAGCCTGCTTCAGATTCAGTGTCTCTATCCCTTTCTGCCCCTCCCTTGCTCATGCTGTCTCTTTCTCTCTCAAAAGTAAATAAACATTTAAAAAAATTTTTTAAAGGATTGATTTTACATAACTCTTACACTCACACTCACCTCATTAAGTAAACAATGCTCGATAAGCTTTTTTTTCACTGAGCAAAATAAGAAAAGTTAAGTAACTTGCCCAAGGTCACAATGTTAGGGGAGGGTGGAATTGAACACAAGCATGTATGTCTGCCTCATGCAAAGTTCCATCTTTCAAGCACTGGGTCAGTGAGAGGACCAAATGACCCTTTATGGCCTTACCTAGTTTGAGATTGTTTGATATCATTGCACTCTTATACTGACTGAACCCTTTAAGAACTCTTATCACGTGGATCGATTTTCAAGCTAATAATCAACAAAATTCCCAGATCCTTTTTATAGGGATAGTTTCCAACCCAGGAATCACACTTTCAATTTTTACAATTTAGTCGGGGATCTGAATTACTGTTTTATACTCATTATCATTATCATTTTTTTTTATTTGGGCCCAGTTTAAAATTTTTTTAAGTTTATTTGTAATCTTCATTTAGGATCTTTCATGTCAGGTGTTTCTTTCAGGTTTTCTGTCCACAATGTAACAAATACAAGTTGTGTTAAATAGTATCAGGGTTTTGTTTGAAAGTTCTGAAATGATCATTTAAGTAAATGCAATTCAAGGTCTGTCCTTTGCACTTCCAAGTTCGAAATACTTGATTTATATTAAGTTTATCCAGGTATGACTAAGGTGAGGGAGCAGATTTGCACAAATAAAATTCACAAGAGATTTATTTATAAACAAAAATGTCAATATATTTATGCAAATGAACAATTGTGTTCACAAACCATTTTTATTTAGCTTTTCTCATTATTTTTGCACATCAAAACTGTGTATAAAAACACGATTTAAAATTTAAATTTAAGTTCCCGTAAAGATAAAAATAATAATCCCGACACAATTACAGCTGTCAAATTGGACTTAAACCCTATGATATGTTTATATGCTTCTTTCTATGACTAAAGCTACCTATTAGGAAATAATTAGGTTGAGGAACAAGTATCTATATGGGCAGTATCTGTTTCTGCTTATCCCTCATGGACGGTGTTAGTTAAGTACTTAGTTAAGAATACTAATCTTGCTACTAATAAATAGATTTTGATGGGAGACCATGTCCAATAAAGAGAAGAGCAGAGAGAGGCAAGCAGACATGATACATGGCAAATAGTTTAACCTATCTAGGTTTTATTTTCCTTATGTATAAAACAAAGGCTTTACTAGATGATCTTTTATTACTAAATGACCTTTCCAATCTCCATATGTACCATGATCTGCCAGTTGTGCACGCCCACAAGCTAAAAGTTGCTCACAAGCTAGAAGTCATCTATACTTGGTCACCTTTCACAAGACTTCTGACAAATTTTTTTCTTAAATGTTTATTTATTTTAGATAAAGAGGATCCAAAGCAGGCTCTGTGCTTTCAGCACAGAGCCCAATGTGGGGCTCGATCCCAAGAACTGTGAGATCATGACCTGAGCTGAAGTGAGAAGGTTAACTGACTGAGGCATCCAGGCGCTCCTACTTCTGACAACTTTTACCTCATTCACTCTTACCTTCCAACAATCTATTCTCCAGAAAGAACTTATGTGATTTTTTTTAATGTAAATGAGACTACATTACTCTTGTCTTAAAATCATCCAGTGAATTCCCATATCACTTGAATAAAATCTAAACACACTATCCATGACCTATAAGACACTCTAAAATCTGGTTCCTGCCTACCTCGCCAGCCTCATGCCCCACCACTCTTCCCTTGGGTCTCAAACTGCAGCCCATCTGATGTAAGCCTTGGGAAGTTTGTCTGGAAATTTGTCTCCCTGCCTTCTCACAGCTAATTCCCCATAAACCATGTCTCAGCCTAAACATCCTATTCTCAAAAGAGAATTATCTAACTACCCCCCTGTACTCTATTCCACTACCCTATTTTATTTTATTCATAGCCCTTATCACTGCTTGGATTTATTTATCTGTTAATTCATTTTGGGTTTTTTCCTTCACTGGAATTGAATACTGCCACCAGCAGGGACCTTTACTGTCTGGTTCACCACTTCAATCCCAGCACTTCAAATAAGATTTAGCATACAGAATTTCAACAAATATTTGCTGAAGAGATAAATGAATGATAGCTTATGTGCTTTACAGTTCTAGAATTCAATAATTCTTGTTTGGATTTCAGCTCTAAGATGCTATTTGTATACAGTTTATCTTTCAAAATAGCAATAGTCTATATTTAAAGGTCAAAGGAAACTATCATACAACCAAATATTTTTAAGATGGAGTTTTTTATTAGCCTTCATGCAGTTATTATAGTGCTGCAGTTTATATGTACAGTTTATATGCATTTCTAACCTTTTCCAGTAAAGCAAATCCACATCAATGGACTGTTAGCTTTGGAACAACAATCAACCCTCCATTAATGAAAAGAAATATCAGAAGAATTATTGTCCATGAGAGATATCACTCCCCAGCAAGAGAGTACGACATTGCTGTTGTACAGTTCTCTCCCAAGGTCACCTTTACTAATGACATCCGCCGGGTTTGTTTGCCAGAAGCCTCTGCATCCTTCCAACCCAATTCAACTGTTTATATCACAGGATTTGGAGCACTTTTCTACGGTGGTAGGTATCTCAGAAAGGACACAGAGCTCTAAATCCAATTTAGGACAGTGTGATTTAATCTAATCTCCATTAATATATCCTGCCAGCCATTTCCACACAGCTTGATTGGATTAGTTAGAGCTCTTACTTTGTCAGTGACAGAAACTCAACTCAAACTAACTAAAGCAAAAACAATAATAAAATGGCAAATTCGGCCCTTGTGATTTGGAAATCAAGAGAGAGGAGATGAGTCTTGTTTTAGACATAGCTGGATTCAGGAGTTTGTATGTCATTAGATGCTGAATCTCTGAATCTTCCCATTTCTGGCTCTGTTTTCCCCTAGATTGCCTTCATATGGAGGGATTCTAGTTCCACATAGTGTCAAAGGTGGCCAACAACATCAAGGTTTACATCATGTTCCCCTAATAGATGTGGAGGGAAGAACACGTCCTGCTCTTTGCCAGAATCTACATTAATCCCTGAAAAGGTTTCCTTTGGCCCCGTTTGTGTCCAGGGCACTTGGGTTGACTCACTAACTCAGGTACTCACTCCTGTGCCTATACCAAGAAAGGAAGGTGTGTGATAGCCTGGTCAGACTCACATAGAATAGGGAGAGGGAGCTCCAAAGGGGTAGGCTTCAAGGAAGACATAAAAGAAGTGAATGTTCCTTCAGCAACACTAGAGTCTATTTCTATGTGCTGTTGTCTATGCAATGCCAGGTGTGCATCAGATGTGTTGTCATCTTCATGCCCACTTTCCCTCCAATGCTCCCTCCCTTTATGCCTCATCTCTGTGAGCCCCCCTCTACCTTTTTAATCTATTCATCCCCTTGGTTTGCTCCGCTACTCATTTTCACTTTCCTGGGTCACTTCACAAGTTTTTCTGTTTCTCAGCTATAATGTCCAATTACAGCCAAATCTGCTTCAGAATTACAGAGGCTAATTTAGAGATCGTCTCTGATAACAAAGCTTCCATGGCTCTCTCTAAACTGATTTAACTTGATATACTTACTACCTTACACTTCTTTTTTTTTTTTATTTTTTTTTCAACGTTTATTTATTTTTTCTTTGGGACAGAGAGAGACAGAGCATGAACGGGGGAGGGGCAGAGAGAGAGGGAGACACAGAATTGGAAACAGGCTCCAGGCTCTGAGCCATCAGCCCAGAGCCTGACGCAGGGCTCGAACTCACGGACCGCGAGATCGTGACCTGGCTGAAGTCGGATGCTTAACCGACTGCGCCACCCAGGCGCCCCAACCTTACACTTCTAATAAGTAAAAATGATTTTGTTTTTGAATGCTTTTTTGGCATAGTCAGGTACACTCTGGATTGTAAAATCTGGTCTAGGTACTTACACATAACAACAGCAAGAGAGTTTCCTTAACTCTGGGCGTAAGAAGATAAAGAAAAGCCTTTCTGGGAATGACAAAATCCATTCACAGAGCTCTGTACAATTCCTTTATATATAAAAACCCTAAAGAATAAACCGTTAATTCTTAGTCTCCACTAAGGAACTAGGAATATCTTTCACTAATGTACCCAAGAATAGTCTTGATGGTCTCTAGATTTTTTTCCAGGTGTCTCATATGGTTTCATTACTATTACACAAACTGAGATATGTATGGCTTTCTTTACAGCCATATTACCAATCACAGAAATTATTCATATCTTACTAATCGCAGGGAAGCTGAGTAGAGCTGTAAGCATAACACCTCTATGTCTGCACTCTCTCTGATGGGTTTTCTTACAATATAGAATTTACACTCCCTGCTTCATGATGATGGGAGGGGCACTTCATTTTCCCTTTGGTTTGGTGGGAAGAATCAGTTCTGGCCTGGAGTTTGAGGTTGGCAGAAATATACCTGCCGTAATACTTTTTGAGTAGCAATGGAATCTAAATGGCATGTATAGAACCCAAAGCTGAACCCATTTTTTTCAAGCATCCATAAAATATTCACCAATACTGACCAAAAGTAGATCATATCTAGCTCCATAATACAATCTTCAACAACTTTAAAGAACTGAAATCATACACAGTATCTGTCTGATCATAATGAAAGCAAACTAGAAACCATCAGCAGAAAGAGAACAGAAAAATCTCTAACTGCTTAGAAATTAAACAATACCCTTCTAAATAATACATAGGTTACAGAGGAAGTCTTAAAGAAAATTTTAAGTATACAAAAGACTGAAAATGAAAAAGAAAACAACATCAATATGCGCAGGATGTAGCTAAAACAATGCAGAGAGGGAAATTTATAGCAACTGAAGACATTAGAAAAGAAGAAAATTCTCAAATCAATAATCTAAGTTCTTACTTAAATCAGAAATAAAGAGCAAAATAAGCCTAAAACAAGCAAAAGGAAGGAAATAATGATAGGTATAAATGAATAAAGTCAAAATTAAGAAAAAATAGAGAAAATTAGTGAAATAAAAGGCTGACTCTTTTAAAAAACAATACTTTGTGAGAAACATCATTAAGCATTCCCACAATAGTTGAGAAATAGTTCAGGGATGCCTGGAATTTATGTGCTGTGTTTTTTATAAATTTTGCAAACCAGTTTTCTGAAAAAGTTATAAATTTATATTGTCAGGTACAATATGTAGATTGTCAATTTCACTTTACCATTCCTGACACTGGACATGAATTTTTCTAACTGACAGTGTCGTAGGAAAAAAAAAAAAAAAAGACAAAACACCAATTTATTCAAAGAACAGAATAACTTAAGCACTTTTTAAACACTTCAGTAATCACCTCTCCAGAAATAAATCCTGAACTGGTATTCTACTAAAATTGGTATGTCTATTAGTTTCCCATTTCTGTGTAACAAATTACCACAAATTTAACAACTTCAAACAGCAAGCATTTATTCTTTCACAGTTTCCATGGGTCAGAATTTCAGACACAGCTTAGCTAGGTCCTCTTTTCAAGGTATCACAAAACAGCAAGCAAGGTGTCCACTGGAGTTGTGGTCTCAATCTGCAGCTCGGGGTTCTCTTTCAAGGTCACTGGTTGCTATGGAATACAGTTTCTTGCAGCTATAGAACTCATAGCAGCTTGCTTCTTCAAAACCATTAGGAAAAAGTCTCTGAACTCAGGGAAGGCCTAAACCCTTTTGAAAATGAGGTTCACCTCATTAGGTCAGGCCCACCTTGGATAATCTCCCTTTTGATGAACTCAATGTCAAACTGATTACATCCAGAGAATTCCCTTACCTGTGCCATGTAACATAACCTAATCATGAGAATGACATCCATTATATTCACAGATCCCATCCACACTTGGAGGCCGAAGCAGGGGAGGAGGTCATATAGGAATCTTGGAAATCATTGTAGATTCTGTCTACCACATGTCAGTTTCCTGACCAGTATGTGGTTTGATATAAAGAATCCCCGAATGCTTGTGATATTCTTTGTTTCCACCAGAGGCAGTTATCTTCCTGTCATAACATTGGGTTCTACAACTCAGGATCTAGTTTATACTCTGGAGTCCCAAAATTGTAATACATTAGAAATTAAATCATTGACTTTAAATGTCATTATATATGTAAAAGTTCTTCATAAAATGTAAAGGATAAAATAAATGTACACAGTATTTTAGTTATTTTATCAAGCCAAGGGAGGAAACTATCTAAACCTGACAAGTTTCTAGAAACAATCTGGAATCCACAAATACAAACTGTATTTTTAAAAATGAGTGCTTTCCTACCTATATATATATATAAATGGATTGGTTTAAAGAAAAAGTACGATGCTAAGCCAAATAATTCTGTCAGAGAAAGACGAACACCATATGATTTCACTCATATGTGGGATTTAAGTAAGACACACACAAACAAAGGAGCAAAGGAAAAAAAGAAAGAAACAGACCAAGAAACAGACTCTTAACTGATGGTTACCAGAGAGAGGTGGGAGAGGGGATAGATAAAATAGGCAATGGGGATTAAGAAATGCACTTGTTGTGATGAGCACCGGGTGATGCATGGAAGAGGTGAATCACTAAATTGTGCACCTAAAACTAACATGACACTGTGTTAACTATACTAGAATTAAGATAAAATAAAATAGGGGCGCCTGGGTAGCTCAGTCAGTTAGGTGTCCAACTTCAGCTCAGGTCATGATCCTGCAGTTTGTGAGTTTGAGCCCCTCATCTGGCTCTGTGCTGACAGCTCAAAGCCTGGAGCCTGCTTTGGATTCTGCATCTCCCTCTGTCTCTGCCCCTCTCTGCTCATGCTCTGTCTCTCTCTGTCTCTCAGTAATAAACATTAAAAAAAGATGAAATAAAATAATAAAAATAAAGTAAATGTACAAAGGTTTTCCAGAAAAAGACACAAAATGTTTTTCTTACAAGTATAGGTATTTACAAAAATATGATAAGGGCAATAATTATCATTTAAATGTGCCAGATTTTAAAGACAGATTTATTCTCTAGAAGCTGTTTATATTAACTTCATTTTGTATTGACAGTTTTAATATGAAATAGGTTCGATTAGGAAAAAAGTCCACTCACTTCTTTCTAGCTAAGGATGTTGATTGTAAACACTAAAATTACTTTGTTTTCCCTTAAGGGGAATCCCAAAATAATCTTCGAGAAGCCAGACTGAAAATCATAAGTGATGATGTGTGCAAACAACCACACATATATGGCCATGATATAAAATCTGGAATGTTTTGTGCTGGATATCTGGAAGGAATTTATGATGCCTGCAGGGTAGGTAGAAATTATTTTGATATCATTAACTCAAAATATTTTTTATCTCTTTCAAGAAATATTCAATGTTCTTTATGTTTGTACCAATATAGATATTTTGTCAGTTCAGTAATTTCTAAATGCATATTTCACAACACAAACATTTGTGGATGTTTTATTAAGCAAAATTATATAAGCAGCATTTCTTTTAAGCTATCAAACAAACTAACCAACCAAATTAAATTTTCTTAATACCACAAGTCCAAAGGTTCATACAGCAGAGTCCCTTTTCTTAAAGGGGTCTCATCTAGAAAGGAAATCATCATGAACAATGAGCTATGATGAGATGTTTTAAATGATATAATGGAGAGCAAATATCTTTAGTGCGAAGGGAACAATTTTACAGCAAATATCAGAGAAATCACACTTAAATGAGGCCTGAAGCATAAATGGCACTTAGCAGTTATACAACAAGAAAATACTATTATTTTTCTATACATAGAAAGAGCATAGCAAAAATAATGAAGGTATGAAATTATAATTCATATTTGAGGGAATTCTAAGTAATCTGTTGGCTCTCAGCATAAGGAGAATGAGAGGGCGAGAGGCAGTTAACACTGAGTGAGAAGGTGGATTAGGCCTGGTGCCCTTTCCAGTGCCTTCCTCTGCTAATAGCTATCCTGGATGTACGTTTTCTGATGAAGGTATAAAGTATGTTTCTTCCTGTAGGTACTTGCTTTATAACATGAGATTCTTGAAAACTTCAAGGAGATGATTGTACGTGATGAAATAATGGAAGTTGTTTTGATGTCAGGTGGCAGAAAGCTCTGCCCTGAGTCCCATAAATTACACATGTAAACCTCTGTCAGAAAGGAACAGGGAGTTTTGTAGCATATAGGCTGGGCAAGAGCGGAATCGGGTACATATCCAGCCTCAGTTGCTGAGAAAGAGGAGAGAGGCAGCTAGAATTCAGAGAATGCACAGAGAGGTCCAAGCCATGACGGAGAAGGGAAAGGTGGTGACAGGAGTCCAGGAGCAGACAGGATATGAGAATCTAGGCAAGTGGTGAGATTCGTGATATGCCTCGGGAAGGAGGTGGTCATAAGGAGATTTCACTAGATTGGGAAGCAGAGGTAAAATTCCTACTCCATGACTGTGCGAGTAGTAAAACAAAGCTCTAGACACAGAAAAACTGGGAAAGTTATTGAGAAAAGACTCAAGGACAGGGTCCAAGACATGAATACAGCAATTATAACTGAGGTGCGTGATGAGGGGATTAGTCTGTCTGATAAAACAGAGATCCAAGAACCCTGCTTCGAGCCAGGAGAAAACCAACACCAACTAGACTTTCTGTGTTGTGTATTTGAAATTTGCCAGTAGACCCTAGGCATTCTACACACACACACACACATACACACACACACACACACACACACACACACACAATAACTATGTGAAATGATAGATGTGTTAATAAAACTGATTGTGGTAATCATTTCACAAATTATATATATATATATATATATATATATGTGTGTGTGTATGTATGTTAAATATCACATTGTACATTTTAACTATATACAATTATATTTGTCATTTATATGTCTATAAATCTGAGAAAATTAAAATGTGGAAACTGAAGTTTAAAGTTTTTATAACTTTTGAAATCCATGTTTCAATTAATTGTTCTGTAATTGGTAATCAATAAATATGCTGTCTATAATAAAATATGTGCTTCATCAGAATATTTTAAGTAATAAGTTCTATATTTAGGTAATTTTATTTCTCTCTTTTATTTTCAGGGTGATTCTGGGGGACCCTTAGTTATAAAGGATTTTAAAGACACCTGGTATCTCATTGGAATCGTGAGCTGGGGAGATAACTGTGGTCAAAAGAACAAACCTGGAGTCTACACAGAAGTGGCTTATTACCGAAACTGGATCACTTCAAAAACAGGCCTCTAATTCTCTATAAAAGTTAAATATTGACAGCTTTAAGCAAGCTATACATGTATGAGAATTTAAATGTTTAGTGAATACAGTACAATGAAGTGAAATTAAATGATGTGATTTATTTTAAAATCACTTTAATCAACACATAGTCAATTTATAAGGGATTTAAATCCTTATAAATTTGTAAAGTCGTGGGTCAATTTATCCTGGCTGGAAGAATACAGCAGAGATACTCAACTCTTTACATCATGCAAATTGGAATATAAAAGAGGTGTAATGCAAATTTTTGAAAATAATCTGGATTTTTGGAACATCTTTGTCAAGGGTGTCTCCTTAAGTGAGAAACCTTTTAATCTCTTAAAGAATTCAGGGAAATGTTATATAATGTCTAATCATTTCTCCTGAGCTCACAAATACTTTTTTCTGTTTCTTTATTATTCCAAGTTTTCCAAAGAGATTTTTTTTATTTAATACATTTTCTACTTATAAACCCTTTAGAAGGATCCTCGAAAAAAGTTATATCTAGGAAACAAAATATGGTGATAAATCAGGCCAGAGATCTTGTAACCATTTTTACTATGAAACCTCCCTATTTTTGGTGATTTTTTAACACACACACACACACACACACACACACAGAAAAAAAGAGAAATATCCCCACCCTTAGATATATGCAAAGAAAGCCTGATTAATAAATGAGTGCACATAATAATTAGTCACAAATGTATCTTTGTTACAAAACCTGGGGGGAAGGTGATGGTAACTTCATGAGTCATTCCAAAACAATGGCACAAAAATTTGACGTTTTCATAGATGCATTTACATGTTTGAACCTCTAGGAGGTAGTTCTTTACATTATTGTAAGGTTAAATGCCTAGAAAAATGAGAATTCCCTAATATGTTGAAGAATCAATGAGTTTGTCCTTCTACATAGAAAGAAACATTTATATCTTTGAATTGATGCAGCCAATTATCTCCTAGGGCTTGTGGCAGTAGCCTAACTATTGCAACCATGAAACACTAGTTAAAAAAAAATGAAATGTAAATTTCAAGGACCTACTGCACAGAACACATAAACAAAGTAATCTGAAAAAAAGCCCCTAAGTGTCTCATGAAGACATTAGGAGAGTCAGGCTTGGGTATTCCATGGTACAATTAAATGAAGGCTTTGTGGAAACTGACTCCCTGACAAGGTCAGCGGAATATCAGGTTTGTGGGCAGAGACTGTATTTATTCATATAAATATAATTTATATTCTATAACTATAAGTCAAATATAAGTCCAAATATAAGCCAAACCATAGAAAAATTGAGTTACTTTATAATAATGTCTCCCCGTGGGCTATTGATAAGGCATGAAACTAATCCTACAATAATCTAAAAGAGACTAACAATTTATTCACACACACACACACACACACACACACACACACAAATCCATAAACTAGACTCACAGAATTTTAAAGGTTGAAGAAGACTGTGAGTCATTCAGGCCAACACACCTATGGTTCAGATAACTGAAGACAGGAAATGTCAATGACGTGGTAAACCTGTAGGTAGTTTGTATGCCCAGTGGGCCTAGAACTGAGGTACCAATTTCACATGCCCTTTTCCTTACAAAGTCTCTTTATGATCACATATATTTATTGGAATAATCAGATCTATAAGAATTTCAGTGACTTCTATTGAATCTATTTTAAATTAGAACTCTTATTTTTCACTTAATGTTACCCATTTATGTTCCTATGTGTCTTTTTGTGACTTGATAGCTCATTATTGCTGAATGATATACCATTGTATGGATGTACCACACAATTTGTTTATCCATTCACCTATCGAAGGACATCTCTGTTGCTTTCAAGTTTTGGCAATTATGACTAAGCTGCTATAAACATTGTGTGCAGGTTTTTGGTAAAAGAATAGATAAATCAATTCAACAGAATAGAGAGCCCAGAAGTAGAGTCATATATATATAACACCAATTGATCTTTGACAAAAGAGCAAAGGCAGTTCAGTGGAGAAAGAATAGTCTTTTCAACAAATGGTACCGGAAAAACAAGACATCCACAAACCAAAAATGAATCTTGATGCAGACCTTACACCTTTCACAAAATTAACTCAAGATGTGTCATAGACCTAAATGTAAAAGTTTTAAATGATATGATTCACTTGGGCAGCTGACTGCCAATTCTCTGAACTCACTTCAAGATAAAGTTGCTTCTTCATATGTAAAAACATACATAGGCTTATACGTTAGTCAATATTATGGTAGTAGTATATAATTCTGACTTTCGATGTTAAGATTCAAGAAATGATATTAGAGTTACAAACTTTGTATTGCTAAACTGTTTTGGGCAGCATATCATTCTGGCTTAAAAACAAGCAAATGTTGTTATATCATTTTAAATTTAATAATAAATAATGGTCAGAGCATTCTACAAATAATATCACTGAATCTGTGTTAGGCCAAATCTTAGCATGAATCTTTCAACTGCTCTTACAAATTGCATTTCTTTTAAATAACTAGTTTGAGTGATTCTGAAGCAGAATTTCTCAACCTTGGCACTTTTGACGTTTTGGCCCAGTTCATTCTTTACTGTGAGGGGCTGTCCTGTGCACGGAATATTTAGCAGCTCCCCTGGCCTCTGTCAACTAGATGCCTACAACACACTCCTTCCTCCCAAATTGTGATAACCAAAAATGTCTCCACATGTTGACAAATGTCCCCAAAGGAGCAAAGTGTTCCCTGTTGAGAACTGCTGTTCTGAAGGCATTTGGTCATGTTAGAAACTAAGAGATACCTCAAAATTATGACATTGAGTATTCAAAAGTTATGGTCTCCTGATCAAACTGAACATTCACTATCATGTTTCTAAAAGAAATAGCAGAATATGTCAGTGGCTATTTCAAATACAGACTGAGCTCCCTATACACAATGTGCTTGAAGGATTTCTCTCATACCCCTGCCTAGACTATATTTGTGGAGCCCCATTAACCATTACCATAAAGACAGACTTTTATAAATACAGCCTCTTGTATAGTCTCTCTATCTTGACCACAATCCACAGTAGAAAATATATTTCACATCACAGCTCCATAAATACATAAATAAATACATATATATTAAAAATTGACACAGAAGTTTCATAAAATAGTAGTTGCCTTAGTGCAATAAAATCCAATATTTTCTATTCTATTTCAATTTTTTAAAGGGTATGAACACTTAACATTTATTTTATTTTTTTTTAATATTTGTTTATTTTTGAGAGAGCTCAAGTGGGGAAGGGGCAGAGAGAGGGGGACAGAGGATCTGAAGCAGGCTCTACCCTGACAGGCTGACAGCAGCAAGCCCCATATGGGGTTCAAATTCACAAACTGTGAGATCATGACCTGAGCCAAAGTCGGATGCTCAACCAACTGAGCCACCCAAGTGCCCAACATTTTATTTTACTTTAGTTTAAAGTTTATTTATTTTGAGAGAGACAGAGACAGCACAAATGGGGGAGGGGGAGAGAGAGAGGAGACAGAGAATCCCAAGCAGTCTCCACACTGCCAGTGCAGAGCCCAGCATGGGGCTTGAAGTCATGAAACCGTGAGATCATGACCTGAACCAAAATCAAGAGTCGGACTTGCCTGACTGAGCAACCCAGGTGCCCCTCTATTTCAAATTGTTTAATGTTTACCCCACAAAGTAAGTTAATTTTAAAACCTAGCAGGCCATGACCTGCAGTGCCTATAGCACTTTCTAGAATAATAATCCACAATTATTAACATCATATTATTATTATCTCACCTACCCCCACTGCTCTTCCCACCTTCAGTTTCTCCCTACTCTGTCCATTTAGCAAATTGCAGTTCAGTTATGATGCTATTCAATAACATTATTCCCACTCACTCAAATCATCACTGATTTTCTCTTTCCCTGACAGAGTCTAAATCCATATCACCATGGATTTAGATACCTTTTACAATCTGCTAACAACCAACAGACTTTTTGTTTTGCTTGTGTTCAGTGTCCATAACTCTGAATGTTACACTTTATATCCTGAATACATTCTCCTCTCTGGTCATGCAATGTTCTCTTCGCTCTAGGAGGTCTAACCCAAATATCACCTCTACCAAGAATACTTTTATTATTACAGATAAAATTACTATCCATTCAAAAGCTTTTGGAGGTTTTTTGTTCCCCCTCTAAAGCATTTCTCATACTTTACTCTGCATTGCACTTTTAATATACATGTATTATCGCTAAAGTATAGTGCTAGTAGTTCCATAAGACTAAAGACTGATCATTCATTTTTGTATCACTCACAGTATTTAGGACATTATTCAGTATATATTATGTTTAGCGAAAGAATAAATTAACAGAGGCAAATTATGATTTCTATGAAGGTAAGAGACCTCAATTCTCAGTTGTTAACTGCTTCCCCCATGTCACTTTCCTGTACACGGCCTTCCAACCTGTGCTGGTCCTGCTTTTATATTCCTGAATGTTCCTAAAGGCTCCCCCCTCCCTGCCTACACCAGAAGTAGTCAAAATACAATAAAGCATGCATAATTGTGGCCTTTCAGGAAGCCCTCTAAATCAAAACCTGTTCTCTATATTCCCTTAAATGAGTACATCCCAAACCCATAGGAATATTTGGAAATGAGGCTAAAAATCTCCCATTCTCTTTCATCATTTTTATTTTACCTACCAGGGACTGTCCTTTCTTCCTCTTTCTGCCATGGGCCTCACAAATCTGGGTACTTCCCATGGCCCTGTTAGATATCCATGATTATATTCTTCTGATTGAGGTCCGTCTCTGTTGAATCTGTCTAATAGGAAAGAACAGAGATAAAACTAAAACATACATACTATATACTTTTTTAAAGTTCACAGAAATAAAGGAATTTGAATTTTAAAAAATGATATTTGGTTTATTGATTTTAATTATCCATATAAGATTGCCCTTTTCTTTTTTTTTTTTTTTCAACATTTATTTATTTTTGGGACAGAGAGAGACAGAGCATGAACGGGGGAGGGGCAGAGAGAGAGGGAGACACAGAATCGGAAACAGGCTCCAGGCTCTGAGCCATCAGCCCAGAGCCCGACGCGGGGCTCGAACTCCCAGACCGCGAGATCGTGACCTGGCCGAAGTCGGACGCTTAACCGACTGCGCCACCCAGGCGCCCCAAGATTGCCCTTTTCATGTCCATTAGCAATCAAGATTTAATTGATTAATTTTTTAAAACTGTTTTTGTTGTTTTCCAAGTTCAGAAGACTCCTCCACACCAGTAGTCACTAAATTAAATACAGGAAGGAAAACCCAAAATGCAACACTGAAATCCAAAAATATGCTTAATGGAAATGATTCTGGGGCTCATACATTAATGAAGGACTGAGAAACTCAGTGCAGCGAGAGTGTTAAGACCTTTGCTATATAAGTATATGCCAGGAATATCCAAGCTGGAAGAAAAATACCACACTTTAGACTCAGTAACTGAAAAATCACTTGTCTGTAACTGTGGTATTCTGAGCTAAAGTCAGAATTGCTGAGGTACAACTTTAGAGAGAAAGCTGTGTCAAAACCATCTTACAAGATGTTTAACCTGACGATTAAAGCCAGTGGAGAGGGCAATCTAGATACAAAGCCACTTAAATGGAAACAAGAAAAGTCTGAAAGAGTAAGTTCAAAGGAAAGTTTGAAAATTCAGAACCTAATTCTTAGAAGAACTAAAGGCAAAATGAGGCAGATTTTAATAGAGTAACAGTATTGTTATTTGTAAAACTAATGGTAGAGGAGTTAAAGGTATCATTTCAATTTTACTCATTGAAAGACCCAAATTGCTTGCTACATTTCTAAGGTGGGAGGTGGGTTACTACAGTAGCATCTTCAGACTATACACTTCTCAGTAGACAAAAATAGGAGTTAGCTGGCAACCTCTTCATATACTTAGGTTTTCTGCTTCAGGTTAATATAATTGGGATATGTAGATATAAGCTAGAATGGGGTCTTAATTAATTGGCATAGGGGAGAGCTGAGGAAGAAGGGAGTGATGGGGATGAATGGGAAAATTAAAGCTGAAAGTTAGGAGATTAATATTAATAGTTACTATCACCTCAAAAGGGCCCACCAAACCTCTAGACCCTGGCACTGGCCAGTAACAACAGTCAAGAGAGTATATTCTACATAGTAGTCTTCCATATGGTTGGAAATTCAGCATTCTTAACAATGTCACACAGTTGACATACTGTTGGCACCTGATCTTGATACCCCAGAGACAATACTGGTGCTACTTTTGTATGTACATTTCCCAAGTGCTAAAAAACTGGCAGAGGAATGCAGAATGGTACAACCACTTTGGAAGAAAGTTTGGCAGTTTTCGACAAAACTAAACACATTTTTATCACATGATCTAGTAATGGTGCTCCTTGGTATTTTTACACAAGCAAATTGAAAACTTACGTCAATACAAAAACATGCACGTGGATGTTTATAGCAGCTTTATTCATAATCGCCAAAATTTGTAAGCAATCAAGGCATCCTTCAGTAGGTGAATGGATAAATAACTGTGGTACATCCAGATCATGGAATATTACTCAATGATATAAAGAAATGAGCTATCAAGCCATGTAAAGACATGGAGGAAACTTCAATGCATATTACTAAGTGAAAGGAGACAATCTGAGAAGGCTGACTACCATATATTTCCAAGTATATGACATTCTGAAAAGGTAAAACTATGGAAACAGTAAAAATACCAGTAGTTCCCAGGAATTAAAGGGAGGGATGGATGAACAGGTAGAGTATAGAGGATTTTTAGGGTAGTAAAACTATTCTGTATGATACTATAATGTTTGTCAAAACCCTCAGCATGTCAATGTTGAGAGTGAATCCAAATGTAAACTCTGGGCTTTGAGTGATAATGATGTTTTATAGTTGGCCCGCTGGTTGTAACAGATGTACTACTCTGGTTGATAAGAGTGGGGGTGGCTCTGCGTGTCAGGGGCAATGGATGTATGGGAATTCTGTATTTTCTGCTCAATTTAGCCGTAAACCTAAAATTTCTCTACATGTAAAATCAATTTTTTAAAAAAGCCATTGGAGCCTCAGAGGCCCTTGAGATGTGGTTGAATAGTATAGAGGCATACTGAGTTTTTTTTTTTTTAATTTTTTTTCAACGTTTATTTATTTTTGGGATAGAGAGAGATAGAGCATGAACGGGGGAGGGGCAGAGAGAGAGGGAGACACAGAATCAGAAACAGGCTCCAGGCTCCGAGCCATCCGCCCAGAGCCCGACGCAGGGCTCGAACTCACGGACCGCGAGATCGTGACCTGGCTGAAGTCGGACGCTTAACCGACTGCGCCACCCAGGCGCCCCGAGGCATACTGAGTTTTAACTCGCAACGTAGTTAGTATAAGGGAATTCTTCTTCTGGAGGTAAATTGTGTTGTTGGCAGAAAATATAAAACATATTCTTCTAACGATCAAGCTTAAACTCTTTTTGTCAGTAGAATTAAGCAGAGAACAAAAATTAAAAGTATTTTTCTTCAATGAATAACTGAATATCATGTAGTCTAAAATTCCACAGAAACTGATGGTAACAGTGTGGAGGTCCCGCACAGGGACCCACAACCTCATGAGGGTACTGGAGACCTCCAGGGCAGTGTTACTACTGTTGGCTGGGAAAATCAAAGATAAAATGCAGGTTTCAGGAACGAGACAAAGAAACAAACAACCATTCCTCAGATCACCCTAATCTGTCCTCAGTCTTAAAATAGGTGTTACAGGTTTAGACATACTAGATGATGTTATGTGGTATGCAGTGTCACTGAAAATCCCTGCATAACCTGTTGAATATTTTGCATGGGCTATAATCATCAACTAGGGTAATATCGTGGTACAGAAAAGGCACTAGGTTGAGCACCTCCCTGACCGAGTTATGCAGCCCTCATAAAGTGGACTACATCTGCACTCTGGGCCTCCCAGGGCCATCTCAGAAGGCTCTGGCATTCAGTTACACTCTTATCCACAGGAATTCTCCTGCTTTCCTTTGAGAGATCATCTGCTTTAGCTGGAAACTGACAGCTAGAGGACTTCAAAATTCTCAAAATCCTCTGTTTACTTCAGCGAACGTAACACATTCAAAGAAAACGGAGGCAGTAACTATGATAGTACAAGACGTGGAAGTCCAGGCACATGGCTCCATGACACTGGTTCCCATCAAAGGAATATTTATAAATCTTAAAACCATGCTTAATGTTGAGGAAACAATATTTCTTCAAGGTATTTGATCTTTGTGGGAATGTTTCCGTGGAGAATTGGATATGAATGGAGATCCCTGAGAAAAGACAGTTTCAGTTTCAGTGATTAAAGGTAGGCTTAGTGTATAAGAGATTGGAGGAATTTCTGTCATTATCTATATGACTATCTATAAACTACACAGCTACCCTGGGGTTCCAAACTAACCTCCTCCAACATGAAGATTTGTTTTACTTTGTTTAAGTAACTAAGACATTAAAGTATGAAATGAATCACTGGGGAAACTTACATGTTTGTTACTAACCTAAACGATTCTCACATACAAAACTGTTGTGTCATTTATCTTGCTGGGATTATGTCTAGATGAAGAGATCATTTGCAGTTCCTCTCAGTGCTCTTCTTGAAACTATACTAAAAGTGGTAACAGTCTGGCTTCATCACATATGCATGATGGTGGTCCAGCACAAGCCTCTGGCTGAGCCTCCAACTCTCAAAGCCCCTCATGCTTTCCCAGGAGTCTAGACAGGCATTGAGGAGCCCCTTCTAGGATAGGAGTCATGCCCACAGCCTGGAACAGTTCTGTCTCCTTTCTCCCACTGTGTCTGATGCAATGAATATTGCCTTTGGTGCAAAAGCACAAACATTACTCCTGGCTTTTCATGAAAACCATTCTAGACACAGTCTTTCCCTCATACTGCCTTTCACTGGGCCATTTTTAAAAAGAACTTAACAACATACTCTAATTATGCCATCTCCTATTTAATCCAAAATCCTTTTTAGATATCTCTAAAAAGACCAGATCAACAGATTAGACATAGGACAAAAAATACACAGACACAAAAATACAGACTAGATTCCAAAGTGAGCTGGATAGCTTCTCCCTGTTCCATAACTATAGACTATTCCTAATCCTAGACAACTATCATAGTATTAAAAGTATTAATCATGGTATTAAATGGCTAAAAGCCTTGGAAAACAAATAAGGATGAATCAGTGGAATTGCATCAGTATCACTGAAAACAAAAACAAAAAAGAAGAACTTGAGTACATCTTCTTCTGACAGTAATTGAGAATTGTTATCTTTGTGTCAGAAGGGTGTTATATTGCACTTTCATGGTTACAAATGACCTCAAGCTCTGTTTAAGTACCTCTCTACAGTCATATATTTCATAGTTTGGTGAAAGAGTGAAACACCAATACAAAACCTGCCCATTGGTGCTCATTCGAATCAACTGGACTATTGAATAGAGGTTGAAATACTCTTAAAACAGTTGTAGGGGCATCTGGGTGGCTCAGTTGGTTAAGCCTCGGACTTCAGCTCCGGTCATAATCTCACAGTTCGTGCATCAGGCTCTGCACTGACAGTGTAAAGCCTGTTTGGATACTCTGTCTCCCTCTCTCTCTGCTGCTCCCCCCTCCTCTGCTCATGTGCTTGTGTGTTCTCTGTCTCTCAAAAATAAATAAATAAACATTTAAAATATTTGTAAAAGATTACATCACCAAATCACACATTTGCTGAATCGTGGATAGTATAACGCAGAGGTAAACAATATGAAGTTCAATGGAATGTATTTGAATCCCAGCTCCACAACCCTCCAGCAGAGTGACAATGGGTCTATTATTTGAACTTCACGATGGTTACTTTTATGTGTCATCTTGACTGGGCCACAGTTCCCACATATGTGGTCAAACATTATTTTGGATGTTTCTGAGAGGTTGTTTTAGATGATGTTAATATTTTTTTCCAGGTTTAAGATATAACTGACGAATGAAGTTGTATATATTTAATGTATACAACATGATGACTTGATAATACATATACGTTGTGATATTATTAGCACATTAAGTTAACACATCCATGGGGCACCCGCATGGCTGTCAATTGAGTGTCTGACTTCAGCTCCGGTCACAATCTGATTCATGGTTCGTGAGTTCAAGCTCCGCATCAGGCTCTCTGCTGTCATCACAGATATTTCAAGTATACAATATATTTCAAGTATACAATACAGTATTAACTGTAGTCACTACTGTGTACGTCAGGTTGTCAGGGGCTTAATGCAAGATGGTGGTTAAAGAGTACAAACTTTCAGTTAGAAGATGAATAAGTTCCAGGATCTAAAGTACAGCATGGTAACAATACTTAATAATACTGGATTATACTGGGGCGCCTGGGTGGCGCAGTGGGTTAAGCGTCCAACTTCAGCCAGGTCACGATCTTGCGGTCCGGGAGTTCAAGCCCCGCGTCAGGCTCTGGGCTGATGGCTCAGAGCCTGGAGCCTGTTTCTGATTCTGTGTCTCCCTCTCTCTCTGCCCCTCCCCCGTTCATGTTCTGTCTCTCTCTGTCCCAAAAATAAATAAACGTTGGAAAAAAAAATAATAATACTGGATTATATACTTCAAAGTTCCTATGAAAGTAGAGCTTTAATGTTCTCATAACAACAACAAAACGGTAATTGACATGAAGGACAACATTTCTCAATATCACATTATACACATTAAACTTTCATAATATTATGTGTCAATTATATCTCAATTAACCAAGAGGAAAAATCAGTACATTACCTTGAATTTAGCACTAAACATCTAGAAAAAGAAATGGGAGCTGGAGGAGTGAAGATGGCAGAGAAATAAGGGGACCCTGGGCTTTCCTTGTCCCTCAAACACAGCTGTACTGAAGTCAGATCACTTGGAACACCCAGGAAATTGATCTGTGGAGTGGCGGAAGGATCTCCACAGCTGGAGGGAGAGAGCATGGCAGATGCAAAGTGAGAAGTGAATTAGGGGAGAGAAAAATGGCAGTGCCATGGAGGGGAAGGTACACTTTCCATGGAGAGATGAAAGGGAGAGAAAGAGAGGGGTTGAGAAAGTGCAGCATCAAATTTGCACTAGAGGAAAAAACCTCTCTGGACCACGGACTGGGGAGCAAGAAGTACTTGCAACCTGAATGTTGCAGTTTTTTGTTTTTTGTTTCTTGGGTGTTTTGTTTTTGTTTTGTTTTTGTTTTTTGTTTGTTTGTTTGTTTGTTTTTGGCAAATAGCATTTGGAGCTCAAACTCTGAGGTTTTGGAAGTGTGCACCTTTCTCCAGAGTGGAGCTGTGGCACCTGCTCCTGAGCAGAAGGGAGCTGGCCCCATAGTGCATAGGGTGGTGTAGGAATCTCCAGGGCATATAGGGAAAGCACATTCCCCTTCCTGGAGTACTTTTGGAGTATATTGCCTCCCCAAGTACAGCAGACCCTGTAGGTGGTCTTTCATCAGCAGGGGACAGAGGTGCTCCCAGAGGGAATACAACCTTTGCTGCTTTTAGCAGTGCTACATCATAGATTCCACACACCGTGCATGCCTGAGACTTTTTTTCAGGAACGAAGAATTTCAGACATAGCATGGAGAGGCTCTATTCTGGAGGAGAGGGGTAGGATCTGTGTGGTGCCCAGTCCTTTAAGACTTGAGCTCTGAATCCCAGCCACAGGCCAAAGAATAAACACAGGAAAGTTGTGGCCCAGGGCAAGCTGACTGACTGAGCTATTCTGTGAGGGCCGCCTAAACAGTGTGAAGTGTGAGATCCCCAGTCCAGGGGTTGAGAAATTGGGGTGGTGCCATTTCCCCCAACACCAACACAGTGTGACTTCAGAGAGCAGTACAGCAGCCCCCAGCAGAAGCGGGACCTGCTTATACCAAACCCTAACCCCTGTGCCTGGCAAATGGTTAATTATTGGGAGGAGACTGACCCTGAGCCAATGCAGCAGGCCCTCTTCCAGGAGAGCAGCACCACCAGCACCCCACATGGACCAAGTATACTGAAAATCAAGTGCTTCAAAGTGTTACTTACGGTTCTGGTGGAAATAGATTCAGACTTAGTTTGTTTTTTTTTTTTTTACTTTTTTCTTTATTTTCTTTTTCTTTTGGAATCAGGCTCATAGTTTCTTGTTTGTTTTGTTTTTTATTTCCCTTTCTCTTTTTGGATCAGGATTTTTTTATTATTATTATTTTCTTCTACTTCCTTTTTCTTTTTCTTCTTCATTTTTTCTTTGGAATCAACATTACAGTTTTTTGATTCTCTGGGGTTTTTTTGTTCCCTTTCCTTTTCTCTTTTCTTGGAATCAGGCTCCCCTCTGCCCTTTTTTCCAGGAATTATTTCAACAAACCAAAGTACACCTAAAGATCCAAACAGTCCCCACTGCAAGCAAGGAGGAGCTCTGCACAGGACTGACCAGTGTCAAAGAGCACCCAGAATGCAACATCAGAGTGCATACAGTACGTACCAGAAACACTTCCTAGAGTGCCAGACCCTGGACAGTGTATGACCTTTTTTTAACATAGCAGTACTCTCAGGTGCAGGAAACATAACAAGCTTTAAAAAAATGCAAAAGACAGAAACTTAGTAAAAATGACAAGATGTAGGAATACTCCCCAGAATAAAATATCCATATTGTAGGAGTTCCAGAAGAAGAGGGGGAAAAATGGCAGATGGTTCATTTGAGCAAATTATAGCTGAGAACTTCCCTAATCTGGGGAAGGAAACAGGCATTCAAGTCCAAGAGGCACAGAGAACTTCCCTCAATATCCAAAAAAAAAAAAAAAAGTCAACACTACAACACATCATAGTGAAACTTACAAAGACAAAGATAAAGAGATTTCTGAAAGCAGCTAGGGACAAAAGGTCCTTAACCTACAAGGGTAGACATATAAGGTTAGCACCAGACCTGTCAACTGAAATTTGCTGGCCATAGGAAATGGCAGAAAATATTCAATGAGCTGAATGGGAAAAATATGCAACCAAAAATTCTTTATCCAGCAAAGCTGTCATTTCGAATAGAAAGAGAGATAAAGAGTTTCCCAAACAAACAAAAACTAAAGGAGTTCATGACCACAAAACCACCCTACAAGAAAATCTAAGGAGTACTCTGAGTGGAGGGAAAAAAAAAGACCAAAGCAACAAAGATTACAAAGGACCAGAGAACATCACCAGAACACCAACTCTACAGATAAAACAATGGCACTAAATTTGTATCTTTCAATAATCACTCCTAATATAAATGGACTACTTGCTCCAATCAAAAGACATAGGGTATCAGAATGGATAAAAACCAAGATCCATCTATATCCCGCTTACAAGAGATTCATTTTAGACATAAAGTTATGTGCAGATTGAAGGGAATGAGATGGAGAAACATCTATCATGCTAATGGGCATCAAAAGAAAACTAGAAGTGCCTGGGTGGCTCAGTCAGTTAAGCTTCTATGTTGGCTCACGCCATGATCTCCTGGTTTGGGAGTCTGAACCCCACATGAGGCTCTGTGCTGACAGTTTAGAGGCTGGAGTCTGCTTCAGATTCTGTGTCTCCCTCTCTCTCTCTGCCCCTGCCCCTGCCACTCACACTGGCTTGCTCTCTCTCTCTCTCTCTCAAAAAAAAAAATAACTACACATTAAAAAAAATTTTTTTAAATAAAGTTGGAGTATACATACTTATATCATAAAAACTAGATTTTAAAACAAAAACTGTAATAACAGATTAAGAAGGGCATTGTTATCATATTAAGGGGTCTATCCACCAAGAAGATCTAACAATTATAAATATTTATGCCCCTAACTTGAAGAACCTAAATATATAAATCAACTAATCACAAACATAAAGAAGCTCATTGAGAATAATACCATAAAGTAGGGGACTTTAATACCTCACTTACAGCAATGGACAGATCATCTAAGCAGAAAATCAACATGAAAAAATGGCTTTGAATGGACTTAACAGATATATTCATAATATTTCATACTAAAGCAGCAGAAACATATTCTTCTCAAGTGCACAAGGAACATTCTCCAGAATAGATTACAAACTCAGCGGGTCACAAAGAAGCCCTCAAAAGATAGAAAAAGATTGAGATCATAACATGCATATTTTCAGATCACAATGCTATGAAACTTGAAATCAACCACAAGACAAAATTTGAAAACCCTCAAATACATGGAGGTTAGAGAATATCCTACTAAAGAATGAATATGTTAATCAGGAAATTAAAGCAGAAATAAAAAAAATACATGGTGCAAATGAAAATGAAAACACAAGAGTACAAAACCTTTGGGATGCAGCAAAGGCAGTCCTCCGAGGAAAGTACATTGCAATTCACGCCTATTTCAAGAAGCAAGAAAGGTCCCAAATACACAACCTAACTTTACACCTAAAGGAACTAGAGAAGGAGCAGCAAATAAACCCTAAAGTCAGCAGAAAAAAGGGAAATAATAACGATTACAGGGGAAATAAATGATATAGAAAAAAAAACAGAACAACTCAATGAAACTAAATGCTGGTTCTTTAAAAGAATTAACAAAATTGATAAATCCCTAGCCAGACTTGTCACAGAGAAAAAGGTAGACAAAATCATGAATGAAAGAGGAGAGACCACAAACAAAACCAGAGATACAAATAATTATAAAAGAATACTATGAAAATTTATATGCCAACAAACTGGGCAACCTAGAAGAAACAGACAAATTACCAAAGACTCATGAACTATCAAAACTGAAACAGGAAGAAAGAAATAGAAAATCTGAACAGACTCATAACCAGCAAGGAAATTGAATCTATTATCAAAAATCCCCCAACAAACAAGAGTTCTGGGCCAGATAGCTTCCCAGGGGAATTCTACCAGACATTTAAAGAATTACTTTCTAGATGGCACCAATGTACCTTGATCACAAACTCCACTTGCCCCCCACCCCAGACCCTTTGCTTACACATACAAGTTAGTGATTACTATCTAATTGTTTTCTTCACACTCACCACATGTGCAAGATCTTGTTTTCTTCTCATTCACCATGTGGGTAATATCTTGTGAGCTCAATAAATATGAAGACAAAACCCCTGTTCAAGGCTCTTCTCTCCCCCTAGACATTTACCCCTCTCATATTCAATTCTATGTTCACTCTCTTGCTGGACAAGAAAGAACTCTAGACTCATAGTCTGCAACAGTTCGAAACCAGAAAAGACCCTGAATAGCCAAAGTAATGTTGAAAAAGAAAACCAAAGCTGGAGGCATCACAATCCCGGACTTCAAGCTGTATTACAAAGCTGTAATCATTAAAACAAATGGTACTGGTACAAAAACAAACACATAGATCAATGAAACAAAAAGGATAACCCAGAAACAGACTCACAAATGTATGGCCAACTAATCTTCAACAAAGCAGGAAAGAATATCCAAGAGAAAACAAGCAGTCTCTTCAGCGAATGGTGCTGGGAGAACTGGACAGCAACATGCAGAAAAATGAACAAGGACCACTTTCTTACACCATATACAAAAATATATTCAAAGTGGATGAAAGACCTAAATGTGAGACAGGAAATCATCAAAATCCTATTGGAGAAAATAGGCAACAACCTCTTTGACCTCAGCTGCAGCAACTTCTCACTAGACGCATCTCCAGAGGCAAGGGAAACAAAAACAAAAATGAACTATTGGGTCCTCATCAAGATGAAATTTTTTTGCATAGCAAAGGAAACAATCAACAAAACTAAAAGGCAACCAATGGAATGGGAAACGATATTTGAAAATGTCATATCAGATAAAGGGTTGGTATCCAAAATCTATAAAGAACTTGTCAAACTTAACACCCAAAAAACAAATAGAAGACATGAATATACACTGTTTGAAAGAAGCCATCCAGGTGGCTAACAGACACATGAAAAGATGCTCAACATCACTTATCATCAGCGAAATACAAAATAAAACCAAATTGCATATATATATATATATATATACACGTCTATATGTTTATATGTATATGTATACATACATACACATACACAATGGAATATTACTCAGTGATCAAAAAGAATGAAGTCTTGCCATTTCCAACAATGTAGACTGGGCTATAGTGTATTATGCTCAGTGAAATAAGTCAGTCAGAAAATGACAAATACCATATGATTTCACTCATATGTGGAATTTAAGAAACAAAGCAGATGAACATAGGGGAAGAGAAGGAAAAATAAGATAAAAAAAGACAGGGAGACAAACCATAAGAGACTCTTAACTATAGAGAACAAACTGAGAGTTGCTGGAGGGGAGGTGGAAGGGGGGATGGGCTAAAATGGGTGATGGGCATTAAGGAGGGCACTTGTCAGGATACGAACTGGGTGTTATATGTAAGTGATGAATCACTGGGTCCTACTCCTGAAACCAGTATTATACTGCATATTAACTAACTTGAATTTAAATACATAAATTTTCTTAAAAGAGAGGGAAAAAAAGAAATGGGAAAACTATTCAAAATAACAACAACAAATCCAATTTAAAAAAAAATCAAGAAATTTAATTGACAATCCCCAGGGCCAAGGCAGAAAGAAATTCAAGTTCAGTAAAAGGTCTATGTGACTAAAGATCTAGTAGGGCATGTTAGGTATATTATATGTAAAACAAAAAACAGAGTTTTCAAATCCCAACTTTAAAGTGAAGATCACAAGGACAAACACTTTAAATTACAAGTGTTTGATTTGTAATCTATATAGATGATGCTATGTAGTTTTTTCTAGAAAAGACAGACCCAGGGGGTTATTTATTTACATACAGTTAATAATTCCTCAGAACTAGATTGGTATAATTCTTAGTATTCCTTTAAGATTTTTATTAACCAAGATAATGTCAGCATTATGAAATTCACTGAAAAGCTTTCAGCATGTTCTATACAGCCAAGGGAACAGTTAAGACAGCATAGAAAGAGGAGGAGCCAAGATGGCGGAACAGCATGGAAGCTTTTTGTGTGTCTCACATCCATGAAATACAGCCAGACCAACATTAAACCATCCTACACACCTAGAAAACTGATTGGAAGATTAACAAAACAATCTGCACAGCCTGAACCACAGAATTCAGCAGGTATGCGACACGAAGAGCTGAACTTGGGGAGCGAGAAGTCGCAAAAGGTAGGGAACCCCTTTTGTGGACAGAGAGAGGATGGAGACTGGGGAGGGGGGAGCCTATGGGAAAAGCACCCCTTCCCAAAAGCAGCTAGAGAGAAAGTGGAAAATTGGAAACACCCGCAGGGACTAAACTAAAAAGGGAGAAAGCAGAAAGGACGAAGGAGAAGGTTTAAATTCCATTAAGACTGTAAACAAGGGGAGCGCAAAAGGCAGCAACTCCACAGCTTGATACTTGGCGGTGCTCTGGTGGGAACAGTGAATCCCCAGGAACAGAGTGGGGTCCAGGAGGTTCTCGGGCCACACAGGGAAAAGTGGTTCCACTGCTGGAAGGACATTTGGTAGAAACTATTGAAGCCACTTGGTCCCAGAAGATCCCAGAAGGCGGCCACATCGCTGGTGCTGGAGCAAGGTCATTGAGGGTGAAGGCTAGTGCCAGATGTGTGTTGTGATTTTCCATAATCCCTGAAACGCTGCTGCTACACTGTCTCGTGAACTTTCTTTGAGGCAGGCTGGCACCTGACCGCAGTATCAGGGCACCAGTAACAGCAGGGTCCAGTGGGCATTCCTGGGAGCAACCAACATTCGGCCATTGCTCATTCAGCCATTGCTCAGTGAGACCCTCCCACAGAGGGGCAGAACAGGTCAAAGCCGCAGTCCTTTGGAAGTAAGGGGCCAGGGAAAACAGCCTTATCTGAGACAAAATGTGGGAGAGGTACTGCCTGGGGCCTGGTCACAAAGAGAGAACAAGCAGGGAGTGGAGGAGAGCTGAAGACAGAGGACTGGTGTGCAATTGCTGATCTGGGAGAACAGACTGGGTAGCTGGGTGGCGCCATTTTCTCCACTCCCGCGCATGCGCATAGGCACCTACAAGCACCACAACAATCCACCTCAGTAAGCTAGCAGCGCCATCTTGTGGAGAGCGGAACTCTTACATTGAGACCTGCCCAAATGGGCCAACTTAACTCTTTAAGAACACAAGCGTCACCGCCAACTTGATTTATGGACTATAAAGAGCTCAAAGACTGACCTCTAGGGGAAAACGAAGCAATTTCAGTCCTACTTCAATCTGTTAGCAGGTTCATCTATTCATTTTTTTTCTTTTTTTGTTTTTTTTTTCCTTTTTCCTTTTTCTCTTTTACAATTCTTTTCTTTTTCTTGAATACAGAAAGAGAAAAAATTCATTTTTATTTTAAAATTTTATTTAAAATATCTGTCTTTAATTTTTATTACTATATTTTTCACTTTTGTGTAAATTTTTTCAAATTCTACTTTACTTCCATTATTTTATTTTAGTCTACTTCAGTGTACTCACCTTTTCAAATTTTCAAATAATTTCATTTTTTCTTTCTTTTTCTTTTTTTCTCTTTTTCATTTCTTTTCTTTTTCTTGAATGCAGAAAAAGAAAAACTTCATTTTTACTTTCAATTTCTTTTAAAAATATTTTATTTAATTTTTACTACTATATTTTTTGCTTATATGTATTTTTTTTCAAATTCTATTTTACTTCCATCATTTTATTTTAGTCTACTACAGTGGGTTCACTTTTTCATATTTTCAAACGATTTCTTTTTTTTTCTTTTTTCCTTTTTTCTTTTTCCTTTTTTGTCTCTTTTCACTTTTCTTAAATACAGAAAATGAAAAAATTCATATTTTTAATTTTTATTAAAAATATTTTTCTTTAATTTTTTCTACTATATTCTTTACTTTTGTGTATATTTTTTCAAATTCTATTTTACCCCCAACATATCATTTTAGTCTACTTGAGAGTATTCATTTTCTCAAATTTTCAAACGATTTCTTTTTCTCACCCCCCCTTTTTTTCTCTAATCTGTCAAACCACTTTCAACACCCAGACCAAAACACACCTAGGATCTAGATCATCTATTTTATTTGTGTGCGTGTGTGTGTCATTTTTAATTTTAATATATTTTTTTAATTTTAATTTTTTTAATTTCAATTTTTCTGCCTCATTAATTCCTTTTCTCCCTTCAAAATGACAAAAATGAAGGAATTCACCGCAAAAGAAACAGCATGAAGAAACGACAACCAGGGATTTAACCAACACAGATACAAGCAAGATGTCTGAACCAGAATTTAGAATCAAAATAATAAGAATACTAGCTGGAGTCGAAAATAGATTAGAATCCCTTTCTGCAGATATAAAAAAAGTAGAAAATAGCTGAAATTAAAAATGCTATAACTGAGCTGCAATCACACATGGATGCAGCGGTGGCAAGGATGAACAAGGCAGAACAGAGAATCAGCGATAGAGAGGACAAACTTATAGAGAATAACGAATCAGAAAAAAAGGGAGATTAGGGCAAAGGAGCACAATTTAAGAATTAGAGAAATCAGTGACTCATTAAAAAGGAACAACATCAGAATCATAGGGTTCCCAGAGGAGGAAGAGAGAGAAATAGGGGTAGAAGGGTTATGTGAGCAAATCACAGCAGAAAACTTTTTTAACCTGGGGAAAGACACAGACATCAAAATCCAAGAAGCACAGAGGACCCCCATTAGATTCAACAAAAACCAACCATCAACAAGGCATATCATAGTCAAATTCACAAAATACTCAGTCAAGGAAAGAATCATGAAAGCAGCAAGGGAAAAAAAGTCCCTAACCTACAAGGGAAGACAGATCAGGTTTGCAGAAGACCTATCCACAGAAACCTGGCAGGCCAGAAAGGAGTGGCAGGATATATTCAGTGTGCTGAATCAGAAAAATATGCAGCCAAGAATTCTTTATCCAGCAAGGCTGTCATTCAAAATAGAAGGAGAGATAAAAAGTTTCCCAGACAAACAAAAATTAAAGGAGTTTCTGACCACTAAACCAGCCCTGCAAGAAATATTAAGGAGGACTCTCTGAGGGGAGAAAAGATGAAAAAACAATATGTGTATATACATATATATACATGTGTGTGTGTGTATATATATATATATATATATATATATATATAAGCAACAAAGGATTAGAAAGGACCAGAGAACACCACCAGAAACTCCAACTCTACAAGCATCATAATGGCAATAAATTCATATCTTTCAGTACTCATTCTAAATGTCAATGGACTCAATGCTCCAATCAAAGGATGTAGGGTAACAGAATGAATAAGAAAACAAGATACATCTATATACTGTTTCCAAGAGACCCACTTTAAACCTAAAGACACCTACAGATTGAAAATAAGGGGATGGAGAACCATCTATCATGCTAACGGTCAACAAAAGCCAAAGTAGCCATACTTATATCAGACAACCTAGACTTTAAAATAAAGACTACCAAGAGATGCAGAAGGGCATTATATCATAATCAAGGGGTCTATAGACCAAGAAGACCTAACAATTTTAACATTTATGTGCCAAATGTGAAAGCACCCAAATATATAAATCAATTAATCACAAACATCAAGAAACTCATGGATGGTAATACCATAATAGTAGGAGACTTCAACACCCCACTCACAGCAATGGACAGATCATCTAATCAAAAAATCAACAAGGAAACAATGGCTTTGAATGACACACTTATGGACTTAATAGATGGACTTAATAGATATATTCAGAATATTTCATCCGAAAGCAGAAGAATATACATTCCTCTCCAGTGCACATGGAACATTCTCCAGAATAGACCATATACTGGGACACAAATCAGCCCTCAGCAAGTACAAAAAGATTGAGATCATACCATGTATATTTTCAGACCACAATGCCCTGAAACTCGAAATCAACAATAAGAAAATTTTTGGAAAGGTAGCAAATACTTGGAGACTAAAGAACATCCTTCTGAAGAATGAATGGACCAAAAAGAAGTTAAAGAGGAAATTAAAAAGTATATGGAAGCCAATGAAAATGATAACACCACAACCCAAAACCTCTGGGATGCAGCAAAGGCAGCCATAAGAGGAAAGTATATACCAATCCAGGCCTTCCTAAAGAAGGAAGAAAGATCTCAGATATACAACCTAACCTTACACCTTAAGGAGCTGGAAAAAGAACAACAAATAAAACCCAAAACCAGCAGAACACGGGAAATAATAAAGATTAGAGCAGAAATTAATGCTATTAAAACCAAAAAAATAGCAGAACAGATCAATGAAACCAGAAGCTGGTTCTTTGGAAGAACTAACAAAATTGATAAACCACTAGCCAGTTGGATCAAAAAGAAAAAGGAAAGGACCCAAATAAGTAAAATCAAGAATGAAAGAGGAGAAATCACAACCAACACAACAGAAATAAAAACAATAATAAGAGAATATTATGAGCAATTATATGCTAATAAAATGGGCAATCTGGAAGAAATGGACAAATTCCTAGAAACAGATACACTACCAAAACTGAAACAGGAAGAAATAGAAAATTTGAGCAGACCCATAACGGGTAAGGAAATCGAATTAGTAATCAAAAATCTGCCAAAAAACAAGAGTCCAGGGCCAGATGGCTTTCCAGGGGAATTCTACCAAACATTTAAGGAAGAGTTAACACCTATTCTCTTGAAACTGTTCCAAAAAATAGAAATGGAAGGAAAACTTCCAAACTCTTTCTATGAAGCCAGCATTACCTTGATTCCAAAACCAGACAGAGACCCCACTAAAAAGGAGAACTATAGACCAATTTCCCTGATGAACATGGATGCAAAAATCTTCAACAAGATATTAGCCAACCAGATCCAACAATACATTAAAAAAATTATTCGCCATGACCACATGGGATTTATACCTAGGATGCAGGGCTGGTTCAATATCTGCAAAATAATCAATGTGATTCATCACATCAATAAAAGAAAGGACAAGAACCATATGATCCTCTCAATAGATGCAGAGAAAGCATTTGACAAAATACAGCGTCCTTTCTTGATAAAAATCCTCAATAGGGACAGAAGGAGCATACCTCGAGATCATAAAAGCCATATATGAAAGACCCAATGCTAATATCATCCTCAATGGGGAAAAACTGAGAGCTTTCTGACTAAAGTTGGGAACAAGACAGGGATGTCCACTCTCGCCACTGTTATTCAACATAGTATTGGAAGTCTTGGCCTCAGGAATAAGACAACACAAAAAAATAAAAGGCATCCAAATCATCCAGGAGGAAGTCAAACTTTCACTCTTCGCAGATGACATGATACTCTATATGGAAAACTCTAAAGATTCCACCAAAAACGTGCTAGAACTGATCTATGAATTCAGCAAAGTGCAGGATATAAAACCAATGCACAGAGCTTGGTTGCATTCCTACACAACAACAATGAAGCAGCAGAAAGAGAAATCAAGGAATCAATCCCTTTTAGAACTGCACCAAAAACCATAAAATACCTAGGACTAAATCTAACCAAATAGGTGAAAAATCTATACACTGAAAACTATAGAAAGCTGATGAAAGAAACTGAAGAAGACACAAAGAAATGGAAAAAGATTCCATGCTCCTGGATAAGAAGAAAAAATATTGTTAAAATGTCGATACTACCCAAAGCAATCTACATATTCAATGCAATCCCAATCAAAATAACACCAGAATTGTTCACAGAGCTAGAACAAATAATCCTAAAATTTGTATAGAACCAGAAAAGACCCTGAAGAGCCACAGCAATCATGAAAAGAAAACCAAAGCAGGAGGCATCACAATCCAGGACTTCAAGCTGTATTACAAAGCTGTAATCACCAAGACAGTATGGTACTGGCACAAGAACAGACACTCAGATCCATGGAATGGAATAGAGAACCCAGAACTGGACCCACAAACATATGGCCAACTAATCTTTGACAAAGCAGGAAAGAATATCCAATGGAATAAAGACAGTCTCTTCAGCAAGTGGTGCTGGGGAAACTGGACAGCGACATGCAGAAGAATGAACCTGGACCACTTTCTTACACCATACACAAAAATAAACTCAAAATGGATGAAAGACCTCAATGTAAGACAGGAAGCCTTCAAAATCCTCGAGGAGAAAGCAGGCAAAAACCTCTTTTATCTTTCACATAGTAACTTCTTACTCAACACGTCTCTGGAGGCAAGGGAAACAAAAGCAAAAATGAACTACTGGGACCTCATCAAAATAAAAAGCTTCTGCACAGTGAAGGAAACAGTCAGCAAAACTAAAAGGCAACCAACAGAATGGGAGGAGATATTTGCAAATGACATACCAGATAAAGGGTTAGTATCCAAAATCTATAAAGAACTTATCAAACTCAACACCCAAAAAACAAATAATCCAGTGAAGAAATGGGCGAAAGACATGAATAGACACTTCTCCAAGGAAGACATCCAGATGGCCAACCGACACATGAAAAATGCTCAACTTCACTCATCATCAGGGAAATACAAATCAAACCCACAATGAGATACCACCTTACACCTGTCAGAATGGCTAACATTAACAATTCAGGCAATGACAGATGTTGGCAAGGATGCAGAGAAAGAGGATCTCTTTTGCATTGTTGGTGGCAATGCAAGCTTGTGCAGCCACTCTGGAAAACAGTATGGAGGTTCCTCAAAAAACTAAAAATAGAACTACCTTACTACCCAGCAATTGCACTACTAGGCATTTATCCATGGGATACAGGTGTGCTGTTTCAAAGGGACACATGCACCCCAATGTTTATAGCAGCACTATCGATAATAGCCAAAGTATGGAAAGAGCCCAAATGTCCATTGATGGATGAATGGATAAAGAAGGGGTAGTATATATATACAATGGAGTATTACTCGGCAATCAAACAGAATGAAATCTTGCCATCTGCAACTACATGGATGGAACTAGAGGGTGTTATGCTAAGTGAAATTAGTCAGTCAGAGAAAGACACAAATCATATGACTTCACTCATATGAGGACTTTAGGAGACAAAACAGATGAACATAAAGGAAGGGAAACAAAAATAATATAAAAACAGGGAGGGGGACAAAACAGAAGAGACTCATAAATATGGAGAACAAACTGAGGGTTACTGGAGGGGTTGTGGGAGGAGGGATGGGCTAAATGGGTAAGGGGCATTAAGGAATCTACTCCTGAAGTCATTGTTTCACTATATGCTAATTTAGATGTAAATTTAAAAAAATAAAAAATTAAAAAAAGAATTTGCAAAAAAAAGCATAAAAAGTAACTGTTTCCTGAAACATTAGGAGTCCAGATCTTTTAGAAAAAATTTTTTTATGTTTTTCATTTATTGTAGAGTTGTTTTCCTGTCCAAGATCCCTAGCTCTTGAATCAATTTCAATAATTTTCTTTTTTTTCAGAAATCTATTTTCTGAAGGCTAAATATTTTTAGTATAGTCACATATTATCATTTCTTATCTCTTCAATGTCTGTCATTATTACATTATTGTTCTCAATTTTCTAATTGTGATATATTTGTGTACTTTTTATCAACACAAATTACCCTCTTTGCCCTGGTTCCCTTTGTTGCTTTGGATACCTACCCCTACCCACTTTGTATGTTTGCTTGATGATAGTTCTTCTCTTTAAATTTCTTTTCCTTTTAAAACCGTCAGAAGAGACTTTGTTTCATACTATATCCTTTGAAACCACTCATATATATTAGCATAATTTTATGTTTAGTACAACTTCTGTCACCTTTCTCTCTACCACTTTTTTTCTTATATTGCCTGGCTAATTTCTTAATTATATTTTATTCCCCAAATACATGCCCATCCCCAGAGCAACAGAAAGCTTACTAATATTTCTATGTACTTCCCTCCTTTGGGGAAGATTTTCAACATTGTATTCATAATGGTCTAGTCACTGTTTTAAATATACATAAATTGTTTTCTTAAAGCATCTAAAAACAAAAGTGAAAAAAGTTTTGTGCCAAAACTTAATGTAATTTCATCTTCCACAACACTCCGTCTTTTCCCTCCTCTCCAGTGATATCTCTCCTTTTCCAGAGGACTGGTTTGTGCTTTTCTAGGATGTCATGGTGGTTCCCAACAGGGTTTTAGGAAAGCTACTCACCATGGGAATCCATACCCATAACTTAATAGGTTCTAGGGCCCTTAAATTACAACACTGCACAGCTATCGATATATTATTCAAAAATAACTACTTTAAAAATATTACCATATATTCAAGTCAATATATGATGAGTCATTGTCTCAGACTTAAGATTATAATTAAATTCCTTTTATTTTTTCATCGTCTTTGCTATCTTTCATGTCATTGTTGATATTAGACAAAAATCTTCTAAACAATACTTTCTTAACACTAAGCAAGAACCATCTACAAATTCTTGTGGGATTTTTATACTGTCTTTGATATAATTTTAATATCAATTTTAAATACCAACAAATGTTCTATTACTACTCAAGAATCCTTCATTTTAGAAAAGACAGATACAGGGGCGCCTGGGTGGCTCAGTCGGTTAAGCGTCCAACTTCGGCTCAGGTCATTATCTCACGGTTTGTGGGTTCGAGCCGCACGTCGGGCTCTGTACTGACAGTTCAGAGCCTGGAGCCTGTTTCAGATTCTGTGTCTCCCTCTCTCTCTGCCCCTCCCCCACTTGCACTCTTTCTCTCTCTGTCTCAAAAATAAACATTAAAAACAATTTAAAAAAAAAAGAAAAGAGAGATACAAAAGATATGACAGAAGAAAAAACAAGTCCACCCATGTCACACCTCAAATTACACTTAGTCATAACCTGAAGAGAACAGATTTCATAGCAAAAAAAAAAAAAAAGAACTGAGGCAGGTGGGAGCAAATGCTGTTTGGGCCCATACAGAGCCCCCATTTCTCCCATAGTAGCCATCTCATTTATGTACCCATCATGCCAAAACTTAGTGATACTGCACTAGAGTGACCATCTGTGCCAGTTTACCTAAGATTGGGTTTCCAGAATGCTAGAGTTTCAGTTTTAAAGCCTGGACAGTTCCGGGAAAAATGGAACAAGTTGATTCCTTACTGGTACCCTTCTCACTAGCACATTCCTGATGGCCTTGGTGAATGATATATTACCTGGGCCTTCCCATGAAACATGATTTTCTAATGAAGTTTTGCATAATATATCCATTCCACCATGCCTACTTCTCTGAGCCTTTTAATCCCTTGACCTCTACTGTCTCCCATTAAAATTCTAGAATTTCAACCTTGTTTAACATGGGCCATTGCTTTTTCTAGACTTCTGGGAGCCACCCCAGCAGCAAATTGACACCATCCCCTGTACCTTGCTTGGCAGGTGTTATGTCCTGTCTACTGAGAGACTGCCCCAAGTCAATCATCCCTTCCTTAACCAGCCTTATGTACCGGAACAGTTGCTCAAGCACCTTCCAAATCCAGTCAAACAGAACGTACACCCACAGCACCTGCTAGCACCTGCTGCCAGTTTTTGCAACTTCTTTGTAATATACATACTTTCCTCTCTCTTTAGACCCAACACATTCCCAGATGTTTATGTTGCAACTTAACATTGGTAAGAGGCCTAGTATCCAGGAGAGGAGATACATGCAGCTCCTGAAGAGGATAGCTATCACCTTGTAGGAAAAAGGCCTCTGCAGTGTCTCTGCAGAATACTAACTCTCAAAAGACAGAGAAGACCCACTTATGAAAATTCAGAAGGCTCAAAAGAAGTCTGCAGATCAAAATCTTCAGGGATGTCTAGCCAAATAACTACATTCCATGTGTCAGGTCCCAAGTTTTCCCAGGTAGGACTCTGACTTTGGAATAACAGACCTCTCTCTGTTGAGCATTCAACAATCATGGGAGTTCAGGCACTCTATCCAATCCTGTGCTTGGTATGCAGTTTTTTCCTACTCACTTACTTACTACATGAGATGAGGGTTTCCTAATAATCAACCAAAGAGAAACTTTGGATCTCATACTCAGTTTTCAATTACATTAATGTCCCTCAACTTTCCATTATCATTACTACTGCATTATGGGGCATACATACAGCCTACCAGCAACCATGCAATTCCACTGTCCTTATGTCTACCCCCCCCCCATTCCTTTCAAATACATGAATCAACACACTGGCCTATGCATTCACCTCTACTATAATGCTGGCCCAGCTCACCGGTGGTGAGAATTTTAATATCACATCACCACCTGTGCTACAGGCTGTCAGCGTGCCACCTACCACCGAGTCCTTATTACCATCTGGGTGGTGAGTGATCCAGTCCACAAATCGCATCTTATTGACTGTTTTCCTGGAGCTCTATCAGTACTACCTTTCACAAGTTGGATTTTCTGGACAACAAACACTGAGACAAAGTACAAAGCCTTATTGAAAAGTAACACCTGTTAAAGGAAAAGGGAGGAAGCTGTATTGTCAGGGGAGTAATGCCTATCCAATAAAATCTCTGCCAGACCAGCTGGGAACTCTGGAGTAAATGTTACTTGTTAGATAAATTTACATTACATGGAAATGGCAGTAATCTTACATCACCCTCTTGCTCAGTCATTGGTCGAGTAACCACTGAGAAGAAAATGCCCTGGCTTGAAAAATGAGTCAAAACTTGACAAAACTAGCAGTTTCAGGGTGTCGGGTTGTCTTAAGCATATCTTTTTACTTTGGTGCTTTGATATCTGGGGCTTTGCTAACCCTAGAGGGACTGCTGCTCCCAGGGCTAGCTAGTACCTAGAGACAGCAAATGACTCCACCGTGAGGGAGTCCTTCATATGCAAACCAACCAATCCAGAGTTCATACCCTAACCACCTCCTTTTGTGAGGCCTTACAAAATCAGGTAATTGGATTTTGTATGTGTGGCCAAGTTTAATTTTACATATTATCACTTGTACATAGTTGGAAGTAAGGGAATAAGTATATCCCACTATGTTTCAAAGGCTTTTGTCTATTCAAATGGCACATTGTGGTAGAAACAGTACACTCTTTGAGGTCAGAATACACCTGGATCAAATCTAGGTTCTTCTGCTTTTTCTAAAATTTACATTTATAATAAATGTTAACATGCATATTTAAATAACATTTTACAACTTTCAAAAAGTGGGAAAATTCACTATCTTTCTTTTTGTATCTATGTTAGAATTCTGTGACAGAGTCATGACGCATTCATTACCAACCATAGCCATATGACTGTGCTGCCCTGAACCTAAAGACAAAACAAACTCTAAATTGAAAGAAAACACCAGTGGTCCACACCTTCTTAGATCATCTGCTTTTTGGTTATTTTCTCTGCTCATATTGTTATGACGGGCTCCATTCAATGATTCATACATCTGTCAGAGCAAGGCTTATTAACACACATTTGCATATTTGGAGATTCTGTCTTTACCAGCATCTCTCTGCCTCAGCCTAGGCAGGCAAAAGAAGCAACCTTGATAGCTCATACACCGCATGATTTCTTCTCCCCTAAAACAAATGATCTATTTCCCTGAAGCCTGTTCAGGTCAGTCCTCCTAAGTCAGGTTGTCTTGGTTTTGTAAATGCAAAACTGGAGTAATAAAATCAAGCCAATGACATGGAGGAAGAAGATTCTGATAATTTTTCTATAATGTCAGCCTATATGCTTTATTCTTGCAATGGCTATTTGTTAAGAATAGAAAAGTCAAGACCTATCCTGACACTCCCTGAGGATTTGAAGATTAAGATTCAACATCTTTTGACCTAGCCCCTGTTAAGAGCAATTCCTTTGCCTCACAAACCATAATTTCATGCCCCACCTCTTTTTCTGTGTTGAGCTCATCACAGGCAAGCAGGAAGTCACTTTCAGACTGAATGCACTTTTTTTTTTCCTTATGCCGCTCCCCTGACTCACTCCCAAGTTCTGCTGTGAATCTGTGATAGGGCACCAGGATCTGCATTAATATATTCAGTTACTGGACATTTAAGTAATATATGTTGACTAAGCACCTACTCACTAAAAAAGGCCTTTGCTAAGTACTCCAGGTAATACAAAGATGGAGAAAAGCAAGCATGTGCAGTTGGGGGAAAGTGCTGTCAACAAAAACCAGAATATTTCATATCCTTGAAAAAAAAATTTTTAAGTAAATTTTTAAAAGTCCTTAAAGTATTTATATAATTTAGCCCAATAAGTTACTTTTCCTTTCCACTTATTTCAAGGAAACATTTAGCAGTGTAGTGAAAAATAAAAAGTATATTGGTGAAGGTGATCATTGAAAGAATCACCTACAGTTAAAACAAAGAAAACATCTAAATACATTGGGAGATGGTTTTAGTATTTTATGATAAATCTATTCAGTATAAGACGATTCACCCTTTAAATTGGAGCCATTAAAATTGGTAATAACTGATGAATCTATGTACTACATCTGCCAAGTTTTCTTTCAGTTTGAAATTACATCAAAATAAAAAATTATAATGTACATTTTATACAACTATTAGGTATATATACAGATACTAAAATAGTATATATAGCTACTAGAAATAAAAATGTAATAACACAGGGATATGCTTATAGAAATAACATTCGGTATAAAGAGCATAATACAAAGTTATATACTGTGATATAACTATATGAAAAAAACTTGTACATGTTAAAAGTACTTAAAGATTAATATGTAAAATGAAATGGTTTGTTTAGATAACTTTGTTCAAAAGTTATAAAAAATTTTGTTTTTACTAAAAAAAAAAAAAAACAACCAAAAATAAACAAAAAAACCCCGGAATATCAGACATGAGATATAGGATCCGATGGAAATATGTAAGTGAAGGGTAGAACGGTAGAGAGGAGCCCACTCCTTCCTGTCCCTCTTGTCTGATTTGCACATTATATAAAAAAAAAATGTGTAAGAAACTGAACACTTGTCTAGTTGAAGTCCTGGAGTGAATTCATTAGCCATTAGCTATCAGTGATTTACAAGATAAAGGCACAGAATCTGAGTTGAAAAGAATCCTCTAAAACCTTCTGATTTAGCTTTCTTTCTCAGTAAGTTGATGATATTCATAAAGGAATAAGTGATTTTTCTTCTTAGGCTACAGTTAGTTGGCAAAAAAGCTAAGACCAAAATTTAAGTTTTAATACCTGATCTAATTCAAATACACATTCTGATTCTTTAGCATGCAGTATTTCTCACAAAGTAACCTCAGCACAACCTTCCAGGTATATTTCCTACTCCTTCCCAACACATGTGATAGAAATGTCCTTTCTACTTCCATGCTGTTCCTGCCTCTGTGTTTTCATGGGTTCTGCCCTTGCCTGCAAACACTGCCGACATTCTCCATCCTTACCCTCACCCCACACTTGCTGTTTCTATGTTTTGCCATCTACTCATCTGCTAGCAGTAGTGAGTTAGAATATTTATTTCAAAACACATACTTGGAAAAAGACAAAGTCAATTTTAGTTCCAACTATTCTGCTTGCCTATCCCACAACTTTTACACCTATTCAATTACTTCTCTGTATCTCTGTTTCATATTCCGCGAGAAAAACAGTATTTTGTAACAGAGATGGGGAATTCGGAGGTAGTACTACCCATTAGTGTTTGGAAAATATTTTCTGATCATCCTCAGCTTGCTGTGGCAAAGAAGGAAGTGTATAACAATATAACACAGGCAAGAGTGTCATAAACTCTTGAATTAAAAATGACTAGAGTGTGTGGAGTAGTCGCAAGCTTTTGCAAAACAAAATACCTATCACCTGTTATCATGTTTAGTCACAATTTACCAGAATAAATAAAATTCTTACTGATTTGTGAAATTCCCTGTTTCTGATTCCATTCTACAAGTCATACTATTGGTTCAAGTTGATTCCTTCAGACTTGTTTAACAAGTTAGATTTTAATTACGTGGGATTTCCTCCTTTGTTTTCAGCTCCTTCATAGATCACACATAATACATAGAGTCATTCATTTGAGTAGAAATCTCAGAGAAGTTGGATAGGCAGAAGAAAGGACCTCTTCATTATTAAGGATTAAAATGTATAGGTAAGTCCCGTTTTTGTCTCTGTGGTTTTAGAAGTTTTATTATATCTTAGAGCATGTGAAAAATATACAGAAGCTGAAGAAATTTTGGCTGTGTCTAACAATCTTTTCCAGCAACTTCACTGAAACTTATAGATATTGTTTACATAATATGTTTGATGTTGTTTAAATAAGGTGTTTGGCTGACTGATTTTTTTTTTACAAAATTAGTAAACCTAAAGAGACGGCTTAGGATTATTAGGATTATGAAAACATATCTTTAAATAAGGAAGTGTATTTGTTTTCTCATGCTTAACTTTTCAAAAAGTGATGAGTGGATTTTAAAAATGTAATCAGTAAAAAATTCTTCTGTTGTTTTAGAATTTTTCCATGATTCTGTATTTTGACTTTTGTATAGCTACTAGCTATATGTAATGAACCTGAAACCTGAAGTCTTCTTTAAGAAAATAAGATAGTATTTGTTTACTTTTCATAAACTTACCATATCCTTATTTTCAAGTAAATTGTTATTGATACTTAAGAAAAAAATAGTACTTGTTCAGTTTTCTTTTTAATGAATATTTATTTTCATACACATTTACATAAAAGGAGCAACAAACTGGTCTAATCCAAAATCAGATTGTACAATCTCAAAAATCACTATACAATTTGATATGTTTATATGTGTACCTATGATTATACCTATTGTTCATTTTGTTTTTCCATGAACACAGAAAACCTGATACTAAGCCATTTAAAAAGTCATTTAAAAAATGTGCTAAATAAAAACATTAGCAATAGATTGGCTACATTAAGTGTAGTTGAGTTTACTTTAAATCTACCAAACTTTAGAAAACTCAATGAAAACTTAGATCATTTTAATAAAATATATATACAATTATGTGCATTTGAATATACATAAATACACAAATGAAAAATAGGTAACTATGTAAGTTTCTAACAACAATAAAGAATAATATATAAATAAAATAATTTCATACTCAACAGATATGATGAATTCATTAAAAGGGTTTAAAATCTATGAATTTATACATTGTATCTGTCCTCACTGTATGCAAAAAGTCACAGAGTTGTATTTACTCATCGACTATCACATCACAGAGCTCTACATGTGAGAAAGTCTATTGAGGAATATAAAATACTAACTACTAATCATGCTTGTTGTATTAAAGTGGTAAGCTTATTAATTACATTTTTCCATTATTTTTAAACTATCTATAACAATGTAACATTGTTTTGGTAATCAAAATACAGTTTGAAATGCATTTGGCTGAAACATTTTTATTTTAATTTTGTAAAGAAATTTCTCTAATTTTTCAAAAATTGGCCCTTATAAGGAGCTAAAGGTGCATCAAAATATCATTCAAAGGAAAATATAGAAAGATATAAAAACAATGCAAATAATAAAAGAGTGTACAATTTCAGAATACCTCGATCTAATTCCTAAATTGATCCACCTTACGTGAAATACGACACTCAATCAGAACCAAATTTTCCAATCACAAAAGACTCTTCTTTGAAGCCTTGATTTCTACAGATCACAGTCTGAAATATTTTATCTTTTAAATAGCCTGCACTACAAAAAATCAATCTGTGCTCCTTTTTTAACCTAAAATATATATAATTGCCAATTAGTTTTGTTCATGGATTGGTTGGGTTCATATATCATGACCCGGGCTGAAATCAAGAGTCAGATGCTCAGCCAGCTGAGCCACCCAGGCATCCCATGGATTGGTTGGTTTTTATGAGAATGAGATCATCAGAGTTACCATGCCAAATTGATGAAATTTTGAAAATAGTTTATGGATTCTCAACTATCAATTTGAGGATCCATGCCTAAAAACTAGTGCCTTCTGTCAACCTGAATAAAGAGCAGACTTCTCAGTGGAAAGGTGAAAGAGTATTCAAATGGGCTGGGGAGTTAAAAATTAGGCAAATTTTCACTCTGACAATTTTACTTTAAAGCCAAGACATCTGCCTGAGTTTAACATTACAAGGGATGAATTAAAACATACAGTTTCCTTCTCTGCTAGAATATTCCCATCAGCATAAAGTCATGCCATACTATCTCCAATTTAAATCTCAAACTCCACGATTTTCCAATTCCTTCATATGCTCTGAAAAAGCATGGTATCCAAATTGGGTAAAAGAAGGGAAATAAAAGTGTATAATATGTTTTTCAGGTAATTGTAGGCAATTTTTAGGGAATTTTTGGTATATTTCTAGGTAAATTCTGTGATATATTTTGGTTGAGAATGGGCTCTCTTGGATGGTTTGATTACTTTTATATATACATTAACCCCCCAGACCCCTCCAGGTTGTCCTTTCCTAAAGGTTGCAAAAATGCTGTGTTCCTATCTTCATCTACCTTGTTCATCCCTCTCCAAAGAAAGAAATCCTACCACAGGGCCCAAGAATCTGTACAGCTATGTTATCGTGATATAATAATTATTCATTTTAAATCCTTGGGTATTCCAGATTTTGTCAAGTTTACACAAGGAGTGTCTATGTCCACTAGATTACATAAAAAGTATGAAATACAGTTTGGAAAACAGGATAAAGATTTACAATCTGGAATTCAGAATGTAGTTTAAGGAAAGACTTAAAGGTAAGGGAGCATATCTCAGCTCAGGAACAGACAAGTCTTAGCAGAAAGCCTTAAACCATAACAGATCCTATTTCCATTTTCTTCCCATTTGTCTGTGCTTGTGATACAATGAACTGTCTAAACAGACATGCCGAAGCCAATCAGGTGCTCTGCCTTCTACCAGCTCAAAACAACATGAGACAAAAGTAGGAGGAAAAAACCATATCTGTCAAAAACATATTCCAAACTCTGCCTGTTGCTTCAATCCTGCTTTACAAATTGCTATTTTAACTTTCATAAACCATGCTTTAAATTATAAATCATTAGCAAAGACTATATGTCTTAATAGAAATTAGACAAGTGGGTATCAACTTATCTTTACAGACACAGCACCCAAAAATAGTGAACTTAAAGTTCAAGTTTTTGCCCACAAAACCCCCAGGCTGCATACCAAAACACTTGCCACACTTGGCCAGACTTTTTCTAATGGTGGTACATGCTGGGAGGTGGGGACATGGCATTACAATACATAGGAGGTAGGCTACAATTAGTCACCTAGGATCATATATTCTCCAACAAATTCTCTCATGTCCATTTTCTTAAAAGAAAAATTTTTTTAACGTTTTTATTTATTTTTGAGACAGAGAGACACAGAGCATGAATGGGGGAGGGAGAAAGAGAGAGGGAGACACAGAATCGGAAGCAGGCTCCAGGCTCTGAGTCATCAGCCCAGAGCCCCACGCGGGGCTCGAACTCGAACTCAGAACTCACGGACTGAGAGATCGTGACCTGAGCTGAAGTCGGACGCTTAACCAACTGAGCCACCCAGGCGCCCCTCTCATGTCCATTTTCAATTTGTCCTCTAGAAGGCACTGCCAAGTTATTTCCTAGAAATTTGTTACTTACCTGATTTTATGCTGCTTCAGCCCCCAACATGGCTATGGTTGATACCCGTAAAATAAGTCATGAATCAACACCTACTATTATAAGGAAACTTAAAGATATTCAATCCAATTCCTTAAATCCAATTTCTCCAACTACAAGGATCCCATTCTCTTGAGCAAAGAAAACGTCAGTTTTTCAAAGTATGCTTTAAGTCTAAATACAGCATATGTTCATGATATGTAAAATAGAAGCACCATTCCAAGTCTAAAGCCATTCATTGGATAACTATCCAAAATGACTGAAAATAAGATTGACTTTGGGAAAGTTTACACATGGATGACTAACTCAGCAGAAAGAAAATGGCAGATTCTATTGAATACTTATAGTATCCATTTGCCAGAGATATGAACAAGTGTTTCAGTGATTAATAAAAGGATAAGTAACCTCAAGGTTTAAGGAAATATATTAAAAACAGCCATTGAACATATTTTTTCTAACCTAGACAAATTTTTACCCAGACAATCTTACTTCTTAGCCAGGATATCTGCCTGAGTTTAATATTACAAAGAATGAATTAAAGCTTACCATTTGTTTCTCTGCTGGAATACTCCCATACGATTTCCAGTTTAAAAAACAAAAAACAAAAAAATCCTTCCTAGACCTACATTCCCTCTCCAGCTAGTGCTTTATTTCTCATTTCCTCCCTTCAACAGCAAAACTCTGCCAAAGGTTTGTCTAGACACACTGTCTCCATTTCTATTTCCTTCTTCACTACTTTTCTTTTTTTAATTTTTTATTGTGAAATATATTGCATAAAGACTAATTTTTAAAATGAACCTCAAGGCAGTCATCATTTATTAAGAAAAATAGCATCACCAGTATTTTTGAAGACTGTGGCCCCTCCCCAACTGCATCCTGTCTACTGACTGTGTTCTCCCGACCTGGCCCAATCTGTTATCTGGCATGTTATCTAAATGTCCTTGATTTTCTTTGTGATTTTACTGCTCATAGATAGATCCCCAAATAACATATAATTTAGTTCTACCTACATTTAAATTAATATAAATGGAATCAAAATTATGTTTTAATAAAGTAGGTAGTAATAATTTATTCATTCACAAGCGATATGATATTCCATTGTAAGAATATATTCTAACTTACATAGTCACCCTTATGGTATTTTGCCATTACAAATACTGTAGCTTTAAACATTCTCAAATGAATCCTGTGGTACAAGTGTTCAAGAGTTTCTCCTGAAAATGGCTTTTCTGGGTCATAGAGTGTGTGCATATTTATCTTTAACCTACTCTCTCTTGTCCCACTGCAAAAAGTTTCTTTTCCCTATGGCTCTGAAATAGCGCATGTCCAGATCTTCAGAGATTGTCTGCATTGCAAAATCCAATGGTCAGGTCTCAACACTCATTTTTACTTAATAGCTCCAGAATAGATCATTCCTTCCTTGAAACACGATCTTCATAAAGCTTCCAAAACACCATTGTCTCCTGAATTTAATCCTATCCCATTGGTCAAACTTTCTGAATTTATGTTATTGGATTATTTTCATTTTCCTACTGCCCAAATTCTGAGTAATTTGAGGTACAATTTCTCTTCTGTAGCTATACCTACTTTCTGTATGATTCCAACTAGTTCCACGGTTTTCACTACTATGTAAGCTTATGGTTTCCAAGGGCAAGTACTGTTCCCTCAAGTCCTCAATCATTCATTGGGAAACCCAAAATGTTCTTTCTTGAAAACAAGTTTTAATTCAATGTGGCAAAATAAGCCATTTTGAATCCTACATATCCATGCACTTTATCTTTAAGTCTTTTATGATATTTATACTCCATAAAGGATACTGCATTCATTCATTCATTATTCATCCATTTAAAAAATACCCACTTTTTCAGTGGCTAATAGTGGCACTGAAACCTTGTGGGGTGCTAGACATACAGAATGGAACTGAAAGGACTTGACCCTGCTTTCATGTTTATTGGTAAGACAGGCACTAAAAAATTTAAACAAGCAAGTACCTAACTAATTATAGTTGTGGTAAGTACTACAGAAAAAAGCTTGGGGGTGGCTTTTATTAATTAAGATAAATTGAAGCAATTTTCATTGAACATATTTATTCTATGGAAATCTCAACAGAGCAAAAGGTAGTCTTTGTTGAAAATCACAAACTTTCTGGCCAGGAGGCAACCTTTATAGTGATTGATATGAAAATATGTGGTCTCATTTTTACTTTTTTAATAGGATGATATTAAAATAAGTATTGTAATAGAGGAAACTAGCCATTTATGGAAGGTTTCTCTAAGGGAGTATTATTTAATCAGAAACTTAAGTGCAGGCATGAAACAGATTATGCTAGTCATTAAACACCATAAAAGGGAGTTGGGATTATATCTTGATAGAAATGTAAAACTGTTAAAGGTTTGGTGAGGGCAGAGATACTACTATGCTAGGATTTTTAAAAGACCATTCTGGCTGTCTGCAGGGAATGATCCTTGGGGAAAGGAGAGACACCCATTGATGAAGGAAGACCAGTTGGAGGCTAGTGCAGTATTTCAGAAAAAAAAATGAAGATGGAATGGACAAATGTGGTGGGAGTGCCGATAAAACTGGAGACAGACATAAGAAGCAGAAAGGATGGGCACTGGCACTTGACTGGGGATGAGAGAGGTGTTGAGGATGAGCACTGGGTGTTGTATGGAAACCAATTTGACAATAAATTATATAAAAAATAAAAATAAATAAAAAACATGAAAAGGCAAATTTGAAAAAAAAAAAGAGAGAGAGAGGTGTTGAGTAGGACTTTCAGTTTTTCTACATGAGTAACTTGAGAGATATTGGTATCATTTACTGAAAAAGAAATGCCAACAATGGGCTGTTTGATGGGGCAGAAACAGGTTACAAGTGCTAGAAGGGAGAAGACAATAAATTCAGCTTTAGAAATGCTGAGTTCTAGACACCAAGTGAGAATATGTAAAGGATGTAGTTGAAGACTTTGGCTTGAAAATCATGTGTAGATCAGTGTTTCTCAGAGTGTATAATATTTCAGAGTGTATAATCTCCATCTGAATCCCCTAAGGCAATTAAGTGTTATATTTGAGAGATGAATCACTAAATTCTACTCCTGAAATCATTATTATACTATACGTTAACTAACTTGGATTTAAATAAAATTTAAAAATTAAAAAAAAACAATGAAGGTTTCTGAGTAGCAAGACCAGACCCACTGAAACAGTTTACCTGGATATTGGATACAGGAATCTTTTGTTTTTCCAAGCTTTTCAGTTGATTCTCATGCACACAAACACTTGAGAGCTGTTGGTTTAGATGGTAATTGAAGCTGATTGCATGAGATCAGCTAGAGAGAAAAGAGAACACCCAGACAGAGCATGAAGAAACATAAGACACCTAAGGCTGAATACAGGAGAAGCAGCCAACAAGACATTTAAGAGGAGGAACCAGAAAGCTAGAGTGTGAAATCATGGGAGAAAAAAAAAAGACAGTGTTTCAACAAAAAAAGGAACTGTCAATAGTGCCAAACGCTGTTACCAGATATGTCCTAGCCTTCCTCAGAAAGACAGGACTGCCTCGTGGCAAAGACAATTCTTTGGCCATTTTTAAGATGTCCCCAATGCCTAGCAGAAGGGCATTGTAAGTATTCAATAGCTATTGATTTTCCTAACGTTTATTTAATAAACACTGTTAATAGAGTGCCTACCATGTCCTGGGTTGCAAAAAAAACAATAAAATAACAAAGAAGGGGCACTGACAAAGTCAAGAGGCTTCATAGCAGCACTTAAACTCTCTGTAGATCAGTTTATTCTTTTGCATAACGGGAAGTCGGAGTGGTTATTCCTGAAATTCTCTTCCATTGTTAACATTATGTGATTATACAGAATGTTACCACTCTTGAGAAATGCCATAATAAAAAAAATATATTATTTGCAGCTAAAGCTGGGTTCTACCTAAAAGAAGAATGTAGAATTTACCATTTATTGAACACAGGCCAGAGTTCTAAATACTTTTACAAATAGTATCCCATTTAATCTCACAGCCCTCCTTGGCATGTGATTGTCTTCATTTTATAAATGAGGAAAAACTAAAGCCCAGAGAGGTTTTATCACTTGCCAGCCATCAGCTGGTCTGTCTGATTACAAAAGTCATATCACTATTGTACGATATTATCTTACATTGTCTTTTTTTTTTAATGTTTATTTATTTTTGAGACAGAGACAGAGTGCGAGCAGGAGAGGGGCAGAGAGAGAGGGAGACACAGAATCCGAAGCAGGCTCCAGGCTCTGAGCTGTCAGCACATAGCTCGATGCGGGGCTCAAACCCACGAACTGTGAGATCATGACCTGAGCTGAAGTCGGACGTTCAACCGACTGAGCCACCCAGGCGCCCCTATCTTACATTATCTTATATTACTTGTGTAGCAATTAAAAATACAGGCTTCTGGACAGGGCTAGTGCTTCATTGAATACTTATATAAAAATAGAAGAAACCCAGTAAATGGATGCATTGGTTCAGGAGACAGAAAAGAACCCCTATGTGTGTGGCTCTTAATGCCCATGTTAGGAGCCATGTTCACAGAGTAAACAGGGCCTCATCCCTGTACAGCTCCACTTAAACAACAGACCATTAAAAACTTTGAGAGATACAGTGGAGAATTAATTATAAGCAGTGCCTGCCCTCATTTATTTGATTGACCAAGCACCAACACAGGGCCCAATGCCAGATGTAATTCTAGCTGTGTTAACAAATGTTTAACTCATTTGTCCTCACAACAGTCTGGAGGTACTACTGGTATCTTCAGTTTGCAGATAAGGACATTAAGGAGAAATTAGGTGAGTTCCCAGGTTCATATAGTAAGCAAATGGCAGAAGTGGAATTTGTACCCAGTTTGTCCACCTTCAGAACCTATGTTCTTAACTGCTGCCTCTCATGGTGCTTACCATCTACTAGGAAGCAGGGATATGAAGATGGGGAGATGGATGGGACCTTGTAAGCAGACAGACTTTCTTAAGAAATAGTGTTTGCAAAAACAGCGTGGGCAGTAAAGGTAAGAAAACCTACTAATAGAGTGGTCATGGAAATTTAGAAGGAGCCACCCTTGTAAAGGAGGAAAGAACAGTGTGAAGGTAACAAGTAAATTCACTGATTGTTTGTTCAATGACAAAAGAGAAAACTGGAGTCCAGAGGAGTGATTTGCCTCACGTCAAGCAGTTTTTCTGACCACTTCAACAATGTTCTACCCCCACTATACATATTGTTTCCCAACATAAACCATATGTCTGAATTTTTCCTATGCTCCAAGGGACATATTCTATTGTGTAGGCCTCAAAAATATTAGGATCAGTGACCTTGGAATTCTGTTCATTTCATTATGACATAAAACCATCATGGGAAAATAATACTGAGAATCTCAATTCTTTCCTCTGCTTCTGTAGACAAACTGGGCAATAAGCCACTAGAATTAAATTCAGGGGGCGCCTGGGTGGCTCAGTTGCTTAAGCATCCAACTTCAGCTCAGGTCATGATCTCATAGTTCGTGGGTTCGAGCCCCACATCAGGCTCTGTGCTGACCGCTCAGAGTCTGGAGCCTGCTTTGGATTCTGTATCTCCCTCTCTCTCTGCCCCTCCCTTGTTCGCGTTCTGTTTCTCTCTCTCTCTCTCTCTCTCTCTCTCTCTCTCAAAAATAAATAAACATTATAAAAAACTTTAAGAAGTACTAAACAGCTCCAACTACAATGAAATTCAACAGGTACGTGGTAGTCTCTCAAGTATCCAAAACGGAGAGAGAGGCACAGCAAGAAGCCTCCTTGTATATTTAAATATGAATAAGCGTGTCTTCTAAGCTGGGAGTGCAATAGTTCCCATGCTCTCCTGCAGAAACACTTAATGCCTTGGGCAAGTTAGAACTCACAGAGCAGCATTTTCTTAACTGAGTGCTGGGAACATTGTGATCCTCAAAATGTTAGGTATTTCAGGAATAAATACTTCTGTGCTCAAATAAGCTTGGGAAAACTCTAATATCTAGTCAGCTTAGGGTGCATATGGGAAGAAAGAATCAGCAGAATTAGGGAATGTGCAAAGAACAAATGGGTTTTGTCACATCTCAGCTTGAATTTAAATATAAGCTATTTTTTCTGGGATTTCTTGGCCTTTTTTCCCCACCCTGACATATGATAGTAATATGTGTGACACACCCCCAGGGATCTAACCAGGCTTATAAGCAATTCACCATGCACTACTTGTAACTCCACCCAAAAATATAAGAAAACACAAATCAGTAAGAGGAATGTTATGCCAGAATTATCAACTCTAAATTGTGTAAGAAGTAAATTATTTCAAAACTCTGATGCTTTAACTATTATTTGTAACAAATCACTTGCTATCAACAATAATACACCACTGTATTCCAATACTTCACTGAGAATTGCATGGCAATGGCATTGAAACTTGAACTGAATTGGGGCGCCTGGGTGGCTCAGTTGGTTGAGCGACTGACTTCGGCTCAGGTCTTGATCTCATGGTTTGTGAGTTTAGGCCTTGCATTGGGCTCTGTGCTGGCAGCTCAGAGCCTGGAGCCTGCTTCTGATTCTGTGTCTCCCTCTCTCTCTGCCCCTCCCCCACATGCTTTCTGTCTCTCTTGGCCTCTCAAAAATAAAGAAAACTAATAAAAATTTTTTTAAAAAAAAAGAAACTTGAACTGAATGGATTATTGAAAACTTTTCTGCTTCTGTGAGTTTAAGCCACTCTGTCAATTATTCTCTGACAGTTTGGTAATTTTGTTATTGCAATAAGTTAATAATCAATAAAATATGGATATAATTTTTAACAGCTTTATTGAGATGTAATTCCAGAACATAAATATCACCTATTTAAGTGTATGATTCAGTGGTTACTGGCATATTTATGGAGTTGTACAACCAACACCAAAATCCAATTTCGGAACATTTTCATCACTGCAACAGATACATTTAAGTTTAAATTTTTTAAACTACTCATTTCCCAAAGAGCACTTTGACAATAAAATATCACATATTTATACTGCCATATTTCCTTGTAATTTTCGGAAAGTTGGCAAATAATGTTGGTGCCAATAAAGGTTACAGATCTTCAGCCAAAAATAAGGAAAAAAAGGAAAGGAAAAGAAGGGAAAGAAGAGAATGAAGGCAGAAAATAAAACTTGTTTATTGAAAACTCAAACCAGATAGGTAAAAAAATTCTATTTGGAGGAAAATAGACAAGGAAACAAATCTTCAACTAAATAATTGTTTCTTGCTTAGGACCTGCTCTAGGTTCAATAGCTCTGTCAATAATTACACTTTCTAGAACTCAGAAGGAATACTAACATTGAACAGCAGTGCCCTCTATAGTACACTAGGTTCTCCCTAACATTAATTATCAAGGAGATAGGTAACCTGGGTCAGGAATTTCTCTGTCATGACTGTTGGTGAAACACCAGGCGTATATTCTTCTTTAATGATTGAATCAACAAAACATTGCTCCTATAACTTTGTGGATTTGATGATTTCTAGAGAAATACACTTAAAATGTCAGCATCATGAAGTGTGAGAAGAAATATTTCCATCTGTTCTGTTGTTTTCAAATCACCTAGGTAGCTCACCTTTATACACCACGCTACCATCTACCATAATGCCACTGTGCCCATTTGCACACTGAGAAGGCTCCATAATCTCAGTGATGGAAGCAAGAACCCACCCTTTGGGCAGCTGTAGAGTTCCAGCAAAGATTACTTTCCTTATAAAAGCGAGTGTATATTAAGCATAGCAGGGCAGTAAACAGAATATGCCTCCAAGTCCTTAACTGACTCTCTAAGTCAGGAGTCTTCAGACATCTTCTATTAATAATTACACAAGAGGGGCGCCTGGGTGGCGCTGTCGGTTAAGCGTCCGACTTCAGCCAGGTCACGATCTCGCGGTCCGTGAGTTCGAGCCCCGCGTCGGGCTCTGGGCTGATGGCTCAGAGCCTGGAGCCTGTTTCCGATTCTGTGTCTCCCTCTCTCTCTGCCCCTCCCCCGTTCATGCTCTGTCTCTCTCTGTCCCAAAAATAAAATAAACGTTGAAAAAAAAAAAAAAAAAATAATTACACAAGACTGATTCTACAGTGTAAATCTCCTAACTGCATGTCTTTTTCCATATTCCCCTTAGAAATCTTTTACAATGAGAGAATTGAACACTATGCTCAGAAGTTTAAAGTCAATTAAAGGAATCTTTCATATCTCAAATCTTCTATTTCAAAAACATGGCTGATGTTAGAACAAAGGAAATCTCACAAAAGAAGAAATAATTTTTAATTACAAAAATTTAAATGCCTGCCTTACTTATTACAGAAACATAAAGTGAACACTATTAACAAAACTGAAAATATTACAAAATTGAAACTATTTTTCAACTTAGCAGGGTCCAAATAAATTAAGATTTAATACACTATGATAAAGTATAATTTACAATATTTTCTTTCTCTAGTAGTTGTTTAATGCAGCCTCAATCACTAGGACCCAGTGAAATTTTTCTAAATCAGTTAATAATTGTGATAACTTATCTTGAAATACATTTCAATGCTATAATAAAAATAATAAAATGAAAAAAGAATGCCCATGGATTTCCAGTATATGAAAATGAATCCTTCAAGTTTAAGACCAGTTAGACAAAGTATGAATAGAGCACCATTAGGAAAGGCATTTTTTTCCCTCAACAGTAAAGGTAGATTTTTCCTCTTGGGGCCACACTCTCTCATGGGATTCATTCTATGACCTCAATTTATTTAAAAGAGGCTCAGTTCCAGAGTACAGCCTGAGTCCTAAGAAAGAAAAAACTTAACAAGCCAGTGAAGGAATTGAGACCACACTCTTAGCTTTATTGGCAGCAGGGTCTTACAAACCATCAACTCCCAACTCCACGACTTCAAACACACACACACACACACACATCTACCTATTAGTCATTTGTTCATATGAACTTGCAAATTTGGTGAGAAGAATTTGAATCCCGGATTGACTTTCCCTACAAATAACAGATTCCAGGACTTCAACACATCATTTCAGGTCTGCTATATACAGTTGTGAAGTTTGTGCAATGCACTAAATTGCATGGCTTGGGGGAAGATTGGAAGCTGAGATGGAGGCTGTGCTCCCTGGCAAGCTGTCTGTCCCAGAGTGTTGCTGCATGCAGCCCAAGGAGCAGCTTTCATAATTGTCTCTGTGTCCCAGAAAAGCTGCCTTTTCCTAATTCTCATCAAAGTATTACATAAGTTAGCTCAGGTCCTCCACCACTTGCCCAGCCTCTGTAGCCTCAGGAAGCATAAAGTGATTTATATCTCCAAGGAATATAAACTTATTTCAATGCTACCCAAGAGAAAAATAAATTGGCAAGTAAATCATTGATTTAAAAGAAAGTCACGTAGTGCATTCCAAAGGTACACAGACATAAAGTGGTGTGGGTTTGTGATTCAAGGATAAGATTCTTATCTTCCAAATTAACCTCGAGTTTTCAGAATGCACCATGGTTTAATGAAATAAATATATTCAAGAAGTCTTAAAACTGTGTCAATGACTCTGCCATCATCTAGTTGTATAATGGGAATAATCCTCTTGTGTCTCTCTCTTTCTTGCACCTAAGTTTATCAAGAACAGAAAAATTAAGAAAGAAAGAAAGAAAGAAAGAAAGAAAGAAAGAAAGAAAAATGTTGGACTAGATCAGTGAAAATTTACTGGAAATAGGAGCAGGGGATCCTTTTCTCCCATCCCAAATTCAAACAGAAAAGCTATTCCATTTAATCTGTTTTCCATTATTGAACTTGCAAGCAAGACCTTGTTTGAACAAAGTGTTTCTCAACCTAAAAAAATTAAAACGTTGAATTAGATGTCTACTGCCTGCCTAGTGGAACCATTTCAGAGTCTTCATAACTCCAATGCATAATGTAGATACACACACATATATATTCAAATATACGTGTTTGTATATCCTATAACACAAAGTCTATAGAAATATTTTGAACTTTCCATTTCTTAGCATCAGCAATAAGGTAGGGGATAGAAATGGATAACAACAACATGATAATTAACATAAAAATCTCCTCCCATCTGATGTGGACATTTGAAGTTTGAGCTTGACAGACCTGGATTCACATTCCAGCTCTGTCATTTACTAGCTGAGTAAGTAAGCCTCTATTTCATCATCTGTAAACTAGGGTTATTTACAAGGATTAAATTCAATGATGTAGAAAAAGTCAATACAGTGCCAGGTACATGGTAAGCACTCATTAGATGGCAGAGATTATTCTCCAATCTACATTTTGTCAGTATTTAAAATAAAAATGCACATCACACAATCCTATATGAAGTCCTTCCAAACTATAAATTATTTTTAAATCCTTCTTTGCAGTGTCACTCACCATTTTTTTCCATAAACAAACCTGATGCCGACTCTGGGATGGGTATTATGCTAGGGATGGGGCATGTCCTGACAGACAAGATGCAGGTCTACTTTTCATGAGATACAGCCTGGAGGTGGGTGCAGGAAAGAACGTTGTTTCCCACATGAAGGGATAAGGACTAGAAGAGGGAAATTCATTGGACATTATGAGATCAGATGAGGGGAAGCTAGGGGAGAAAAAGGCATCTACCTGGAGGGAAAATAAAGATGGTTAAATTATCTTCAGAATAAAAGGGGAATCTGCCAGGAAGTTGAGGTATCACATTTTCTAGACAAAGGGTCATCACACTGACGTGGCTGTCCCATTTGGTCTGGCTGGGGTTAAGCGGGCACATGAGGATACGACAGAAGATGAAGCTGCAGAGGTGACTATGAAGAGCTTTCAATGCCACGTGGAAGGTTTGGATGCCATCCTGAGGAGCTTGACAAGCTATAGATAATTTTTCAAATGAGATAGGGGAGGGGGAGAAAGTCAGAACCTAAGATTTAAACTCAAAAAGTCCCTGGAAGGATTTTAAAGGGTTGATCAGAAAGAAACAAAAATCCTGAATTCAGTCTAGAGCCCTTCCTTTCCCATATCTCATAAATGAATCATCAGCAAATCCTCTAGGATCTAAATTAAAAATATATCCAAACTCTGACATTTCTCTTACCACCTCCACTGCTCCCATGCTTGTCTCAACTAGTATCATGTCCCACCTCAACTACTGAATAACAAGTTATCTGCCCTCCATCCTATCACCCAGAGTGATCCTATTAAAGAAATAGATCCGGGGCGCCTGGGTGGCGCAGTCGGTTAAGCGTCCGACTTCAGCCAGGTCACGATCTCGCGGTCCGTGAGTTCGAGCCCCGCGTCAGGCTCTGGGCTGATGGCTCAGAGCCTAGAGACTGTTTCTGACTCTGTGTCTCCCTCTCTCTCTGCCCCTCCCCCGTTCATGCTCTGTCTCTCTCTCTGTCCCAAAAATAAATAAAAAACGTTGGAAAAAAAAAAAAGAAATAGATCTGACGTCACTCCTTTGCTCAAAACATCAAAGACTTTTTATTTAACTCAGAAGGCAGACCCAAGCCCTTACATGAAAAGCCCTAAAAGATCTGCCCCACCGCTGACTCCTACTCTTACCTTATTTCCCTCTCATGCCCTCTACCTCTACCTTGCTCATTCCACCCCAGTCCAGCTGCCCCCCTTGCTCTTCTTCAGATTTACCAGGTGAGCTCCTGGCTCAGAGCCTGCTGTTCCCTCCGCCAAAATCATTCTTCTCCTGGTTTCTTCTTGCATTAACTAATTAATGATTGAGTAGTTAATGGAAGAAGGGAGACCAGTTAAGAGGCATTTCAAGCAATATAAGTCAGGTGATAACAGTCAAAATTAAGAACAAAATAGATTAAAATAGGAAAAAAAATTTAGGTATAAGATAAGCACTGTTTGGTGATCTCTTGAATGTGGAAAGTGACTAAGAGGGAGCAGGTGCAGCTAATTCCTAGGTCTCCAACTTAGAATACAAGGTAGATAGCAGTGACATTCACCAATTTTAGAAACAGTGCAGAGTAAGTGTAGTGCTGGGGAGAAAATTCAGTTTTGAACTGAACTGTTATATTTAAGGAGGTTTTAAAACATCTATAAGGTGTCTGGTGATAATTGGCAGTAATGGCATGGAGCTCAAAAACAGAGGTCTGGGCTAAAGATCTATCCTAGAAAATATTATCCTATAGAACATTTGCTAAAACCATGACATAAAGTATGATTACTCAGGAAGAATGCTTCGTAGGAGAAGACAACTGTGGACCAAACCTTTGTTACTAAGATATCTGAAATCTTATTTAAAAGGACACAAAATTGTCTAAAAGTCCTTTATATACATATCATGTGCATCTGAATTTGCAGTTACCCTGTCACTGTTTTCCTCCATTCTTTCAGATAATGGAAATTATTGCCAATGGCTCTATTAATCCACAGCCCTATAATGGTTGTAAGTATGTGTCAATAGCAAAGATTAATTACTACAGTAGTCCCATATAAATTTGATATATTAATGTAAGACTTACTTTCAAATTAAAATTAAATCAACAATTATTTTATTGCACACTTACTAAAGTCCTACCTCTCAGTATATGTTGATCCCCTTTGCTTCCCCCAAGTGAAGTCAGAAGAGACAGAAGTCCCAAAGCTTTCCTATCTACTGTAGTGTGAGGGAGGAGGTGTATATGAAAGGAAGAGCATGTGCTTTGATTCAAACAAACCTAGTTTCAGTTTTCAGCTCTGCCATTCCTAATTTTTAGTTATTTACTCTCTGACCCTCAGTTCTCCTATGTTCAAAACAGGGTTCATAATACCTGCTTTACAACTGTGAAGATTGGCAATATACATGTACAATGCCTGACACTTAGACTCTCATGATAAAAGTATGGAATACATTTTCCAACATTAACATAACGTTTTCAAGTCAATAAAAGAGAGCAAAGAGAGGGGGAAGATGGTTAAACATGTTACAACTGAATTATCTGTTTTGCTGTTTAAATGCAAGCACTAAAAATCTCACTAATCAGGAACAAGCTTTGAAAGCAAAGTATTTTCTTGCACAGATTTCCATTGCATTGAGTAAAAATTCAGTGTTTACAAACATGTTTTCTCTACTAGTTTACAAAGTAAATATTGTGCACGATTTAGACTGTGTTGGCATAAGCTTTGTAACCAGCCACATACAGAGAGGTTCAATGACAAGGTTCACTATCAACAAGAAAGATATTTCTTCAGCTGTTTCTACAGGGTGGAACAACCCATTCTTATGCAATTAATTATGGCTTGTGAGATTAGATGACTTGAGCTCCACACCCTTTATTTATTGAGTCATATGTTTCATGGTGCTTTTTAGTCATTGAGTTTAACGTGTTTTCCATGAACTGAAGCAAAGTTGGTGCTAAAGTCATTCCCATGGGAGGCTCATCCAAGCTAAAGCATATGCTGACTTGAGCCTTTGGCTTTTCTTTTCAGCCTCCAACCTACTCCTAATCTTTCAGTACTTCTCCCTCCACACTCACAAATCTTAACACATTAGTTCATCTCTGGTTGAGGAGAAGGGTCAATCCATTGGCCCAAAATCCATTAGGTTTTTGGGTTTACCCTTGACTCCAAACCTGTCTCCTTTTGGCTCTGCCACTACTCAGCAGCCACTAACATTTTCTGAAATCACAAATGCCAAACTCTGAATTTGTGATCGCATGTCATTGGTACAGTGACCACCTAAGGTAGAAGATGAGTAAATGGAGTCTCAAAAATCAGCAAATGTCAAAGTGCCAATTTTCTCCAACTTGAAGTTCACCACAGTAGTGGTTTCCAAATATTGGACTCTGGACCAGCATCAGTGACAGTCAGTTTTCACCAGTATAGCAAAATGAACAAAGGAAGAGCAATAGAGTAAACAGGTATCATAAGGCTAAAGCCAAGTTATTTATTTTCTGATAGCCTGAGATTATGTCCTTCCTACTTCTACGTACTTCAGTGTCCTTTCTTTAAATGATAAGGTTTGAGCATGGTTATTTTTTTTTAACATGTTTATTCACCAGAATTGAAGGTTGGCAAGTCTAGGTCTGCCTCCAATAATCTTTTGAAATGTTATTGGTCCCAGAACCACAGAATACAATGTGCAGGTGGTACATTGCAAAATAGCAGGAAGTGCCCTTCTGTAAGTTTCTGAGTTATGCAGAGCCCAAACAAGATCAGGCAACCCTGCAATGAAACCTAAATGTCTGGGAATCACTGACCCTCAGAGCATTCTTTTCACACTTATACCAGAATGTTGGCAAAACAAATAGCAAAAATGAAAGACTATATTCTGGCTAAATGTAACTGCTTTTCAGCTCTGTTAAGTCTTTTAAATCTGACACATGCTTATAAGTTAACACATGCAACAAATATTTATAAATATCATAAGTATTTATCACCTATTTATGCCAGGCAACCTGCAAAGTGTCTGAAACATAAGCATGCACACTATCTCTTCCCTCCAAAGGCACACAGCCTAGTGGTAACCTATTTAACTAGAAATATATTTCATAACATAACTTCGTTGATCTTCAAAATGTCTTGTGAGGCAGATATTATTAATTCCATTTGTCAGACTAGGAAAGTCTCAGATTAATGACAGTGTGATCTCCAAGCACACAAGGGATAAAACAGAAATTCACACTTAGCCCTTCTGGTTACCTCCCTCGTGCAAGTATATGTGGTTGTGGGTAGGTGAAGAAGATAGCATCTGGACTATATACTCAATATAATGCCATGTACTCTATTAGTACCAATCTTTTGACTCACACTGAAGTTGACAAATTCATGGGGGAAAAATGATAAATCATGCAAATCTGCTGCTGGTACAGTTCTTCATTTCAGGGGCTTGCTACTCTTTCTGGATCTCAACACTTATCCTCTGTTCACACCCCACTTTTAATAATATGGAGAATATGACAGTGAGGAATGCTACTGTTCCGACTCCCTTCCCCCCACTCCCCACCCAAAATGATTAATCTTCTATACACCACTGGGATGGTGCCCAGTTACGGGAGGTTACTACAGTAAGTGTCCAACATAGGGTCTTAGAAAAACTTACAGCAAAACAGAACAATTAGCTGTTATTCTTGAGAACTTCATCAACTGACAGAAGAAGGGAAAGTAAGTGCAAAGCATAGGTCAGATTAACTTATTTTTCTATCAACTACCAAAATGTCAACAGTTCTGTGCTGAAAGAAATTTGAAAGAAAAATTATTAAGAAGAATGTTAGTTCAGGTTCATTTCCAGGATTATGTTCTGATCAATAATCACTGCAGTTTCCTATAAATAGAACCACATATAGGCTAAAAGACTTGGGGAGGCAATAATGATCATGAGTACTGAAATCATGGCTTCTCTAAGTGAAAGAATTAGTCTTTGATCATTTTCTCTTGTTCTAAGGCCAGCACGGGTACCATCAGCCTCACGATTCCTGAATCCCTATGTAGTGGGTTTCGTTGTTGTGGCAGGAGTGGTAATCCTGGCAGTGACCATAGCTCTACTCATCCACTTTTTAGCCTTTGGTAAGTACTAGAAGACTAAAAGTACCACTTTTTAGACCAAATAACTAAATATACCTTCAGAGGACAAGTCTGTCATTCTTTTATTGCCACTTTTATTTTCTAATATAACCTAATTGAGGGTCTTCTATATCTCTAAATACATGTTTGTGTCTATATATTCCCTCAATCAGTACTTTTCTCTTCTCTGTCACTTTTGTTTTTTTTAAATAAACATTATTACCCAGGCAAGAATTACTCTAGCCAAAGGAAAAACGTCTCTTGATTCTTTTCTCACACTAGAATTTGCTTACTGTGTTTTTTCACTTAATATCATGATTTCCTTCTTCATATAATAACCTGATAAAACTGTAGAAGTTAAATATTGCAAAGAACTTTAAGTTTCAACACCTAAAAATTGGATGTACCTAGTTATTTGTTAATTCATGATCTATTTCCTGATAAAACAGTTTTAGTTAAGAGAAGAGTTATGAAAGATAAGGGAAAAAAACAAATTTTTAAAAAAGATCTGTTCTTTTACTTTTCTCTATTATAACAAAAATGTAGAACATATGGACAAGAAACAATATAAAGAACACATATACCCTGCTCATTCATAAACAATGTTCCTTAATATTTCAGTGAACATCCCTTTCAGATGTTTTAACGTAAATATGTCAAATTTCACTAGATAACATAGGCTATAATCTGATTTTATCACTTATAAATGTACTTTGAGGTTATTTTATCTCAGCTACAATTGTGTTAAGTCATTTAAATCATATGTGTGGGTGTAGGTATATGGGTATCCATGAATATGGAGAGAAAGAGAGAACATAATTTATTGTATGTTCTATTGTAAATGGGCAAAAATGCTTATTTGAGAGTTGAAAAACTCCTAGTGGCACAATAAAATTACCAACATTAGAAAAAACAGTAATGAGGAATAATATTTCTCAGCCAATCTAATTACAAAGTTGTTGCTACATTTTGCTATCAAATCACCCAGAGTCAACTATGTCTTAGGTGAACTACAGAGGCAGGAAAAAGAAATCTCAAGTTTCCAATTAAATTAATGAATTTTCACTTTTGGTGGTACTATATTGTCACACAAACAGAACCTAGGTTAATCCTCTTCAGAGGGTGACCATTTACAGCCCTTGAAAGACTTGTCCTTCCACTACAAAGGAATACATTACCCTTCCACCAGGATCTCCAACTCTTTCTCCTGATTGAAGTATTTCTCTGCATTAGTTATCGCATATGAACGATCAAAAGAAAGCAGGGATTTTCCTGAGACAGGTTAGGTTATGCCCTTGTTCACAATGTTTCTAAGATGTATACAGTGTGTTTTGAGAGTCTTTATTTTCCTCACACAGCTGAATATGTCCTCTGGAAGACTTTTTTTGATGAAAACAATTCACACTGGACAACCAATTAGATATCCTGTTCAAAGGCTTATTTTCTAGTTTTAGTCTAAAAAACTAATGACAAGTCAATAATACCCCTAAAAAGATTATCATTTGAAATAATTTTAAAAACTATTCAGAATTATTTTGGGTATTCCTTAGTGATAAGTGAATAATAGCATATTATAGACGTTCATTAATATTTCTTGAATTAATAAATCTGCAATCACAAATCTCCCAAAAATATAGTAAAAATGAAAATTATGATACTTCTGAGCAGTTTGATTTCACAAATGATGCTGCTCTGATTTTCCTACATCTTTAAATTTTCAGCTTTGCCAATTTAAAAAAGAGAGAGACGAGTAATTTTATTATAGTTACATTTATAGTAAGTTTGGAGTTTTATGAGAAGCAACTTTTTTTAAATTGTGTAAGATAGCCTCCCATAATCCTGAATAAACTAAAGATTAAAGTACTTAGCAGTGAAATTGATTCTGCCTTTTCTTTGTTTTGCAGATCAAAAGTCTTATTTTTATCATAGCAGCTTTCAAATCCTAAATGTCAAATACAGTAATCAGTTAAATTCACCAGCTACACAGGAATATAGGGATTTGAGTGGAAGAATTGAATCTATGGTAAGTTAATATTTCTCTTTGCTCTTTATCCCATCATCAAACAAATTTGATAATAAATCTGATATTTTGTGATATATCTGTAATTGCTAGATGCTCTATATTGTTTTCTTCCCTGAATACTGAAAGATATGTTTCTTTGTGATTTTTCCAAGTTAATTTGCTAGTATACTGGTTCTTCTTTACATTTTTTAAGTCATAAGTGGAAAGTGTTAGAAGAGTCTTGAATAAATTAATATTTTACATGATTATGACTTCAAAGGCTGGAAGTCTATTGTTTGTGCAAGTTGAGCATTTATTACTGCTCTCCTTGAGATTGCCTTTCTAAATCCTTTTCATTTTGCCTTCTTTCCTTTTTCTTATCCAACTAAACACACAGGTAGCAGGTGTTAAAAGATATGTTTGCATGTCCATAATAACATAGGTTAAACAACACCCTACTTTGGCTCAATGATACACATAGAAAATATGCAAAGCAAGCTCGGGCTTTCAGTTGAAGAGGCCTGCTAGGAAACCTCACAAGTGGGCCCTTTGCATTCATTTATGACCATGGACCAGTGTGTGACCTTTCACCCAGAAAGTCAGAGTTGACCAGTGTCAAGGTTGCTTACTTACCCTTCCTTTTAAAGAGTCCTAAGAATATAAATTAATCCAGTTGCTCTAAAACTTAAACATTAACAAAATCACCTGGCAGGCTTTTCAAAACACAAATTTCTGAGCCGTGATGTGAGAGTCTCTGATTCAATAGGTCTGGGGTAAACTGAAGAATTTCCATTTCTAAGTTCCCAGGTGATGCTGATGCTAATGGTCCAAGGACCACAATTTGGGAACCACTAAGTTAATCTAATGAGGACTCTCATGGCTGGAGGACTGAATCACTGGATTGTCTAACACATTTTTCCCCAGAGGCAAACCTCACTAGAAGCCAACTTATGGGACAACTGCTTAGTTAGCATGGGATTAGAGCAAAGGAAGTTAGGTATATCATTTAAATGTTTAATGAGATCAGAATAACAGCTGAATCAGTGATTTGGGAGGAGAATCTATGACAGATCCTAAGATTTTCCTTGTTTTGAGAACCTTGAGAGTTTTGCAGAGTACTGGGCAGGCATTTTGTAAAATCCCATAACTGGGCTTTCTAAACCATTTCCTCATGCTTAGGGTGGAATTACAGGTTCAGGGGAGGACGACCATACAGAAAGAGTATCATTTTCACTCCATCACATGAAGGGGGTTCATTAAATTGTCAACATGACTTATCACTGTCAACTTGATCACCCAGCTGAAGTAGTGTTTGTCAGGTTTCTACACTGTAAAGTTACTTCCTCTCTTTTCCATACCATACTCTTTGGATGAAAGACACTATGTGCAAGCCACACAGAAGGAGTAGAGGAGTGAAGCGTTAAGCGTTGAATGTTTGAAGACTATTTAAAATTCTTCAGTCAATTCTCCCATGTATTTATCAACCAGTTGCTTATATCAATATAGTGGTCTCTGCATTTTTAAGATTAATTTTTATTTGTTTATTTGTTTTTAACTGTACCTTTTTTTTTTAATTTTTTTTAATGTTTATTTATTTTTGAGACAGAGAGAGACAGAGTGCAAGTGGTGGGGGGGTCAGAGAGAGAGGGAGACACAAAATCTGAAACAGGCTCCAGGCTCCGAGCTGTCAGCACAGAGCCTGATGCGGGGCTCGAACCCACGAACCGTGAGATCATGACCTGAGCCGAAGTCGGATGCTTAACAGACTGAGCCACCCAGGCGCCCCGAACTGTACCTGTTTTTTTATTTTTTGTTTTTTTTAAATATAATTTATTATCAAATTGGTTTCCATACAACACCTAGTGCTCACCCCAACAAGTGCCCTCCTCCACTCCCAATGCAGCACTTTCAACAACAGCCTAAATGTCCATCAACTGACAAATGGATAAAGAAGATGTGGTTTATATATACAATAAGATTAATTTTTAGGCTGCACTCCAGAAGTGCTCCAGTTTACATTTTCACCAGCAGCACATAAGTATGCACAAGTATGCTTATTTCCCCACAGCATTAACCCTCAATGTTGTAAATCATTTTAATTGTTGCTAATCTAGTAGGTGAGAAGTGATATCTCACTATTATTTGGATTTTCATTTCTTTGATTACTAAGATTTAATCTGTTTTCATATAGTAATAGGTCATTTTTATGACTTCATTTGTCAATTGCCTGATCATGACTTTGCCCATGTTCTTACTGGAGCATTTGTCTATTCTATATGGATTCAAAAAAAAACAAAAACAAAAACAAAAAGAATACCACTTATCCTTATTAGCATATTAAAGTTTGCCTGTCATTCACATTGCATATATTTCTCTAATAATGTGATTTGACTCTCAATCCTATTTATGATGTAGGGATTTTTTAATGTTAAACATTTAATTTTTTTATATATTTCGTATGTATTTATATATTTCATATATATTTTATATGTTTATAGAGCTAAATTATCAATCCCTTTTATGATTTCTCATTTTGTGTCATGTTAAAAATGGCTTTATTCATTCTAAATACTCTTTAAAATATTAACCCTCATTTTCTTTTTATAATTTTATTATTTCAGTTTTTAGTACCAAGCTATTGAGAGTACTGTGGTTTTATAATATATTTAAACACCTGGCAGGAAAAGATTTCACTTGAAATTCTTCTGATGTATGATTTCCATAATCTCATTTATTTATCCTTCTGTAAAACCACTTTGAACATTTAAAACATTGTATGAATGATACTCTAATAAGGTGCTAATCTATAGTTTACAAAGCACTTTCACATGTATTATACAGTCATATAAATTGACAAATAATTTTTATAGATGCATAAAATAAAGGTTGTGAGTTTAGGAAACATGTCAAAGGCCATTCAACTGGAGTGTAGTAGAACCAGAATTCAAACCAAGGTCTCCTGACTCCAAATCCAAGTATCATACCATTTCCCAATGGTAACATGAGTATCATCATTGTCCTTGTCCCACAGACAACATTGTTTTCCTTCATGAGCAATCGAATAGTCTCAGAAACTTCTATGAGGCAATTCATCTCTCTTTTCTAGCTCTCAGTTTACTCATCAGTGAAATAAAGTCATTGGACCAGATAATTTTCACAGTACATTCTAACTCAAAAAGCCTATGATTTTATGACTTTCATGCAATATATTCATTCATCTGTTTTTCCTATCCTGCCTCTCTGGCCACTCCTCTCTGTCTATATAGGCTCACCTTCCTTTATACTGTCATTAAATTTTGAAATTCCCCAAGGCTTTGACTTATGTTCTCCTCTTTTCTCACACTGTTTTTTTTCTATCCTTAGATGTTCTCTTTGATGAGTGTTACTTCAACCACACTTGTACACTAATGACTCATTCTGTCTCCAGCCCAGACTTTTCTTCTGTACTTCAGATCTGTTCACCACACTGCCAGCCTAATGTCTCCACTTCGCTGTTTTTTTATTAATCTTAAATTTATTCTGCCCCAAATCAAACTCATGATTTCCCCAGAGCATCCTAGCCTCCTTCCAATAATCCTGTCCCCATTAACAACATTTATTCAGTTTTCCAAACCCAAACCCTGGAATTCATCTTTGAATTACTGCCCTCTATCATTCCAAATACCCAATCCATTACCAACCTCTGCAGGTTTTATCTTCTTTATTTCCCTCAAATCCATTCATTTCTCTTCATACCTACTAACACCATGTCCATCCAAACCATCACCTCTACTCTGAACTACTAAAATAGCATTAACTGATTTGCATTTCTTCCCTAAAACTAAATATCCATAGGCAGCAAAAGAAATTATTCTCAAATTGCAAATCTGATTATATTATCCTTTTGTTTAAAACACTTCAGCAACTTCCCATTATTTATGATAAAGACCACTAACAAGACATGCGTGGTCTGGCCATTCTGGCTCCCTAGCCTCCTTGCTCTCTATGCTACAGCTGCACTGGCCTTCTTTCATTCCTGAAACACACCTGTGTGTTCCCACCTCAGGACTTTGCATGTGCCATTCACTTCACTTGTGAGGCTTTTTCCTTCCTCTTCAACTAGCTAACTTTGATTCTTCCTAACAATCTCAACTCCACCAGCATTTCCTCCAAGAAACCTCTCTAATATTGATTGGATCAAATTCCTCTACTGTATTTCTGTACTTATCAGTTGTAATTTTACTTAAATGTGGATGATAACTTGATTGGTGCTTGTCTGCTGCCATTAAATGTAAGCTCCATAATGGCAAGGACTGTTTATTTTCTCTCACCATTGTACCCAGTGCGTGATAGAAGGGGTTTGCAGCAAAAAAGTTACTGAAAAACTGTTGTTGAATGAGTGAAAAAAATGAATAAGGCCATCTAGAAATATTGAAAGCACCAGTTTGCAAAATATATATATCAAAACCATGAGCGCATTCTGACTAAATGGGATGGGTCTCTGTCAATAAAACAAAAGATTACGGTCAGGATTCATACCTGGGATCAACTGAACTGTTGAAACTCCCCTTTGTTATCAGGTGTGATAATGCAATAAATTCTGCAAACAATTGCCACTTTTTCCAAAATATATCTAATTATAGTCCCATGAACAAACTAGTTCATAGGAAGAGAAAGAAAACAATACCCATTTGAGATTAATTTTATCATATCACTTAAACCATCAGGGCTTCTGGGTAAAATTCATTTCAGTTACATCCATTTAACAAGCATTAATTATTGGAGTGCCTGGGTGGCTCAGTCGGCTAAGCGTCTGTCTCTTGATTTCAGCTCAGGTCATGATTTCATAGTTAATGAGATTGAGCCCAAAGATGGACCCCATGCTAATAGCACAGAGCCTGCTTGGGATTCTCTCTCCCTCTCTTTGCCCTTCCCCTGCTTATACACAGGCCCTCTCTCTTAAAATAAATAAGTAAGCTTAAAAAAAAAAGCATTGATCATTACTTAATGCCAAAAAAAAAACCCAATTTGATAACATACTTGACAATGAAATGTTCTTTGAATGAATAAATAAAAGATGCATTCTATCTGTTGGTTCCTGTGCCAAGTCTTAGGGATACAAAATAAAGACATCGTTGTAGTCAGAGGCTCACAGAGGTCTCCAAAACGGGGTTGTGCATTCCAGGGAGGGATTCACAGTAATTAATTGTGAATACTCAAATACTTGGATATCACTCTATATGTTTTCTTCTCATAAAGAGTATTTTTTAGAAGGAAGTGTTTTGTTACTATTTAATAAATGGATTGGCATTGGTACCTTGTTTGGTTTTATGTCAGCTGGTCCCACACAATGTTTGTAAAGGTATCTTGAGGGAAGAGGGGAAGGGCAGTAACACTTTTACTTGCTCTGAGTAGATTTCAACAATGTGCAGTTTCAACTGGATTTAAAGATTTTATTATCTAGTTCTAAAACTAAACAAAGCCTCCCCGAAATCACTAAAGGAACTGAGAAGAATCCTGCAAAACACAAATTTTAAAACCACAATTCGGAGATAACTCTAATATGCCAAGGACAGTAATGACCAAGTAAAGGAACAGTAAGGTAATAACAGAACTGACACTTCACTGCTAGTGACTAAAGCAAATTTACCAAGTGAAGCAATAAACAGTATCTTTCTTAGAAGATATTTAATACAAACACACATACATACCCTGTCTCTTCAAAGCGTAAGAAATTAGGTGCTTTTTAAATGAAGTTCATACCATGGAGAGAAGACTTTGAAAATATGTTTAGCAACAGGTCCATCATGAGGTGTTTGGATTTTCTTGTGTTTTACTGAAAATGTTGCATCTTACCTATAAAAGTGCTTAGACATGCACACATAAAAACTGGGGGGGAAGGATTAACTATCATGCTTGGTTGATTTTGAACATACTTCTTTTAATGTTTTTTAAATGTTTATTTATTTTTGAGAGAGAGAGAGCACAAGCAGGAAAGGGGCAGAGAGAGGGGGATAGAGTATCTGAAGTGGGTCTGCATTGTCAGCACAGAACCCAAGGTGGGGCTCAAACCCACAAACCTTGAGATCATGACCTGAGCTGAAATCATACGCCTAACCGACTGAGCCACCCAGGTGCCCCTAAACACACTTCTTTAAAAAAACATATAAAATGAAACACATTCCATTTGGTTTGCAAGGATAACCAATTGAAATCAGGGAAGACGGAAAGTCACATGTTAAATTTCAACAAAACCTTTGCACAATGGTTGGGAGGGACTGACAACTTTGTGTCACGATTTATTAAATTGTGCCAATGAGGCACTTTATACATTTAGAGCCACGTAATGGTGTGGAAATGTCTTCACCATTCCAAACCAAGTATTTAAATTAAACTTAGAATCATAACTTTGAATCATTTTATCACAAAGTATTTCAAAAATTATAAATTCTATCCACATTACCAATGAAAATATTATTACTAAATATAAAGGGGATAAAATGACTAAATGTTTGCTCTGTTAATTTGGTCTTTTAAATTTCTAATTTCGTCAATGTTTTATAGTATATATTATTAGCAGTACAGTGTTACTGCATATATATAATTTATAAATAAATATACATGTTTGTGCTACTCATGCATAAAATATTTTATCCATAGGAATGCATAATCAAAAATTTTTGGAGACCACTATAATAATAGATCATATTGCCACATATTTTATCTTTTTCTTGAAAACTGAACTTTCCATATATGGTTAAACAGAAAAGAAACTGATAACTGGAGGGTGGTTGAAATCACAAAAACAACATTATTTCCATTATTCAGCTCATGAATAATATAAACAAAACCATACCTATCAAGTAAGAAGACACTAAAAATAAGGTGATTTATCTTCATGGGTAGCTAATAAGATCTTTCTTCTCTAATTATGGAAATGTGTGATAACTGCAAACATTCTATATGTAATTGTCTTACACTTTAATGGCTGGTCTATTAACAAATTTAATGATTCACTTTGTTAGAATTTAAATAATCCACATCTCACTTCAGTTCTTATCAACTATGAACATTACTGAGGTATGAGAATTCTAGACTATTCTAGAATACAAAGATAATACTGACACCCTCAATCAGTGAAGAAATATAAAATAGTACTCTGTTTTTCATTGTTTACTTGATTTTTGTCCAACACCCTTGGGAAGAGCCACCAAATCACACTGAGTACAACATCTGATGTTTAGATGCCTTCTAGTGAAGATGCATCCTATCCATTATCATGTTTGTATCATAAGTGAAGAAATAGGCACTGCATCAAAAGGCTGTTTCCCCAGACTAAATCAATCCTATGTGTTGAGATGAAATTGAACTAAAATTTCATTGAAATTTGAACTGAACTGAACTGAAAACTCCAGTCCCTATTCCTCATTAACTTAAGTCCTGTGTTGCAAGGTTGGGAGGAAGGAGTACAACTGGAAGCATAAAAACATTTTCCCCTTTCTTTCTATAGATTACTAAAACATTCCAAGAATCAAATTTAAGAAATCAATTCATCAGAGCTCATGTTGTCAAACTGAGGTAAGTGGAACTATATAAAAATATATATAAGCTTAGGGGTGCCTGGGTGGCTCAGTTGGTTAAGCGTCCAACTTCGGCTCAGGTCATGATCTCATGGTCCGTGAGTTCGAGCCCCGCGTCAGGCTCTGTGCTGACAGCTCAGAGCCTGAAGCCTGCTTCAGATTCTGTGTCTCCCTCTCTCTGCCCCTCCCCAGTGTATGCGCGCTCTCTCTCTCTCTCTCTCAAAAATAAACATTAAAGCTTTAATGTTTATTAAATAGTAATATTACTAGTAATATATTAAGCTTATATTAAGCAATATGGCCCATTTGACTTTTGTTCACAGCATAGATAATGAGACATTCACACAATTTGTTGCAATATTATGAAAGTAGTATTATGGACAGCTTAAAAAACAATGCAAATAAACAAAAACAAAACATGCCACATTTTGATCTATTACTAATGTAAGTAAGCATATCACTTGAATACATGGTAGAAAAAAAAGAAAGGTTAAAGAGAGTTGGGTGAGGGTACAGTAACAAGGCCATCCTACTGTATAAATCCAGTGGATACCATTCACAATACAGTCTATGTAAACAGTGCCCCCTTGCAGTTGTGCAATTCTGTGGTCCTGGGCATATTCAGCCAAGATCAGAACACTATGACCAACATCAAGCTTTTTGGTTTGTATCTGCCTGGAATGCTATAACACAAAGGACCTTGTGGTCAAATCCAAGCATGTGTGGCATGAATTAACAATAAGGGGAGTAGCAGCACGCATTCTAGTTATTTGACATTCCTACCTTAGTTGAATATATACTTATCTGTGTGATGTGATGAGACAGGCCCTCCCAGCTAAAATACTGACCCTTACTGACCTTACCACAAATGCCTCAAATGCCCACATTACCCAATCCTTCAAATAATATGCAAAAGTCCTTTGAAAGGGAGGTGTTTCCCAAATACCACCACCACAAGAAAATTAATAGTTCTTATTTGCTGTAGAAATACTTAGTAAGTCCAGAGCATGAACATCTGGTCAGATACGTTTTGTTGAGAAATGAGAGGGGAAGGAAGAATCCATGGGAAGAGTACTACCAAATCAATTTTAGTCAGTTCAGCACACTTTCGACTTAGCACTGTCTTGTGAAAATCTCTGTACTAGCCACTGGCTTTCAAAACTTGTAGGATTGAATGAGTCATCTGTACTATTTTACTTCCCACTTACTGCTCAGTCCCCTGCAATCTTACTTCTGATGCCACCACAAAATGCTAATCGCCTTTGCCAAATTCAACAAGGACATTCAAATCACAAGCTCCAAGCAAATTATATAATCTTCTGTTTGGACCTCTCAGTGATATTTGGTACTGTTGTATTTTTAATCCTTCTTAAAATAGTACCATCCTGTAGTTTCTATGACCCTACACACCCTATTTTCCTCTTACCTCTCCATTCACTCCTCAATTTTCTTCACTAGCTCTTATTCCTTCTCTGCACATCCTTCAAATGTTGGACATGAGGCTGTGCTATAAGCCTCTCATCTTCTCAGTTCACATTCTTGACTTTCAGTGGCTTAATTGACCCCTATATGTTCATCATTCTCAAAGTTGCATCTCTGGGCCAGTCCTCTCTTCTCATCTCCAGTCATGAATGTACACAGCCATCTCCTTAATGTCATCACACAGGTATCTCACAGACAACTCAACTTACTAAATCCAGACCTGAACCTATCAACTCTCTCCCACCAAATGTTACCTCAAATTAATTGAGGTGTCACTTTCAACTTAGTTGCTCAAGAAATATGTAAGTCATCTTTAATTCCTCCTCTCCCTCAACCCATACATCCAATCATCTAATCTTTCAGTTCTATTTTCTAAATATCCCTAAGATCCGTAACTTTTCTTCAAACAGTGCCCTCAACCATCTCTCTCCTGGACTATGAACAGCCTCCTAATGAGTCTCCTTTCCTCCAGTCTTGCTCCACTCCACATTCTACAAAGCAGTCAGAAAGACTTTTTGAAACAAAATTCTAAACATATTACTCCCCTGGTTAAAATCCTTCCATTGGCCTCTCCTGGGCTCATCTTTCACTATCATCCAACTAGACTTCTTTCAATTCTTCACTGGCCCTAACCTCAAGACCTTCATATAAGCTATTCTCTCTGCTGGAAATGTACACACACTTTTCCCCCTTTCCCTTCAGTTTTAAACACAGTGTGTAAATAGAAAGCTTGAGGTACGGTAAGTCAAAAAAAATCAGGAAAGGATTACCCTTAAAAAGATAGTTTGTTACAGTTCACAAGAGGAGGGTACATGCCTCTTTGGTAGAGTTGTTATAAAGAACAAATAAATTAGTGTAAAACACATGGTCCTGTTTGGGTATCTTATTCAAAGTTTGTGTTTCACTAAAGATACCTCTTCTTTGAATTGGTTCTTCTACTTTTGTTAGTCTTTTCTTGTTGACTTGTAGGAATTCTGTATTTATAGTAGGTAGCAATCATTTGTCACTTTCTGTGTTGCAAATATATTCTTCCTGTCCATAGCATATCTTCAAACCTTATGGCATCTTTTATTGTGAAAAGTCAGTTGCAAATAGTCTTATTTAAGAAATTCTTTCTACTCATGTATGTAAAGACATTCATATTTTCTCGTAAGTTGTAAACATTTTTGCTCATATTTAGACACTTTGTATATGATATGAGAAATAGATTTAAATTTTTCCATATGAGTCATTCTCCTTCCATTTGTGATACCACTTCTGCAATACATTGTTTACATATGTCAAAGAATCAATTTCTGGTCATTAATTCTGTTCCTTCCTATTAAGCTTAATACTTGTCATTCAAATAAAATCTACCACTATAGATTTATCTATTTCTCCTTATGCAATATATTTTGAGGACATAGTGTCAAGTACCTATATGTTTAGAATTGGTATATCTTCCTCAGGAATTAGTTCTATCAAGATATTAATCTTTTTTAACCCTAATTAATTTTTTTAATCTTAAGATATCTTTTTTTAATGTGTATTTATTTTTGATGAGAGAGAAAGAGTGTGCAAGGTGGGGAGGGGCAGAGAGAGAGAGAGAGAGAGACAGAGGATCCAAAGCAGATTCGGTACTGACAGCAGCGAGTCCGATATAGGGCTCAAACTTTAGGGCTCACAAAGCATAAGATCATGACCTGAGCTGAAGTTGACCACTCAACCAACTGAGCCACCCAAGCACCTCAGTCTTAAAATCTCTTGTGTCTGATACCATTATAGCTACATTGACGTTCTTGTGGCTATCATTTTTCAATATATTTATCTATCCTTTTATATTTATTATTTACATATTCTTATAGGTTAGACATTTCTCCTAAAACAGAAAGTTAGATAATCTAATGCATTCTAATCATCTCTGCCTTATTTTAGTGATTATCCTTAAAATGTAAATAAGGAGAGTTGGCTTAATCCATTACCCTTCTTCTACTTGGAATTCTTATTCATGTTATGAATGATGTTTTAGCTCCACCTTATTTATAATGACACCAAATCAGTCATTGTAATGATAGATTACCAGTTTGTCACTTTCTCGGTTCCCTATTTCTCACTGTACCTCAACTCTCCTACGTTCAATCTCTCTCTTACTGAAGTACTTCATTTATAAATTTTCACAAGAGTCAGGGCATCTGGGTGGCTCAGTTGGTTAAGCGTCCAACTCTTAATTTCGGCTCATGTCATGATCTCACAGTCATGAGATCGAGCCCTGCTTTGGGTTCCATGCCAAGCATGGAGTCTGCTTAAAATTCTCTCTCTCCCTCTGCCCCTCTCCCCTGTTCACGCTTTCTTTCTAAAATAAAATAAATAGGGGCGCCTGGGTGGCGCAGTCAGTTAAGCGTCCGACTTCAGCCAGGTCACAATCTTGCGGTCCGTGAGTTCGAGCCCCGCGTCGGGCTCTGGGCTGATGGCTCAGAGCCTGGAGCCTGTTTCCGATTCTGTGTCTCCCTCTCTCTCTGCCCCTCCCCCGTTCATGCTCTGTCTCTCTCTGTCCCAAAAATAAATAAACGTTGAAAAAAAAAAAAAGAATCTGTTTAAAATAAAATAAATAAATTTTCACAAGAGTAAATGATCTGTAAAGTATCCTTTTTAATTTTTCTTTGGTCTACAAAAAGTCCTATTTCATCTTCATTCTTGAAAAAGACTTTAGTATGGATATAAAATTCCAAATTAATAGCTATTGTGTCTCAGTGCTATTGTGCTCTCAGTGTATATATACAATTATATATCACCATTTTCATTGCTATTAAAGAACTTGTCCTTCAGTCAAAATGTTCTTTGGTAGCTAATCTCTTCTCCATTGTCTGAATATCTTCCATTTGTCTGTTGAGTTCACAGCTTTTTAATGATGTATTTGTATGTGTGGGTTTTTTTTTTTTTTATTTAGTATGCCTCAGACTCATTGTGATCTAAGCCTTCATGCCTTCATCAATTCTGGATAATTCTCATCATCTCTTGTAATATTGCTGCTCCTTTGTTTTTGTTATTCTTTAGTTTTGCATTAGGTAAACATTGAGCCTTCTCTAGTCTCTTAGCCTCTATTTGATCTGTTTCATCTCTTTATCTGTTACGTTTTGTGTGATGTCTTTATGTTCATCTTTCAGTTCACCAATTTCTCTTCAGCTTTGTCATATTCTATGTAACCTACCCATTGAGTTTTCACTTTCAGTGAAAAGTTATTATTATGTATTCCTGTCTGCAAGCTCTGTTTGTTTCTTTTGTGAACCTGTTTGGTCTGTTTTGATAAAGTCCTATACTTTTCCCATATTTATGACTCCCCTTTTATGTCATTAGTCATTTCAAGTATAGTTATCTATCTGTTAATTTTATTATGCGATGCTTTTGAGGATGCTCTCCTTTTTCTGCTGAATCTAGCTCATGATATGTTGTTTGCCATTGGGATTGTATGCTTATATTTAATCCCACTTCATAAGTAAGACACTATGCAGCCTGGATTTAACATTCAATATTACAGAGCATTTGTTACTCTAGGAGGATCAGCAGCATATGGACCTTTTTTGTTTGTTAATTTCTTAAAGTTTCTGGAACCATGAAGGTGGTGGTACTATAAATCCAAAACGTTCAGGTAGCTAGCCTCATGATCATGAATTATCAGGAGAATCTTCTTTTTTCTGTCTAGACCTGGAACCCTAAGACCCATAGACCTACAGACCTTTTTTTTTTTTTTTTTTTAATGACATGATGAGTGTGTTTTTTTCTTTCCAATCCATGCTTTCATTGAGGGTTTAGTTCTTTGAGAATCCTGGTCTTATTTAGAAACCTAATGTTCATCTCCCTATTTAGCACTAGCCCAAAGAGTCCTCTCCAGCAACTATGTAAATGCTAAAAGTCAAGCCTGTTGGATACTCTAGTGCTTATCACATAATATTCATTTTCCTTATTTTTGGCTTTCCAAGATTTCCCTTCCTTTCACGTGACTTTAGCTTTGCATTCCAAATGAAATGTATTGTATTTTATCAAACACTTCTGGTTATTTTATATGGAGAAGGTTTTTTTTTTTAATTATTTGGGCTTTTGAGATGTTAGAAATGGATATAAATTATTTCTTCAGTGTCTGTTCCTCCATCTAAACTGCAAAATCCATGAGAATAGCAACTGTGAATCTTGGTCACAGCTAATTTCTGAAACCAAGAACAGTGCCTAGTGCAAGAAGGTACCTATTTAATATTGCTAAGTAAATATTAAATTAATATCTGAAATAAATATTACAGCAGAAATGACTATTGAGAGGAGAGGAGGAGGCCTAGAATGAATATGAGAGACAAATTTGTCTAAAGCACCTTTTCAGGAGAGAAGATGGCCAATGTTAGGTGGAGGAAATGATTTACATGGTAATTTACACAGAAAGAAGTGGAAATTATATCCATTTTTGATAATTATAGCCTTCAGTCAAATTATTAAGGCTCACTGTGAGAACTATCTGCGGTTAGCTGATAACAGAGGTAAAATTTTAACATATGACTACAAAAGTTAAATTTTGCTTTTGTAGCCACATTAATGGGTTTAGGTAATAGAAAATTAACCTGAGGCTTTAAGTCACATAAATTTGGAACCTCTCTCCTTACTGGTTTGTTTAATGAGATAAGGGTGTTTTGTTTTATTTTTTAAGATATGTGAAGTCTAATAAAAGCTAATATGTAGTATATACTATTCACTCTTCCCACAAGTTTTGCATATATTAATGGACATCATCTTCATAACAACCCATTTTGATGTGAGGAGACTTAAATACAGAAAGATTAAGAAACAAATAACTTACCAAAGTCAAACCATAAATGGCAGAGCTAGTATTATTCAAATTCTGGCATTCTGACTTCAAAGCAAGCTATACCAAATAGTGGATACAACATACTATGCATCAAAATCAAATATTTGTGGAACAGCATTGTGTGATAGATCATTAAGTATGCAAATACTGTTATGTGACCAGTTAAATTCTAAAGTTGAATTGCCCAAATGAATCTTTTTAATGTTTAATCAATAAGAGTATATAAACAGAACTGAAAATTATAATTATCTATTTTTTAATATATTTATGGTTTTCAGGCAAGAGGGTAATGGTGTGATAGCAGATGTTGTCATGAAATTTAAATTCACTAGAAACAACAATGGAGCATCAATGAAAAGGAGAATTGAGTCTGTTTTACACCACATGCTGAATAACTCTGGAAACTTGGAAATAAACCCTTCTACTGAGATAACATGCAAGTACCATTTTTATATACCATTTTATCCCAATATATCAACTAAACCAGTTTTAATTCATATTTTAATTTAATGAGACTGACTTTTCTTTCCTTGGAATTAAACTTTATGAAAACTATATATTATAAAGCTAGACATAATACATAGTTCTCTAATATAAAACATTCTAAAATTTAAAGAATCATTTAGCATTCATATAATAAATTTTATTTGCTAAACATTCTTTATTACTTTTCCCTCTCAACACTCCTTATCTCTCAACAGGAGAGACATTACTGTCAGATCTTCAATCTGTAGGTGTGCTATAGGAATGGTAAATAGCTGCTCAAGGTCAGAGAACAATTGAATTAACACTCCACCTCACCCAGAACCCAGCATGCAATTGGGAGGTGTGATTAATACTTCTAGAATAAAGAAGAAAATTAGAAGATTTAGCAACATCCTAACTCCTCTCTGAAAATATCTGTATCTCTTCTTGTCTTGACTCTATTTTCATTTTTTCCCATCCCAATTGCTACCACTCTGGTCCAAGCCAACATCATTTCTGACTTGAACTATTTGCACTAGCCTCTATACTACCCATTTTATTTACTGTTGGCCCCTTCCAAACTATTGTCCACATACTGATGAAGTTATGTTTTATATTTTAAAACATAATCTCATCATTATTTAAAAGCTTCCCATGACTTCCCACAAAAACACAAAACAAGCAAACAAAAAAAAAGACCTGTAACTGGGATACCCAGGCTTACCCAGGACAGTCCCAGTTCATGTCAATTGTCCAAGAACCATTATTAATATTAATCCCTAAGTATTTTGGTTTGGACAATAAATGATATGACCATCTCATTTAAAGCCCTGCATGATCTGGTTCAAACTTACCCCTTCAGCTACTTATTATACCACTCTTCCTTATTCATCATAATCTGGCCACATTTTCATTTCCTCCACCTGCCAAACTCTTCTCCTCCTGACTCAGGGCCTTTGTATACATTGTTTCAGTTTCTTATAATACTCTCTAGTTCATCCCTTTACATCCATCAGGTCTCATCTGGGTCACTGGTTTCTAATGTAAGCCTTTTCTAACTTCTATTACTCAATTATTTACCTGTATCATGGACTCCATTTTCCTTCATAACATTTATCACAATCAAAACTACAAAATTATTTGTGTGATATTTCTGTTGATTGTCTTCATCCTACTCTGTAAGTTTCCTAAAGGCAAGAACAAGTCTTTCTTGTTCATCCCAGTGTGCTTCTACTACCATCTACTACATAATAGATGCTCCATTAATATTTCTTGCATGACTAAAAAAAAAGACTTGATATGTACATAGAATTTAAGGACACTCCTCCAACTTTGTCATGCACTATTAATAAACCATGATTCCCTTAATATAAGCTCAGGATTAAAGGATTTTGGTAGCCCCAAAATCCCACACTGGACTGGTATTCAATTAGTATATGCCTGTTATAGCTGTACTAAATGTTATGATATTGAAATGCTTTCCTATCTATCGGTAAACCACCACTGTACCAAGCCCACAAAGATGTCTTCCCAGCCTTTTCAAATACTCCCATCCCTACCCCCAGACTCTCAGTTCATCCCCCTGCAATTGAAGAGTTAATGCTTAGGGACTTCCAAGACACTGCTCTAGCTCCACGGTTTATTACATCCTTCTGACTGGCTGGCTAATACTCATCCATTACAATTTGTTTAATCCCCACAACAACCATAGACTCTACTTTTATTGTTCCCACTCAGAAACGATGGACAATTGCCCAGAGTCCTGCAATCTTCATGTAGGGGAGGCAGGATTTGAACTCAAGTCTCTCTCATTCAAAGAATAAAAACGAGTGGTCAATTCTTTTTATTCCTGGCATCCAAAAGGATATTTGGACTCCCCTGACACAAAGCAGATATGATACCCAAACCCTGTGAAAGTTCTGGCAGGAAATAAGTTTGCAAAAATTGATTTTAGAAAGCATGAAAACTTGTCTGAGAAGTTTAGATATCTTTTATAGGAAAAAAGAAACTGGTTTCTCATTAGAAGCTTTCAAGCAAGGAAGGATATGATCGGACATAGATTTTTAGGGGGAAAAAAAACAGCCTGGTAAAGTAAAGGCAGACACATTGAAAAGTGCAAAGGTGGAGGCAGCGAACGCAGACTGAAGGTTGTTATAATACTACAGATGTTAGGGGCGCCTGGGCGGCTCAGTTGGTTAAGCGTCTGACTTCAGCTCAGGTCACGATCTTGCGGTCCGTGAGTTCGAGCCCCGCGTCGGGCTCTGGGCTGACGGCTCAGAGCCTGGAGCCTGCTTCCGATTCTGTGTCTCCCTCTCTCTCTGCCCCTCCCCCATTCATGCTCTGTCTCTGTCTCAAAAATAAATAAACATTAAAAAAAGAATAGTACAGATGTTAAATGATGAAAGCATGAACTAAAGTAGTAGCCAAAGGGATGGGGAGGATAGGCCTGATTCAAAGGATAGTTAGAGGCTAGAAGATACAAAATCTGAAAGCAAATAAAATGTGAAAATGACAGGAAGGGAGGGAACTGGAGACTGTTTCAGAATTCTAGCCACTGGTAGAAGTGGAATCATTTCCTAAAGGAGGAAATATAACAAAAGTAGCAAATCTGGGGTAAAATTTGGTGACCTTGAGTTTGAGAGGGCTGTAGCATGTGCAGACCTTAAACTAGAATAGACAGACCTTCACTATCTACTATCAACATAGTTTTCTGTCTGCGCCCTCCTCCCATTTTCCCACGTCACACTTTCACTCCTAGCTCTACTGACTTCATTGTTCCACAAACATCATGCATCTCCATGCACTTGTGCCCACTACACCTTCCACCTGGAATACACTTTCACTGCTTGTCTATCTAGAAAATTCCTTTCATGTCTTCAGAATACAGCTCATATGTTTTTCTCACCATGATAACTTGGTGAATATCTCAAGTAGCATGACCACCCTCTCCTTTCTCCTCTCTACTTCATACTTAAATTTATTTGAATGATTTTTAAAAATAATTTCTAAACTGTAAGTCATGTGAGGGCAGACCTCCTGTATTTTTCTCACTGTTACACCTGCAGTACTAAGAATTGTATCAGTTGAGTAATACAGATGTATCAATATATACCTACATATATATTCAGGTAAATGAAAACTTAACTTCTCTTATACGACTTATCACATCATATCTCAACAACTTGCTTATGTTTCTCTTTTCCCAACTAAACTGAGTGAATTGAAAGCAGGAATATCTTTTAAATATCTTTTAAGTATCTTTTAGTGTTTGATGAGAAAAAAGCACAAACTTAAGTATAGATAACAATAAATTGGGGGAAGACTGTAAACACACATTTCTAGGACTTATGACTCAGAGATTCTTTCAGCAGATCTGAGATGAAGCCTAGAAATCTGTATGTATCTTATCAGGCCCTAAGTGATTCTGATGGTGGTTGTCTGAAGACTACATTTAAGAAATTAAGACTACATGTAATAATATACAGTCCTTATTGTATTCATCTTACTCTCACTTTTTTTTTTAACACCAGCAATTACTGACCAGGATACAGTGGATATGTTCACTCAAGGTAAGTTTCAAAATTACCTTATAAAAATGGTTTCCAAAATATAAATAGTAAACATTCAAGTATTTGCACTCTTTGTCAAGGTAGTTTCTATTGAGGTGTTATTTTTATTCTTACTTCACTCCTGTGGTCTGAGATAAAACATTGCTGATTCCAACGGCCAGTGGAGTGATGTGTAGGTTTTCCCCTCCTTTTAGAGGAAGGTGCTGGCAGCAATGGCATTCTGTGTCAAGTCTGGCCTCAGGAAAAGTTTTTTTGCAGCTTTGGGAAGCTTTTCCTGCCCCAGTTCTATGGTGGCACTCCCTTAGACTTATAAATTATGTTTGGTGACACCATTTATATGGCTTCTCCTAATCACAAGAATAGCTTGCTTTGTTGTGGATTTAGGTTAATCGAAAAGTATAGTAAAAAAAAAAAAAATTATAAAAAGTGATGTTAGTTTTAGGTCTCAAATCTTAAGAAAAAGTCACTACTTTCCAATGTCATTCTGTATACTCTCAGGCTAGGATAGCAGAAATATAATCCCTAGAAAACAGCTGTTTACTTCTCTGGCTGATGAAATATAGTTAGAAATTAGTTCAATATACCTCAATAGCTGGCCTATCTCAGATACTTAAGTGATGTTACAAGGTAATGGTACCTTTTTCAACTTCATTTTATATTTAATTCATGCTTATTTTTAATGAAAATGTGCTTAAGTAATTTACTAGGGAATTTGGTTGAAGGATGAAGCAGAGGAACTTATGTTCTATGTATATTCTTTTTTTTAAAGTGTATGTATTTACTTTGTGAGAGAGGGGGGCAGGGGAGAGAGACAATTCCAAGCAGGCTCCACACTGCCAGGGCCCAGCTGGACACAGGGCTCAATCTCAGAACCGTGAGAGCATGACCTCAGCAGAAATCTAGAATCAGACCCTTAACTGACTGAGCTAACCAGGTGCCCCATTCTTTGTATATTCTTAATGAAAGTCTGGAGGTCTGTAAGAAAAAAAAATTGCCTTTGGATGGATGTCCTATTGAAGTAGTGTCACTACTTTAGAGCAATAGAAGTTGTTGCTGATGATTTACTTCTTATTTCTTAGTAATAGACTAAACAAAAGGAAATAAATCATGGAAATGAGGATGAAGAAGGCTTGAATAATCATTTCAGCTTTGGCCATTGGAGTGTTCATGGGCTTTCTCCTTTAAGGCACTTAAATAAACCTCATCTAGATGCTTAGAAACCCTCAGTTACCCTCAAGAATATTCTGTGAAATATGCCCTTGAAAAATGGCACATTTGGTAATATAGAGTCAGTTACATAGGTAGACTGGAACTTCCACGATGAGCTGGATTACCACTATGGAGATTTCTTGATGAAAGCAGTTTTCCTCCAACTTCAATGTGGACATGAATCACTCATAAGAATGTAGCTTCTAATAAGTTCTGAGGATCTGACATGCAGCACGGTGACTACGGTTAATAATACGGTATTGTGCGTTTGGAAGTTGCTAAGTAGATCTCAAGCACTCTCACCACACACACAAGAAGAGTTAACTATGTAATGTGATGGAGGTGTTGGTTATCTTGATCTTGGTAATCAGCAATGTATATGGATATCAACTCATCACACTGTACACTTTAAATATATACAATTATATTTGTCAATTACTCCACAATAAATTTGGGGAGAGGGAGAATGCAGCTTCTGATTTTTTTTCCTGGTGTGGGTCTTAGAGTCAAGTTTTTTCAGCTTTGAGGTATAAATGACAAAATTGTAAGATATTTAAAGTATACAACATTATGATTTGTTATACATATGCATTATGAAAAGATTCTCCCATCTAGTTAACATATTCATCACCTCACATATTTACTCCCACCCTTTTTTTGGTGAGAACATTTAAGTTCTACACTCCTAGCAAATTTCAATTATACAATAATGTTATCAACTATAATCATTATGTTTTGCACTAGATCCTCAGCAGAACTTATTCATCTTATAGCTGAAAGTTTGTCCCTTTTTATCAAATTCTCCACATTTCCCCCACCCTCCAAGCCCCTGGAAACTACTTTCTATTCTTTCTTTCTAGGAGTTTGACTTTTTTTTTTTTTTTTTAAGATTCCACATATAAATGGTATCAGGCCGTTTTTGTCTGGACTTGTTTTTGTCTGGATTATTTTACTTAGCATGATACCCTCCAGGTTCATCCATGTTCTTGCAAACAACAGGATTTCCTTCATTTTGAAGGCTGAATAATATCTCTGTATGCATGTATGTATATACAAATATATATGTATACACACACACACACACACACATTCTCTTGACCTATTCATTGATTGATAGACCCATAGGTTATTCTACACAGTGCCAACATGTCAACATTTTTAATAAACTTCCAGGGTTTATTAAAAAACCCTGCAGGTCCACAGATCATACTTTGGAGTAGCAAAGCTATATGGAAATTTCCTAGTGAACTTGTGGCCTGAGCTGTTATATCCAGCACTAACTTATCTTAACCCCCTTTGATGAGGAATTTCAGAGAACTCTAAAGTTGCTCTAGAATTTGAAATCTCTATGTCAATTAAGTTCAGAAATATTCTCTAAAATTCAGTCTATAGGCAATAGTAGTCACAAAGGTACTCTAAAAAACAACACATTAATCTTGCTTTTGGAAAGGCTAGCCTGTTCTAAGGACAAATACACAAAAGACAGAAAAGCTGTAAAAGATGGAGAGACTCTAACAGCATCTCCCAAATGTAAATGAATCATAATCTTCCCAGCACATTAATGCTTTCTTCTTATTAGGATGTGGGGCCCGTACAGACCTAATAACTCTGTCTGCGGAGAGGATCCTAGGAGGCACTAAGGCTGAGGAAGGAGACTGGCCATGGCAAGTCAGTCTACAGACGAATAATGTTCACCACTGCGGAGGCATCCTGATCAGTAGCATGTGGATCTTGACAGCAGCTCACTGCTTCAGAAGGTAAGGCTGTAGCTTATCTACCCACCTGGTAACAACTAGGAGAGACAGATACAGGACTCCACCCTGGACTGAACATGATTGGATTATGCTAGAAATAATTGCATGTGGAAAAAAATTAATGAGCCTTTTCTTCCTATTCATGATAGCAAAAACATTTTTTTTCCTCCTTCAGCTGGCTAAGTTAATACTATTTTTCTCTTTCAGGTAATAGTGTGCCATCATGGTAAAGAACAATGATCTATATGTAAGAGTGTTTAATTTAAATCCTAGCTATGAAAACTTGAGAAATTTACTGAACCTTTATAAGCCTTTTTTTTTTCCTAAATTAGGAAGATACTATTATCTGTGTCTTAGCCTTATTGATAGGATTAGATACACTAATGCAAACATGTTAAGTGTTAGCAAAATTAATTGCTGTAGGAAATTTGCACATTACATCATATAAGCTGATCAGCAGGCTCATGGCTGATCTGAGACTGCCTTATGCCATTAACTAATTCTTTCAAAACAATTATTGAGTATCTACTATGAGCACAGTATTATCACGGAAGGTAATTAAACACTGCCTATACTTTAAGTGAGCCTACATTCTAATGTTGGAGATAGACATACACAAAAATAATGATCAATAACAGTGAGTAGCATAAATAAAATGAATTTAAACAACTTCTAGAAAATTCTTCACTGATGTGACTAAAGGATAGTGCTAACATGAGGGTAATAAACTGCCAGTGGATAGTAGGATGCATAAACTTACTCATGATAGAAATTTAGACCTAGATGACTCAAATCTGTGAGGTTCAGACACACCTTATTATTGGAGCATCCTAGACCCTAACAGTTGCTGGGAATTAATCTCAAAACATTCACTAAGTGAAGACATCTAAACTCAAACATGCCTCTGACCATATCTACTCTTTTCTCAGACTCACTCAATATCCATAGTCTAAAATCCAACTTACTACACACCCATAGCCCTCCTATTGAAACAATCCAAATTTCTTTCTCAAAGCATGAACCTTGAGCTCCAGTCAGACTGCATTATTCTCTTCCCCTGGATTCTGCCTACTTTTTCAGGTTTAAGAGCATTGTGCGCTAGTCTTGTTAAACTTTACTCCCTCTTAATTTAATCGTTTTGTAACAGGCACTATATTATGCAGCAATACCCTCAAATCTGCAAAGGACTTCTTAGAAATAGTGAAGATTTTTCAGAATTCCAATACGAAGAAATGGAGGAAGGGATATTAACATTTTAGGGAGAAGAAGATTTAGAAAATGCTCTTAAACCTGAAAAATAGTAAGAGAATAATGCAATCTGGCTGGAGCTAAGGGTTCAATCTTTATTTCCACTTGAAAGGCCAAAGAAGAACTATGGAACTTATTGATTTTAATCACTTCTGAGTGTGGGAACCAGAAATGCAAATGCTTGGATTTAGTATAACAAAGGATGTAATACATAAACAGTCTGTATTCTAAGCCCTATGCAGACCCAACTACCAAAAGCTAAGTAAAGGATATCACTATAATGAAAGTCACCATTATAAATATCATCAATGTTTACCAAAGTAATTCATGATTTTAACTTTTTTTTTATTTATTTGGAGAGACAGAGAGTGAGCAGGGAAGGGGCAGAGAGATGGGGAGATAAAGAATCCCAAGCAGGCTCTGCGCTGTCAGCACAAATCCCACAGACGGTGAGATCACGACCTTAGCTGAGATCAAGAGCCAGACACTTAACTGAGCCACCGAGGCACCCCATAATTCATGATTTTAAATGCTTGGAACATCTTTGAATTATGCCTCCCCAATCCTTCTATTCACTACTAAATTGATCCAGGAAAGCTAACAAACTATGTGAACCTTATATTGGCACACTTCCAGTAGGCCTGATTGTCACTGAGAACCCATCAACGAGGATTTCTGGGGACACAGCCAGCCTTACATCAAGATATATAGATGTGATAAGGCCCTCCAAGAGTCCAAGAGAAGATTTTTGAGTTATCACTTCCCCTATGAAGTCTTCCCTGATGCTTTCTTCCTCCCCCATGGTACTCTCACAGAAATCTGCTCACTTATCTTTAGCAGTAGTCCCTGTGATTTATGATACTTAATTGTCTCATGTGGAGCTGCTCATGAACAGAGACCATAGTTATTTATATATTTTTAAGATTTTAAATTCCAGAAAGTTAGCATACAGTGTAATACTAGTTTCAGGTGTACAATATAGTGATTCAACACTTTCATACAACACCTGGTGCTTTTTAATCCTCATCATCTATTTAACCCATCCCCCCACCCACTTCCTCTCTGGTAACTATCAGTTTGTTCTCTATAGTTAAGCCTCTGTTTCTTAGATTGTTTGTTTTTCTCTCCTTTTTCCCCTTTGCTTGTTTGTTTTGCTTCTTAAATTCCACATATAAGTGAAATCATATAGTGTTTGTCTTTCTCTGACTGACTTATTTCAATTAGCATAATACTCTCTAGCTCTATTCACATCATTGCAAAGGGCAAGATTTCATTCTTTTTATGGCTAATATTCTAGTGTGTGTGTGTGTGTGTGTGTGTGTGTGTGTGTGTGTGCGTACCACCTCTTCTTTATCCATTCATCAGTTGATGGACACTTGGGCTTTTTCCACAATTTGGATATTGTAGATAATGCTACTATAAACATTAGGGTGCATGTATCCCTTTGAATTAGTATTTTTGTACTCTTTGGGTAAATACCTGGTAATGTGATTGCTAGATCATAGGATAGTCCTATTTTTTAAAATTTTTTTAATGTTTATTTATTTTTGAGAGGAGAGAGACAAAGTATGAGAGGGGGAGGAGCAGAGAGAGAGGGAGACACAGAATCTGATGCAAGCCCCAGGCTCTGAGCTGTCAGTACAGAACTTGCAATAGGGCTTGAACTCATGAACCTTGAGATCATAACATGAACCAAAGTAGGATGCTTAACCAATTGAGCCATCCAGGTGCCCCAGGGTAATCCTATTCTTTAACTTTTTGAGGAAACCAGAGTAGCTGCACTAGTTTGTATTCCCACCAACAATGCAAGAGGGTTCCCCTTTCTGCATATCCTCACCAACACCTGTTTCTTGTGTTGTTGATTTTAGCCATTCTGACAGGTGTGAGGTGGTATCTTAGAGTAGTTTTGATTTGTATTTCCCTGATGATCAGTGATGTTGAGCATCTTTTCACGTGTCTGCTGAATGTATGTCTTCTTCAGAAAAATGTTCATGTCTTCTCCTCATTTTTTAATTGGATTATTTGTTTTTTGGGTGTTGAGATTTATTAGTTCTTTATATGTTTGGGGTAATAAACCTTCTACACTTTATCAAATATATCATTTGCAGATATCTTCTCCCATTCTGAAGGTTGCCTTTTAGCTTTGTTGATTGTTTCCTTCACTGTGCAGAAGTAATCCCAATAGTTTGTTTTTGCTTTTGTTTCCCTTGCCTCAGGAAACATGTCTAGAAAGAAGTTGCTATGGCTGATATCAAAGAAGTTACCACCTGAGTTCTCTTCTATATTTCCTGGACATATAATTTTTATTTCTGTATCACCTATATCTAAATTCCACAAAACTCTTAAATTGTTGTTGTGTGGATACATTTTATTTTTATTCAAGCTTAGGAGCAACAGTGAGTTAATCAACTCTTCAATTCGCAGACCCTTTAGACAAATTATCATTCATTTACTAACTATGTAATCCAGAAAATATATACCAAAGAGATATTGATCAAATAGTTGCTAGCCGGGAAAGGGATGGCAAATGCAAAAATCAAATATTTGAAATGCTCATAAATTCACTCTTCAAAACACATTCTCATATTTTTTTAGCTACCCTAATCCTCGTCAGTGGACTGTCACTTTCGGTGTTTCAACAACATTTCCTAAACAGAGAAGAGGAGTAAGGACTATTTTAATCCATAGCAATTATAACCCTGCAACTCATGAAAATGATATTGCAGCTATACAACTTGACAGAGGCATCGCCTTTACCAAAGATATCCATAGGGTGTGTCTCCCGGAGGCTGCCCAGAATATTCCGCCTGGGTCTACTGCTTATGTAACAGGATGGGGATCTCAAGAATATGGCGGTAAGTGTCTCAGGAAAAATCAAACAACAACAACAACAACAACAACAACAAAATCTCCTGGGACTTGCTGTTATGTAATTTAATTAGGGAACACCTGAAGGACATGTTCTGTGGAAGGAACGATCCCATATTCTGATGAGTCCAACCTCTAGTTATTACTACATATCCTCAGCAAAGCAAAGCAGTGTCCCTAGAAATCATGGGGGATTCTCAAACATAGTAATAGGGAAACGTAAAATAAAAGTGGTGAAGAAACATGAGTTCTTCAATGAACCAGAGACTCTATAGGTCTCAAATGTCTCTCATATAAAGAAAATTTTTAATTTTGAAAAGAAGATTTTGATAGGTATTCTCTAAGGGTTTTAACACCCTCTAAGGCGTTAACAATCATTAAGGTATTCTGAGATGAAATGAATTCTACCTCTAGAGCAAGAAACTCTACATACATAAGCATTGCTCACTCTTTGTTTATTGAATGAATAATGAGGGCAATGTAAAAGAACAAATAGGGCCATGGTGAAGAGAATATCAACCAGGGCGTGGAAGGACATAGCATTAACAATTTCCACATGGTTCAGCTCATGCTGTAGATTGTATCTCCAACAAATAATATGAAGACTTAATTGTCCTAGAAAATACCTCATTGCGTTTTCACCACTGAAAGTAATTTGGTGTAATAGATAAAATGGTGCCAATCATAAAACTGGCAGTGCCATTCTGAAGGAACATCAATACAAGTAAAATAAATTATTTCTTTAGCCTTGAAACCAGACTGGTTTCTCTTTCATTGGTAAATTAAAGTTTACTCAATATGTAATTTTCCAATTCAAAGTCAGTCAGTGAATAACTTAAATGCTGCTAGTCAATATTAAAATAGCAGATATGTTTTGCTCTTAAGGTCCAAGGGGCACTGCATCACAAAGTAAGGGTAAAAAAATAAAATTGATCTGTGTAGAGGGTTTATTCTTCTCTACTATGGGCATCTTTGCTGAAAAGAAACTCCCAATATACCTTCCATAGCCTGCTTTGCTAAATAAGATACAGTGTTTTGGAGTCCAGTTATTCCTTCCCATGTTTGACATAGAATCATTAATTTACCCATTCCATTTCTGCTTTATACTTCACAGGTAGCACAGTTTCAGATCTACAGCAAGCACGGGTCAGAATAATAAGTAATGATGCGTGTAATGCACCAACTAGTTATAATGGAGCTGTTTTGTCAGGAATGCTATGTGCTGGACTACCTCAAGGTGGAGTGGATGCATGCCGAGTAAGTTCAAAATAATGTTATCATGTCATCATCCAAGTTCATAAGCACTTACTGGCATGTGATACTGTGATAAGCATAGAGGTAACATAATTAGAATACACAGCCCTGATCCTCCAAAAAATTGTTATATAGATTTTACAGTTAAAATTCTCTTATGAAATTGATCCAATGTTAATTTTAAGAACTTTCTTTGTGATTTTTTTTTTTTAAGTTTATTTATTTTTTGGGGGACAGAGAGAGACAGAGCATGAACGGGGGAGGGGCAGAGAGAGAGGGAGACACAGAATCGGAAACTGGCTCCAGGCTCCGAGCCGTCAGCCCAGAGCCTGACGCGGGGCTCGAACTCACGGACCGCGAGATCATGACCTGGCCGAAGTCGGACGCTTAACCGACTGCGCCACCCAGGCGCCCCTGTGATTTTTAATATAAATAACACCTGAATATCAGCACCCTGAAGATAAAAAATGTACCCAAAAAGCTTAGTTATTTCAGTCACAACAGTTTCTATTATTGTAAAACAGCACAAATGAGGGAGGGGGGAACTATTTAGATCGGTCCTGTCTTTTTTAACCAAACATAAAAATGAAAATAACTATGAAATTCTTACTTTAAAATAATTACAATAGGATTTTAATGCTAACATTTTTAATTAAATTATCTAAGCAATTAATGTGGTTATATCCTTTAATAGATTTTGATCCTATGTCTGAAATCCAACCTCATATAGTAACAGCAATAACTACTTAGTATCCAAAATTACATTTCTGGAATTAAGAAAAATTAATCTTTTCTTAGGGAATCTGCTGCTGTTTTGGGGGTGGGGGGAAATTGTATGCAGAAAAATCAAGTTTATTCTTTCCTCAAACAATGCTGACAGTTTTTTATTTCAATTTTTTTATTTCACTTTTTTATTTCAACTTAAATTCTAATTAACATATATGGTAAAATTGGTTTCAGGTGTAGAATTAAGTGACTTATCGCTTACAGACAACACCCAGTGCTTACCACAAGTGCCCTCCTTAGTACCTATCACCCATCTAGCACATCCCCCACCCACCTCCCTCCATCAAACCTCAGTTTGTTCTCTATCTTTAAGAGTCTCTTATGGTTTGCATACATTACTGACTTTTATATTTTAGTTCTCACATTCTTGAAAAAATGGGTAAGAAGTAGCTCTTCCACAGTTTTTTTCACATTTTGGGCATTTTCCCCTAAATGAAACATTTTTATTGACCACAAGTTGTGTATCAATGGAGAGAAACTGTTTATCAGTTTTCAAGAAACCATTAATCACCCATTAGCCCTTTGTTCCCTTTAAGTGGAGATGTCTTTGTGATAGGAAACACTTCTTGTTCCACTTCCTATTTTTTTTATTGCTAGTTCTGTAACAACAAATTCTCAAACTTCATAGTTTTCAAAAAAATTCACCAAATAAGTAACACACATCTACACTGACAATTCAGCATTAATTAGAACCGACTTAGGGAAACACATGAAATATAAAAGGGCATTACTCATGCCTTACTCAAAATGCCCCTTTCCTTCTGCATACACAATTTCCACTCTTCCCCTCAAGCCCGGATCAAGTCATCATGAAATTCCTCCTATGTGTTCCACTCTGGACCTCACTAATTTTCAGCTGAAATACTACAATACATAGAGTTTGTGCATCAGAAAGAACTAGCACTTTACAAAAGAGATTATGAGATCATACTTGTTTCAGTTCATTTATTCATAGAAATTGTATGTTTTCTGTGCACCAGATACAGTGCTAGCACAACTATGTGTTCCCTGCACTCATCAAGGCTATAGTCTAGAAGAGGGAACACAAGTTAAAATGCCTGCACAACCAGGCAGTGAAGCTGTCCAGATACAGGATAAATTACATGTCTCTCTTAGTTTAACATCTGCTCGTCCACTCTTAGATATTATGCAGAGAAATTCCTTACTAGAAAGAATAGCAGCAGAAGCATGATGAAAAAGAACTGGGTAGCTGGAGCACGAACACACAACCTGAAGGAGGCAGGTGCCAATCAGCTGCATGCAGTGCTTGCCATGCGATTGGTGATTCACACACTGACCCTTCTCCCCATCTAAACCAGTAATTAGAAGAGCTAGCTACAAAGAGCAGTCAAATGAATAGCAAACCATTCTAAAAGCACACTTGATAATAGTTGGCTTTTATTAGTAGTACAGACTGTATGCCAGGCTATACTGGAAGTGTTACATGTATAAAACTCATTTAAACATATAGAAACATTACTCATAGATGAGGAAACTGAGATCAGAAAAGCTATTAAATACTTTACTGAAGGTCATATGGCTGAGAAGTGGAGAATTCTTCTTACCTAGTCTATCTAACTCCAGAACCCACAGACTCAATCTATCATGCAGCATGTAAAATGGACTAAATTTGTCTCCCCAGCTAGATTATTGCATGTACAAATATTTGTTGGTTGGGTTATTATAATTGGCCAGTATTTCATAAGGAGTGTTTTACTCATTGTCTTATAAATTTCTTTGTGATTATTCACCAAAGAATACTTTTTGATGATATATTATTATGCATCAGACACCATGCAGGTACTATGAATAGGAAGATAAATGAAACTTCATCCATTCAACAAATATTTGCTTAGCATCTCCTGTGAGTTAGAAGCTTAGGATATAGCAGGGTCCAGAATAAGTATGCCTTCCCTGGCAGACCTTACAGAATAACCAGAAAAACAGACAATGAATAAGTATACTAAATGCTGTGAGTTTTGCAGCAATGTGCGGCTGTCACAAGGGGAATTGGTGCAAGGAAGTAAGTTCAAACAGGCATACAATGTGTTTGCATAAAATAATATAGAAGTGGTGAAAGAGATACACACAAGATGTGGAACACAGGAAGTAAAAAACCAACCCAACCCAAAGCTAGAAGGGGTGGCGGTGGGAAAGAAGGCACAGCCCTGTGAAAGCTTCCTGGAGGAGGTAAAGTCTGGGGTGGGAAGCAGTCCACCAAGTGACTGAGGACAGTCTGGGAAACATGCACCTCATCTTCTCACACCTGAGGAAGGAACCGTGTGTGTTCTTAAAGGATTTTGGTTAACTTTCACATGAAATTGGTACACTATTTCAACTTGCTGTAACATTTCAACAGGAAATGTCAGATTATTTTTATTGTCATACTGAGTGTGACTTCTACTGACAGAAATAAACTCCTTAATACTTCAGGGTGGTCTCACACTTAAATTCAATCATTGTGTTTCTTTCAGGGTGACTCTGGTGGCCCACTAGTTCAAGAGGACTCACGGCGGCTTTGGTTCCTTGTGGGGATAGTAAGCTGGGGGGATCAATGTGGTCTGCCAGATAAGCCAGGAGTATATACGCGAGTGACAGCCTACCGTGCTTGGATAACCGAAAAAACTGGGGTCTAGAGCAATAAAGGCATCTCTGTGGCAAAGTCTGTATGCAGGTGTATGTCTAAAATTCCAAAACCTTGCCTTTCAGCTGCAAAAGAACCCGAAGTTGCCCTATTTTAACCTCCGGTCACATAAATATCGTTTCGCAAACACAATTTGTTCTTTATTACTACAGATTTTGTTTTCTCAAGAAAGCTATATGAATGTTGCATAGTATTGTGGCTGTGTGCCAGGGGAAACATGTAAACTAGTTACAGAGGTAACAATTTTATTACAGTTGTGATAAGAGCTCATAGTGAGAAAAACAGGTACCCTGAGAGAAGATATTAGAGGAATCTGGACAAGTCTGCAGCATTGGAGGAGTCTTCCCTGAAAAGTCTCACTGACGCTGATAATGGTAGAATAATAGTCAAGGCAGCAAGAATAGCATGAGGAAATAAAAATCCTATTTATTTGAAATTTCTGGTTACTCAATAGGCGGTGTAAGTCCTAAAATTAAATATGTGAAGTCACTGTACAGCAATCTTAATTACCCTATAAGAACACACTCCCAAAGAAACTGAGGAATTTCAGGTATTTAAGATCAAAGCTAAAATAGTCACTGCTCAACTGAGACCCAAAGAATTATAATTTTTATGATGAATTTTATTAAAAATATCTTGGGGCGCTTGGGTGGCTCAGTCAGTTAAGTGCCTGACTATTGGTTTCAGCTCAGGTTATGATCTCCACACTTCGTTGAGATCAAGCCCTGCATCAGGCTCTAAGTTGACAATGTGGAGACTGCTTGGGATTCTCTCTGTTTTTCTCCACCCCTCCCCACTCTCTTTCTCAAAATAAATAAATAAACTTTAAAAATATCTCTCATCTATGTGAAAGAGAGAATTTACTTCCTCTGTAAACTGATGAAATACACCTGTGCAACCTTCTTAAGTAACTTCCAACTATACAGTGCTTTTGAACAACTAAGTAGGAATAATCTTAAGAACTAAAGATCACCCCAGTGGTGGTCATTTTTGAGAATATAAGGACCCTCAATAGCTAAATCCAAGTAATGAATTTAAAGTCACATGTGAAGTTATTTTGCAAAGAGAAGGGTTAAACAGTTTAATTTCAATAAAACTGTCTTGGGGTGCCTGGGTGGCTCAGTCGGTTGAGCGTCCGACTTTGGCTCAGGTCATGATCTCATGGTCTGTGGGTTCTAGCCCTGCGTCGGGCTCTGTGCTGAGGCTCAAAGCCTGTGCTCAGAGCCTGGAGCCTGCTTCAGATTCTGTGTCTCCCTCTCTCTCTGAGCCTCCCCCGTTCATGCTCTGCCTCTCTCTGTGTCAAAAATAAACAAACATTAAAAAAAATTAAAAAAATAAAACTGTTTTAGAAAAGAAATGCCTCTCTCCTTTTTTTCTCCCTTTCTCTTCCTTACACACACATTACCAATGAATGTAAATAAAATCCATTAAAATTTAATGGCACAGTAATTTATGTAGTTTGAATCATGAATGTAACTGAATTTTTATGGGATCCTGACATTAATTAAAGCTTGGTTACGCATGACCATCTATGTGTCAGGGCTTCCTCCTTCTAAAAGCTAACTCACAACACCTGGGCATCAGAACTACAACATGCATTGTGATAAAAACTTCTTGTATTTCCTCAGGTAAATTGTGAAGAGACCTACAGTGGAGTCATTTACTTTTAAGAAAAAGAAGTTGAAAATTTAACTAACTTGGTGAAATGTGCAAATTATTGATACATGTCATTTCAAATAAACTCTTTTAAAACTATTTCCCTGCCTAAGAATTTATGGAAGTTATGATTTATGAATGGCAATCCAACCATTTATTTAATTGGTTCTCCAACAAGAGAATTGCCAAGCCGACTCTAAAGGCTTGGTACTTTCTGCTGCCTTTTAATCAAGCTCTATAACTGAGGCAAGCGTCCAGCCTGACACTCCCTGGCTTCACCTGGTGAGGACAATGTTAAATTGGTAACTTAGTGTAAGCCTCAAGGGGAGCATGTTTTTGTGTATAGGTGTGTTGGTGTGTACATGTTTGTGTGTGTGTGTGTGTGTGTACATGCCCCCACATATTCATAAACATTTTTATTTATTCCTATGTATTGAAAGCTATATAAAGTACTTATTTAGCAGAAAACAGAACAAATTCAATTTATTGAAAATAAAATATTATTTAGCAAATATGTTTATTTATAAGAGAAGGAATATCTGAGGACCTTCTTTATTTATTTTTAACATACTAATGGGTTCCATGTTACTGACAGCTAAGTAACTCCATGAAAGCAATTTTAATATTTATGGGAGGTCCTAGAAAATTCAGGGGAAATATTTTATAATATCAAAAGGGAGTCTTCCAGAGTACCACTTTGCCATGAATAATAATTACTCTCGTTTAAATGGGAATGGAACAAAGAACTTCTTAGATTATTTATCTAAATCTGTCATAGATTCTAATTTACACAATTCAATTTCTATTTTCCAGTTTGCTAAACATTAAATGGTTCAAACAGATCCAAAATAGTTGTTTTCTTTCCATTTTTCATATGTCTATGTAATCCAAATCTCAAAACACAGCCCTTTTCATTTCTAATCAATCAGTTTGATTAATCTCCTACGGGGAAAACAGATCTTTTCCCTGCATATTTCAAGTGATTCATTTCTATAAGCATCAGTTGTCTTTTTAAGGACAGGTCCCTTGTCAAGGGAGATACTTAAGCAAAATCTGGATGATCAGCTGCAGAAATGTTTTAAAGGATTTCTGCAAAAGGTCAGGCTTAAAAATAGATTATTTCCATGGTCCCCTCCAGGCTAAGATTCTACTCACAATTAGGAAATAGTTTGGGGGAAGCATAAGATCTCTGAGAGAGAGAGGAATTTCAGAGTACTGGGACATTGTTTAAGCTGGTGCACAACGATAAAACATACATCATCTAGAGTAAATAAATCAAACTGATCGAAATTCAAATAAAGTAGAAATCCATTTTGGAGGGGGAAAAAAAAGCAACTGAATGAAACTGAGGAATTCAAAAAGCAAACAGAACTCTCAGGGCGTTTTCCAGGGTGGCCTCTACGTTTAACCTCCAATTATACAAATTAGACTGAAAGTACTAATGCAAGAAAAATCAGGGAATACAGGGGCGCCTGGGTGGCTCAGTCGGTTAAGCGTCCGACTTCAGCTCAGGTCACGAGCTCGAGGTCCGTGAGTTCGAGCCCCGAGTCAGGCTCTGGGCTGATGGCTCAGAGCCTGGAGCCTGCTTCCGATTCTGTGTCTCCCTCTCTCTCTGTCCCTCCCCCGTTCATGCTCTGTCTCTGTCTCAAAAATAAGTAAACATTAAAAAAAAAAATCAGGGAATACATTAATAAAAGGGTTTTTCCCTACAAAATTCATCCATCTAACCAGTCATTCATTGTTTTACCTATCATTTGTTTATCAATAGCTTTTGAGCACTTATAATGTGCCAAGCTTTATTCTGATCTAGTCAAGGCAACTTCTAGGAAAGAACAAGCCTGGCAGAGAAACAAGCAAGTATAACTTGCCCTGAGATGACAAGTTTGTGAGTTCCAGGAACAGTAAGAAGTCAATGTGGTTGGAGTAAAAATACTGAAGAAAAACATGTGTTAGAGGAGGTTGAAGAAATAGGTACATGGGCCAAAGAAGTTTTGATTTTATTCTAAATTTGAGGGCAAGATTTTGGAGGAGAATCACAACACCTGAGTTTCAGAACAACTACATTCACTGTGATGAAATCTTGTACTTCCTCATGTAAGTTGTGAAGTGACCTACGCTGAAGTCATTTACTTCATGGAAAAGAAGTGCAAATTTAACGAACTTGGTGAAATATATACACAAATTGTTGGTATACCTTATAACAAATAAACTCCTTTAAAATCATTTCCCTGCCTGAGTATTTATGAACATTATGATTTATAAAAAAAAATCTAAAACAATTGACGTAATTGCTTCTCCAAAAAGAGGACTGCCAAGTAGACTCTAAAGGCTTTGCACTTTCTGCTGCCTTATATGATCAATTTTCTGTTTCCTAAAGATTAATATGACTACTCTAAGAGAAAAAACTACAATACAAAAGTAGAAGGGAGAGGAGTCAGAAGACTATTGCAGGAACCCAGGAAAATGATGGGACTGACTTGGATTGAGGAGCTAATAGTGAAGATGGTGAAAAATACTTGAATTCAGGAGATATTTGCAGAAAAAAACAGCAGAAATTTCCGATAGACTAGATTTAGGGGCTGAGGGTAAGGGAGAAATCAAGGTTGACTCAAATTTTGAGCCTGAACAACTGAAAGGAAAATTTGGGAAGGGGATCCAGTTTGAGGATGGGGAATCAAGAGTTTCTTTCTGAATCTGTTACATTTGAAATGTACAAGCAATCAGGTCAGGAAAACAACTGTAAATTCATATCTGTCGCTCAGAGAAGGGATTGAACTGCAAATAGGAATTTGATGGCATTTACACTTTCAGGCAAGTAGAAGCAAAAGCCATTTTGCATGACTAAAAGAGAGAATGGGAAATACATCTTTTAGAAAATAAGGAAATGTCTGATGACCTCTATAAATATCCTGATGTCTGAAGATGAAAAAAGTTATTTTAGTATCGCACAAAAAAGACTTAAAGAAAAAATGTGTTCAATTTGATTTTATTAAAATTAAGAAATTTTATTATTCAAAAGACCCTATTAAAGAATAAAAAGGGGAAATGACAGAATGAGGGAAGATACTTACAATACACGTAACTAAACTGGTTAATACCTAAAATGCATAGGGAATTGTTACAAATCAATAAGGAAAATATAGGTAACTTGGTAAAAAAAAAATGGACAAAAGATTAGAACAGGTACATCAGAAAAAAGAAATCTGAATGGCCAATAAATACAATAAAAGGGGCTCAACCTCATTAGAAATAAAGAAAATAAAAAATAAAAGCATTATACCACAACTACACACCAATAGACAAAAATTGAAAGTCTGATAATATCAAGAACTGGCAAGGATGGAGTGGAGTAAATTGCTTTAATAAACTTGGGGAACTAGCAATTCCACTCCAAAGTGAATACACTAGAAATGGGCCCACGTGAGCAGGAATATACAAAGCAGCATTACTCATAACAGCCAAAATAGTGACAACAAAACGACCATCAACAGTAGACTGGATAAGTAAATTCTGTTATATTCACACAAGGGATTGTCACAGACTCTGGGTCTAGAGTTCTCTCTTGTCTAGCAAGAAAGCAGGACCCAAGATTAAAATGTCAGAGATGGCTAATGTCCAGGAGAAGACAAGAGCCCCAATTAAGGGTCCTTGCTCCATTTTTATTAGGATCAGAAGGCTTACAAACATGGTGATGGACGTGCACAAAGAGACAGTGAAACTGTGAACATTAACTCATGGACGTGAAGGAAAGGGGGTTTTGAAGTGACCTACCCCCAGGTTAGGGGGTTTGGGTTTAATACAAAAGAAAATCCTGGTGCTGGGCAGTTGGGTGGTAAGCTTGTTCACAGCAGACACCAGGCACCACGTCTGTTTACCTAAACTGCTGGGGCAAGAAAGACAGAACCTGTTCCATCAGAGTCAATAAGGCACCTTTCTTTTGCTAACTAGCTCCTCTTTGGGCAACTCTGCCCTGCAGCAGTCTAGAGCCCTATTTACTTGTTTACCTAATTTGGTCCTTCCCTCCTGTGAAAGCAGCTTTCTGCTACAGTACTAAATTGGGGGGCGTTTCCTCCCTGAATACCTAATCTTTACCTCATATACCTTTGTTCTATATTGGGGCCTTTGCCCCACCCTCTCTATACCTATTTACTTAATCTTGTTTACCCAAACTTGGGTGTAAGCATCCTATGGCTTTCTAATTCTTTATGCCTTGTTAACCCATCAGTGCAGGCTCAGGGAATTCCTAAACTTATTCCCCACAATGGATGATCATACAGCCACAAATATGAATAAACTAGAGCCACATTTAACGAAGTTGAACCTTAAAAACACAAAGTTAAACAAAAGAAACCAGCTGTTAAAAAATACATACTACTCCATTGATAGGTTTTTAAACTATATTGTTTAAGAATATATTTTACTCATGAAAAACTATTTTCAAAAAAGCAAGACATCTATTACCAAAAAATATAAAACAATATTTACCTTTAGGGGACAGGGTAGAACTGTACCTAAGAAAAGCAAGGCAGAGAGCTGCTGGTTGGTTAGCACACCTATATGGATATTTGCTTTATGGTAAGTCATTAAGTTGTACATTTATGTTTTATGTGCTTTCCTGTATGTATATTATTTTTTTCATCTCTGATAAAGAACAGTTATCAGCATCCTCAGGCATAGTGAGGGAAAACAAAAATTCTCAGGTCATTCAGAAAAGAGCCCTTGAAGGAAATATATAAAACTGTTTAAAAAGTATATATCATTGTAGATAGCAGAAAAAGCATTTTCCTATTCATGATCCACATTAATATTTTGATATTGCTTTCATTTGAATTTTTATAGATCTAGCAGGATTGACTATCAATGTTAACATTGTAAAGAAACATTTCTAGTGTGCATGGTACTATTTCTTATGCAATTAGGAATTTTCCTAATATATAAATTTGGGGATAAAATTAAAAAAATATATAATCTCATTTTTTAATAAGACAAGCTCAAATGATTCAGAGATTGTTAAATAATTGCATTTGCAATAATAAAAAAGTAAAACTGTTTTAAGTTTAAAAAGCCTGTATTTTTTTCTATGTGTTTGTAAATAGAATATTTGTAATAGTCCTTAGAAAAGTATTTTTAGTGATTTATTGACCCCAAGTTTTTCTTGTTGGTAATTTTCTACCTTACCATTTTTAGTCTTCTCTTAAAAAAGTTTACAAAATCAGAAAGAGCATTTTATAGCCTTTATCATTTTCAGGGCTTTCATAGAAAAAGTCTTGAAATCAGCATCCTTTAATATTCTAACCATTTCCATTTTAATGGTTATTTCAATTTATTTTCCTGCTTTTGTTCTACCAGTCAAGGAAAATGGTCAGTGTTTCCCATCAATCTTTACTTGATTTGCAACAGGGAAAGAAACTATCAAATATAGTAGCTGAGTCTGACTTTAAGACACTAATATATGCTCAGAAGAGATAAATTCAGTAAGTCATAGCTATATATTTAGATGTTTGTACTCATGGCAGGGAAAATCGCCTAAACCTGTTTCATCTAACTTTCTAAACTATCATAAACTTATAATTTTTAACAGTAGTTTTCATTGCAGGAATCCAAACTAAAGAGAAGCTTTATTGTGGTAGAGTCTTATGTATACATTTTTATTTTTATTTTTTTAATTTTTAACGTTTATTTATTTTTGAGACAAAGACAGAGCATGAAGGGGGGAGGGTCAGAGAGGGGGAGACACAGAATCTGAAACAGGCTCCAGGCTCTGAGCTGTCAGCACAGAGCCCGAGGCGGGGCTTGAACTCACGGACCATGAGACCATGACCTGAGCCGAAGTCAGCCATTCAACCGACTGAGCCACCCAGGTGCCCCTTATATATACATTTTTAGATGACAACAATATAAGATAAATTTGATAAACAGCAGTGATACTATTAGTCTAACTATTATGGTCCAACGTTGGATATTAGACATTATCAGACATTTTTGCATATTGTTATTTTTAGAAAAAGATAAGGAAATAAATTCAACCCATAGGATGATCTGATGGTCACATTAAGTTGAAGAAGCAGGGGTTCAAACTCCAGATAAAATGTCAGAAGTCAATTGAAGTGACCAAGCCCACACAGTAGGAAAAGGCAGGGACTGCTCAACTGTTGGTTCTGTGACTCAGACCAATGCTCTCCATCTGTGTGCACCACCTCTCACCATCCACTTACACTATTCTTCCACTCACATTGGTCTACTAAAGGACCATGGTAGGTCATAGGCAGTGTTTCCATTTCCTTATCTGTAAGGCTTCAACAATAATTTTCCCTACTTCATAGCATTTTACTTCGGGTAAACTGAGCGTTTTAATAAATTGTATGAAACAGACCATATAAAACTTACTAAGAAAAAAAGATTTAAAAATAGAGTGAAAAATAACTCTGAGCCAAAAAGAAATTTTTAAGTGGGAATTCTTGCTCTAAAGTTATACAATCAAGTAATACATTGCACCACCAGCTATATATTTTAAAAAACTATTTTTTATTAATCCTTGATTTTAATTTTAAGCAAGACATCTTTTTCTAAAGATCTAATCACACTCAAAAAAGAAATGTCCTTCTTTAGCAGGAAGTGCAAAATCCTTTTACTTTTGCAGTTTCTAATCCTATTAGGTGAAAGATTTCAGTTCCCTCCAGTATGGTTGGGTAATTAAATAAAGGCTATCTCTTTTTGAGCAGATTGCATTGAGCTCCTTTTCAGAATTCATGCCAGACAAAACCAGGAAAAATTAAAGTGTGAAAGCTTCAACGTTCACACTCTACTGTTACCAACCATTTACATTTTCTCATTAAGTGAAATTAACGTTAAATCTCCCCTTTTACACACACAGATCAGGCAAAGTGCTTTCCTTAAGTTAGTGTGGAAGAAAATAAGTTCTCATAAAAATACCTTCTGGATCGCTTTCTTTTATTAAAGAAATAAAGCCACAAATATTATGAAATGAGCTTCTGTTACATTACAATACTCATTTGGGTAGAATTCATGAAGTAAAGACAATTTCTCTGAATTCTAACATAAATATATTGGAAGTGTGGTCGTTAACATATTAGGCCTGCCCTATCACTAAAGCCTATAGATGATCCAAAAGGGCCTCGATTCTGTTAAAACTTGCTCCAGATAAAAGTTTTATAAAGACAGCTGTTTTTACTGGCAGTAGTTTTGTAAGGAAATTCCCACATAAGCAGATTTGCTGGGTTACCCCAGTTAAACACATGTATTCACAGTCTTGACCAATTTTGAGGTTATGCTTCAGCTAAGAAAATTTATTTTATTCTAGAATTCACACATATTTCTCACTAGCTGTTCTACTTCGTTAGAGGCATTTGTCTGTGATAAGTAGAAATGATAGGAGCAAAAATTCATTTTTTTCCAGGAATTTTTTGGAAAATAATGTATGACAATGGAACAAGCAAAGGGGACTGATACTCTACTCATTGGAAGGATGAACTGAAATAATAAGAGTAATGGTAACAGTGGTAGTTATAATAGCTGATTTTGCTTCCATAGCTGATGTAGCAGTTGGTAGCTACTCCCATCTACTAACCACCAGGTCTCATATATAATAAACCCAGGAGAGGTATTATTATTACAACTGTGTATAAGAAGCTAAGGTTCAGAGAAGTTCAGTAAAATGTCTGAGATCACAGAACTGTTATATTGCAGAGTTAGGATCTCAAGGCAGTTTTTCAGATTCTAAAGCCTATATATTTATCCTTTAGAAACTAATCATTAGCATGATTTGAATTTCACGTTATTTTTATTTTCCAAACTCTGATTTTTAACCTAGGAATCAGAATATCTAAATACAATTTCCTCTACACTGTGATAGTCATCTTCTCACCAGTGCCCTCCACATTATGAGAGTCACCACGTTTTGATAATTTAGATTTTTCTGAAGTTTTTATGTATTCACATCCGTTATCATCAACAAACATACCCTAGCTGTAATTCACATTGGTACCTTCAAAATCATTACACCCAGAAGGTTTAGCGAATTTCTTTGTTCTTCCTCATGTGTCTCTAAACATATTCTCACTCTCAGTGTGATGATATAACACATATGCCTCTTTCTGGAACCATGCAGCTTCCATCTATAAGCATCCATTAAAGCTGGCCCGTTTTCCTCTTTCCCAGGCTCAAATATGCCCACAGTGCCCTTGAAGCCATTCATAAGCCTCACCACTATGACACCTATCTTCACATGGAGGCCACAAATCTCTGGAGATTACCCTAAACTTCTAACCCTTGTGAATGATGGCGATGTCTGTGCAGGGGCAGAAAGAGTAGCTTCTCAGTCTTCCCCCAATCCTGTGTCACACTTCTTCATAACAGAGGATTCTCTGATGGGGTCCAGAGTCTCAAGAGATAGCTCTTCAACTTTCATTCAGCTTTTATTAATCACCCGTTCCTTAAAATTTCCCCAACTCATTATATCAAAATGTTCTGTTCAGGACCTTGACTTCTCTAAGAAATGACAGTCCTGGGGACCTAAAGCTTCCCCTGAACTCCCTCTGGGCACTGCCTCCAATAAACTCCCCTCTCTAAAAGAAAGAAAACTAAAGCTTCCATACATATCAATACAATGAAAACAGATGGTGAGAGGGAATCCAGGATGAAGGTATGAGGGGTGTTCGTAAAAGCTTCAGGGCTTCAGGTTAAGTCAGCTAGAAGTAGTGTTCTATTATAGTTTTAAACTACTCTATCTTCCTCTGCACATGTAGTTGACTGAATCACACTTTATCTGTAATTTCTAAACTTCTTTTCTAGTTCTAATGATGTCCTAACTCCATACCATTTACACTTATCATGGGCCACCTGAAAAATCCTGCTCTTGCTTTTCTTGTTTAGATTTATGCATTTTTCATGGAGTGATTTCACTAACATTTTGTTTATACTGAATGGTCTTAGGATTCAACACTGTTTCTTTTTGACCTTAGATATATCACTTTCTCTCTACTTTTGAGAGTCAGAGCCATTTAATAAGGTACAAATTTTAATGAACTGCTAAAATCATACACATAGGGGTGCCTGGGTGGCTCAGTCGGTTGAGCGTCTGACTTCAGCTCAGGTTGTGGTCTCGCAGTTTGTGAGTTCAAGCCCCACGTTGGCTCTGTGCTTACAAACAGCTCAGAGCCTGGAGTCTGCTTCAGATTCTGTTGTCTCCCTCTCTCTCCCCCTCCCCTGCTCATGCTTTGTCTCTCTCTGTATCTCAAAAATAAATAAATGTTAAAAAAAATTATTTTTAAAATAAAAAAATAAAATCATATACAATAAAGATTATTTTTAAGAAATCAACTCTAGCTCCAAAGATAGGTGTATACCACCCATTTGGACTAATTGAAAAAAAAAAAAAACTTTAAAATTATTCTCTGATGTTATAATCTATATAATTATATTATTCTGGTAAAAAAAAAAGATATCTTATTTGGTTTATAGCACTTCTCAGAATGTGGACACTTTGCTCTTCTAAAATCTGAAGCTTTTACGACCCCTTCTCTAAAACTTTTCTGTATACACTTCTCAAATTTGTTTTATATAAATTGCCCGTAACTTCATTTTTTTTTTTCTTTTCTCAACCTTGGCTCAGGAAACATTGGTTACAGCACAAACTGTCCTTAATTTTATGGTAACATTTATCCAATTCAGAGATTAAAATCAAGACTTCCTTTCTTCTCCACTGATTCTGAGACCCAGAGGTAAATGTGACTTTCATTTTTTCATATAATCTGGGGGATAAATGCCAACATAGAGATACAGTATTGTAGGGTTCTGCTCACTGGTAACATTAAGAAAATTAGAGGGGCGTGTGGGTGGCTGAGTTAAGCACCTAACTCTTGGTTTCACCTTAGGTCATGACCTCAGTTTTGTGAGTTCGAGCCCCATGTCTGGCTCTGCGCTGACTGTGGAGCCTGATTAGGATTCTCTGTTTCCTTATCTTTCTGTCCTTCCCCTGCTCATCCTATCTCTGTCTCACTCACAATAAACAAATAAACTTAAAATTTTTTTTTAAAGAAGAAAATTAGAAAATAGTAACTGTGTCATGAAAAAGAGCTCTCTAAATAGAGGGATTCTTTCACTCTGCCCCCCCAAAAAAGAGATTTTTATTATGCTCCTCTAAAGAATGTTCTTAAATTAATAAAATTGAAAATTTCTAAATAATTTAAAAGTGGACCAAAGAAAGACTCTAAATGAGGCAAAGAAAAGGAAGGAATAAGAACTAGAGGGTCAACAATCTAAAAGAATATTCTTCAGGACAATGTTTACTTTAAGCAAACTTGAAATTAGCCATCAATTAAAAGAAAATATTGACCAATGTTTGAGTATATATTTTCAATTACTTATGTACATATGGAAAAGTCCGATAGGATCCTACACTGTGACACACTGGATTTTAATTGTTCAGTAAGTTTTAACCACTTAAAACAGCAAGATTTGTGTATGTGTATTTACATATTAGGTTTCTTATATTGAATTATATAATCATTGGGACTGAGCAGACAAAAATATAGGGCAGTTGGCCTCATGTCACACGTCACAGCTTCCTCATGAAATGTACACAATCACGCAATACATGTATACAAACATTCCACAAAATCCTTGTTGGAATAAATTTTCTTAGTTTTTGGTTTTTTTTTTTTTAATGTTTATTTATTTTTTGAAAGGCAGAGAAAGACAGAGTGCGAGCAGGGGAGGGGCAGAGAGAGAGGGAGACACAGAATCTGAAGCGGGCTCCAGGCTCTGCGCTGTCAGCACAGAGCCCGACACGGGGCTCGAACCCACGAACCCTGTAATCATGACCTGAGCCAAAGTCAGATACTTAACCAACTGAAGCACCCAGATGCCCCTAAATTTTCGATAAATTAAAATGTATTTGACTTTTATCTCAGAATTCCCATCATGATGCATAACAGATAATAGACATTTAATAAATATTTGCCAAAGGAATGAATGAATGAAAGTTAAAATCCAGTGACATTAAAAGGAAAATTAAATTTCTTCTCATAGTAGATGGAGATTGTAGCCACAGGAAATTTAATTTTATACGCAGCTATTTTTTTTATCATGGTTTCTAAAATCAAAATACATTTGAAAAAAAAAACAAACAGAATGCACTTGTTTCAAACTTTAGTGAAATTCTTTCAAAAAATTTTCTTAGTATACAGGTTGAGTTAGAAAAGGCTATAGTGCTAATGGATCAGCTAGGTACATACAGAGACATGAACACAGATATAAACACTTTCAAATACATACAATTATATAACTTAAAGGAATTATATATATCTATAGAAACACAATCATATGCACAATAAAAGAAGTATTTTGAGGTAAGAAGAGAGAATTTGACTAATATTTGTTTTTATGAGTTAGACAATTTTTACAAAAATATTTAAAAATATGAATTACCAACAATTAGTATGCATTAATATATTATTAATTATTATTAATATGTAATAAAACCCATAAATACTATTTCTCGAATTGTGAGTTGCACATATTCCAGGATTACCTCTTAAACTAGTTTTCTTGGTATTGTAAATAAAAATTTTTGCATAGAACAATGTCTTCTAAAATGGCTTATTATGTTTAAAAGCTAATAATATTTCTTCTTTCCTAAGTGCCTTTTAAACATTGAAGTATTTTTGTTTTGTCTTTTGTGGTTTTCCCAACCTTCCTTTCATTAAATGTATTCCATTAGAAAACTGGATAGGAAAGTAACTTTATTTTTTTTCCTTCATTTCATTTAGGGGCTCCTGGGTGGCTCAATCGGTTAAGTGTCCGCCTTCGGTTCAGGTCATGATCTCCTGGTTTGTGGGTTGGATCCCTGCATGGGACTCTGTGCTGACAGCTCAGAGCCTGGAGCCTGCTTCAGATTCTGTGCCTCCTTCTCTCTCTGCCCCTCCCCTGTTCATGCTCTCTCTCTCTCTCAAATATACATTAAAAAATTTTTAATAAAAACGGGCGCCTGGGTGGCTCAGTCGGTTGAGCATCCGACTTCAGCTCAGGTCACGATTTCGCGGTCCGCGAGTTCGAGCCCCGCGTCGGGCTCTGGGCTGATGGCTCAGAGCCTGGAGCCTGCTTCCGATTCTGTGTCTCCTTCTCTCTCTGCCCCTCCCCCATTCATGCTGTGTCTCTCTCTGTCTCAAAAATAAATAAATGTTAAAAAAAATTTTAATAAATTAAATAAAATAGATTCATTTAAAATTTTTCACCTGAAGTGGCTATAAATGAATAGGGCAAAAAAATGTTTTAAACATTCCTTCATCTTCAAAGAAGATTACCATGTAAGCAATGATACATTAATGGGAAGGAATTAAAAGTTTAAAAAAAGGTGACACTGCCAACAATATCAATTTTCACTTTCTCATCGTCTAGTTTTCTTCTAAACATATATATAATTTTACTTGGTTTGTAATCATGATTGTTGATTTGCAAACTGGCCCCTATACACAGAGGACACAGAAAGACGGAAGAGGCAGACCGCTCCAGACTGACTGGTGGACGACACTTTTAAGAAGCAAGGGAACTTACATACAAGGCTTGTCTAAAACGCCAGGTCCGTGAGCAGATATGCAAGTCACCCGCAATCGTAACAGTTTACCCAGAGGAATTAGCCTGCTTCAGCCACATAGTCTCTCCAGAAATTCTCAACACGTTATTCTCTCAAGGCTACAGCGTCAAAAATGGCTCCCACTGTGGGAACGGTGGACAGAAGTTACATTCCAAGGATGGGGGAGGGGTGAGGAGCCCCCAATTGGTCGCTCTCTTCCCAGGTCAACTGGCAGTCATGTCCTTTCCATGACCTCCTCTAACAATAATATCAAACTACTTTGCATCCTGCCTTATTCACTTACACTTTACCTTTAACATCACTTTAAACTTCTAACCTTATCAAAAGATTTTAAATTTTCATTTAGTTTACACATCAATGTATCAGTTAATACTCATTTTAAAATTAGCTTTTAGGGGCGCCTGGGTGGCTCAGTCAGTTAAGCCTGTGACTCTTGATTTCAGCTCAAGTCATGATCTCGAGGTTCCTGGAATGGAACCACCCCCCAACCTGGCTCTGCACTGGGCATGGAACCTGCTTAAGATTCTCTCTCTCCTGCCTCTGCCCCTCCCCACAAGTGTTGTCTCTCAAAAAGAAAAAAAATAAAAAAAATTCATTTTTAAACCTTTCTCATTTCAATCCAATAGTTGGTAGATTTTTAACGATAGCTTTTAAAGTGGACACAGCCTAGGTGGCCAATTACACGCCTGGCTCTCGATTTCAGCTCCAGTCATGATCTCAAGGTTTGTGTTATGGAACGTTGGGCTCTGTGCTGACAGTGCGGAGCCTGCTTGGGATTTTCTCTCTCTCTTGCTCTCTGCCCCTCATCCTCTCACTTTCCCTCTCCTTCTCAAAATAAATAAACAAAAAATTAAAAAAAAAAAAGATTTAAAGTGGACACAGAGTTGTAACAAAAAAAATACTTTTAGTTTTTTTAAGTGTTCTAGTATACATGATCACAAGTGTTAGATATATAGAGAAGACACAAACACATAAAATTATGGAATGTAAACGGAAACTTAGAGCTGTAACTTCATTATAACCTCTTTCTATGGGTCTTTGTTCTATATAATTTTTTAAAGCTATCCCCTATCTCTCCTTTATACTTCTAAACATCCCATTGCTTAAAAACTAAAACTTTTCTTAAAACTTCTTTTCTGTATAACTTAAAATGCTCCCCAACTTTAAAGCTCACACAAATTTGCTACTCCAGCTGATACATTTTCATGCAATAAAACTGAAGTATGCCTCCCACAAAAAGTAATTTTATCACGTCTCTCTTTCAAGCCCCCATTCTGCCTAATGGTGGTTACTGTACACTCTATTCTTATTAGATTTCATCAATCCATGGTTTTCCTAGATAGTTTGGGGTTTTCTCAGGCAAGTTACCATATTCTTTCTCTTTATCTAAGTTTTAGGTATCCCAGCTTACATAAGGTCAAAGAATGGGGGCTGAGGGGCTGATCTACAGTTATTGTCTAGACTGTCCTTTCCAGACAGACACATTGGCCCATTTGGTCCGCAGGCATTATCAACCCTCCACACCTGTCCTCTCAGAGGTCTGGGGTCCCATTTTGTCTCTGATTCAGCCTCAACAAATCATGCTACTAACTGCTCGCACAGTTTTCCAACAGGTCAACCAGCTTTCTCGCACATTTTCTGCACACTTCTTAGAAGCACAGAATAAATGGACCACTGTCTGCCACCGCTCTCAGTCAGCACCAAACTCAGCAAAACTACTTTAGGGTCTCTCCGCCTCAGTACACTGTGAAATCTCTCACTTAAGTGCTTAACCATCATGATAACTCTGCAATGTGTGAGATCCCAGGAGATTGTGAGCTTCAGGTGATAGAGCAGTATATTTTGAGAAGTCCACATGGAAAAAGTAAGGATTGAGCTAACCTTAAAAAATGAGTAGGATTTACAAAGACAAATGTGAGTGAGAAGAACATACCGGAAATTTTGAGGACATAGGCAAAGGCATAGAGTCTGGAACACTCAAATACAATTAAAATGGAAAATTTTAAAGTAAATATATCTGATCAAAGTCCTATTAATAACTGATACAAGAACTGTCATTATTGTTCATTTTCATTCGAATGCAAATATGACTTCTCCGATTATCTTTCCCTTTACATGTTTGGGAAGAAAAGAGATAGTATAGGTAGAACAATGATTCTGCTTTATCATATAGTAAGGTTGAGTCTCTTTAACAAAAACCTGTTACCCAAGGAAGACTTTTTTCCAGAATAACTAGTTTCTCCCTTACTGCTGGTCCCTGGCCTCTGGCAAATTTTCTCTTCCGGGTGGTTAAACATTAGGATGTGTCCTATCTAGTCTCCACACCAAGATCTAAATTGGCTGCTAAGAACCAGAATGCTATCCAAAACTTGGAAGATTACTGGTTAAATCCATATCTATTTTTAATAAAAATAAAATCAGCACCCTTTGGATTTTCAGGGAATGAAAGTGTTTTAATGTGTGCTAGTATTAGAATAGCAGTAAAAATTTCATGGAGGAATTCATGAAAGGATGATATATGGGTTGACGGAGGCAAGACAATTATAAACTGGAGAGCATTCAGATCCTAATGGAGGGTTAGAACTTGGAGAGCTATTAGCCTTCTGCCAAAAAGCAATAAAGAAATCCCCACATCTTTGGAAGTGGATTTTAGTGAGAAGAAGTAGCCACTCGTCTCCAAATTCACAAAATGCAACAGTGAGTAAAGACTCACTGTCCTTCTCAAAGCAGGTGACCCTATTGTTCCTCAGTCACAACAAAAGAGAGTTTTAAATTTCGCCTTCACTTGGGTCATAGGATTATTTATGGAGCAGCATATACAGAGCTCATGTCTTACTAATATAAAATTAATTAGTAAATGTTCAGAAAGCGCTTTGAAGATGAGGCGTTTGTAGGAGTGCTAAGTATGATCATTATCATAAAACATAAAAGTTACAGGATTTCGTAAGCTAAATAGGTAGAGAATGACTGCCCCACACAGCACTGGAAGACAAGATGGCACAGAGACAGGATCCTCAGAGACAGCACGTATGGACACCGCTGCAGCACAGGTAGGCTGAAGGCAGATGGGAGGCAGGGGGGTTTGCCATTGCTCCTCAGGGAAATTTTCTGAAGGGACCAAATTAGTTAAAGTAATTTCATGTGTATCCTAAAATTATTTTTTAAAATAACCTTTTTATAAAAATAGGAGCAATATATATCCCAAATGAAAGAAAAACAAGGATGATTAAGATTGACAAATCAGGAGACTATAGATGCTGGAGAGGATGTGGAGAAATGGGAACCCTCTTGCACTGTTGGTGGGAATGCACACTGGTGCAGCCTGTCTGGAAAACAGCGTGGAGGTTCCTCAAAAAATTAAAAATGGATCTACCCTATGACCCAGCAATAGCACTGCTAGGAATTTGCCCAAGGGATACAGGAGTGCTGATGCATAGGGGCACTTGTACCCCAATGTTTATAGCAGCACTTTCAACAATAGTCAAATTATGGGAAGAGCCTAAATGTCCATCAACTGATGAATGGATAAAGAAGTTGTGGTTTATGTACACAATGGAATACTACTTGGCAGTGAGAAAGAATGAAATCTGGCCATTTGTAGTAACGTGGATGGAACCAGAGTGTTATGCTAAGTGAAATAAGTCAGGCAGAGAAAGACAGATACCATGTGTTTTCATTCATATGTGGATCCTGAGAAACTCAACAGAAGACCAGGGGAGAGGGGAAGGGGGAGAAAAAAGTTACAGAGAGGGAAGGAGGCAAACCATAAGAGACTCTTAAATACTGAGAACAAATGAGGGTTGATGGGGAGTGGGGGGGAGGAGAAAGTGGATGATGGGCATTGAGGAGGGCACCTGTTGGGATGAGCACTGGGTGTTGTATGAAAACCAATTTGACAATAAATTTCATATAAAAAATAAAAAAGTGATAAATTTTAATCATTAGAATCCATCTTGCTAATTTTTGTGAGACATCATTCCAGCAAAACTAAAGCATTCATGAAAAGTATGCTGAAACTGTTGAAGTAAAACTGGGGCATTTTACTTTTAGAAAGAATTTCATTTTGAAAATTGAAAGAATACAAGATAGCTATACGTATCTATTTCTAATGATGTATGTCGATAATAGAGACATTAATACTTATGTTCACAATAGGCTATTTTATCTTTAGGATGTGGCAGACAAAAGTTTCAAGTATTAATTTTTAATTATTGAAACATCACAATGCTTCACTGCTAGACATTTTTGCTGGTGTGATTTAAAATTTTAGCGGGAAACAAGAACAGGGGATTTAACTTTTTCCCATTAGCTATGCCATATGCTCAGATAGCAGTTGGCCTGAAAAATCAAACAAATGGCCTGACTGGTTCCATGGTACACATAGATGAACAAATAATTTTTGTGTTTTGATTCTTAAGCTAATCAGATTAAAACCAAGATAAATGTTCACATACGCATTGGTCTATACTCTAACAAGGGGCTTTGATAAACCCTTGAGCCTGGCCCATATTTTTGATAAAATCTTTGGACGACTTTTCTGGTTGCACTATCTTGCCAACATCTAGATTCTAGGTGAACAGCTTAAGATTGTGCAGGATGTAACTTCACAATAAACAGCTTTAAGAAACAGTCATACATATTCACATTCATATTTAGCTTAATTAGCTATAAGGGAATCCCTGAAACGATTTCCAAATTGTTGCTGTTCATCCTCATGAGTTAACAAAAAGTCTAGTAAAAATGTTTAATCTTGGTTCTAATGTGTTTTATGCCCATGTTAACTCACCAACCCCTTATGCTCCATAAACAGTATGTGAGAAATAATGTGTAGACATAGTCTGGTTTCAGCCATTCAAAGAATTAATAATTTTTAGAGTACAACTCACCAGAAAGCCACTTTTTCTGAAATCGCTAAATAATCCTCAATATCATTACCATTTTGTTGTTATACCTGAATAGCTTTAGGACACACTTGGTGAATAAATAAAACACTTTGAAAAAGTTAAGGCATGCTGCTGAAATCAAAACAAGTTTTCTATTGCTCATGGTAACTACACCCAAGACCTAATTTCTGTCAAATAGGTAGTTTATTTTCAACCAACATTCCAAATAATAATAACACTTAGAGAAAATGGAATTTGTATATCTGGCATTGTTTTTTAGAGGAATACTTAAATGAACTGGATATTGACAAAGTTTAATTTTCCTTTTGAATTCAGGAATACATACACATGCACAGGGGAAACTTCTCCTTCTAGAGATCGGAAAAGAACCCTCATCTTAACTCTAACCCTAACTATGCTGATAATCAAAGGACAAATATCTACCTGGAATGCTTATCTTCCCTAGGTTTGAAGGGTCCTGAAGAGAAAATACTGTCTTACATGCCCTCTTTAAAATTAGGAAACAAGTGTGGGTATTTGTAAAGTCCCTTCCAGTTCTAAAAGACTACATGTCTCTCATTTTAGGAACTTTACACTGAGAGGAGTTTCAAGTCAATCTCCCTAGTAAACAAATTCTTGTTTACAAGAATCACTTTTTATATCAGCTTATAGACTAACAAGAGGAAACAACAAATAAAGCATATCTGTGTATCTATAGGTTCAATTATTATACAATTACCAATATCCATTTTTTTAACCTACAAAAGCAGCAGTTTTTAGATAGTTCAGTCTATTAGAAGGGCACAGTGAGATGAATAGAAAATATACTCCAACTTTTTGCAACCAATTTCATACTACAATTAACACATTTTCATTGAGGTTTATTCCATGGCAAGCTGTGTTGAGTAATATATACAGATATATATGCAGGTATGAAGGAAGATGCTTTAGGATAACATACTCATCTATGGAAATTAAGCTACCAGGTTTTACCATATAATTTAGTCATTTATCTCTTCCCCCAAATTTTAAGCACTATTCTAGACTCAGTCAGTTTGTCAGATTGTAGATACTTAGAAGGAAACATTTTCCATGGTGTAATGTCTTTTAGGGATTTTTATTTTATTTTATTATGAACCAAAACTGCTCATGAGCATCATACTTTCATAGAAATATTAAGATATAGATTTTTATGTGCAAGGTGAAAACCTAATTTAGACAGAATATATTTAAATGGTCAAAGTGGTTTTTAAGTAAAATGAAACTTCTAAAAACATGAGACTTGGAAATTTCACCTGCATTGGATATCTAGTTAATATTATCTCTTTAGGAAGTATCACCTATTCAGAGAATGACATTAACTAACTAAAAAATAAATTTTTGATAGGTATTTGATTCTGTTTTCCAGCAAAAATAAAATCAATGTAGGTATTTCAAACTAATCAGGATTTAGTATGGTTATTTCAATGCATATTGATATAAATATATGAAACACACATACACACAAACATAAGCATACATAGAATATTATACACAAGGGTAAAAACAAAAAGTATGTAAAATACTAAATATATAATATCAAGTACATAATATAATCCAAAACATTATTGACTGAATTGTGTCCCTTCAAAATTCATACGTCAAAATCTTAACCCCTAATACCTCAGAATCTGACTGTATTTGGAGATAGGGTCTCTGGAGTGGTAATTAAGTTGTAAGGAAGTCATTAAGATGGGCCTCAATCCAATGTGACTGGTATCCTTATAAGAAAAGGAAATTTGGACACAGACATACACACAGATGAAAGACCATGTGAATGTGAAAACCATGGCCATCTACCAGCCAAGGCAGGAAACCTCAGGAGAAACCAATTCTGCCAACACTTTGATCTCAGCCTTCTGGCATCTAAAACTGTGAGGAAATAAAATTTTCTGTTTAAGCCAGAAAAAAAAAATTAGGACACACATATGTACAGAGGGAAGACCATATGAAGACACAAGAGAAAACCAGTCATCTATAAGCCAAGGAGAGAGGCTTCAGAATCTGCCAACAAATTTATCTCAGACTTCCATTCTCCAGAACTGTGAGAAAATAAATTTCTGTTGTTGAAGCCACCCAGTCTGTGGTCCTTTGTTAACCAGCCCTTGCAAACTAGTACTACCAGTATATTGCAAATAAGCATATAGCATAAAGTACATAAAACAAAACTATATTTTACAGTTCCTGCAGTTCACATTTATTAGTGATTTTGTTCATCACTGTATATACCTTGCCTAGCACAATGTTTGGCACATAGAAAATACTTAATAAACATGAGTACAATAAACTACTTAATTTCTAAAAAGGCATTTCCTCCACACACATTCTGTGTGTGCCAAAGAAAAACATTTAACAATATTGAAACATGGATGCATTAGAATAAAGTTGCCTCCCAATTCATAAATAATTTGATAGCTTATTTTAAAAGCTTTTATTACTGTTATTCTCTTACTCAGTCTAACTATTGTTTCCAAATTGTGTATGTCATCTCATGCCTCTAACATTCATGAGTCTATGAATAATGATGAATAATCTCCTAAAGCTTTTTAAAACTGTTTGGATTAAAAAGGTATTAAAAGGCAGGTATTAAAAGGCATTAAAAGGTATTAATGTATTAAAAAGGCAGACTTTAACCCTAAAATACTCATAGTTACCCTAAATGTAAATTATCTAAATATACCAGTAAAAACACAGATATTAACAAAATAGATTAAAAAAAACATAACCCAATCATATGTTGTCTGCAAGAAACTCACTTCAAAATAACAATATAGGCAGGGGCACCTGGGTGGTTCTGTCAGTTAAGCGTCTGATTTCAGCTTAGATCAGGATCTCACAGTTTATGAGTTTGAGCCATGCATCAGGCTCTGTGCTGACAGCTCAGAGCCTGGAGTCTGCTTCAAATTCTGTTTCTCCATTTCTCTCTGCCCCCCACCCCCACTCAAGCTCTGTCTCTCTCTAAAAAATAAACATTAAATAAATAATAACAATATAGGCCACTTACAATTGCACCAAAAATAATACCTAGGAATAAACTTAACCAAAGAGGTGAAAGACCTGTAATTCTGAAAGCTATAAAATATTGATGAAAGAAACTGAAGATGATACAAATGGAAAGATATTAAATGCTCATGGATTTGGAGAATAAATATGGTTAAAATGTCCATTGTACCCAAAGGAAACTACAGATTTAATGTAATCCCTTTCAAAATACCAACAACATTTTCACAAAACTAGGACAAAGAGTCCTAAAATTTGGACTAAAATATGGAACCACAAAAGACCCTGAATAGCCAAAGCAACCTTGAGAAAGAAAAACAATGCAGGAGGTATCATAATCCCACATTTCAAATGTTCTACAAAGCTGGCTGAATGAAACATGGTACTGGCACAAAAATAAACATGTAGATCAATGGAACAGAATAGAGGGCCCAGAAATAAACCCATAATTATATGGTCAATTAATCTTTAACAAAGGAGACAAGAATATGTAATGGGAAAAAGACAGTCTCTTCAACAAATGGTGTTGGGAAATAGGCAGCTACATCCAAAAGAATGAAAGTGGACCACTTTCTTACACCATACACAAAAATAAACTCAAGATGGATTAAGGATCTAAATGTGAGACCTGAAACCATAAAAATCCTAGAAGAGAGCACAAGCAGGAATGTCTCTGACACTGGACATAGCAACATCTATCTAGATATGTCTCCTAAGTTAAGGAAAACAAAAGCAAAAATAAACTACTGGCACTATATCAAAACAAAAACTTCTGTACAGTGAAGGAATCAATAAAACTAAAAGGCAACCTGTGGAATGAGAGAAGATATTTGCAATGACATATCCAATAGTGTTAGTATACATCTCAGCAATTAAAAAAATTGTTTTAAAGTACTATTGATATATGCAACAACCCGAATGAATTGTCAGAGCATTTTGCTGAGTGAAAAAAAGCAAAAGCCAAAAAGTTGCATATTGTAGGACTCCAATTATATAACATTCATGACATGACAAAATTATAGAAAAGGAGAAGAGACTAGTGGTCGCCAAGGATTAAGGAAGGTAAAGGGACCTAAGGCAAGTGGGTGTGGCTATAAAAAGGCAACACGAGGGACCCTTGTAATGGAAATGTTAGGTATCTTGACTATATGAGTCTAAATACCCCAATTGTGATACTGTACTATAGTTTTGCAATTTGTTACCATTGAGGAAAACTCATAAAATGTACAAGAGATCCCTTTGTATTTCTTACAACATATGAGTCTAATTGTCACAAAATAAAATGTTTAATTAAAAACTTTTAAAACACAAATACACAAACTTCTCTTCTTCTGAGGTATTCTATAAGACAACTGACCCAGTGCCTTCGGTAAATCAATGTCATGAAAAATTTTTAAATGAGGGCAGAGTATGGAAGCTGTTTTAGATTTTAAAAGATAAGAAGTTAATAACCAAATGCAATGTGAAGATTTTGATTTGATTTTTGTTCAACAACAACAACAAATTGTAGAAGACATTTTGAGGACAACTTAGAGGTATTTGAATATGAACTTGGTATTAGAGCCTGAGGAATTATTGGCAATTTCATTAGGTATTACAATGGTCATGTTTTTTAATACCTTTATTTTTTTATAAAGAAAATATTTAGGGATGAATGTCATGATGTAATTACTTTTCTATAACCACTTTAAAACGTTTCAAAAACAAATGAAATATTGTAAAATGTTCACAGTTCTTAAATCTTTGTGATGGATATATGGAGGTTTATTAAACTGTTCTGTTTTTAGGCATATTCAAAGTTTTCCATGATAAAATGCAATTTCTCTTGATCCCATTTCCTTCACTGTGTATAGTCCCATTTCTTTATTACCTTTTTCAGTAAAATCTTTTAAAGAATGGTCAGTGGTCATTGTCTCTAGTCACTTTACTTCCATTCTCTTTTGAAACCACCTCTAACCATTCTCTTCCCCTTCCACTCCTAAAACTTCATGCATCAAGGTCATCAATTACCTCGATAATGCTCATCCAATGGTCCATTTTCAGTGATCATTTCCTCATCCTGAGCTGTCAGGAACATTTGACACAGTTAACCTCCTTCCTTATGCCTGATACACTTCTTTTGGTTCCCAGGACTCCACTTTCTCTTGCTTTTCCTCCTACCCTTGTTAATTGCCCCTCTCAGTCTCCTTTGCTTGGTCTTCCTCTTCTCCCTAATTTCTTAATATGAGAGTGCTCTAGTGACCATGTCCTGGTTTTCTCTATCTATACTTACTCCCTTGGTAATCCCTTCTAGTCTCAGATACTAACCTATATGTTGAAGAATCCTAAATTTATATTACTAGCCCAAACTTCTATCTCAAACTCCAGACTTGGATATCCAACCTACATCTCCATTTGGTTGACTAGGGGACATCTAAAACACAAAATGAACAAAAGTGAACCCATAGTCATCCCCTCAAAACTTGATAGATCAGCAGACTTCCCACTTTAGTTGAGGATAACTCCCTCATCAAGCTAAAGAACTGAAAACCATCTCTGACATCTCTTTTCTACTCATATTCCACACCAATACATCCATAACTCCTACCAACTCTATACTCAAAACATATCCAAATTCAACCCCTTTTCATTTCTTCCACCTCTACCACTCTGGTCCAAACCAACATCAAATTGTGCTTGAATTATTATAATCATTTCCTATCTTATCATTCTGCTTTCATCCTTGCCCTTTATAATTTACTTTCCACAAAGCAGTCAAAGGGATGCCATTAAGAAATTAAATCAGATTGGAGCACCTGGGTGGCTCAGTCAGTTAAGTGTCCAACTTCGGCTCAGGTCATGATCACAGGATTCATGGGTTCGAGCCCTGGATCAGGCTCTGAGTTGACAGTTCAGAGCCTGGAGTCTGCCTCAGTTTCTGTGTCTCCCTCTCTCTCTGTCCCTCCCCTGCTTGTGTCCTCTCTCTCTCTCTCAAAAGTAAATAAACATTTTTAAAGGAAATTAAATCAGATCATATTGTTCTGCCCAAAGCTCACATTTCACTCAGATAAAAAGCCAAAATTATTACAATGACCCACATATGATGTGGGCCTTGGAACTTTTCAGAATTACTTTCTTACTACTATTATCCTCATGTGCTGAGTCAGTCACAGTGCCCTCCTAACATGCCCTTCCAGGAATATCCTACTCTCATAGCCTTTGCAAAGTTGTTCCATCTGCCTGGGACACTCCAGAAACCTGTATCGTCAACAACATCATCTGTTCAAGTCTACTCGAACTTTACTTTCTCAGTAGACCTAACCTGACCACTCTAATACCACATCCTGCCACTACCGTCTCACATACCCTCCCACATTTCTGATCTTTAACTAGTTCTACTTTTCCTATAGCACTTAAGATCTTTCTAGCAGTTATATATCTTATTTATTAATCATACTCTACGTTGGTTATCTCTCCTCAGTAAAATGTAATCTCCATAAAGAAAGAGATCTTTGTTTCCATTACTATGCCTAGTCCATAGAGCATCTATAAATATTTGCTAAATGAATATTTTAGGATTACATTATTCATATGTGCTGAAAAATAAGCAGGCCAAATATTATATCTACTAGTTCTACATGTTATTTTCCAAGTTCAGCAGTCCATTGAATCCATAAAATAAAAGAATCCATTTTTATACTTAATGTCAAGTCCATACTATTTCTTAGAGTGTCCTATATCTTGCTCATATTAACACTTGGTTTTCCTGTACCTTTCTATTCAGAGGAACAGAGCCAAACACAAAAATGAAACTCACAGCATGTGGAAAGATTACCCTGGGTATATTAATGCTGATTATTGCTGCAGTAATCATCGGACTCATTGTTTACTTTGCCACTTATGGTAAGTAGTCACTGTGTCTGACTTACTAATCACACAGAATTATTGATTCCATTATTGGGAAAATTATGAATTTTGAGAATGGAGGAAGGAAAGAAGTCAGACAAAGTTATGTAGCAGAGAGAATTTCTTAAGTTTAATAGCATTTACTAAAAACTGTTCTTTAGTGACTTTTGGCTCAGGATATTCTAAATGCAGAGATTTGGTGTATTCTTTTTTTAATTCCTGCTAAACATTTGGGTTCTGGGAATATGTTGATGAATAAGCCACAGTTCCTCCCTCTGTTGAACTTATAACTTTCTGAAGAGAGAATTGATGGGTTAACAAACATAAAAGCCCCTACACTGTGGGATTCTAAGCTATTTTTTTTCAGAGCCTATAATATTTCCCTCATGGAATATTTTCTTCTCATAAAATTCTTCCTAAAAAAGTATAATATTCCCTACTATTGAGGAATGTAATTTAAAAAGTCAATACAAATACAAATTTTTATTAACTTTGCATAAAATAGGAAAAAATATGGGATCCTCAAGATCAATCTTTCTTAAATACAGAACTTTATACCAAATTTGCCATGTGCTGTTCTTGTCACTTTCTTTAACTATTTCCTAACCTCTTCAAGAATGAGGACCTTTTTATAGAAAAATATTTTTTTACATTCGCACAAGAGAATACTTTGTTGACATAATAAAGACAACTATAAATTTAGCAATTCTTTTAAAATTAACTTGTATTTAATTAACTACATCTACCTATGTCTGAAAATCAGTAATATGTACAAGAATCATCATTTTTTAAGTCTAGAACAATGGCTGGTGTATACATAAATATTTTTCCCTAGAACCATCTTCTGTTATCACCATGCTGCTATCCTATGTAATTCATGGCTCATAAATTGGGTACCACTGCTTTAGAACAGAATAGTATTTTCTGAAAAAACACACTTAGGAAAAAACTGTCTAGCTAAGTAAACAACCATTTCAGTTTATAAGGTGAAAAGAATTTCCATAGAGAAAATAGAGTTGTACACAGTGGAGTAAAGAGGCCCTCTCCCCAGAAATTGTTTCTACTGCTATACTTCATCTTCCATACACACCCTTCCTAGACACAGACTGTGTGAACATGATCCTTGGTAGATTGCAATGCCAGCTGCTACCAAAGCCAGGCCAAGAGTCAGAGTCATGGCATATGCTCATAAATCCTTGAATAAGATTTGCTCACTCAAGACATAGACACAGAACCTGCTGCCTTTCATCAAAAGTACAAAAGTGCCAGAAACTAGAGAGAAGAAAAGATATTTAAAGAGGTTATCTTTGGAGATAGGTATGCTGTAAAGTTTTCATACTATGAAGACCTCCCCAATACATGAATAATAGATGTTTTCCCTCTCATGTCAAGCTGAGAAATGAGCTTTGAAAGAGAAACCAATTTCAGAAAAACCTAGAAGGAAACTCGTTTTAAATATGTACTAAGTTCTTAGAGCACTAAAGTAGATGACAAATTCTTAACCATTCAAGTAAGGACCTAGAGAGGTCCACATCCAGTTAATGAAGTGGGAAAGGAAGAATAACAGGACTGGGTGAGTAAAGAGCTTGGTAAGAGGGGGAAAAAAACTTTACATCAAGTTCAAACTGTGATTTAAAAGCAGACCTGGGCATTTTAATTTCTGAATTGAGACCATGTTTTGTGGTTTATGGTGACCATAATACTATTTGTTACTAAAGAATTTAAAAACAAAATTGTTTTTATGGTTACTAAATTATACTTGTTTGTAATGCCAGTATATATATATATTTGTGTGTGTGTGTGTGTGTGTGTGTGTGTGCGTAATCACCATTTGCAATTTATTCTAAAGCAAAATTCTATACTGATATGTTCAGTAGGCCTAGAAGAATCTACCTATGTGAAAAGGAATATGAATTCTAATATATTTATGATCTCACTCTTAGAGTTAGTCATACATATTTCCAGAAATCATAAACTTTAGTGACTTATAAAAACTTCTAAAAAGGAAAATATTCCTGATTAAGTACCTCTGCATCAGAATAGGTAAGTTTTGTTAACAATGTAAGTTTTCTCAAGTCATAGTAAGCCTGTGGGAACAAGAATAGAACCTCCTGAGACTGTGTTAAGTACTTTGATAGGGCTTATCTTTTTAAAAGTCATTGGTTTTTCACCTTAAGTTCATATACCTGATGCCACAATATCTTGCATGAGCTAAAACATTAAATGAATCGAATGATCCTTTTAAGAAAAGGATTTGTCAGTAAATAAACCAAATCTCAGTCCGGTGAACCAAATTTTAAACTTTTTATGCAGATGCTCTGGCATGGCATCATATAGAGGCAGCCTTACGATGCTTCTCTTTTGGATGAAGCTTTCAGTACCATTTGAATATTTTCTAGTTCACTATGCCAGACCCCAAACCTGAAAGCGATGAGCCATCTCCTCACAAAAACTGGAAAGACAGCTGGAAAAACCAAAGCCCCACACAAATATTCACCCCAGGATACCTATCCTTGTCTGCTTCCCATGAATCTATATAATGATAATGTTGTGTTTTCTGTTTCGTTAACTTTTTAAGAGATAAATAGATAATAAAAAAGAAAAAAGGCAACTGAAATTACCCAGATTCAATTCAACAAGCATTCACTGGGTGACTACTATGTATTTAATGGCAAATACTAGGCTAGGTGCTATAATGGAGATATAGTAGTAATGGAGGAGAGTTGCTAGAGCATCACACTACTCTTGAACTAAAAGTGTTGAGAAGGGTCAGCACAGTTTTCCAACAAAGGGCCAGAAAGTAAATACTTTCCTCCTGATGAGCCATTATAGCCTCTATTACAACTACTTGAGTCTATTGCTATGCTAGAGTAGACAATACATAAATAAATGTAGTGCTTCTCAATAAAACTTTATTCATAAACACTAAAATTTGAATTTCAAATAATTTTCACATGTCACAAAATATTATTCTTTTGACTCTCCAACTTTTAAAAAAAGTAAAGACCTTTCTTTGTTCACAGGCTACACAAAACCAGGTAGTAGGCTAGATTTCATAGTTTGCTGACCCCTAATCCAGAGCAATGAATTTTAATCCTGGCTGTACCTTAGAATCACATTAGAAGGAATCTGGCAGAGAGCAACTGAACCAAGTTAATGAAGTTAACATCAGCTGTAATGGGGCAAATTGATATCAGGTGCCTAATATATGCCAAAGGACACATAATAACTGCTGTTTTCTTACTGGCCAGAAAAACAGGTAAATTATAATTTAAATCTAATCATAAAAATATCAGTTTTATTCAAATGTCAAGCCATATAAAGTGCCCATTTTCTATAATTTCTAATTGTGTATTTAAGTAAGCTTTCTTTAAGCATTTTGGAGAGCATGTCTCTTCTAACTACTCTTCTACAGAAATTTCTGTTTTTCTGGGCCATTAATACCATCCTGTTTAGATATGCATTTTCTTAATCCTGGTCCACAAAGAGCTGACAGAGCATGGAGGAGACCTAAACACTATTCTCCTTCTTCACTAATATCCCAGGACCCACCTCATCCTCCATAAGACTCATGGATATCCACACCTTCCCAAGTTGATCTATTCCAAAGGGAACGTTTTCAGTAGTTGCAGGTCAGTAATTCATAGTAGGAATTACTTAAGGAATATCAGAAGTCTGAATGGAGAAAGGGGAAGTCTACATGGAGAGAGGGCTCTGGGCTATAGGGGAGAAGGAGCTAAACTTGACTGCCATAGGAAGACATGGAAAAAAAGTAGTTGAAACAAACTTATTAGGCAGGAACATGAGAGGTATAGAAGTAAATGTCTGCATGTTCTAAAACCATGGCCTTGCAGGAGGAAATGTAGACACGGGCCCTGACCCAGGAAATAATACTTACCTGAGAACCTTCCATTTCTGTCCTTTCCTCTTCCTTTGCTGTGTTTCTTCCTTCGGTGAGGTTATGTAGAGAAATTACATCACATCTTGAGAATATTCCTTTAAAGGCTTCAGCACAGACCCTTCACCTGCTACCACCACAGCCAGACAGAAGGGCCTTGAAATACGAGAAAAACCCCTTTTGAGTCCTTTCTCTCAGGAGAGCTTCAGAAGTAGTAAGTTCCTACATGGAGTCTCTCCTTGCCCTATCTTCAGGGAACTTCCCTTCCTACAGATGCCCCAAAATTCTCTTACAGCATGGATAATACAGGCTACACTGACCTGCCCCCACCAAATCCAGGTAGAACAGACCCTATTACCTCCCCTTGAACCAAAGGCTGAACTCAACTCTCAGAAATATACTCAGTGGCCCTCATACTTAACCCTGGCCTCACCTTAGGATCATCTGGAAAAATTAATTACAACATTGATGCTCCCACCCAGAATAGACAGACTGTGAGAAAGGACACAAGTGATGACAATTCCTAAAACTCCACCTGTGATCCTAATTGGAAACCCAGGCTGAGAGCTACTTACCCAAGCCTTGCTTCTCAAGCTTTAATGTGCATAAAAATCACTTGAGTAGATGTTAACCAGACTTACTGTGTGATATAAATATATATGTATATACATAATATATATAATATGTAGGCATATATAATATATATAAATATATGTGTATATATTTATACTTGATATACATATATCAAACCATTATGTTATATGCCTGAAACTAATATAATGTTATATGTCAATTATATCTCAGTTTTTAAAAATCACTAGGAGATTTAAAACATGTTTTAATAAAAATACAAAAAGGTGAATCAGTCAGGATCGAGTCCTCCCTGGAGCCCTAAACCCTAGCTCAGAGTGTGTCCTGATTATTTGAAAAATATGACTCTTCTAGGAAGGAAAAGAACAATGAAAATAACACTTAGAAGAAATTCTAGGTCATAAATGTGTTTTGTTGCTCAAGGTCTAAGTTACATTTGAAGGAGAGGAGCTTATTTTTTATTATGATAGTCTGCTGGTTCTTCTGAATGTCAACAGCAACACCTAGTATACCACTCTACCTTCTAATTAGGGGTTTGGTGTCTTACACGATACCAGAGCTAGATAACGGCTTTCCTCTTTAGCGTTTGAAATTCATTTAGTAGTTTAAGAAGTTAATATAACCTAACATTGCCTCAATATCATAGATTCTCAATCTTGATAGTCTAATAGAAAAATAAAAAGTCATAGAGTATTTATGAATAAAAATATATAACAACAAAATACTATGGTCTTCAGAATTTTCTTTTCCAGCTTTATTGAGATATAGTTGATACATAACATTGTGTAGCTGAAAGTGTACAATGAATTAATTTGATACACCATATTGAGTTGAAATGATTACCACCATAACATATATTATTTCAGACATTTCATTGTTACTGTATAGAAACACAAGTGCTTAATGTATGTTGATTTTCTATCTTGCAAATTTCCAGAACTCGATTAGTTCTAGTAATTTTTTTTGGAATCTATAGGATTTTCTATATCACATCATCTGAAAATAATGACAGTTTTACCTTTTCCTTTCCAATCTGGATGCCTTTTATTTCTTTCTCTTGCCCAATTGCTGTAGCTATAACTACTAGTACTACGTTGAATTAAGAGTGAAGACAGTGGGCATCTTTGCCTCATTCCTGACCTTATAGGAAAAGCTTTTAACCTTTCACCATTAGATATGATGTTGGCTATGATTTGTCATATATAGTTTTACTATGTTGAGGTATGTTTCTTCTAGAATCTATGTGTTGAATGTTTTTACGTCATGAAAGATGTTGTACTATATTCTATCAAATTATTTTTCCTCATCTATTGAGATTATCATGATTTTTATTTTTCTTCTGTTAATGCACTTATCACATTTATTGATTTGTGTATATTAAACCATCTTAGCATCCCAAGAATAATTTCCATTTGATCATGGTGTATGGTCTTCTCAATGTGTTGTTAAATTCAGTATTTTGTTGAGGATATTTGCACCTATATTCATCACGGATGTTAGTCTGTAGTTTTCTTGTAGTGTCCTTACCTGGCTTTAGTGTCAAAGTAATGTTGGCTTCATAAAATGAGTTTGGAAGTATTCCCTCTTCTTCAATTTTTAAACAGTTTGAGCCCTCTCTCTTTCTCTCTCTTCTCATTGTGCCCTCCTAGTTTATGGAATGGACAGGTACAAAAGGACCTGAGAAAAGCTGAAAGAAAAAAATTTAATTTATACTGTATTTGATGTATTAAAATAGTATAGTCCAGTTTAACACTCAACTCAGCTTTACTTTTCTATAGTTTTAAGTTTGATTTCTTTCTTCTATTTACTTAATTTGCAGTGCTTACAAGTCATGTTTCATTTTACTTTTTCTTTTATTCATTTTAACTTTCTAGGTACTTCACAAATGATAAAACCTAGGCCTCTGCTGATTTTCCTAAATTGTGATATGTGAAGAGCACAAAAACTAAGATAATTACCTATGCCTTAATATCATTTCTCATAGTAACATATTTATCTTCAGAGGATCCAAACTTGAAAGCTGGCACATTAAAATTTTACATTAAAAATTCTGAATAAATCTTTGGGTAAAGTTATAGAGCTAGATTATGTTAATAAACATCGCTCTGTCAAAGTTATTTTAACAATCACTAGGAATCAAAACTATTTAAATGTTGAGTTACCTGCAATTTAATCAGAATATTATATTTCACATGATTCTCTTAAGAATGAAAAGTAGTTACACAATGTGTAACTTTTCTTTTCTCTCCTTTCCAGCAAAGACACCTTTCTACTATCATATCAGCTTTAAAGTCAATAATATTGACTATGACAGCAAGTTTGAAAAACCATATTCACAAGAATATATGGACCTAAATAAAAAGATAGTATCTTTGGTAAGTTGAAATTTTTTTCTGTGCATTGCCCTTTTAAATGTTATGTTCCTAGAAGTGCCAGAATCCTAATAATAACCTTCCAACTTGGAAATGATTGATAATTTCATACTATTTCTTACTACTATCTTAGTTCTAGATTAATATAGTCCTTTCAGAAAGTCAGTCAGAAAACATGTACAGGAAAAAAAATGTAAGAGGGACATATTTAGAGAACACTAAGAAATGCCTGACACATGAGAGATAGTCAATGGGTATTTCTAATGTATTAAAAAATGAATAAAATATATCCTACCTCCAAGATACCTGAACAAATACATGTTGTTCCTGATCCTTAACTAAGAAGTGCTTCAAGGAAGAATGGCCAGTGTAGAAGAGAACATATAGCCCAAAATAAAGATCATCTTGTATCTCCTCAATGTGGTAAAAAATTTTAAATGTCTACTTAAGAGTGTGCTTTAAGCTAACCTTTAGCTGACTAAAAACCTAATGAAAAGTCTTGACTACTCCTTGGACATAGATACACTCTCATTAGCTCAAGTAATTCTATCAAACAAACCAAATCCTGCCAAAAGCAGGGGTGGCATCATTCGCCTCCCATTTCTTTGAGTGCATTCTTGACAGGACATCTTCAATCTGACTGAAGCTTGCATTCTTTCCGTAACATCCCACTACCTCCAAGTTTCTAATAAATTCAGTCTTTAAAAGTCTTTGTATGCCTTTACCATTATACTAAGAGTTAGTATATAAAAAATGGGGAAAGAAAATTCCCACTTTTCCTATAGCTTTATGATAAAAAGGAAATAACAAAGGGGCAATATAATACAATGGTTGAGAATAGGCATTGGACGCAGAGTCCTTGTTCAATTCTAAGTTTAGCCATTTACCAGCTACATAAACTTAAACAAATCACTTAATCTCTTCACATCTCAGTTTCTTGAAGTAAAAAATGATATGACAAATACCTACATCATGGGATTGTTGTAGGCGTCATATAAGATGAAACATATCATCATCTTAGCAAAAGTCCTATTATTCTGTAAGCCCTTAAAAGATAAGCTAAAAACATACCTAAAGCAGAGCATCATTAATATTCTTAATAAATTATAAACATAACAAAGTTAATATATAACTTCAAAATAATTCAAAATATACCCAAACTAAGAAAATCACCTTTTCTTCTATAAATTTAGATCAAATCATTCAAATCAATTAACCTATGTTTATCTCAAAATGAATATTCTAAAATTATTAGTTTTTATCAAGTATCATATCATGTTGGTCACTCAACCACCAATCCTGACACCTTGCTTCAGACTCCTTTAGCAATCCTCATTCTCGGTTTTTAACTCATTTGTATTTTTTTTAATGTTTATTTTTGAGAGAGAGAGAGAGAGAGAGAGAAAGACAGAGTGTGAGTGGGGGAGGGGCAGAGAGAGAGGGAGACAGTAGAATCTGAAGCAGGCCCAGGATCCAAGCTGTCAGCACACAGCCTGACATGGGTCTTGAACCCAGGAACCATGAGATCATGACTTGAGCTGAAGTCAGACACTTAACCAACTGAGCCACCCAGGAACCCCACCTAACTCACCTGTATCAAAACAGTCACCAGGGGTGCCTGGGTGGCTCGGTCAGTTGACCTTCTGACTCATGGTTTCTGCTCAGGTCATGACCTCACAGTTAATGAAATCAAGCCTGCATCCAGCTCTGTGCTGACAGCAGAGCCTGCTTGGAATTCTCTCTCTCTCCCTCTCTTTCTGCCCTTCCCTCTTTCTCCGCTCACTCTTCTTCTCTCAAAATAAATAAATAAATGTTATTTAAAAAATAAGTAAGTAAATAAATAAATAAAACAATCACTAGATAGTTCTCATACTTTTTCCTCCACATGTGTTAAAGTGCCTGCTTTTACACGCCTTTCTGTTTTCGTTTAATACAATGATGCTCTGTGTATTATAATTATTACTGTACACAGCATTCATAAACACAATACTGGTGATAAGAGCACAAAATAGAGCTGTGTATCATTCATCAAACTCACCTATTAGTCATTATTATAATACCTATCACCTGTTCTTCTTCTTGTGATTTTCATTAAATAATTCTTGTGATGATAGACTCTAAAAAGAAAAAAGAAATTGGATAAAGAGATGCTGCTTTACTATGAATGGTAGTAAAGCATTACCTACAGAGACTAGGCCTCCATAGGGAATATTTTCATGTTTAGATATGTGGTTTTCTAGTGGACAACTCAAGAAAAAATCTCTATGTCATTTCCTATTTTTTGTAGGAGAAAACTAGTGGACAACTCAAAATGAAATCTCTGTCATTTCCTATTTTTTGTGGGCAGCAGATATGATACCCAATTATAGTGAATAGAAATTCTAAAAATCAGAGCGAGGCAGTACCTTAACAATATTAACCATCAGTACTGACCTAAGGACTTTACTCCTTAATTAATTAATTTCATTTCTTTACTCCTCACAACGTTCTCATTTTCTATATGAGGAAACTGAGGCACTAAAACGTTGACTTAGTCAGGGTCCCACTGAAAGTATGTTTCCCACCTTCTTTATGATTTTTCTGTTCTATAATTGAAAAGCATGCAAATATAGAATCTTGAGCAAATTTCAGATTATATCAATTTCATATGGCCAATCAAATGTTCAAAAATGTTTAAACAAACTCTATGTGTTTTTCATATATAATGCATCAGATTATAGACAACCAAAATGATATCTGATATGTGTGAGGTACCAAAATTATCCATACGAAACAGGGCAGTCATGCTCGTACATCAAACCACTTGCCCAAGAGCAGGGGAGCATCTTTGGTCACTACAAACATGGTCCAATGTCAGCTTTATACCTGGTTATCCACAAACTTTTGTTGACCAAGCTCTTCTCAGGGCCTGTTGCAATTCAATTCTTACACAGGGCTCTCAGACTATTTTCTAGGTTCTTCCTTGACCCCTGGAATAGAAAGTTCCTCATCACTGCCCTGCTTCCAGGGCCCCCATAAAACCCCACCCCACTTGGTCCCGGGAGAGACAGATGTGTTGGAATTAAGAATAGAAGAGAAATGCTGTATTATTTAGTTACCATCTTGCCAGGATTCCTTCATTGATTATATTTAGAAATAACATCTGAACTCCTTACCATGGCCAACAAGGCTGACTGTAATCTTGCCCCACCTACCTGGACAACCTCAACTTATACCCTCTCCCTTGCTCATTTTACTTAAGTCACAACAATTTTTTCTACCCCTCAAACTTAACAATCTCATTCTTACCTAGGACCATAGCACCTGGTTTTCTCTCTGTCTAAAATAATCATCTCCCTTTGATTCTCAACTTTTCATCTTTCAGGTCCCACCCAAATGTCACCTGTTCTAAAAGGACTTATTGGATCATTCAAATATTGTCCCCTGAATCACTCTGTAGCATTATTTTATTTTATATTCTTTTTATTACCTAACACTATCTCAAATTATCATATTTATATATTTATTTCTTGGTCTACTTATTATCTGTTTCCTCCACTAAATTTCCAAATATAAATCTAATCTGTTTATAGTTTTATTTCAATAGATATCTATTGAATAGATGAACATATTCCAATTGCTTTGTAACAAAAGGAAAGTGTAAACTACATATTTGCAATAACGATATTGAGTCAGTGATATTGAAGGCCTGTCTTTGCCAAAGTTAAAGCCATAGACAGTGAAATTTGTTGTTGGGTGCCCTGTGAAGGTCCTGCTGTGGGAAATCACTCATTAGGTTAAAATCAGGAACAGTTGAGAAAATGATTCTTATATAAAATTTCTGAGAGATTTTTACATATCCTGCTTCAAACCCATCAGTAGCATATACCTGAAAGAGCAGGGAAAATGGTGTGTAGTACAGCCATGAAAGGGGGCCCATAGTTAAAAAGAAAGAAAGAAAAGAAAGAAATATCTCACCTTTGGGGACATTTCTGTTAAGTTTTATGACACTGATATTCAATAGAAAGCTGAACACGGAAGGCAATCTCTATCAGTTGGTCCTTTGAATTCACCTCTTCAAAATAAGTACTGTATTCTTCCCTATCATGCTATTGTTAGGAAACAAATATTCTTGCCTTACCTTACCACATAATTTATTGATTTGAAGACATTTGTGAATAAACCTAGCTAATATAAAGATAATTTTCAAAAAGACATGTTTAGTATACATTTCATCTTTTTCTTTTTCTTTTTTTAAAATATAATTTATTGTCAAATTGGTTTCCATACAACAGCCAGTGCTCATCCCAACAAGTGCTCTCCTCAGTGCCCATCACCACTTTCCCCTCTCTCCCACCCCCCCCCATCAACCCTCAGTTTGTTCTCAGTATTTAAGAGTCTCTTATGGTTTGCCTCCCTCCCTCTAACTTTTTTTCTTCCCCCTCTCCCTCCCCCATGGTCTTCTGTTAAGAAGAAGGTGAGAAAGAATGCATTTTTTTCTTAAATGGGTCACAATCTAGGAAAATTTTAATATTATGTATTCAATTATATTAAGGATTTATTAACTATTGGCATGCAGGTAGTAATAAAATAAAACAATTTAGCCATTTAATGGTAGCTGGTAAAGTTGAATGATGTGTACACGGGGTTCATTACATTCTTTTATTTGCTATTGTGTATGTTTGGAGTTCTCCACAATAAAAATTTTTTTTTTAATTTTAAAGAAACATTAGTCTTTATTCATTTTATTTTTTAACAGATAAATGAAACATTTCATGGATCTAAACTGAGAAGACAGTATGTCAAATCTCATGTTGTCCAAGTAAGGTATGTAAAATAGCCCAAGAGGCACAGAGCAGAAAATTCTGTCCTTTACCTTCATGCCTCATACTTAACAGAATATATTTGTTTGGTATAAATTGAAAGGTTGAAATAAATTTTAGTTTGAGGCTTCAAAACTACTAGCATTTTCAAATGTGAAAAAAGGTATTCAAGATCTTTTGGAAAATTATCCAACCAGAACCAAGAATTCCAACTGATTATGAGTCTCAGGCAAAGGCTCAATGTATTTGTATTTTATTTGAAGGCACAAGGTCAAAAAGAAAATCTAAAATCAGGAGATGATTTCAACAGAAGAAAAGAAAGGGTAAGATAAGAGAGCCACATATAGAATATCTGACCTAGGAGGTGCAAACTAGTAGATATGAGCCAAATCTAGCTTAGAGTTATGGATTAAATATAAAAGTTGATAACATCCATGAATATGAAATTACAAGGAGCTTAAGTGAAAAACAGGCAGAATTAAAACATAATATATTAGAAATTCTAAAAAATAAAAAAATAAGTAAAAGTTGAGAAATATCATATAAAAGACATAATATTCAGAATGTGTTGAAAAATAAAAAGAGATCTGACATTACAGGGCCTACATCCCCACATGGTAATAATGCACTGAAACTGAGGCCACACACTGGCAATTCCCAACACTCCCATGATGTGTGCATATGTACTTGCACCCTATCAGCTTCACTCCTCTCCTTTACTGGCCCCTCTAGAAATCCAATTCTACAGCTATTGTCTAGCAGCGATGTTTATCCAAACACTGGTGAGGCACAGATAACCTAGGAACAGATAACCTGCAATAGATATGAAAAAATAGTAATTACAAGCACAAATTAAAGAAAGTTAATATGTTTTAGAATCTCCCCTCCCTAAAACTAGAACTTTTTCTGTTTAATTTTCCCAGTTTGTTTTTAAATAATCCAGGCTCTTAACCAGTAGCCCCCCAAGAATTTATTGATATTAAATCATTTAACCTGATAACAACCCTGTATGATATGTACAGATCAGTTTCTTATTTTACAAATAAGAATACTGAAGCAAAGGTAGTTTAAGTGACTTGCCAAGGTCACACATTTAATAACTAATAAAGCTGTAGTTTGAACCAAAGTAGTCATATCTAGATGACCGCATCAACTTTAGCTTTCACTCCTGTTCCATGACAATCCATTCTCCACACACAAAGTGAATTTGAAGAGCACAATATCATCCTACTTAATATCCTCTGACAGTCTCTCATAAATTCCAAATTCCTTATACAGTCCACATGATCCTCCCTGATCTGGCCTTGCCTCTCTCTGACCTCACTTCAAAACTCCCATGAAATAAAGGACCATAATGTTTTTAAAGGCTGGGGTGATGGGGTATCTTAGGTCATCTGTGTTTGCTAACTGGTTTTGCCCAAGGAAAAGTAAAGTTCTCGTATTGTCATGACAGGAGGTAGTTTTACCATTTGGAGTAAGTAAAGTGCCTACCAAAGTTAGGCCCCCACCTGTCTCACAGAAACTGAGAGATAGAGTCTCTATCTCTTTTGATGGTTACATTTCAGAGATGGCTTTTGCGTCCTTGAGAAAGACATTTCTGGGGCTGTCAAACTGCAAGAGGCTTTTAAAAGGTTTGCCTATAGTTCAAAGAGGCAGAGAAAGAATTTATAACTTTTCTAAAGTAAATGCTCTATAAGGAAAGGGATATTGAGGTCTAGAGTCAGAAAGAAGACTTTAATAAAACTGAGGGAAGTATTAAGTCTCTCTTGCTCAGGGCCTGTGTACTTGATGTTCCTTCTTTCTGGGACATTCCTCCCCCATTTCTTCTCATGACTCACTCCTTCTTGTCATTAGGATCTCACCTCAAAGAGGCCTTCCCTGAAGCTGTCTAAAATGTTCTCACCTCTAATCTTCGAGTCATTGCTGTCTCCTTCATAGAACTCATTTTGAAGATTATTTTATTTCTTCATTTTCCTGTTTGTCTGTGTCTCTTAGTAGCATGAGAGAAGGCACCTGTGGTCTTATATGTTCATAGCTGATGTAGCTCTGGTCCCTAGAACTCTGCCTGATATATTGCTTGGACAATATACATTCATTGAATGAATGAATGAATGAATGAACTGAAACTTCAGGAATGGAAAGGAAAATACTGTAGCAAAGAATTAAAAGCATTTGTCATATAAAACTAAAGATTATTTTATGGGTCAAGCGAAGGTAACATCAAAATAACTTTTAGTTCATGTTTTTGGTAGAAAAGAAGATCATATGACTCTTGATGATGTCAGATTAAGAATACATATGTCTATATTTAGTTTAGTTTTAGATTGTTATTTGACCCAGGAGAAAAGTTCAGAGTGACATTCATGGTTGGACAAAATCTTTAAAATAAACAAAGCAATATAATATGTCCTTGTCTATTCCATGAGAAATAAATGGTTCATCTCTACAAATCACAGAAGAAATATTAGCACTGCACAGGCATAATAGCAAAAGAACTGAGAATACTTAATAAATTAACATTCAACTACTAAATGCTTAATACTGTACAAAAGGAAATGGAAAGAATACATGTATAGTGCTCAAAGGAAGAGTGTCTGGTAAAACATAAAGTAGAAAAGGGTGATCTAGAAGTTAGCAAATCTATTATTTAGAATTATCCTGCAAAAATACTATTGAAATAATAAAGCTTTATTATTACTCAGAAAACCTTGGATCTTAGCCATGGTTTCTGTTTTGTTCATGGATATTATGAAGGTTTGCAAGTGGATGTTTTCAAGATCTCTCTTGAGTCACATACTTTGAGGTTGTTGTGGATTTTCAAATATACAAATGTAGACAAATGCCTGGGAAGAGGGGAGGAGGTAGACAAACAGAGAATAGAGCAGAATAGACATCCCATCAAGTCAGTAATAACACCCCCCTTTTAAAACTTCTGATTTTACATTTACATCTTCAAGTCAGAATTACAAATAAAACAAATCCAGTCTAATGTATTTGCTCAGTCACAATTTCCAACAGACGACAAGAACAGGCCCACCCTTGCAAGTTGTGCCTCCACCAAAAACCAAACAAACAAACAAAAAGCATTCAAGATAATAGACGATTCCCTCATCTCACCTGTTATGTTTCATTTTGTTATTTGCTATCAGCCCTACATAGCACGTCCATGGTGGATTTTTGATACAAAGACATATTTATATTAATAAGTATATTTTGCACAGCACTGAGATTTACAAAATACCTCCATATACATTACTTTATATGGTGTGTACAATAGCCCAGGAAATACTATTATCCCCGTTACAGAGATGAAGAAATTTGTAAGTACAGAGAATGCAAACAGCTTGCTGTAGTCAGGGAATTGGCAGATGGTGAATCTAGAATACAAACTCAGTTCCCTGACTCTAAATCACACTCTCTTTACTGTTCACCATGTCCACAAAGTGTCATTTCCACTCCCTTGAGAGTGCAATAGCTGCCAGGAGCTCTACTTAACAAAATTATAAAATGACTCCTCTAAGAATGATCGAGGCTCAGTAATAAAAGCATAATTTATTTGTCTCTTTCTGTTCTGCAGCCGAGCCCAAGGGAAAGTGATAATACATGCTGTGCTGAAGTTTAAGTCCTGTTTTAAAAATAATGCAGCAAAATTTTGGGATAGAATTGAAACCATTTTATATCAGAAGCTAAAGGGAAAACCTGGGTCTTTATGTATAGATTCTTCTTCATTTAAATTTTCAGGTAAGCCTTTTTATGTATGGTATAGAATGATTTTCATCTTTTAATTTTAATATGGCGTTCTGTTATAAATATGAAAACAACACTTCCCTCCTTAATCGTAGTTTCATATGCAATAATTATTGCTTTCAACCACTGTTAAAGTAATCAGGGTCCATGTCAATCAATTTCTTGATATAGTATCATTCTTGTATTCTTGGAATTAAACCTTACTTGATGACAGAGTTTAAAAAAAAAAAAGTAGGGCCTCAAATAACATTTCCTTAGAAAACAAGGCAGCCTTAAACTCTTAATAGCTTGTTCTGTGGGTCATGATTTTTCCCTCAGTTCCTTTGGATATCTCAAGAATCTAGACTCCTGGGGTGCCTGGGTGGCGCAGTCGGTTGGGCATCCGACTCCAGCTCAGGTCATGATTTCGCGGTTCGTGAGTTCGAGCCCTGCATCGGGCTCTGTGCTGACATCTCAGAGCCTGGAGCCTGCTTTGGATTCTGTGTCTCCCTCTCTCTCTGCTCCTCTCCCACTCACACTATGTCTCTCTCTCTCAGAAATAAAGATTAAAAAAAAAAATTAAGAAAAAAAAGAATCTAGACTCCCACATTACAGAAATGAGTTTGAATCTCTTTAACATCAAACCTACTTCCTGATGGGCCTTTAATGGGCTTTGTCTCTCTCACTCTTAAGTACAATGTATTTTTTTTATTTTTTTAAATTCCAGTGTAGTTAACATACAGTGTTATACTAGTTTCAGGTGTGCAATTGCATAAACCAGTTCTTATTCTTGGTCATCTAACAGTATTGTGAAAGACAGCTTCTAAAAGGCAGGGAAAAGTGTCCCATAATATTCATTCCCAGGATAATGAGTGTCTCTCTGGTCTTCATAAAAGGACAGCCAACGCTCAGCACAGCTAAGCTCAGCTATCAGTTCTCAGCTACAACAAATTTGACCAAGGGCAGAAAAGTATCCCCGCCCCTATAGGAAGGACTAAAAGGATGAAATGTTTGTGAAAAAAATAAATCTAGGCCAAGGGTTCATTTGCATAGAACATCAAAAGGATCAAAAAGCAAAACCTGAACATACTTCTCCTGGATAAGAAGTCATCGTGTTGTTGAAATGTGACTCTCCTCAGGTTATTAGATGCTTTCTCTTAGAACCTTCCTTCTCACACAGCTTATCCTGTGTGTGGTGACCTTGAAAGAACAGAGAAATAAAGCAGATCTGCAAATTAGTGAAAAAACAATCTGGCTTCTTTTTCTAAGTCTAAAGTCAATCATCCCAAATCAAAATCCTTTAAACTCTGCCCTCCATTTTAACATTAACAAAGAAAGCATGTAAGTCCATATCTAACTTAAAAAATCGCTGAGAGAGGTTGAAATCAAATATTATGAAATATTAGTTTTAACAGTTATGAAGTACTGTACAAATACTTTGCTAGGCACTGTGGGGACTTGAAAGAGAAAAAGAGTATTGTTCCTCTCAACAAAAAAGTTTATAAAATAAATAAATACATATACAAGTATACACATTTAACCTCACACTGATTCAGTGTATATGAAAGACATAATTGGTATCATTATTACACAAATACATTTTAAGTTTATCCAGTAGAAACAGTGTGATGTGGATTGGACCTAATGCTGTCATCAGCTGGTAAAATCAAACAGCAATTGCAAGTTGCTAAATGAGAACAGCTGAAAACTGGTTTTGTCAACAACATGCCCCAACCCCAGGTTTCTCAGTCAACTGGTGTGTAAACCCTTGTCATCATTTTTGGCCAGCAGTCCCAGCAGAGGACAGATTCCTTTAACACGGGTCTCAGAGAAACCGGTTCCTTTCCTTCAGAGCACTTTCCAGGGTTTAATTACGTATTCACTAAAATGATTATTTGATTACTGACCATCTCTTCCATAAGTCATGTGCTTGTTTGCTCACCATTACATCTTCAAGCCTATGCAGGGGCTGGCATATAGCAGCAAGTGATTGTTGGCTGAACTGATGAATTCCACAATATCAAAGCTGCAACTGAAAACCAAAGTAGGAGAGAATATATATAGCCTTTTGCATCTAAGGTTCCACAAAGAATTAAGCCCTAACAAAAATGATGTGAGTGCCTGTTGGCAGTTCTCTTAAGGATGATACATAGGATGATTCCAGATTCATAAAAGAGAACTTCAGATAGATAAAGAGGATTAAGAGTACACTTATCTTGATGGACCAGAGTAATGTATACAATTATTGAGTCATCATACTGTACACCTGAAACTAATATAACAATGCATGTTAATTATATTTCAGTAGTAAAAGGGGGGAGTTCATTCATTTCATAAAAATGAAAGCTCCCCACGGCGTTAGAGCTTAATTCTCTTCCAGAATCCCAATTAAGGAGGGCTGATCGCAAGTCTGGCACATGTAGGCAGACACTGCCACTCCCAGATTTAGGATGGAAGGAGTGCTTCAATTATTGAGAACCATGAACACAATGTTTAATTTAATTTTCCAGTCATTCTTGAATTCCAGGAAAAAATGACATTCTACTACCTTCCAAGGTACTAACAATCAGTATTTATGAGACTGTATCCTTCAGTGAGAGAGAATGTTTTCTCCATCAATTCTAAACTCAATAGATCAAAGATTTTCAAGTTGATTGGTTAATATAAAACCTAGAAAAACCATTGATGGCATAGTTTTCCCCTGCCCATGAAAGAATAGTTTCCTAAAAAAATCTCTTATAAGGCAAATTCCTTAACCTAATACCATTGACTTCAATGGGAAAAATTTTTATGCGTTCCAAAACACCTGAATTTATATTCACTTATGCTTAAACACTATCACATTCCTTTAAAATAGAGATGATAACTTCAATAGGTAAAATTGGTTAACATAGCCAATTTTCCTTTATTATTTTATAATATGACTACTTCCATGATCTTGTTATTTTATAGTATGATAACCAAAACAAAACATATATATGATACTTAATGTTTATGTAATTTAAATTTTAATGCACAAAAAAGGGGAGAAAAAAGAACAAGTAAAACAATGCAAATGATATCTCACTATGATGTACTTCACTATCACTGCCATAAACTATTACACCAAGAGCTAAGGAAAAAATGTAATGCTAGACTAGATGTACCAACTACACAACTGCAAGAATGACCACATGGTGGCCCTCTCCTGAAAGCCCTGGAAGGAAAAATTCAAGTCATTCCTTGTAAATGTGAAGAAATGCCTCATAAGCATTTTAAATGAAATACCTTATAAAGTTAAATGCTCATAATTTTAATAAGCATATTTAAAAATAATAATCATTTCGACAAAAAATACCTTGTACATACTGGTATACTTAATTATCTATCGAATAGGTATGAGAAATATTTTAAATATTTATACTAAATCATAATTGGTTAAAGTAAAAACTCAAATTATGTGGAAGTAATAGAAAGAATAATAACAGAACTTTATATACAAGGATGACAGTCCTGACTCACTGTTAAGAGTTTTATGAGAAGAAGAGTGAAACTCTGGCCTACCACTCATTTGTGAGCAGCTGGCCAACACTGAGATATGGATGATGATTTAGTAAAACACACTTCTTTCATGTGGCTTGATCCTGAGACAATGCATGGCTTCATTCATACCATGCTTTAAGGAACTGAACTAACTAATCATTCTTTGATAAATCCTAGAGGACATTTTTAAAAGCATACTATTGCCCAGAGGGTCCTTTCTTAACCAAGAGCCAATCTTAAGCTCTATAAACCTATTTTATCAGCAAAAGGTTTCTTAAAGTATTCTAACTAGTGTAAGACCTTGGCCATTCAAAATTCCTTGGAAATAAATCTTCTAAAAAAGCAAACTTTCCAAAGAGTTCATATTTTATTTTTTAATAAAACACAAAAAGTCTCTTTAAAATTATTTTTTTCAAAAATCTTTCTCAAAATTTCCACCTACTTTTCTGACATCGCTGTGGAATTCATTAATATATAGTGGATATTGGGACGCCTGGGTGGCTCAGTCAGTTAAGCATCTGACTTTGGCTCAGTTCATGATTTTGTGGTTCATGGGTTGGAGCCCCACATTGGACTCTGTGCTGACAGCTCAGAGCCTGGAACCTGCTTGGGATTCTGTGTCTCCCCCTCTCTCTGCCCCTCCCCTGCTTGTGCTCTCTCGCTCTCTCTCTCTCTCTCTCTCTCTCTCTCTTTTTCTCTCAAAAATGAACAAATGTTAAAAAAAAGAAACATTAAAGTATATATATACTATTTTATATATATATATTATATATACATATATATATTATATATATATATACATATATATAATATATATATGTATATATAATACATATATATATATATATATATATAGTGGATATTGTAGTGCCCTAAGGGCATTTAGGGAAGTAAGGTTATTGATGCCTTCAATAAATGATCCCAAGTTTTCAGCTCTTATATTTGTTCTTTATATTTTATTTCTTTCTCATACTTCAATGTCAAGCAGAGTTCTTGATGTCACTTGTTTACTCTATGTTCTTTCTTCTAACTCCTCCAAATCTATTTACATATTTCACAGTAACTTATACATAAAAATTAGAAAAGCAAATAGCCTTTGTTTGTTTGTTTGTTTGTTTGTTTGTTTTGAGAGAGAGAGAGAGCAGGGGAGGGGCAGAGAGGGAGGGAGAGAGAGAATCCCAAGCAGTCTCTACACTGTAGGCATGGAAACTGACACAGGTCTCCATCTCATGTACTGTCAGATTATGACCCGAGAAAAGCAAATAGCCTTTGAATGAGGGTATTTAATTAATTAATTAATTATAATTTATTATATGTGTAATTAATTATTAATTTATAACATAAATTATATTAATTAAATTATAATATAAATATATTATATTATATCCTTAATTATATAAGTTCTAGTGAGTTATTTTTTTTCAACGTTTTTATTTATTTTTGGGACAGAGAAAGACAGAGCATGAACGGGGGAGGGGCAGAGAGAGAGGGAGACATAGAATCGGAAACAGTCTCTAGGCTCCGAGCCATCAGCCCAGAGCCTGACGCGGGGCTCGAACTCACGGACCGCGAGATCGTGACCTGGCTGAAGTCGGACGCTTAACCGACTGCGCCACCCAGGCGCCCCTCATTTCCTGATTCTTGACTTTATTCCAGAGAAAATGTTGCTAAGTCTCCTGAGAAATGTGGAGCATTATTTCTGATGGTATTTCAAAAGGTCTTCCAATAACCCTAGATATTTAATTAAAATAATATTTCTTTAGGTAATTTTAAAATTCAACTTTGAGCTTAGAGTTTGCAATATACAATATTGAATAACACAACTATTAGACACACCTGGAACACAGACATGTCCTAACTGATATCCAGCATCATCCATCTGAGGTTGGGATAGATCTGTATGATGATTAATTTTATGTGGCAACATTGCTGAACCAGAGGATGCCTAGATATCTGGTTAAACATTATTTCTAGGTATACCTGTGAGGATGTTTCCAGAAAATATTAACATTTGAATTGGTGGACTGAGTAAATCTGATTGCCTTTCCCAATGTGGATGAGCATAATCCAACCTATTAAAGGTCTGAATAGGATAAAAAGATAAAGGGTAAATTCTCTCTCCCTCTGCCTGACTTTGAGCTAGAATATTGGTTTTCTCCTGCCCTTGTTCTGGGATTTACACCATTGGAAGTCTATTTCCCAGGCCTTTGGATTTGAACTGGAATTACATCACTGCTTTTGTGGGTGTCCAGCTTGCAGATGGCAGGTCACAGGACTTCTCAGCCTCCATAATTGCCTGTGAGCCAATTCCTCCTAATGCATGGATGAATGAATGAATGAATGAATGAATACTTCTATTTCTCTAGAGAACTCTAATATAACTTCCCAAAGTGCACTGCCAATCACCATCAAGCCCAAATAATCTCAAGTTTGAAACGGGTTTTCAGACAGCCTACTTGCCTCACATAATCCTAAAAGGCCAATTGTACATATAGCTAGACTAATGCTCTTGTCTCTCTTCAAGTTTGTCCTAGCTTGTTTGCTTTCATTTCCCAAAAACCTAAGCCTTTTTAGCCACTGCACTCATGTCCAGCTTGAGTGAGTTATAACATAATCAAAATTAAGAGTGATGAGTTTTAGGTTAAAGAACTCCATTTTGGAAAAAAAAAAAAAAAGGAGAGAGAGAGAGAGTTCCACTTTGGGGGTACCTGGGTGACTTAATTGGTTAAGTGTCTGACTCTTGATCTCAGCTCATGTCTTAATCTCAAGGTTGTGAGTTTAAGCCCCACATGGGGCTCTACACTGTGCATGAAGCCCACTTAAAAAAGAAAAAAAAAAAAAGAGCTGCACTTTGGTAGGGTACATTAAGATCCATTCATTTTTGAAAAACACAAGGTCAAAGCTTTGGTTTCTAAAATTTCATTTGATAATATTGTGTAAAATGAGCTACAGGGGAGAGTCTTTAAGCAGACAGATTTGTTAGAAAATAATTAAAATGGTATAAGTGTGAAGAACTGAAAACCTGAACTGTCATAGTGAAAACAGTATTAGAATGGAATTGACATACCTGATATGAGGCAAAACAGTGAGAGAAATTGAATACAGCATCCAACGTTTAAGTCTGAGTAATTAGTGGAATGATAACTTCATATAGAAATAGCATACAATAGAGAAGTAGAAGATAGGTGATTAGCTTACATTTTGAGTATTAGATAGAATATACCTCTCCAGATAAAGTTATTTATCAAGCATTTGGAAATAAAATATTGGTCCTCTGAAGGAAGTTTGGGTCTAAAACCATAAATATGATGGTCATTCCCATAATATAATAATGAAATACTAAAAAAGAATAAGATTGCAAAGAATATAAGAAGATGAAAAGAGGAAGAGTCAGAGATAGAGTTTTAGGGAATATTTTCGCTTATTAAGAAGAAAAAAAGAGGAGTCAGAATTTGAGATTATAAAAAAAAATAGATGAAAAGGCATGAGAAAAAGTTTTATAAATATGCCATATGGAATACATGAATTTACCATCTAGGAAGATGGAATAGATGTACTTTTCCCTATTCCCCCCACTAAATACACCTAAAATCCCTAGATATTATATATAAAACAAACTTAAGAAGATCCCAGACTGAGAGGTGACCTCAGGGCCAAACAACATGGTAACGAGTCCCATCAGTTTGCTTCATACATTCTAAAATGGGAGCTGAAGAAGCCAGTGATCCAAAAACTCCCAAGAATGCAGGTGGTTGGGGGGTGGGGAAGGCTTGCTTTCGTTAATCAAAAGACCAGAAAAGCATCAATATAGCAAGATAGAATGCTTTTAAACAATAACTGCTCTGCTGCAGCCAAAACACCATTGGAAAAAAACTATGGCTTTACCCCAACCCATGGTAGCAAAAGCTAAGTGGAGATCCTCTATTTCCACCCTTTCTGGGCTCTAATTAAATATATACAGGATTTATATACTGAAAACTACACAGCACTGATGAAAGAAATCAAAGAAGGTGTAAACAAATGAAGAGAAAAATCATCTTCATGGATTGAAAGACTCAACATAGTAAAGATGTCAATTATCCCCAAATTGATATACAGGATTATCTTTTTTAGAAAAAAAAATGTAGAAGAAATCTTTTGTATCTAGGGCTAGGTAGAGTTCTTTGACTTGACACCAAAAGCATGTTCCAAAAACAGGAAAATTGATAAACTTCATCAAAATTAAAATTTTTGTTCTGCAAAAGTCTATTAAGGATGAAAAACAAGCTACAGACAGAAAAAAAATATTTTCATACCACTTATCAAAGGACTAGTATCTAGAATATATAAAGAACTCTCAAAACTCAGTGAAAAAACAATCAATTTAGAAACCAGCAAAAGACACAGAGACATTTAACCAAAAAGAATATACACATGGGAAATAAGCACATGAATACGTGTTTGATATTATTAGCAATTAGAGAAATATAACTTAAAACTACAATGAGGGGTGCCTGGGTGACTCAGTCAGTTAAACATCTGATTCATGATTTTGGCTCAGGTCATGATATTACAGTTTGTGGGTTCAAGGCCAGCACTGAGCTCTGACAATACAGAGCCTGCTTGGGATTCTCTCCCTCTCTTTCTGCCCCTCACCTGCTCATGTGTGCTCTCTCTCTCTCTTTCTCTCTTCCTCTCTTTCTCTCTCAAAATAAATAAATTTTTAAAAACAAAACAAAAAAACTACAGTGAGATATTGCTACATCTTTATGAAAATGGCTAATTTTTTTTAAATGATGACAAAACCAAATGCTGGCAAAGATGTGGAGAAAATGAATCATTCATATAGCACTCATGAGAATGTAAAGTGTAAATCCATTCTGGAAAATAATCTGGTTTAAAAAAAATTAAACATACAACAGCCATACAACCCATTAATTGCACTCCTAGGCATTATCCCAGACAGATGATTGTGTTTCCATAAAAACTTATACATGATGTTGATAGCAGCTTTATACCTAAATGCCAAAAACTTAAAACAATCCAGATATTCTTCAAGAAGTTAAGGGTTAAACAAACTTGGGTACATCATACCATGTAATACTACTTAGCAATAAGAAGAACTTGGATGAATCTCTAGAGAGTTACATTGAGTAAAAGAAGTCAATCCAGAAAAGGTACATACTGTATGAATCTATTTACATGAATATATGGAACATTCTTGAAATGATAAAATTATAGAAGAGGAGAACAGATTAGTGGTTACCAGGGATTAAGGAAGGAGTAGGATGGAAGTAAGTAGATGTGACTATAACAGGGCAACATGACACATTCTTGTGATGATCAAAATGTGCTGTACTTCGACAGCATCAATGTCAATATCCTGGATATGATATTGTACTAGAGCTTTGAAGATATTGTCTTTATAACATCTTGTAAGATATTGCCTTTGGGGGAAATTAGGGAAGCGTAAACATTATTTATTACAAATGCATCTAAATCTGCTATTTATCATAATAAAATGTTGGATTTTTTAAAATTACATTTAAAAAACATACACATTTCTTGGAATTAGATCTTAGATGTCCTGATGAATTTGGCTCTTTATCTCTCGTATTCCTAACTCTCTGAGTTACTGTTGTAACAAATATGATTTAAATGAGTCATAGCATGAATTTTTTAAATGTCTTTGAGAAGTCTGGCGATCTTTTAAGACTCTGAAAAACTAGCACTATGGAGTTACTCCCACTAAAATATAATAATAATATTTTATCTTCTATTCCAGCAACCTAAAATCTTTTCTTATTGAGGTATAATTGACATTACATTCATTTCAGGTGTACACCATAATGATTCAATATTTGTATATATTGCCAAATGAACACCACAATAAATCTAGTTAACATCTGTCACCATACATATTAGGAAAAAATGTTTTCTTGCAAGTTCTTGCGATGAGAACTTTTAAGTTCTATTCTTAGGAAGTTTCAAATATGCAATATGAACTAAAGTTACCATGGTGTACCTTACATCCCCATGACATATTTATTTTATAACGGGAAAATAATCCCCTTTTGACTCCCTTCACCTATTTTTCCCACCTCTCCCCACCCCACATTGATTGATTTGCAGATCCTTGCATCCATGGAATGAATTCCACTTGATCTTTTAATGCATTGATGAATTCAGTTTGCTAATATTTTATTGAGGATTTTTGCATCTTTATTCATCAGGAATATAATTTTTTTCATATGACATCTTTGATTTTGGTATCAGGTAATACTGGCTTCATAACATGAGTTTGGAAGTGTTCCCTCCTCTTCCATTTTTTGGAAAAGTCTGAAAAGGATTAGTATTAATTTCTCTGTGAATGTTTGATAGAATTCACCAGTGAAACCATCTGGTCCTGGACTTTTTAGGGAGCTTTTTGATTACTGATTCAGTCTCCTTATCAGTAATCAGTCTGTTCAGATTTTCTATTTCTTCATGGTTCAGTCTTGGTAGGTTGTACATTTCCAGGAATGTATCTATTCCTTCTAAGTTGTCAAATTTGTTGGCATTATAATTACTCATAGCAGCTTCTTATGATTCTCTATTTTTGTGGTATCAGATGTAATGTTTCTTTCTACTTCTGATTTTATTTATTTGAATCCTCTCTTTTTTTTTCCTGGTGAGTTTAATTAAAGGTTTCTCAAATTTGTTTATCTTTTCAAAGAACCAGCTCTTAGTTTCATCAATTTTTTCTATAGTCCTTTTAGTCTCTATTTCACTTATTTCCTCTCTGATATTTTTTATTTCTTTCCTCCTGGTCACTTCATTCTTCTTCTAGTTCCTTGAGATGGAAAACTAGGTTATTTGAGATTTTTTTTCTTGGTGTTAAAATCTTTGGGCATTCATTCATATAAAATTGTAAAGATACTAAAACTATGAGGCAAAACCACTTTGATTCTTCTTTTATATTACTGATGAATTAAATATGACTCTTTCCTGCTTCTCTTAATGCAATATACTGTAAATAGCTGAAAGTGCCATATACTAGATGCCAGTTTTAATGTTTTTTTTCCTTAAGGTGATCTACTAGTAGATAAATGTATCTACTGCTACTGTAAAATTCTTCCTTATACTTTAGAATCATATAGCTTTTTTATCATTATTATTAAGTTTCAGATCAGGTTTCAGATGAATTATTCAGATAAATTATTAAGTTGTGCTTCCAAGAGCTTTCATTAAAGCTCATAATGTGGAATAATATCAATAAAGGACAAGAAAAGGCATTCAAAATATGAATACCTCTTTTTTTAAAAAGGAAGAAATTTCTTTACTTAGTCTGTCAACTCAGGTCAGGAAGAAATTTAAACTTAAAGATTTCAGAAATATTTTCCTAACCAGTTTTTCCATTCTTGGTACCTTCTACATTATTGTCTCTTATGTAGAATTTCTGAAGAAAAACATGAGTCCTATATGTTCTGAGTAAGAAGAGAATAGTTGTGGTTTGTGTTTAATGACAGGTTACTTGTGCAACTTCAAAAGCCATGTAATTGTCATAAATTTACTCATCAGTATTGCATAAAATAAATCTATAAATTCTCTTATGGTTATCATTGGGTCAATTAACCAATACCTCAATATTTTTATTTTTCTTGTTTTTTTTAAAGTATATAGTTCCAGAATAATTTATTTTTCTGTAGAAAAATACGTTTAAAACAAGCAACTTAAAGGACACCGAGTGGCTCAGTTGGTTAAGCGTCCAAATTCAGCCTAGGTCATGCTCTTGTTGTTCTCAAGTTCAAGCCCCACTTCGGGCTCTGTGCTGACAGCTCAGAGCTGGAGACTGTTTCAGATTCTGCGTCTCCGTCTCTTTCTCTGGCCCTCCCCACTCATTCTCTGTCTCTCTCTTTCTCAAAAATAAATAAAACATTTTTAAAAACTTAAAGAAAAAAAGCAATTTAAATAAATTCCAGAGAAAAAAAATTAATTCTTTCAGCATGAATAAAATATTACAAGGCGATGGTTATTTTGCATCAAAAACTAATATATGCAAATTGGCAAGAGCAAAAGCTAAGAAATCATATGAGAAGAGGGAGTTAATAAGAAAACCTTCTTGGGGCACCTGGATGGCTCATTGGTTAAGTGTCTGACTCTTGATTTCAGCTCAGGTCACGATCTCACATTTTGTGAGATCCTGCCCTCAGTGGAACTCTGTGCTGACTGTGTAGAGCCTGCTTGGGATTATCTGTCTCCCTGTCTTTCTGCCCCTCCCCCGCTCTCAATCTACCTCTCCCCCCGCCGCGCCACCCTCCATCTCAAAAATAAATGAAGAAAGAAAAAAAAAGAAAAACTTCTTGGAGAAGCTACCTTTCAAGACAGGTCTTAAAGAAAGCCACAGGCATGAACTGAAAGAAATCCACGAAGTATTCTCTGCTTGGTGTTGTACCAGAGCTAAGCCATCAAAATGCAGACCTTCACAAAATGTCTAGGTACCAGGGAGAACAAAAGTGAAAGTGCTACCCTAAATATTAACTTTCTCTCCAATGTGTGTCCTCAAAAGGACCCCTTAGAAACACAAGCGTGTCATGTCAAAAGCATAAGGTAGATGTTATCACTTATATTTTCCATTGCTCACTCTACCAGCATAACTATCTAAATATTCTCCCTAGCACATGTCTTGTCCTCTCTTCATTACCAGTGGTCTTTTGTGCTACTATCAAAGCTTAAAATCAACAATGGCTAAGTATAGAAGAAGCACAAATAAGATCCAAATAAGTTTGGATTTTTCACATTTCTTGAAATATGCATTAAGATTAGAAAAATGGAGTGAGTTTCTACCTTAAAAACTACTACCTGCATATATAATTGGTTATTAGGTTTAATTAATTTTAAATATTTAATTAATTTTAAAAGGTTTATTAATTTTATTAAAGGATTTTATTAAAAGATGTATTTATTATAATTAACTCTTAAAATATTTTTTAATGTTATCTTCAGAGTCAAAATGGCAGACATATTAAAGATATGTACTGTAAAAAAACTAATCTACATCACTCTGAGGAATGACAAATATATATGAAACCACAGAGATAATTTCAGTCTAATTAGAAACACAAAGAAAAGCATTTATTGAGGTTAAGTATGCAGCCACGTAACTAATCAAAACCTTCAGTGTGTGAAGAATTCAGCTTTTGTTCAACCACAATCCAAGTCCACAACTCTGTTCCTTTGCCGTTTAATTCAGACCGGTCTTATTCACACTCCTTTTTGGGGGGGAAGTTAAGGGGCAGGAGATGAAATTATTATGAATGAACTTCCAAGGTTGATAATTCCTGTGTGATAAAACAATTCTAGTAGCTACCTTGCTCAGTAAATCCATGCCCATTTATAATTTTAAAGTTTTCACAGACCTAACACATGAAAATTTTTAAACATCCCATAAAATACATTCTGTAACAGAATTCGGTTAATCTCCTCTATATTTTTAATGCTAGAACCTCAGGGAAACTATCTGAAAAGTAGGATTAATCAATTTATTTAGCATTTGGACTCAGGTAAAGTAAATAAATTCACCTGAGTAGAGTTAAAGCTCAGGATCTATGAAAATTTATATTATAAGTGTATCTACTGCTACTATAAAATTCTTCCTTATACTTTAGAATCATATAGCTTAGTTTTCATTATTATTAAGTTTCAGATTTTTTAAAGAAGAAAATATTCCACTGGATATCAGACTTTTACCAGTACATCCAAATTTGCATATCTTACTTTCTAATTCCAGAAAGATAGCAAATATTAAATAATTGTAGATTCAAAGCCCATTTAGAAAGCACCTAGGTATCTTTTCTAATTCAATGTTCAATAATGAGTGAATTATGGCTATTTTTGCCCCCACTTATTTTTAATAGCTTGACTCCTTTCCAAAAAATGTTTGTCATCAGCTATTCCTAGTTCCCCTGCCACCCTTCGATGCTAAGTGACTTTTCTTGGTGCATCCAATTTTCTATGCACAAATGTGCCATAGCACTAATCATATATTAAATTATCTACTTAGTTGTATATCTCTTCCACTACACTCCAAGTTCATTGAGGACAAGGTCCATGTCTATTGTCTTTGATTCCTGGCCCATAGGAGAATAGCACACAGTTCCTGAGCTGCTTTTTAAAACCACTTTGTCTTATTATCTATCCTTTGATGGAATCTCCTTTTGGCAAAGGGAATGCCATTGTTTGTTGTCACTTCCTTTATACGTTACATTGTAAACAGAGTACCTTAAGTTACAGAGTTGACTCCTTGATTCAAGCATAAATCCATAAGAGTTCTAGCTTTTGAGTGTGAGCCAAAGACTTACAGCAAACACAAATAGCCACAGCAGTGACTCAATCCAAGGAGTGACAGCTTAAATCACTTCCCCCATTTATTGTACCTGTCTGTCTTTCACCTACCCAAGCAATAGTTATTCTATTAAGCTCTGGTATAATACAACTATTAAAAGCAAATTATAAGTCAAAAACATTTCTCTCCTTTAGCAAGACATACATCAATAAAGAAACCTCAAAGAAAGAAGAAAGTTCTGTGAACATAGTAGAGTTCTCTAAATAATTCGTTCATAAGGTGTAGCATTTAACATTTTTCCGGTCAAGTTACAGGAGTAAAATCATTTCCCAAACTTTTGATATGGTTTTGTATATTTTACTAACCACACAAAGCTCAAAATGAAACTCTAAAGGTATCATGTCCAATAAAAATTAGCTTCTGGAAGGCAGCTATGAAGGATTAGGTGGAAATGAGCCACCTTTCAGTTTAAGTGGGTGTGGCTCATACCTACTCAGTCCATCTGACAGTTGAATTGGTCCTGCCTTTTTGTTCAAACAAGTTGACTTTCTGGTAAAGAATTCTTTTGTCCCCTTGATTTGTTGTGCAACCTAATGTAAGAGTGTGTAACTATAATTGTCATATATAAATGGATACTCCCTCCTGGATTTATAGAAATGCAAGAGCATAATAAAAATGAACCTCCATTTTGGCATATATAGTATTTAACCTATAGAGCAACTGATGATTCATTTTTTGAAGAGAAACCCTTAAGTAGAAATGGTTAGTATATTCATAGTTCTCTACATCTGAAATTTGGGGCATAATTGTGATTCACTTGTTCACCCTCTCCCCATATAGCTTCATCATGAATTAAACAGGTTTGCAGTTCTGCAGAGATTTGGGGCCCACAACAAAATCATCTATTGTAGATCTCATTCTGAAATATTCCCTAGATGTCTAGGAATGAGTAGACAATATTAAAGTCCGCTTTATTACTAATTTTTTTTATCCAAAACAAATTGGCATACTTAATTGAGTGTTCTGAATAACTGAAACCACACAAAGGGTATTAATTTTAAAAGGATCAAAATATACCAAAATACACTCAACACCAAAAAAAAATGCACTGCATAAATAATGTGCATAGTCTCTCCTAGTTATTAGCATTATTTGTTATGCTATCTGGTTATTTCAGTATCTAAGCCTGGTTTCTCAAAAAGCAGAGCCTGAGACAGACTCACATGTGGTATTTGATCTAAGAAAGAGTAAAAGGCAAAAAGCATAAAATAAGGAGGGAGAATTTCCAACATCAGGGGCAACTCTAGCTCCATCTCATAGAATCTTCTGAATTATATATCAGAACTGTGCTCCCCAATGACTAACAGGGGAAGGATTTGTCCATTGACACCCATCTTGCACCAGCTCCTACAGAGTTAACTCCTACATTTCCTATTGTCCATCTGGGAATGTCCAGCAGGCCCCTTCTGGCAGAAAGTGAGATGCTAAGGTGCTAACTTGAGAAGGGCATGTGCCAAATTACTCCTGAGTAAAGTGAATCCAAATCTGTATGAAATCGGTCACCATATTGTGGCTGATTTTAGATATGGCCAAAAGTATTTAAAGTGGTACAAAGACTAATGTTAAATACATTCAGTTACCTGGTGACTTGGAATCAAGATACAGTGAAAGATCACCATTTTTATATATTTTTAGTACTTTTTAGGACCCAGACCTTTTTTTCAACTTATAATGGGGAACTTGAGAGTCTTTAGAAACAGAGGAATGAATACTAAGATTTTATTTCTCTCTATGCTAATCCATGAACATAGAAAGCATATAGTCAAAACTGAATAAAATGATTGTTTACAGAATAATGTGTTCCCCAAAACAAAATAATTCGTATTAATATTTTAAAATGTTCAGAAATGTAAATATTTTTTTCTTTTTCTTTGACTTTTAGACATTGAAATGCCAGCAGCAGAAAATCTTCTCAATACCTGTAAGTTCATTGACAAAGAGTTATTTTCTAATGAAATTTAATTCCTTGGATGGCAAAAAAGAACTTCACTTGACAGTCAATACAGTGTACATAAAGATGTAATGGGAAGCCTGCTTTCAGAAACTTGTAAAAGGATGACTGTGGTTGATCTTAAATTGACTGATATCATGGATTTTAAATGAGGAAGACATTATTACATGCCATAATGGCAGAGGGTATCTAGGGACAAGCAGTGATAATTAAGAACTTAGGATCTAAAACCAGCTACACATCAGTGTTGAGCCCCAGATCATACACTTACCAACTGGATGAATTTACACAGGTTATTCAACTTCTGAAACCTTCAGTTCCAAGCCATTGTGATGATAAAAGAAGGCAGCACACGTAAAGTACTTACAAAAGTGTACAGTTCATAATAAGCACTCAGTAGATTTCAGCTATCTGTATTTTTTATTCTGCCTATAAAAGCTTTAGGCCTAGGAACTCTCTGTGGAATTCTGATGATACAAGTCAAGTTCAGTGTGCTGAGACTTACATGCAGGCAGCTCCCTTGCTGGCCAAGGCATTCTGCTTCTATTCTCCCAACCACTGCCCAGGGAAATCTGATCCACAGGGTTGCCAGAACTTGTAGCAGGCTGTCAGAGGAGCACTGCTCTTACCTGGGCAATGAGACTAATTATGGCAGCCGGAAATCACCCTCCAGAGCCAAGCAACACCAACATCATTGGTCCTTACTACCTTCCAGTCACAGCATAGTTATTTCTGAGCAACCTGGGCAAAACTTAAACACAAAGCTTTATTGGATTATTTTTCTTTCTGATATATTTTTACTGAACAACCCTCCAGGAACTTAAGACATTTTAGGCGTCCCTGGGTGGCTCAGTTGAACACCCAACTCAATTTTGGCTCAGGTCATCATCCCAGGGATGTAGGATCGAGCCCTGCATCAAATCCCATGTTGGGCTCTGCACTAAGCATGAAGCCTGTTTAAGATTCTCTCTTTCTCTCCTCTGCCTCCCTGTCCAACTCCCACTCTCTGTCTCTAAAAAAAAAAATTTTTAAGACATTTTAAAGTCAATTATCCCAATTAAAAAATTTTGTACTGATACAATCAAAATCCACAATTAAAAGTTTGTCAGGTTGATAGAAAAGAGGTATAAAAGACAGGAATAAAAACAGTAGTAGGAAAGAGACTGGCCAATTTGTATTCTCTCTAGCCAGAAGACTAAGCAACCATCCAGATCAGCATTCTGAATTTGATTTGACCTATCTGAGGTTTTAATTATATTTTAAATAAAAAGTAAGGGGGGGGGAGGCAAGAAAAATCAAACAGGGTTGAAGAAAGAATAGAGTTTGGTACATGACAAAGTATGTTAAAGTACAGTCATAAATGGGATGCAAGTTACCAGGGTAGGGAGGCTGTAAGAGCTTGGTAGATTCTTTGATGTTTCTGAAAGTATCAGCCATCAAGTCTCCATTATATTCCTTAAATTCTTGAAGTTTACCCTGTGACCTTTTGATATAACAAAAGCTCCAAGGTGTCATGTAAGATTTCAGCAGAGGTAATAACAAGGTAATGCTGCAGAGGTGGCAGCCAGAAGCTTAACAGACACAACAACCATGAGTAAATGGGAATTCAGGACAGAAATTAATGGACAAATATAAATTAGGCTACAGTTCTGAACAAATGCACAAACAGGAAAGTGAAGTCACACAGGGGAGGTCCTCCAAGCCCACAGAGAAGCATCTTTGTTTTTATATTCCTCCGAAGGAAGTTCAGTAAAGGCCAACTTCCTTTAGGAGTTGTCCAAATGGAAGGGAGGATAGGGAAGAACCATTATACCTTTGGGTTCTGAGTTATTTGTTTTATCCTCTGTAGATTCCATGATAAGGGAGTGGAAAGAAAGGAAAAGAAAAGGGAGTTATAGTTAGTGGGTCAATATGAAAGCTCATTCAAAAATAAAAACCACAAAGGCTCTGCTTCAGCTAAGTGGTTTTATGAAAAGGATGCCTTACAAACCTGAGGTTTAGATTGCATCAAAGAACACCATCTAGAATCAGAATCAATATACAAATTTAAGGACTTCAGAGGGTTAGTGAAGATCTTTTTAAGTCTGCATGTCCCTCCCCTGTGTTTCTGGTGCCTTTCCACCTTCAGGAAAGAACATCTCAAGACACATCTTAACACATTTCTGTGAAGCAATTGACCATCTAACCTTTCCAATTAATTTAAATGTTCTTGTTCATGATACAAATACCTTTCTCTAATTCAGAGTTGCTTAACCTTAACACTATTAACACTGTAGGCCAATTTGTTTGTTTCAGGGACAGTCCTGTGCCTTCTAGATTTTTAGCAGCATCCCCAACCTCTACCAATAAATACCAGTAGTGCATCCTCCACCCCAATTATGACAACCAAAAATATCTCCAGATATTGCCAAATTTCTCCTGGGGTTAGGAGTGGAGTGCAAAATTGTCCCTGATTGAGAACCACTGCTTTCATCTATGCCCACTGCACTGATTATGGCAAGTTTTTCTCACTCTAAGTGTTAGGAACACACCCATTACAAAAATGGGTCCTGCAGTCAAATATCATTTTTATTTCAAGATGTCTTATGGGTTATATGACATGGACTTCATTTCTATATACATTTGTTGAGCACCTCATAGGTTATAGGTTCTCTGTGATAGGTTCTAGAAATATGTATATATTTTAAAATATATGGTTCCTGCCCTCTAAAACATTTAATAAGGCTGACAATCTCTAGTAAAAGAGACAATAAACTGTTAAGGAACAAGCTCAGTGCTTTAGCTGGAGTAACATGACTTAGTCAAGAGAATCAGAGAGAGACACAATAATAGTGAAGTTGTACTATTACTGCAAATTTGCTTTAAAGACTTAAAGAGTCCAGCAGTTTCTCTGGATCTAAATTGACACTAGAGCATAGTCCTGTTTCAGAGAGCGTTTTACTTTGAGAAAGGGTTGGCTATCTTCATGGGTTATTCCTTTAGGCCAGATGTTGTGTATTGTAACTTAAATGCTAACACGTTTCTGTCTACTCTATCTCTTGTCACTATCCCATTGGCATTTGTAGCCATTCACTCTTTCTTATAAATGTTTCAGAGCAATCACTGTGTTAAACAACTGCTCACAAAATTACAAGCCACACATTTTCATATACAACCTAGTAACTGGTTATCAATTATTATCTTCTAAATTCAAACACTTCATTTTATATGCTTCTTATAACAGATCATAGCAAGGTCATACAGACACACAGAGAGTTATGTGACTAATGAGGATGGGCAGGTGAAAATGTCAATCTATTTTGGGTGAATTCTCAAAAAATCTCATATCAGCAGTTAGTCCTAACTTCTCCAAGACTATGGGCTTTTCCTCAGTTAACAGTTAATAGTGACGTGTATTACAAGAGTTTGTTAACTATAGCAATGCATGCAAAAGCAATATCAGTATCATTATATGCTAACTAACTCCATTTTGAGCAGGTTGTGGACAACGAACAATAACTCCTTCTGGCAACAAGATAGCAGGGGGCAAGGATGCCCAAGAAGGGGAATGGCCTTGGCAAGCTAGCCTTCAACAGAACAGTATCCACCGGTGTGGAGCCACTCTGATTAGTAACAGCTGGCTTGTCACTGCTGCTCACTGTTTCATAAAGTAAGCTCTGGACTACATAAAGCTCAAAGCCACTCATGCACCTGAAAGTCTGAGATACATATCTTTTAAGAACATAGATTATACAACTATGCCTCCAACTATTCAATACTGTGAAGTATACTCTCAAAATTTCTCAATGAATTATCAGTTTTTAAAAAAAGATATATTCAGGGTAGAGCAGGAATTGTCAACAGTGGCATTATTATATTTGGTCCAAATGATTCTTAGTTTTGGGGTGAGGGGTATCCTGTGCATTATAGAATATTTAGCAGCATCCCTGGTTCCCACCCATCAAATGCCAGTAGCATGCCCCCAGGACTGAAAACCAAAAATGTCTCCAGTTATTACCAAATGTCTCCTGAAGGATACTGAGTTTCCCTCAGTTGAGAATCACTAAGCTATGCTTAATCCATTTTATAAAGAAACTATAAATCCTAAACTGAACACTATTCTTCTATTTGTTTCTCATCATTATTTCATTTGGTCTTATTTATTTAATCATAAGTATTTGAATTCATCCTGCGTCCTCCAATATATATTATAGCCCTATTTGAAATTATTATTTCTTTAAAAGATACATTATTACACCAAAAGTTTGCTTTGTTTTTACCCTTTTGTTTGATGTTTAATTTTACTAATTTCTATTGGCTTTATGTAGCACTTATTGGTTTTATTTGTAAATAAAAATCCCTCTTAAACTTGAGATTTTGAATATGTTCCAGCAACACTATTTTTCAGTGCTTAATAGATAAACCCTTGATTAACAAATAATAGTAAAAGTCATAAGTATCTTCCTATTTATAGTTTTTAAATATTACAAAAGAGGATTTCTTCTATTGTCTTAATTTCCATAAGTTTACTCTGTCCCATAATCTTGCCCACTTTTTATTTAATCTTACGATCTTGTCTTATCATATTTAGCTTTCTAAATATCCTTGAGTCTTTCTGGAGAGATAAAAGGTAGTTTCCATGGCTTATCTCTTAAAATATATCTTATTAAAAAAATAAAATATAGCTTATTGCATTATTCAAAGTCTATTCATGTTATTATTATTTTTCTCTTACACATAGCTTTACTTTTATATGTTAAATGCACTAAGGTATTTAATACATATCTAATTGTTTTAAAACATATAAGATGTTAACTCCTGCAACTCTGAAATATAGGACTTTTAATAAATAAATCTATTTCTTTAGGGCCAGGGATCCCAAAGAATGGAATGTTAGTTTTGGTCTTCTTTTAAGTGATCCACAAACAAAACGAAGTATCAAGGATATTATAATTCATGAAAACTATCATTACCCCGCACACGATAATGACATAGCTGTTGTGCATCTGTCCTCGCCAGTATTATACACAAGCAACATCCGAAGAGCATGTCTTCCTGAAGCTACTTACACATTCCCACCCAATTCAAATGTGGTGGTCACTGGATGGGGAACATTAAAGTCTGATGGTGAGTTCCTAACCTTCTTCCATTACATGGTTTGAGCTCTAGGAGTTAAAAAAAAAAATACTCTGAATCACAACTAAACCTGAGATAGATTTTCTCTGGATCATTTTGAAGAGGATAATGTGCAATGGATTGAAAATTTATCTTCAGGGGCGCCTGGGTGGCTCAGTCGGTTGAGCTTCCGACTTCGGCTCAGGTCCTGATCTCACGGTCTGTGAGTTCAAGCCCCGCGTCGGGCTCTGTGCTGACAGCTCAGAGCCGGGAGCCTGCTTCCAATTCTGTGTCTCCCTCTCTCTCTGACCCTCCGCCATTCATGCTCTGTCTCTCTCTGTCTCAAAAATAAATAAACATTAAAAAAATTTAAAAAAAAGAAAATTTATCTTCAACCACATTCATATGGAAACTACAATTTCCTAGAGCTTTTACCATAATTGCCCTTAACAATGGTAGTTTTAATAGAAATGCATTATTGAATAAGTAATTCATTTTCTTCCATTTTCTTCATTCATTATTCAATAAATATTTATCTTGATTACCACCTTTATGCCAAATACTGGTCTAGGTGGTTTGGATATATAAATCTATAAAATAGGCAAATATTCCTGCCCTCAAAAGCTTATATATTTAGTAAAAGAAGACAATAACCATAAAATACAATAAATAAGTAGATTACACAGCATGTTTTATGGAGGTAAGTACCAAAGCAAAACAAACAAACAAACAAGACTACAGAGGTTTGGGTATTTTTGACGGGGAGAAATGAATAGCTCTATGTGAAAAGGCAATACTTGAGCAAAGATCATTTAAATATGTGCATTCCCATGACCGTAGTTATGTAAAGATTTAGTGGCTATTTATGTTCATAAATGCATTGGAAAGCAGAAAAAATAAATCTAAAATTAATTTTGAGGTTCAGAATTACAGTAACAGCAGAAAATCTTAAAATGATTATAAAATATAAGTTTTGGAATTTGAATTTTTCATTTTGTTTTCTAACACATACAAGTAATAAATATAAAATTCCAAAACAATTCAAAAGGGAAAAAAATCCCATTACACATGGATGAACACTAAATATTTCAAATATGGTCATTTTTTAATGTTTATTTTTGAGAGAGAGAGAGAGAGAGAGAGAGAGAGTTCAAGCCAAGGAGAGGCAGAGACAGAGAGGGAGACCCAGAATCCAAAGCAGGTTCCAGGCCCTGAGCTGTCAGCATAGAGCCCGACGCGGGGCTCAAACCCAGGAACCATGAGATCATGACCTGAGCCAAAGTCGGATGCACAACTAACTAAGCTACCCAGACGCCCCTAAATGTGATCATTTTTAACAATAGCTTGGTATGTTCATTGCATTACTACTTTGTTACTAAGAAAGGAGACAAAAGCTTAATTAAAACATATGTTTTACATTGATTTGGAAATTGTATACAGTAGTACAAATAAACTTAGCCAGAGATACTAATATTGACTTCAGCAAAAAGTATACACTTTTCTTCCTTTAGGAACAAGTCCTAACATACTCCAAAAAGGATTAGTGAAGATTATAGATAATAAAACCTGCAACAGTGAAGAGGTATATGGTGGTGTGATCACACCTGGAATGTTGTGTGCTGGGTTCCTGGAAGGAAGTGTGGATGCCTGCCAGGTAAATCCGCCTATTCCATTTTCAGGATTTTTTTCCTTGTGTATTTTAATTCCAATTAATTTGTTCAATTTTCTCAAAAGACTGACAATTTTTAAAGGTTTAAGTTTGTTTTGTAGTCAGAGTAATTAATTAGAATTATATTGCCATCTGATAGGTCCTACTAAAATACTAAAGAGCTAAGCCTCTCTTATGGTTATAAGAAGCTGGGAATAAGACTGGGGAAGAGACTAAATTTGGAATAAGCAGGAAAAAGATGAAGGGAATTTTGGTAAATTTAGTTGGATTGGCCCTCTTTCACTGAGAAACACTCAACTGAATCCGACACCAAACCTAACGATCATGGAGCTTTCTTAATTTGAGTGGCTTCAACATCCTAAATATTTTATTTATTTAACAATGCTTATATAGCATCTCCATGTGGTAGCCACTGTTTTAAGCTCTTTACAAATGCTAATTTCTTCCAGTTATGACAATTCTGTGATGTATGCTTGTACTATTATAAGCCCTATTTCTTAGTTGAAGGGACTGAGACAAAGAAATCAAGTAATTTATCTAAACTTACACAGGCATTAAGTGGTAGAACCCAGATTTAAACAGAGGATTTGGGGCTCCACAGCCTATATTCTGAATGTTATACTAAGCTGCCTTTCCTTATGCTTAATATGCTTCAAACACCTCTCAGCCTGTTTACAAGCATAGTCCCAGAGTTAACAAAAGTATACTCTGGTTATCTAGGCGGGCAGAATCAGGGGTAAATCCAGGACAACCCTTATTTTACTCTTTCATTTCTATGCACTACTATGTCCCATACTCTGTGCTAGGTGCAGGGGAGCTAAACGTTAATAAAGCATTATTCATGTACTCTAGGAGCTAGAAGACATACAAACAAGTATTTGTAATACATAATTATCATCTCTCATTATAGAGTCCCATCTTTCCAACTCTCACACTAACCCTATTCTTCAAAGTTATGACAAGCTTAGATCTCGATTTTCTCAATTTTCTCTCAGTCCATCACCCTCAGGAATATGACTGTCTTCTAAACTTATGCAGCCTACAGGTTTTATTATTTCAGCCTTTCCATTGCCAGCACCCTAATGACTTCACCATCTTCTACTTCCCCACACCCATGCTAATAATCTCCAACCACAGAGCAATATGACTATTTTATTGGCTCCTATATGTGAACTCCTGAGAACAACTAGGAGAAACCTTGCAGACTTGTAAACTGGTGTCATATAATCACAGCTGAGTCCTTACCACATTATAGAATTATTGAATGCATCCTTTATATATATATATGCAGATCCTATATAAGCAACATTTCATTACATTGTTTGAATGTGTCCCTATATGCTCTTGTATTCCTTAACATATGACATTTCCTCATACTAACTAGAAAAAAAGAAATCATGAGAACTCCTTTAATTTCTTTTCTATATGATAAATTTATATTTGTACCTATCCTCTCATTCTAGGCTCAGCACACAAAAAAATTTCTTCTACTCTTCAAAGCTAATCTTTTCCCTGTATTCTTCATCCATTCTCTATCTATACAGATATTTGTGCTTTACATTAATTTGAACTTTCTTCCATATTTTCCAAACTGTTCCACTCCAACAATATTCTGCAAATACTATCAGATCTCTCCTTTAGTACACTGTACTCTTTCTTTTTCTGTTATTGGTCAAATCTCTAAAGAATAGTCTACCATCATTGTTCCATATTCTCAACTTATTCACTCTCTGACCCACTGCTTGCAGGCTTTTGCCCTACCAGTCCAGATTAGCCAAGATGGTCTAATTGCTAAATCCAATACATGCAGAGTGGAAGACGGACTGGAAGCAAGTACGCTAGAGATATTATGATCTGTTAAAATATTTTACCTGAGAAAGGTAAAGAGGGCTTCAACTAAGATACAGTAAGAATGAAGAGGCACTGAGACAGGGGGACAAGACTGCAAGCCTGATTAGAAGTGAGGAAGGGTCTGACACTTGATCTCAGCTCAAGTCTTGATCTCAGGATCATGAGTTTGAGCCCTGCGTTGGGCTCCACACTGGGCATGGGACCTACTTAAAACATTATCATCAACAACAACAACAAACAACAGGATGAATATTATTCAATTCTATTTGCTTATGGGTCAGCAATGCAACCCCATCTATTTCTTAATTTGTCTGAACTTTCTGTAAAATCTGCTACACAAAGGTTTTGTATGAAAAGTTTGTTGTTTGTGTGTGAAAAAAAAAAACAGGGTAGGAATAGGGAAAAGAAAGAATACATGCTAAATTCCATACTTTTCCCTGAACAAAGAGAGAGAAGATGTACAGAAGAAAAGCAGGTTTGTGGAGGTTTAAAGTTTGGGGCATGCTAAATTTGAGGTGCTTGTGGAAAAACTAGGCATATATGTCCAACGTGGCATTAGAAATCAAAACCTTGAGCTCAGGAAAGAGTTCTGGCTGTACATAAATACCTGAAAGTTATTGTCAGCTGGGGGGCAGTTAAATTCATAAGCACAGATATAATTGCTCAGATAAAGAATATAAAATAAGAAGCACCCAAGATTTAGAACTCGGGTATAAATGCTCCTAAGAAGCTAACAGTAAGAGATAAGGAAAACTAAGGGGAAAAAAATTAGAAATTGGTATCACAGGGTCACAGGAGTCCAGGGATCAGAACAAAAGGGAATAGTCAACAAGTCACACAAGCCATACAGTAAGATAAATGCTGGAAAGAGTGTATCAACTTCAACAATTGTTTATTGGCAAAGTTTAGAAGGTTCACTGGTGGGAAGAAAAACCATTTAGAAGAAAGTTGAAAATAAGACAAAAAAATGGAAATTTCAATATAGACTACTACTTCAAGCCACTTAGCTGTGAAAGGAAGATAATTAGGGCAATAGAAGAGGTCTTAAGATACAGAAAGGCTGTCATTTTTTCAGATAGGCAAAACTGAAAAAAAAAGTGTATATTCACAGTGGGGAAAGACAGTGGAGGAAATGAAGACGTTATTAGGAAAAACAAACAAGAAAAGAGAAGAGTATTGACAGAGTAGTGTCCTTGGTCCAAAGAACAGGTGGGGAGATTAGCCTTAGAGAGAACTAAATACCTCCATTTATCAGACGATAGTAAATATAGATGTGGGCTGATGCAGGTGAGCTAGAAACTCAAAAGAGACAAGGACAAGAAATGGAGAGATTGCTATCTATTATTCTCCACTTACTCTATGAATTTGAAACCAAGAGATTAGGTTCAGAGTCTGGGAACCTGATTTTTAAAAATTGTAAAATAGGCCTTTTGTACTATTGGTAGGAATGTAAAATGGTGCAGCCTCTATGGAAAACAACAGGGTGGTTCCTCAAAGAATTAAAAATAGATTACTATATGATCCAGCAAGTCCATTTCTGGGTATATACTCAAAATGATTGAAAGCAAGGACACAAATAGAGATTTGTACATTTAATTCATAGCAGCATTATTCACAATAGCCAAAAGATGGAAGCAACCCAAATGCCCATTGATAGAAAAGTGGACAAAATGTGGTATATACATAAAATAGAGTATTAGTCAGCCTAAGGAAGGAAATGCTGACACATGCTACAACATGGACAAAACTTGAAGACACTGTGTTAAGTGAAATAAGCCAGTCACAAAAGGATAAATACTGTATGACTCCATTCATATGAGGTACTTGGAGTAGTCAGACTCATAGAGACAGAAAGTAAAATGGTGGTTGCCAGAAGCTGGGAAAAGCAGGATATGGGGAGTTATTGTTTAATGGGTATAAAGTTTTAGTTCTGCAAAATGAAAAAAGTTGTGGAGGTGGATGGTGTTGATGATCGCACAGTATGAATGTAGTTAATGCCATTGAGGTGTACATTTAAAATGGTTAAGGGGCGCCTGAGTGGCTCAGTCGGTTGAGCGTTGGACTTCGGCTCAGGTCACGATCTCGCGGTCCACGAGTTCAAGCCCCGCGTCGGGCTCTGGGCTGATGGCTCGGAGCCTGGAGCCTGCTTCTGATTCTGTGTCTCCCTCTCTCTCTGCCCCTCCCCCGTTCATGCTCTGTCTCTCTCTGTCTCAAAAATAAATAAACGTTAAAAAAAAAAAATTAAACAGCAACTATTTATTTAAAAAATAAAATAAATAAAATAAATAAATAAATAAAATGGTTAAAATAGTAAATTTATGTTATATATATTTTACATAATTTAAAAATGGATGTATATGTATATGTATATAATACATATAATGTATACATATATGTATATAATGTATATGTATATAATACATATAACATACAAAATAAATCAACTGTTTATGTTATTGGTAAGACTTCTGGTCAACAGTAGGCTCTTAGTAGTTAAGTTTTGGGGGAGTCAAAGGTCATGCTCAGAGTTTTGACTGTGCACCTCTAAACCCCTGCATTGTTCAAGGGTCATTTGTATGCAGATGATCAGAATCAAGGTAACCAAGGGACTGGTTTCATCCAATAGCTGTAGAAATTATTCAGGATGATGGGAAGGTCTGGAGCAAAGGAAAAGCCAGATGCCGAAGTGTTCCATCATTCTGAAAGAATGGCCTAAACATCAGTAGATAAAAACCATAAGGAGCATAGAGAGTAGTTTAGCCAAATTATACAATTCTGAAAATTGGAGAGATGTTTACATAAGAATGAAAGAGTAATAATCCAATGCTTGTGGTGGGTAAATATAAACCTTACTTTTTTTCTCAACATCTGGCTGAAAATAGGGAGTTTAGAAAGATAATAAGAGAATTCTTCAGCACACTGATGATTTCATAAGCAACAATACTTTCAATATCTCTTTTGAGTAATAAATGAGTTGAAATTTTTCATACATGTTTTCCATTATTGTAGTGTTGTATCCAAAGACACGTACTGACATCTTTCATTTAAATAAATGATTATAGGGGCGCCTGGATGGCTCAGTCAGTTAAGCATCCAACTTCAGCTCAGGTCATGATCTCACAGTCCGTGATTTCGAGCCCCGCGTGGGGCTCTGTGCTGATGGCTCAGAGCCTGGAGCCTGCTTCCGATTCTGTGTCTCCCTTTCTCTAACCCTCCCCCCGTTCATGCTCTGTCTCTCTCTGTCTCAAAAATAAATAACAATTTAAAAATTTTTTAAATAAATAAATGATTATAAGCACAAAAATATTCTATACTAAAATCATTTTAATATTGAAATATCTAGGGTTTTATTTTCCTTTTTCTGTGTCTCCCTGTCTTTATTACAAAGAAAAATAAGCAGTATTTTTACCTTTAAACTGTAGTAATTGTATGTATCCTCTTCTCCCTAGGGTGACTCTGGTGGACCTCTGGTTGGTGCAGATTATAAAGGCACTTGGTTCCTTGCTGGTATTGTAAGCTGGGGAGATGAATGTGCTCTTCCAAATAAGCCTGGTGTCTACACTCGAGTAACATACTACCGAGACTGGATCTTGTCCAAAACTGGTCTCTAGTGCAGAAGTTCTTTACAGATTAAAGCTTGAGGGACACCTGGGTGGTCAGTTACTTGAGCATCCTACTTCAGCTCAGATCATGATCTCGCGGTTGATGGATTCAAGCCCCACATTGGGCTCTCTGCTGTCAGTGCAGAGCCCGCTTCAGATCCTCTGTCCCCCACCCCTCTCTCTCTCTCTGCATCTTCTCTGTTGTGCTCACTCTCTCAAAAAGAAATAAACATTAAAAAAAAAGAAGCTTGAAAATGATACCCTGTGAAATATTTGTAATTCCCAAGCTACACGTAACTTAGAATCACCTCTCTATATGCACATTTAATATTGCAAACATAAAGATATATAATTTTAGAACTGTGAAAACTTTTTGTATACTAGACTTTGAAAAAGGGTTAGTGACAGTAATGAACCAGAACATATTATCTCCCCTACACCTCTCTCTAGACTGAAGGTAATTACATGAGTAAATATGGATTACAGTTTACTAAGGAGGTCTTTTCTGCTGATTTGTAGATCTAGGTCCCTTAGGAAATCATAGAAGAGATGTTAGCAATAAAGTCCCTTCTTAGTATATAAATAATCCCCAGCTGAATCACATCGTTGCTACAAAAATTATATATTGATAGGTTGTAGCCTAATGAATTGCAGTAATATAAAAATTTCCAAAGAAAATCTGTCTACCTGTTTTCTTTCTAGTCTTTGTGCCAATGCTAATCTCTTCTCTATTTATGGCTTCCTCACCTGGACTGACACAAAACAGCATGATAATGCCATGGGGTGCATTGAATAGATCCCAATGCTTTTTGATCTGTCCCTATTTCTCTTTCATATGTAAGTGAGGCCAGAAGATGTTTCTCACATGTACACACATAATAGCAAAATTATCCTGAAACACATGGGCTATGTTTCACTAGGTAAGCTTGAACAGGTAACACTGTATTACATACCTCTAATCTCTTAAAATTCCTCAATATAAATTATCAGCCAGAATAAATAATATGGAAATTTTGCTTTCGCTTCACTTTCCTTTTGCCCATACAGAAACGTTCTAGCTGAGAGTACAGATGTCTATGAATGCACTGTTAGAGCTCATGCTAACTTGCCACATAAACAGGTCAGTTGGCTTTTATCATGAATATAATCTCATGGTGATGCTTTTCCAGACTGCAGTCCACCAGTATCTCTAAAGCAGTTTACCTTTCTCTTTTGTCATCACTGACATCCCTACAACTACCACTAACAGCTTTCATTATGATATAAATTTTGTTCATGGGCCCAAAAAATAATTGCATTAATAATAGTAGCTAACATTTATAGACCACTTATGTGCCAGGCACACTTTACATGTATTATTACACTGAACCCTCACAACAACCTTGTAAGGATGATTCCCTTGTAATCTTAATTTTACAGATAAGGAGACTGAAATAGAAGTGAACCTCAGAGAGTTTATAATTGGCTGAGCTGGGATTCAAAATCAGACAATTGGATTGCAGAGTCCACACTGTAAACAACTATGCCCTGTTATGTGATATGGTTATAACTAAGGATCTACCTAGTATAGTATATTCTAAAATGTAATATTTGTCATAAATTTTATAGATTAATTCATACAGTAGCCTTATTATTTGATAAATTTAAAAAATATTGTGACATCTCTCTGGGCACGTGTGTGGCTTAGTCCCTTAAGCATCCGACTCTTGATATTGGCTCAGGTTGTGATCTCACAGTTTGTGAGATCATACTCCAAGTCGGGCTCTTCACTGACAGTGCGGAGCCTGCTTGGGATTCCCTCTCCCTCTCTCTCTGCCCCTCCCCTGATCACACACACACACACACACACACACACACACTCTCTCTCTCTCTCTTTCAAAATAAATAAACATTTAAGAAAATATTTTGACTATCTCAAGTTATGCATTTACAAAAATTAGTATTTCTACTTTTCAATTTTTTAGAAATTAAGTATGTCCAAGAAGTATATGGATATTGGTCAGGATTCATTGGTCACAAGTGAGAGAAACTCAATTAACACTACCTTAAGTGAAAAGAAGAAATTTTCAACTCATCTAACTAAAAATCTAAAGATCTACATGTGGCAGAGCTGAATGAAGCTAGATCCAAGGACTCAACAGTGTTTTGATCTCTAGCCACATCTTAACTTTTCTTTCGTCTGTCTTCATTCATAGCCAGATGCTGCCCACTGAGTTAGTAAAGACCTACTCACTGGCTCTAGGATTAGGTTTCCTTTAGTGCTAACGGTGCCACAAAAATAGAGCCCTCCTGCCCTCTGGCTTCAAGTGTTAAAAAAATCCTGAGGATGCCTATAATGAGCCTAGGTGGAGGTAAGAGGGGACTTGGTTGACAGCCCCTGTGAGCAGGGTGGGGGGACATCCAAGAAAGAAAAAAATTCTGGCAGACAAAAAACTAATGGTTATCTGTTACCCAGCCCAAAATGTGCTATTTTCTGAATCAATACAATGTTATTTCAAATTATATCATCTCCTTCTATATTTTCTGTATTTTCATGTGTTTATTGTCTTTTTTTTTTTTTCAACGTTTATTTTTGGGACAGAGAGAGACAGAGCATGAACGGGGTAGGGGCAGAGAGAGAGGGAGACACAGAATCGGAAGCAGGCTCCAGGCTCCGAGCCATCAGCCCAGAGCCCCACGCGGGGCTCGAACTCACGGACCACCAGATCGTGACCTGGCTGAAGTCGGACGCTTAGCCGACTGCGCCACCCAGGCGCCCCTCACGTGTTTATTGTCTTAACTACAGATTTTGTATAAAGCAATGTCATGCTACGTGTATTCTAGTAACTTAGTTTTAAAAAGCAAGATGATTGATTGAGGTGCCTGAGTGGCTCGGTTGAGTGATGCACTCTTGATTTCAGCTCAGGTCATGATCTCAGGGTCATGGGGTCGAGCCCCGCATCAGGCTCTGCACTGAGTGTGGAGCCTGCTTAAGATTCTCTCTCTCCCTCTTTCTCTCTCTCTCTCTCTCTCTCTCTCTCTCTCGCTCTCTCTCTCTCTCCCTCTGCCCCTCTCCCCCATTCACATATGCACTCTCTCTCTCTAAAAAAATAATCTCTCTCTCTCTCTAAAAAAAAAATAAATAAAATAAAATAAAATAAAATAAAATAGTGGTGAATGACTAGAAAATGGAAAAGAAGGGTAAAAATTGACTTTAAGATATAATGACTAGGTGAGTGGGAGAATGGGAATATACTGAATGGAAACTAGGGAGACTAGACTGAGGACCACAAATGATGACTGCAAAATTCTTTTTTAAAATAGTCTTCAACAAGAACTGAGCATATGTATCCCTAGCATATATTTGCTTCTAAGGTAAGATGAGAATTATTTAAATCAGTATATTCTTATTCTGATGGAATATTCTATAAAGATTTATTTGATATAAATATATATTTATTTATATCAAATATATATTATATATATATATTATTCCCATCGTTTTATTAAGTAGGAATTAGGCAATAGTTCAGTCTTGTAAATACAGAGAAATTTACTAGGCTTTCTCTAGAAGTAGCATAGGAAGTAAAATAAGTTTTAAAAGCATTTCTTTACTGTTCTCCCAGAAAAAAAAACACTATGTATTTAAATATTTGTCAAATTATACCAATTGTTTCTAAACTAACTTTAGTGGCACTCAAAGGTACTTCTGCCATGTTGTTATACCTCACTCTGATATAAAATGGAATTAAATATTGGAAATGTATTTAATTCTGCTAAGAAAAATACTAAACCTTAGCATACTAAACTGTATGGGGCACATAACAAAATTTAAAGCAAGCAATACCGAACTTTTTATAAATGCCTAATGAAAGGAGCATCAAGGATTATAAAAGTAAATAAACCACTCTTAGAAACATCAGAAACTTTATAGAAACACTTTCAAAAGGGAAGGAATTTGAATCAAATAATAGTTAATATGTCATATAGGAATTAATAGGATGTCAATTAATTTTATGGGAACCCAGTCTTACTGAAATGGAATTTGAGTAAAAATGGATAATACCAGGGGTGCCTGGTTGGCTCCATTGGTTAAGCATCGGAGTCTTGATTTCGGCTCAGGTCATGATCTCGCTGCTCGTGAGTTCAGCCCCACATCGGGCTCTGCCGACAACACAGTGCCTGCGTGGGATTCTATCTCCCTCTCTTTCTGCCCCTCCCCTGCTCATTCTCTCTTTCTCTCTCAAAATAAATAACTAAACATTAAAAAAAAAAAAACTTTTAATGGATAATACCAATAACCACATACACTTGTATTTTTGAATTTAATTTGTTATTACACATTTGCATCATAAATTATTTTTAAAAATGTTTTTACATTTTTTTTTTTGAGAGACAGAGAGACAGAGCACGAGCAGGAGAGGGGCGGAGACAGAGGGAGACACAGAATCTGAAGCAGGCTCCAGGCTCTGAGCTGTCAGCACAGAGCCTGACGTGGGGCTCGAACTCACAAACCGTGAGATAATGACCTTAACCAACTGAGCCACCCAGGCGCCCCTGCATCATAAATTCTTTAAAGGAGGGGCACCCACGTGGCTCTGTAGGTTAAGCTTCTGACTCTTGGCTCTGTACTGATAGCATGGAGCCTGCTTGGGATTCTCTCTCTCCCCCTCTCTCTACCCCTCTCTAAATATATAAAAAAATATATGCTTTCTCTCTAAATATATAAAAAAATAAAATAAAATAAATTTTTTTTAATTCTCAAAATGATTATTGGAGATGTTGCTTTCAAACATCCGATTCTGAAAATGATGGGATTAAGATGTGTTGTATTTTATAAGTGAATTACTTTATGAAATGGACATGTTATGGGATCAACAGAAGATTACCAGCAAAAGAATTAAAAAAAATTAAAACTATGCTATTTTCAATATCCAGCAGCCCACATGAAGTTTATATAAATAAAAATATCTCAACATCATGTAATTATCTTTGGAAATACCAGATATAATGAGCTTTGGCTAGCCTTTCTTTGGTAACTACAAGTACAGTGCCTAGGACACAATGTTCAATAAATGTTCAATTAACTGAATTATTGAAATAAAAATGATCATTCTTATTTTAGCTATATTTAGTTAGATATTACTAATAATAATTAAAACAAAAATAAAAGATTACTACTTTTAACATTTAGTGACTATATCAATTTTGACAAATAAACATGATCATTATGTTTCTGCTTTTTCATTCATTTCATGATATTGATTATTTGTAATATTTTTTGTTAATCTGATCTCCAATATCTTACATAGATTTTTTTTTTTTTAATTTTTTTTTCAATGTTTTTTATTTATTTTTGGCACAGAGAGAGACAGAGCATGAGCAGGGGAGGGGCAGAGAGAGAGGGAGACACAGAATTGGAAACAGGCTCCAGGCTCCGAGCCATCAGCTCAGAGCCTGACGCGGGGCTCGAACTCACGGACCGCGAGATTGTGACCTGGCTGAAGTCGGACGCTTAACCGACTGCGCCACCCAGGCGCTCCTCTTACATAGATTTTCAACACTAATTTCCTACCACCTACCTCTGACACAGCTAGACTGAAATGAGAACTATAATAATGTCTTGTGGCATGATTCTCTAAATAAGATCCATCCTTAGAAAATGGAAGTGAATCTTCCATTTTAAATGCTACAGATCATTTAACATGGCTTAGAAAAAAATTGAATAGCTTTTAGAATTTGTTCCTCATTTCCATAACAATTTTGTGGAAACACTTCCTCATAATTCCTCAAATCCACATTCCTTCCTCAAATCCTTCCAATTTAAAATTGAGTGAAAATTCTCACCTTTTACTCCCATCATAATTGCCACAGACATTATCATTCTTGGTTAAATGAAGTAAGCCATGTTTTGAAAAACAGAGGGAAAAAATTATATTCCTTTTCTCTGATAGTGTGCTGCCTCTATCTTTTCTACCAAAATTTTCTCCCCAATACTTTTCATCTACATACTTCTCCTTTAAAAGACCTGCTTTCTTCTATTCTTTCAGTCTTCTTAGTAAAGAGGTGTTAAAAATCTATTTCTTGTTCCTCTGGGTCACTTCCAAACTACCATTTCTCTGTCACCTCAGAATTTGAACTTGCAATTCAGAAAGAGCTTAGCAGTTAGGTACAGGAAGATGATGGAGAAGATAATACAAAGAAAAACAAAGATATCTTGCTTGAGGACCAACTGAGGTCATGAAACAGATTTGCTCATCCTTGGAACTTCCTGGGTTTCCTGTTGGCTTTCTACGCCTTGTGTATTATGAAAGAGGCCTCTATTATTTAAGAGAGTCTCCTTTTCTTGCAACCAAAAGGACCTAATTAACATGGCATCAAACTCCATTGACCCTCCACTCCACCTATCCGCTTTCATGGCCACACCCTGTACTTTCTAGTTAATCAGAACAACTTCACATCTGGAATCTTAAATTCAAATTTCTACCTACGTCCTCCTAGTTTGACTCCCTTACTCCATTATAATTTATTTTCTTTCCATCGAGATCCTCTTTTCTTGAGCCCCCTCTTTTATTTGAGTCTACCCTAACTCCACTGCATTCATAGATCCACTGCCTTCCCTATCAAGCCTAACTCTTTAGTGACTTACTACATAATCAGCTCCCCTAAGGGATCTGCTCCCTGTCTTTCTGCTACATCTGCCCTAGTCCCTTGACCTGTTCTCCCTTCTACTGGTTCCATCTCTAAATCTCTAAACATCCTCACTGGTTCGATCTCTAAGTCTCTAAACATCCTCAAGTCTTACATACCTGTTTTTTTTTTTAATCCTTTTTTCTTTATGTCTACTTCCTCAAATTTCACGTGCTCTTCTAATGACCATTCTTACCAAAGCACCAAAGCTACTGTAGGCAAGTCATCAATGACTTCCTAATTACCTCATCCCGCTAATTCCCTTTGGGTTTTGTCCTATCATTGAGATACTTAGTGTATGGATCACTCCCTCTCTCCTGGAGTTCTCTCTTCCTATTACTTCTATTACATCACTCTCTTCTGGTCTCCTCATTATTTTACAATGTTCCCAACCCCTGTGTGCTCTTTAAATGATTGTGTTCACAGAGTTCTCTCCTGGCACTTCTCATTGTTCACATTCTCTCTAGGTAATCTCATCCATTCCCATGGCTTCATCCACAAGCACCATAAATATATATTCTGCTAATTTATATCTCCAGCTAGGATGTATCTCTTGGGCTTCCCACCTGTATAGCCAAGTGCCTACTAAAAATTTCCTTTGGGCTAATGTATAGGCATCTCAAATTCCATACATCTAAAATTTCTCTCTGTCCACTATTCCTAGTCTAATAGCCCATTCAACTCATTTTTCTAAGTTGGTAATTAAAGAACAATTCTTTATTCCATCCACTTTCTCAAAAATAAGAACTAACCAACCAAGTTCTAATAACTGTACTTTCTGTATATATAAAACTTGAAATGGGGCGCCTAGGTGGCTCAGTCGGTTAAGCGGCCGACTTCAGCTCAGGTCATGATCTGGCGGTCCGTGAGTTCGAGCCCCGTGTCGGGCTCTGTGCTGACAGCTCAGAGCCTGGAGCCTGTTTCAGATTCTGTGTCTCCCTCTCTCTGACCCTCCCCCGTTCATGCTCTGTCTCTGTCTCAAAAATAAAATAAACGTTAAAAAAAATAAAAAAAATAATAATAAATAAATAAATAAATTGAAATTTATCTCTCTCCATGTTATGCTACCACCTACTTTCCATGTTGTGTTGGTAGCAAAGACTTTCTAAATAGACGAACTGCCTCAAATTTTGATCTGCCAATAATTCCCAAATGCTTTCAAAGCACTATCTGTATGTTACACAATGACCTTTCTAAAGTATTAATCTGGCCATACCTACATCATACCACTCCATCGTTCAAGGCACTATTTATAGGGAAAGCCCAAAGTCCTTAGCATGCACAGTACTGTTGTCTTGTCTGCGATTTCACTTTCCATGGTTCCAGTTACCCCAGATCGAGTGCAGTCTAGACACAGATAACATATTGTCAGAAGGTCAATAGTAGCCTAACCCTACACCACAACGCCTAAATCATTCACTCATTTCATCTCATAACATAAGCATTTTATCATCTCACATCATCACTAGAAGACAAAGGCTGAGTACAGAACAATAAGGTATTTGAAGAGAGACCACCTTCACTTAACTTTTATTACAGCATATTATTATAGTTGCCTTATTTTATTAGTTATTGTTAATTTCTTACTGTGCCTAATTTATAAACTAAACTGTACCATAAGTATGTGTGTATAGGTACAACAGAGTAATATAAAGGGTTTGGTACTATCCACAGTTTCAGGTGGTCCTTGGGGGTCTTAGAATGTATCCCCTGTATATAAGGGAAACTACTGTAATATAGGTTTCCTGATCTGATGGCTGCCTCATCTTTGGTCACACTCACATACCCCTTTTCAGGCACAGAGAAGCTTCTAACGTTCTATTTGAGCATGACTGCTCTAGCTGCCAAGAATGTCCTCCCCATCCCACGATCGCTCTTTTGCCTGTCTCCTAAATTCCCTTTCCCTTCCTTTCTTCTATCCTTTGTTGTTTTTCTTTGTTCTCTTTCTTACTTTGATGAACAGATACATTGTGGAAGAAGTTGCAGCCAAGATGAATGTGGGAAAGGGAAAGAAACAGGAAAGGAAAGGGAGAAATTAATAATAAAGCATTCATGCTCCAGTTTTTTTCTTTCCCTAAAATGAGACACAAAGGGCAAAATATGCTTCAGTATAATCAGATTTTACCATTAACATTTTTCCTTTCTTCTTTTTGTTTCTGGCCCACATATAATAGCTTTTCTGGTTTGTAAAAATGATTACCTTGTTTTGTTTGGTTTCAGGCATATAGCCTTGCTCAGATTAACTGACATGATGTATATGCAAAGCCTTTTGAGTTCTTCAGGAAAATAAAATCTTATAATGAACCTAGTATAGCTTATATAGTAGGTACAAACTTTATGGTCATAAATCTCAGATGTAAAAAAAATACCTTTCTTTAATATTCTATATAAACATAATTTCACCATTTCCCTTAAACTCCTTAACAGCTCAAGACTCAAATAGTACTTCAATCTATTGTGAAGTTCTAGGTTAAAATACTATTCTTTTTAATGTTATAAACATTTTATGTTTATAATACAGTTCAATTTATTTGGAAGTTCTAGTGGGAATTATTGTTTTTCTTTAACTTTTTGGTTTTATTTATTGATTTTTATTTATAGAAAATCATGAATCATCATTCGTGAGTTCAAGCCCCATGTTGAGCTCTGCACTGACAATGCAGAGCCTGCTTGGAATTCTCTCTCCCTCTCTGCACCTGCTCCACTTGTGTTGTTTCTCTCTCTCTCTGTGAAAATAAATAAACTTTAAAAAAAAGCATTAAAAATATAGTAAATAGCATTGTTGTAACAGTGAAAGCCAAAGAAACTTATGGTAACTGACTTGCACAATTTGAAAGGCTATATGGTGTGAAAAATGTTAAATTTGCAGTTGTGACAGTTTCTACATATCAGGAATATTGAAAACAATTTCCTAAATATCATCTAAGTGTTATACAGGAAAAGGGTTGTGCGAAAGAGCAAGTTTTCAATGCTGAGACTGGCTTGTTTTACAAGGATGTTGGCAAAGGAATCTATTTAATGCAAATGGTGCTTTAGCTCACAGGAACCTAATCCTACACTTTTGTTAGGAGCAAGTGTTCAGTATTTGCCAATTCAGTGCTGGTGGCAACTTTATAGAGCTACCACAAATAATAAGAGTCAAGTCTATATTTATGCTCTTTTTTGTGTTTTAAAATACATGGGATATGTTTTTCCAAAAGGTGTACTTCTCATAATTTATGACTCATCTATTCCTCCCACTAATTATTTAGAAAGGGTCCATTTCAGAACCAAAATACTCCACTAGAAAATATTTCCAGTCCCTTCAGAAAGTCACTTAGGAAGCCAGATTCCATGCCCTGCACTATACTATTTCTTTCAAGGCTAGAAGTAGTGAGAGAAAGCGAGTAATTCTGCCATGTGGTGACAGCCAAGAGGGAGCCGAGATACACAACTGTTCTAAGTCCCTCCAGATCCTGGAGGCAGTCAGTGCAGAGGGAATCTGAAGAAGCACCTAAGACATATCCAACACTCTTACTTATTCTTCTGTAGCAGCAAATAAGCTCCTTCAGGGCCCAGATGATGCCACGTGCATGTTTTATCACCTGCAAAGGCTAAGAGCATATATAGCACGTATTTAGTAACTACTTATTAAATAAATGAATATAAGACACAAAAAACAAATCTATGAACCAACAAGAATGGACCATCTAAGTCAAAAGACTCACCTATATGTTTAACATTCCTGCTTTAGCTGCCACAAAAGCAAACTAGTTGACATAAGTTGAATCAACCTAGTGATTTAATAAATTCCAGTGTAAGTCATATCAGTATTGGTAAATAACATCATCAAGCACTCATCATGAAAGGTAAAGCAGCAACACAGAGAGTGTTTCGAAGTGGCCCCAATTGGAAATGATCAGATAACATATATATAAAGGAATTTAAGCAACTATTCATATTATATATAAACACAGATAAATGTGGTTACAGCATTTATACAGTATTCTCTCCAATATCTATCTATGCTATGAATAATGTGCAATAATGGAAAGTACAGTATTTAAACAATTATAAAAGCAAGGCAATAATTTTAAAAATTAATGATTTTTACCCAACCTAAGCATGGATAGTCTGACCATTGGGATTGATTGATAAATTTGAATGCAGACTAATTTATATTAGATCAAATTAATTCTGTTAAGGTATTAATTTGACATTTTGTGCAGGATGGCTTTAAATGAACATATTTGTCTAGTGTTTCATGTACAGCAGTGTGTGATTGAAAAAGAAAACCAATGCTTTTGAGAAAAGAATTAATTTATTAAAACAACAGATTTGAACTGGATTGAGTTCTTTTTTAGTATTTTTCATTTTCATCTTGTATGTCTTGGACAGAATAATAACACTTAATAGTTTTTAGAAAATCTCCTTATTAAAGTCATGTGGATAACGGCATGAATGGATTTTAAATTCAGAATTAAGCTTCAGGTGTCCTTCTCTACTTAGGAAAAATGTTGTGAAAACCAGGCCATCTGCTGAGGTACTACGGTTACATTTGGCCCTCACAATGTGTTTGACATGTTCTGTTTTAGCACTGTGTTGGATTATTAGCCCACAAAACAAGTTCACCTTGATCTTTTACATTAAATATAAACTAGCTCAGGGACGAAATTTGACATAAATCTACACCTGTGACGTTTCCATCTAAAGAAGGCAGAAATAAAACAGGGCTTTGGGCTAGGTTACAATAAAACATCAGAAGTGCCAGAAACACAAGTCTTGAAGCTCTATCAGTCAGGAGGTATGGCAAGTGCCCCTCCTGAACAGAATCAGAATCACTGCTCAGCCATAAACAACAGCATCCCACTGATGCAGGGCAACCTCCCCACACTGACATTATCTGGAAAGATCCGAGTGACGGTTACTTTCTTCCTTTTTCTACTCTCTACAACTTTTAATGCTTCTTTCTTGTTGAAACTTCAGAAGTGGACTCAGAAGAAAGAGAAAGGAAAAAAGCTTTCGAGAATGAAGATGCTTTTAAAACATCTGACCTTAGCCAACCTGTTGGAGACTCTGCTTGTCATGCCACTAGATGGATTGTGGAATATTACAGTTCAATGGTATGCTGGAGAGCTCCTCTGCAAAGTTCTCAGCTATCTGAAGCTTTTCTCCATGTATGCCCCAGCTTTCATGATGGTAGTGATCAGCCTAGACCGCTCCCTGGCCATCACAAGGCCTCTAGCTGTGAAAAGCAATGGCAAGCTCGGACAGTCCATGATTGGCTTGGCATGGCTCCTCAGTAGTATCCTTGCTGGACCACAGGTAAACCATTATCATGAACTTGTTTGGATATGGCAATCACAGATTTCCTATCTAATCTTGAGTATTGTATTGTATTATTGTATGTCAAAGGCAGTATTGTATTGTCTTCGAGAGCTTGGATTCTGGAAATTCAAGAGCAAAGTTTAATCCTGGCTGTTACCTTGGGCAAATTTTTAGCTTCTCTGGGTTTCAGTTCCTTCATTTATAAAATGGAGGTAATGCCCATATTATGCAACTTTTGTAAAGATAAGAAGAACAATGTATTAAAGTGTCTAGCATAATCTCTAGTACATAGTAAATGCTCCTCAAAAAATGTGGCTATTGTCCAATTGGACCTCATCCCCATCTTATTCTTTCCTCTAGTTCTTCTTTTGCTCTGGTTGATACAGTAAATGGAGAGAATATTTAGGAACTATGGAATTTGCATAGGTAGAAAGTATTTATAATTTGTCTTATTTGGGATTTCTTGAGTGGAAACTAATCTGTTTCTGTCGCAACTTAGAACTATTGTCAGCTAGTACGTTGTTCTGGAGTTTGCAGCTGGGTGGGACTGAATAAAGAGGAAAAGTGGGAAACCCCAGACTTCTGAAATCTGAATATTTCTCTGAGATTGACTTGAGCTTTTCTGGAAAAAGTTTAGACCATAACAGGCTGTTAGCAAAATCAGGTACAGGTAGATATTGTTCCAGATTGTCCTCATCTGAGGCAACCTGGTTAATTGGCCTGTAGAATTTGCCTTTTTTTCAACAGTCATATCTCTGAAGAAAAGGACACGGTCTTACAAATAGCAAAGATTCCCTAATAACAGATGAGTAAATTGTCTCTATGCTTGTAAATGTATCGTATGATGATGAACCCAGGGTACAAGGATGTGTCAAGAAGTGGCATCAAGGTTAATTAGGATGTTCCCAAAATCTGCCACTACAAATGGAATTTATGTAGACATTCTAAATGAGCCAGGTGCTTTAAAAAACAAAAAGAAGAAACATAAAACAACAAAAAATCCTGCCATGCAAAACTCATTAAATACAGTTAAAACACTAAAAAGTTGGGCCACCAAATTTTCACCACCAATTCCTCACTTAACTAATATTTCATGGATATTAGATCAATTTAGTTGGGGTGTGTTTTATGGCAGGAGGAATGGGAAAAACTAAAGTACTTTGATGTTCCTGGATAAAGGCATATGACGATTCTCACAGTGACTGAATATACAAGAATGGGTATAGTAAATACGTCTCTTGAAATGAGACTATTTAGCTAAAGCTATGGTTTAAGTTTTCCATTTTGTTTCTCTAAATTAAGAGTGTTGCCTATTTATTCTTTTTCTTAGGAAAGATAAACAAGTTAGGTTCTTCACACTGAGCATGATACTGATGGTTTCAAAGAAACCACCCCCCAAGAAAATGTAATTCAGTTGTGGAGACAATACTTTTATAAAACTAATACAACCATATACTAAACATTTATAAAACCTAGTACCAGTGTAAGAAGGAGAAATGAGTAAGAGTTGAAATGGTAAAGGAATGATTTAAGAAAAAAGTAGGATAAGCTGAGTTTTTTCAGATGAATGGTATTTGGATAGAAAAAAAAGTCAAGGATCACATATATTTTTCAGGAAAGGTTGAAATGTGTGATTAATTTTCACGGGACACTTATCTGGCTGAAGTGAAAGATTGAGAGGTGGCACCAGCAGGATATCAGATTTGGTGGTTGCTCCCTTGTCTTCCACTTCTCATGTACTATTTGTCATAAAACATCATGATCATGCATTTGCTCGTCTTTGTCATTAAGGAATAGACTCTTAAACGGTGGAGACTCTGTTGTGTTCAACTTCATTAACATTCACTGTACATAATAGGACAACTAGCAGAAATAGAAACTTTAAATGTTCAGATGATCTAATTTCTCTGCAGATCAAATAAATCCTTCACTTTTTCCTTTAAAAACAAATTGGCTTCATTCATTTAAATGAATGAATGAAAGGTATAATGGACCTATATTATAGAAGACATTGATAACCAGGGGAAATTCTGAAATTAATGTGGGAGCCACATATCCTTTGTGAGTCCTATGCAAGAAATAAAATGATTTTTTAACAAAAATATTTTAGGAAAATTTTCATAGACCCAAATAATTGTGAGAAACAGAGAAACCTTTTCTGAATTTTCTGGCAATGAAATGATTAGGTTGGTGGCTAGGGTGGTCTCAGAGAGCATTGATTTTAAGAGGGACATTTCAAACAAAAAACAAAGTTTGGCAACAAATTGGATTTAAGGAGATAAAGAGAACGGTATAAACTAAAGCTCTAATATTTTTAGCCAAGGAGTTTTAATAGTGAAACTATTGAAATAGGCAGGTAGGTTGAGAACAGAAGTGTCTCCCTGTTTGTTTCTCTGTTTGAAGGGGGAGGGAAGGCAAACTGTGAAAAGAGCTGAAAACATTTGCTTTAGGACATGATGATATCAGTATAAGGTCTTTGGAGAAGTATAGCCGTTTGGAAAGTAGTTGGTAAGTTAGGATACTGATGAAAGTCTGAAGAAGTAGAAATAAGTCAAATTGTGATAATAACTGAAATGCAAATTAACAATTTCAACCTTCTCTAAGCACTGTCCCAGACGGTATAATAAAAATATTGATTTATTAATTCAATTATCTTCATCTAAGTATGTCACAGCAATAATAGAAAGATAGTGCCAAATACTTATCTGTCTTGATATAGTAAAAAGAAATTATGAAATTAAGTTTGAATTGTTTAGGATTTTCATGTAATAGCCTGACCTCAAATACATCACTCTTCCTGAGAGATTTATGTGAATATGGGCCATAGAAAATGATGGTTTTCTTTTATTTGGTAAAACACATAATTCATCCTTACTTTCAGCAGCAGATTATATTTGTAAAGCACTTTGCCGAAGCTTCCTGAAAAACCTCACTCTGTGCAGCACATAACAGCCATGTTACTACCACCACCCCGTGTATCAGAGAACATACAAAGAGAATCTTTGAAAGCAATGGCGTGCACACCTTTCTGGCAGTAAGAAATGCATACTACATTGGGACTTTGTTCCTCACACACTTATAACTGGGAAAATTTTTCATAAAATATTCAACACCATTCTACTTCATTTTTTTTTTAAGTTTACTTATTTTGAGAGAGAGAACATGAGTCGGGAAGGGGCAGAAAGAGAGAGGGAGAGAGATAATCCCAAACAGACTTCGCACTGTCAGCACAGAGCCCCATGCAGGGCTCAATCCCACAAACTGTTAAGATCATGACCTGAGCCCAAATACAGTCAACCACTCAACTGACGCCCCTCCATTTCATTATTTACTGTTTCATTATTTACTGTTGATTGCCACTAACTGATGGGTACAATCTGCAGTGCAAAAACAACTGGTTTAAAGGGATTCATTGACTTTCTCAATGTCACTTGACCTGTTGGACTCATGTCTTTGTATTAAGTCTGGTTTTTCTTTTTATTATAGCTCTGTCTCTCTGCTGTCTCTCTGAATAAAAGAGGTTTTAATCCCATGACTAATGTTACACATGTTTAATGGGGAAGATGAAAGACTGAAAGGGCTTTTTACTTCTAGACTGTGGCACATAGTAAGCTTCACCATGCTCTATGGATAAGCCCACTGACAAAGGTGCATCCTGTAACGGCTAATTTACATTGAAAGGATGAATTTAATCATCATCCTCTGGTTTATATATTGATTGTCTATTGCTTGAGAAATTCTGTGATGGTCTGGGGATATATTTTCAGAAGTTCCAGCATAGCATAGCTCAACTTTCAAACTTTTTCCCAGTAATGGAACTTTTTTTAAAAAAAGCAAAATTCTAAGGGTGCCTGGTGGCTCAGTTGGTTGAGCGTCCAACTCTTGATTTAGGCTCAGGTCATGATCTCACTGTTCGTGAGATTGAGCCCCACATTGAACGTGGTGCTGACAGCACAGAGCCTCCTTGGGATTCTCTGTCCCTCTCTCTCTACCCCTCTCCCTCTCACGCTCGTTCTCTCTCTCTCTCTAAAAATAAATAAGTAAACTTAAAACAAAAAAAGCAAAATTCTATCTGGAGCCCCAATGAAACATACAAGTGGAGCTGTTCTTGCTAAAGAGAGGTAAGGGAAGCCAATCTTCTGCTTGACCATTTACTAGCCCTGTTCATGGTCTCTAAAGACCTTAGATTTCCCTGAAACAAAGCTTGGAAGACAATAGAATAGTAGAAATGGCATGAATATTGGATTTTAACAAAGTTGGTTTCAAATCTCAATGCTGTCTCTTACCATCTCTGTGGTTCTGAGTAAATTACTGTAACTAAGTTTAAAAGCTAATTGTGAAGAATAAATTATAAAGATACATAAAATCATCTAGAACAAGACTTAATTTTTAAACACTCTGACAATGTTCATTCCTTCCTCTCCTCCTGCTTTCATTCCTTTGTTCATAAAGAGTTTTTGAAGTCAGGAGATAAAATAATAGGGAAATACGAGTATGAAAATTAAATGATCCTTTAAGAGACAGCAAAGAGAATTGGCTTACATAAAGATTATTTCCAATTTCTCAAAATTATAACATTCATTCTGACTGATAAGTAAGTTTAGCCAATCTACTCCCTAGTCACCAGGCTGTCCTGCTCATTCTGAAAGCTATATATGCTGATGCATAATCGTTCTAGTCTTAAAGGTATCATTTGTAACAGTCAAATAAGAAAGGAAGGAAGGAAGGGAGGAGGAAGGTAGGAAGGAAGAAGGCAGGCAGGCAAGGAGGGAGGCAAGGAGGGAAGGAAGAGGGAGAAAAGAAAAAGGAAAGGAAGGGAAAGGAAGAGAAGGAACAAACATGACCTGAAAGGCAATCTGCTTTAAGACTATGTGTGGTTAGGTTCGTAAGTGCATGTTGAGGATAAAACATTTCTTGAATTAGATGTGTCCGTATCTAATCAAAAATCACATGCTTTCCAATGACAGTCATTTACCACAAGAGTTACAGAGTAGCAGTTTATTTGCAGAAGTTCATACCACTAGCTTATCCATGTTAATATGGAGCATACATTCGGACAGCTTTTAAATTCTAACATTAACCCAGGTCGGAAGGCATGATATATGAGACATCCTTTTGGTCTTTGGTGTAAAGATACATGGCTGGGGGTGCCTCGGTGGCTCAGTCAGTTGAGCATCCAACTTCAGCTCAGGTCATGATCTTGCAGTTTATGAGTTCGGGCTTCACATCGGACTCATTGTTGTCAGCGCAGAACCTGCTAAGGATCCTCCGTCCCGGCCCTCTCTCTGTCTCTCCCTGTCTGTGCTCTCTCAAAAATAAACGAACATTAAATAAATATATATATATATTATGTATATAAATTTATATAAATTTATATATAAATATAAATATAAATTTTTATATATAAATTTATATAAAATTACATAAATGTATATTCATGTATGTGTATATATATGTATATATATGTATGTGTATATATATATATATAATATATATATACATGCACTTGACAGGAATGGAATGTGTTTCTGAACTTGACAAGGAGCTTAAATTCAATAAATAAATGTCACACGTGTACAATATGCCAAGAACTATACTGGAACATAGTAGTAGCATACTAAATACATGAATAACAACAATAATGATGATGATGATAAATGTTAGTTATTGAAGACATAAATATGTGCCGGGAAATATGCTAAATCCTTTTGCATGCATTATTTCCTGTAAGGCTCCCAACAACTCTCTATATTGGATACAATTATCTTTTTTTTCATTCATAAAGAAACTAAGGTTAAGAATGTTATATACAACGCCCAAGATTACTGTCTAGTAAGTGTGGGTGTCAGTATATCCAGTTAACTCCATACCCAGAGCTTTTAAATACTACACTATATCACACCATGCAATGTTGTCTATTTCCTTTTTTCCTGTAGGATGCTGGAGAAGGATATGGCAGGAAAGTCTTAAGTTGAGAATAGATGCTAAAGAGCTATAAGGAAATAATATATGGTATACATTTACAAATATATAAATAAATAAACATATGAATACACATTTATAAGTTGTGTGCCCTGAAATTTTTTTCATAATAATGTTTATAACTCATATAAGTGCTGTGTGCCAGGCATTATTAGAAATGCTTGGCAAGTATTAAATCATTTAATTGTCTTGACAGCCCCTAGAGGTAAATACTATTAACATCTCTGTTTTATAGATGAGGAAACTGAATGAAGTACATTATCTAAAAATAATTACCTCTTGGGGCTTCCCAGGTGGCTCAGTTGGTTAAGCGTCTGACACTTCCTTTCGGCTCAGGTCATGATCTCACTGTTCACAGGTTCGAGCCCCGTGTCGTGCTCTTTGCTGACAGAGTGAAGCCTACTTAGGACTCTCTCTCTCTCTCTCTCCCTCTCTCTGCACCTCCTCTGCTTGCTCATGCTCTCTTTCTCTCAAAATAAATAAACATTTAAAAATAGTAATAAAGATAATTACCTCCGGAAAAGATTAGACAATAACGTAATTAGTCTGGGATAAGGTGAGGGTTAAAAATAATACTCTAAGAAGCATATGCAAATGACTGTAAAGAAGGAAAACATACTTCTCTCATTTATGGCAAAATAAAGCAAATACTGATGAGAACTGAGGTCAGGTATAAGAAAGGAGAAACAAAGAAATTAAAGAAATATAATCCAAAGACGAAAAAAAAAAAAAAACCAACAAACAACTCACGAACTAAAGTAGATCCCTATACTAATCATTCAAATGAACATGACCTTGGAGCACAAAATAAACTGAACCTAGGCTAAAACAATTTATGAGAAAGTAAGATTCTGAGTTACCATAACACTTTACCATATCACTCTTTTAGCACTTATCACAGTCTACCTAGTACGTATGACAGGTGTCACAACCATGCTATTATCTCCCCTACCAAATTTTAAATTCTCTGATAACAGGATATATCTGGTTCATCTTTTATGACAGAGAGCACCTAGAGTAGTTTTTGAACAAGGAGTTGCTTTAAAAATAAGCATTTATTAAACGAAGATGATAACAATCAGCTCAAATCATAGTACTTTATTTCAAAGTCAGATTAAATTTCCTTATAACGTGCAGCCCGGTGACAAATACTTGAGGCAGGCACAATATACCTTTTCTCCAGGAACTCCTTACTGTCTTTAAGTTAATGCTTTGCTAGAGGGAAAAACAACCTTAGCTTGAGGATAGCTAGGCCTCCAGTGTCCTGTGAGTTTTCTTTAGCATATGAAAATCTCTTTTGAGAGGGAGGGAGCCAAAACATAAGAGACGCTTAAAAACTGAGAACAAACTGAGGGTTGATGGCTGGTGGGAGGGAGGGATGGGTGGGTGATGGGTATTGAGGAGGGCACCTGCTGGGATGAACACTGGGTGTTGTATGGAAACCAATTTGACAATAAATTTCATATTTAAAAAAAAAAAAAGAAAGAAAATCCCTTTGGAAACACACTCCTTTGACTTTACCTTCCCCAACTCCCAAGTACATAATCAGTCTCTCCTCAGGGTCCAGGCACCTCTTCCACCCAGAGGACCTGTCCTGGTGGTTTAATAAATCATCTTTTTGCACCAGGAAAAAAAAAAGCCATTTTATTGAAAGTTTTATCATATTAACTTAAAAAGATGAAATATTAAAGTGAAAATGTGGCCTAGTGCAGAGAAGAAAGTCAAACTCGGATCATCTGGGTCCAAGTATGATCAGGAAGTTGTGGAGGGAAGTACCTAAGGTTTTAAAGAAATACTAGATACTCAAGTTCTTTGTAAAGTAACTCTTCCAAAGACTCACAACATCTGTTGGGTCAAATTCAGAACTGAACTTTAAATTTAAAGTCAGTCTGCAAAGAAGTATGGAAAACTTAAATGGTTACTTTGTGATACGGAAAAAGATCGGGATTATAAAACAGAATTAGCTGAATACATGTTTGAGTTTCTGAGCTTTAAATTTGATGATATGATCATTGTGCACCCTCTAGTGGATTAATTTAACAATACTATTTTGCCCTTGAAAAAAGATCTGAAACTGAAAATCAACATTTTAATTACAAATAAAAGATAGAGCATTATATTTTATATTATTTTACTTATATTTTATTTAGAGTTTATTATATTTATATTATATTAAATTTCTCTACAAGAAAGAAAGGAAATATAGGGTTGTTGTGTTTTTTTAAAAGCATACTCCACTACCACTCCATCACCCCAAAAAGGAAACAAATCCTGGGCCTGTGGAATTAATTAAGTTAATTGGATTTATTAATTCAATTAAAGACTTTAAAAAATAAATACTGTCCCTCAATTGCTTAAAATTTTAAAAATCCTGTAACGTTTTTGTTTGAATTTATTTGCTATTAGTTTTAAAATGCTTGGTCACTCTTATATTTTCATTTTAATAATGTGTCATGGTAAAATGAAGTTTCTCAGTGGAGAAGCTTGGAAATGACTAGGTAAGAAGTTCACTTGATAAATGGGGAAAATTTCAGTGTATATTCATTAGTATGTGTTTTTGAAAAGTACTTGGCAACATTTCTTTATTCTTTCTTATTTCAAATTTTTATTTAAATTCTAGATAGTTAACATATGGTAAATTGGTTTCAGGTGTACAATTTAGTAATTCATGAGTTACATATAACACCCCATGCTCATCCCAACGAGTGCCCTCCTTAATATCCATCACCCATCTAACCCATTCCCCACCCGCCTTTCACCATCAACTTTCAGTCTGTTCTCTTATGGTTTCCCTTCCTCTCTTTTTTCCCCTTTCCCTATCTTTACCTGTTTTGTTTCTTAAATTCCACATGTGAGTGAAATCATATGGGATTTGTCTTTGACTGACTTATTTCACTTAGCATAATACACTCCAGCTCCATATATGTCGTTGCAAATGGCAAGATTTCATTCTTTTTGATGACTGATGACTGAATAATATTCCATTATATATATATATATATATATATATATATATATATATATATATATATACCACCTCTTCTTTATACATTCATCGATTGATGGACATTTGGATTCTTTCCATAGTTTGGCTATTGGTTTTTGTTGTTGTTTTATTTATTTTATTTTATTTTATTTTATTTTTATGTTATGTTATGTTATGTTATGTTATGTTATGTTATGTTACTTTATTTTACTTGTTTCAGGGAGAGCATAGTCAGGGAAGAGGGGCAGAGGGGGAGAGAGAGAGAGACAAAATCTTAAGCAGGCTCTACACTCAGCATGCCGCCTGATGCAGGACTCAATCCCACAACCCTGGGCCATGACCTGAGCCAAAATCAACTGACTCAGCCACCCAGGCACCACCATAGTTTGGTTATTATTGATAATGCTGCTATAAACTTCGGGTGCTATGCCCCCTCAATCAGTATTTTTGTATCCTTTGGATAAACACCAGTGTAATTGCTGGCTTGTAAGTACTTCTATTTTTAACTTTTTAGGAACCTCAATACTGTTTTCTACAGTGGCTGCGCCAGTTTGCATTCCCACAAATGGGGCAAGGGGGTTCCCCTTTCTCTGCTTCCTTGCCAGTATCTGTTTCCTGAGTTGCTAACATTAACCATTCTGACAGGTGTGAGGTGGTATCTCATTGTGATTTTGATTTGCATTGCCTTGATGATGAGTGATGTTCAGCATCTTTTCATGTGGATGTTAGCCATCTGTATATCTTTGGAAAAATGTCTGTTCATGGCTCTGCCTGTTTCTTAACTGGACTATTTGGTTTTGGGTGTTGAGTTTCATAAATACTTTATAAATTTTGGATACTAACCCTTTATCAGATATGTCATTTGCAAATATCTTCTCCTATTCTGTAGGCTGCCTTTAAGTTTTGTTGACTGTTCCTTTCGCTGTGCAGAAGCTTTTTATCTTGATTAAATCCCAATAGTTTATTTTTGCTTTTGTTTCCCTTGCCTCCAGTTACATGTCTAGTAAGAAGTTGCTACAGCTGATGTCAAAGAGGTTGCTACCTATGTTCTCCTGTAGGATTTGGCTTCCTGTCTCACATTTAGGTCTTTCATCCATTTTGAATTTATTTTTCTGTTTGGTATAAAAAGTCGTCTGGTTTCATTGTTCTGTATACTGCTGTCCAGTTTTCCCACCATCATTTGTTGAAGAGGCTGTCTTTTTTCCACTGGATATTCTTCCCTGCTTTGTTAAAGATTAGTTGACCATATAGTTGTGGGTCCATTTCTGGGTTTTCTGTTCTGTTCCATTGATCTATGTGTCTGTGTGCCAATACCATACTATCTGGTGATTGCAGCTTTGTAATATAACTGGACATCTGAAATTGTAATACTTCTAGCTTTGCTTTGCCTTTTCAAGATTCCTTTGGCTATTTGGGGTCTTTTGTTGTTCCATACAAATTTTACAATTGTTTGTTCTAGTTCTGTGAAAAATGCTGGTGGTATTTTGATAGGAGTTGAATTAAATGTGTAGATTTCTTGGGGTAGTATAGACTTTTTAACAATATTTGTTCTTCCAATCCACGAGCATGGAATATTTTTCCATTTCTTTGTGTTATCCTCAATTTCTTCCAGAAGTATTCCATAACTTTCAGTGTGCAGATATTTTACTTCATCGGCTAGGTTTATTCCTATCTGTCTTATGGTTTTTGGTTCAATTATAAATTAGATCAATTCTTTGATTTCTCTTTCTCCTGCTTCATTATTGATATATAGAAATGCAACAGATTTCTGTATGTTGATTTTCTATTCTACAACTTGGCTAAATTCACATATCAGTTCTAGTAATTTTCAGTGGAGTTTTTCAGTTTTTCTACATAGAGTAGCATGTTGTCTATAAATAGTGAAAGGTTGGTTTCTTCCTTGCCAATTTGTATGTTTTTTATTTCTTTTTGTTGTCTGATTGATGAGGCAAGACTACCATTACTATGGTAAATAACATTGGTGAGAGTGGACATCCGTGTCTTGTTAATGACTGTAGAGGAAAAGCGCTGTTTTTTCCCATTGAGGATGATATTAGCTATGGGTTTTCCATACATGGCCTTTATGATGTTGAGGTATGTTCCTCTATCCCTACTTTGTTGAGGGTTTTTATGAATAATGTTGTATTTTGTCAAATGCTTTTTCTGCATCTATTGAGAGGATCATATGGTTCTTGTCTTTTATTAGTGTGGTGCATCACATTGATGTGCAAATATTAAACCACACCTGCAGCCCAGAAATGAATCCCTCTTGATCATGGTGAATAATTCCTTTCATGTACTGTTGGATTTGATTTATGAGTATCTTGTTGAGAATTTTTGCATCTATGTTCATCAGAGATATTGGCCTTTGGTGGGGTCTTTGTCTGGTTTTAGAATCAAGGTAATACTTGCCTTATAGAATGAGTTTGGAAGTTTCTTTCTATTTCTATTTTTTTTGGTGGGGGGAACAGTTTGAGAAGAATAGATATTAACTCTTCTTTAAATGTTTGGTAGAATTCCCCTGGGAAGCCATCTGGCCCTGGATTTTCATTTGTTGAGAGATTTTTGATTACTGATTTAATTTCTTAACTAGTTACAAGTCTGTTCAGTTTTTTTTATTCCTTCCTGTTTGTTTTGGTAGTTTGTATGTTTCCAGGAATTTATCCACTTCTTCCAGATTGCCCAGTTCGTTGACATAAAATTTTTCCTAATATTCTCTTATAATTGTTTCATTTCTATGGTGTTGGTTGTGATCTCTTCTCTTTCATTTGTGATTTTATTTATTTGGGTCCTCTTTTCTTTTTGGTAAGTCTGGCTGGAGATGTATCAATTTTATTAATTTATTCAAAGAACCAGCTCTTAGTTTCATTGATCTCTTCTGCTGTTTTTGTTTGTTTCCACATCATTTATTTCTGCTCTAAGCTTTATTATTTCCCTTCCTTTTTTGGCTTTAGACTTTATTTGCTGTTCCTTTTCTAGCTCCTTTAGGTGTAAGGTTAGCTTGTGTATTTGAAACTTTTCTTGCTTCTTAAGGTAGGCCTGTATTGGTATACACTTCTCTCTTTTGACTACCTTTGCTACATCCCAAAGATTTTGAACTGTCATATTTTCATTATCATTTTTCTCCATATATTTGTTTTATTTCTTCTTTCATTTCTTAGTTAACCCATTTGTTCTTTAGTAGGATATTCTTTAATCTCCATGTATTTGTGGTCTTTCCAGATTTTTTCTTGTGGCTGACTTCAAGTTTCATAGCATTGTGGTCTTCAAATATGCATGGTATGAACTCAGTCTTTTTGTACTTGTTAAGGCCTGATTTGTGACCCAGTATGTGATGTATTCTGTACAATGTTCCATGTGAACTCAAAAAGGTGAATATTCTGCTGTGTTAGGATGAAATGTTCTGAATGTATCTGTTAAGTCCATCTGGTCTAGTGTGTCATCAAAGCCATTTTTCCCTTGTTGATCTGCTTAGATGATCTGTCCATTGCTGTAAACAGGGTGTTTAAAGCCCCTTCCTATTCCTATTTCTTTATGTTTGTTATTAATTGATTTATATCTTTGGGTTCTCCCAAATTGGGAGTATAAATATTTAGATCTTATTAGATATATTCTTAGATATTATTCTTAGATCTTCTGGTTGGATAGATCCTTTACTTAGGATTTAGTGTCCTTCTTCATCACTTGTTACAATCTTTGGTTTAAAATCTAGTTTGTCTGATATAAGTATGGCTACTCTGACTTTCTTTTGATGTCCATTAGCATGATAAATTATTCTCCATCCTCTCAATTTCAACCTGCAGGTGTTTTTAGGTCTAAAATGAGCCCCTGGTAGGCAGCACAGCAATGGGTCTTATTTTTTTATCCATTCTGTTACCATATGTCTTTTGATTGGGGCATTTAGTCATTTTTACATTCAGAGTGATTAATTGATAGATATGAATTTAGTGCCATTGTATTACCTGTAAAGTCATTGTTTCTGGAGATATTTTCTGTTCCTTCTAATGTTTGGTGTTATTGGTCTTTCTTTCCCACTCAAAGAGTCCCCTTTAATATTTCTCGCAGGGTTGGTTTAGTGATCACAAACTCTTAGTTTTTGTTTGTCTAGGAAATTCTTTATCATTCCTCCTATTCTGAATGACAGTCTTGTTGGATAATGCACTGATGGCTGAATATTTTTCCCATTTGGCACATTGACTATATCATGCCACTCCCTCTGGCCTGCCAAGTTTCTGTGGAGAGATCTGCTGCAAAACTTATTTGTCTTCCCTTGTAGGTTAATGATTTTTTTCCCTTCCTACTTTCAGGATTATTTCCTTATCTGTGTATTTTGCAAAGTTTACTACTATGTTTTACTGTTGGCCTCCTTTTGTTGATTTTGATGGGGGTTCTCTATGCCTTCTGGATTTCAATGTCTGTTTTCTTCCCCAGATTAGGGAAGTTTTCAGCTTTAATTTACTCAAATAAACCCTCTGCCCCTTTTCCCCTCCTTCTTCTAGGACTCCTATGATACAAATATTATTATGCTTTATGGAGTCACTGAGTTCCCTAAGTCTACATTCATGATCCAATATTTTTCTCTCCTGCTTCTTTTCAACTTCATTATTTTCCCTAATTTCATCTTCTATATCACTTATTCTTTCCTTAGCTTCTTCCATCCTTGTTGTCATTACACTGATCAGTTTTGCATCTCAGTTACATTTTTTATTTTAGCTTGACTGGTTTTAATTCTTTCATCTCTGCAATAAGGGAATCCCTAGTGTCTTCTATACTTTTCTCAAGCTGAGGTAGTATCCTTATGATTGTTGTTTTAAATTCTAGTTCAGGCATATTACTTACATCTGTTTTGGTTAGATCCCTGGCTGCGACCTCTTCTTGTTCTTTCTTTTGGGATGAACTTTCCCATCTTAGCATTTGCCTAGATCTCTGTCTTCTATTGTTAAGAAAGACCGTTACGTTTCCTGCCTCTGAATATAATGGCTATATTAAGAAGAGGTTATATACTGTCCAGGGCCTGGAACTTCAGAAAGTTTTTTTGGTGTATGCTGTGTGCACCCTGCTGTAGTGTCTTGGCTGCTTTTTCCCCTCAGATCAGTCCTCTGCAGAGTTTCTTCTTACCTGCAGTGAGGAGTGTTTGGACCTTATCCTGATGTGGCAAGTTTTAACCAGTTGGTTTTGGTCTGCTTGTTAGAAAAGCCAAGATCCTGTTCCCCCTAGAGCTAAAGCGTTGCATCACTCTATGGTCAGTAGACTTGGTGCATATGGAGGGTGAGGGGCTTGTGCTGGTCTTCTGGGGGAGGGGCCTGCTGCACTGGTTCTCAGGCTGACTTGCCCTAGTAGAGGTGCACCTGCAGGGCACAGTGGGGCAAGGCTTGATATAAGCAGCTTCAGCCTCCACTGGGAGTGCTGTGTTGCTCACTGAAATCTGTCTGTGCTGATGGGTGGGTGAAAATGGTGCCACCTCACTTTCTTGTCCCAGGAAAGGGGAGTTCACACATATCTCTTTTCAGCAAGCCCTCACATAAGTGTGAACAATCTCTACTCTTGTGTTCCAGGCTTCCATCAGAACCCTGCCTTCACCTTGTCTGTGTCTGAGCTATCTGGTTCCGTGCTCCTGTGTTTTAGCTCAGGCATGTGGCTGGGTTTCCAAACTCCAAATTTTAGGGACATGCACTGATCTTTTAGGGAAAGTTCTCACTGCACTGTGGTTGGTGCCAGTTTGTCCCAGAAAAGAAGTCACACAACCATGCAGGGGCTCAGAGTTTATGATAAAACACAGCCAAAAACTGACTTCCAGGTTAGCTGTCCTCAGCAGGTGCCTCTGCTGCTATGCTAATTAATGGGACCTCTCAATGGTGCCACCATTTCTTTTGTCCTCTGAGAGGCAAAGCCATCTCTCCCAAATACACTCCAATAAGGGGAAATGTCTTTTTCAGTGCAACCCAAAGGATCCTCAGAGCACACTGTCTGCTCCTGGGCCTCTGTCCTCCTTCCCCACAGGAGCATCGCTAAGCCTGCCAGGCATGATTCCAGCAATGGTGCAGACTTCTAAAACTTCAGACTTTGAGTTCTGCTGCTTGTAAAAACTTACAATAATCAGCCCCTTTCATTTTCCCAGTGAATGCTTTTGGGGAAGTGTTTTTCTTGTGCAATCCCCTGTATGCTGCTTTCTCTCTCTCCCCTCTCTCTGTGATCAGGGCTCCCTCCCCTCTACAGCACCTACAATTCATTTCTGCCCCAACAACTCTCCACAGTTCCTATCTTCCACTATGTGGCCATTTTTCTCCCTCTAGATGTGCAGATTGTCTCTCAGTCCTCAGACCAATCACTTGTGTGTTCAGAATGATTTTATATTTATCTGGCTGTGTTCAAGGAATGAGGCAAGCATAGGGTCCCCCTACTACTCTGTCATCTTTGCAACGTTTCTTAAATGGTTGATTCATTTGTGTTTCAAAAACAACAACAAAATAATTTCACACTTAGAGAAAGGTTGCAAGAATCATACAGTTTTCTGGAATATCTTTCCCTCAGTTTCCCCAAATATTAATATTTTACTACATTACTTATTTGCTTTGTTTCCTATAAATTTTTTCTAAATTGTTTAAAAGTAAATTCAGATATGATGTCCCTTTTGATACTTCAGTGTTGTTTTTTGGTTTTGTTTTGTTTTGTTTTGTTTTGTTTTTTCTGGCACATACCCACAAGTATCAAACAAAAATCAGGAAATTAACACTGAAAAAATACTATTCTAATCTATATAACTTATTCATACCTGAGCAACTGTCCCAAAAATGTTCCTTTTAACAAAAAAGAATCCAAGGTTATAATCCAAGATAGCAAAGAAGTGATGGTTAGTACCTGTCAATGCATTATATAAGGAAGCAGATGTTGTCAGTTGGTCCCATTATTGGCTATGTTAATTTAATTATTTGGTTATCTACTGTAAAGTTATTAATTTTACTCTTTACAAGAAAAGCTGTCTTGCAGGTAAATACTTCAAGATGATGTTAATACCCTGCTTTCTTCAAATTTCATCCATGTTTTTACCATCCATTGATGATGCTTGCCTGAATCACTTATTATTACCATTTGGTAATCACTACTTTCATTATTCCTTATACATTATTTGGCTTTCTACATTAACAAAGAGCTTTTTTCCCCTCCCCATTTATTTGTAGTCATTCTTTTGTAATTACTATCAGCAAGAATTCATGGATTCTTCATTTTATTGTTAATCATTCCTTTTATCAGGATTTTTGTTGTTGTTGTTGTTGTTTTTTTGGTTTATTTATTTTTGGTTTTGTTTTCAATGCTTAAACTGTCCCAGATTTGACCAATGGGAGTACTTTCAAGCTGGCTCCAGAGCTCTTTTTGACATGCTCCATTATTCTTTTAGTACTTCTTGGCTTTTTGGCACAAACTGTTCCAAGCACATATTGAAGTTTGCTTGTCACCCTTGGGCTCACTCACCTCTCCAATGAACTCTGTGGTTCCTTTTGGTAGAGAATGGTATTTAGAAAACAAGATCTGGGTACTAGAGTGCTGGATGTGCTTATTGCTACTGGGATATCATTTTTCCTAGGCTTCCAGAAGACAGAGCTAGAAAATACACACACACACACACACATGAACATAAATATACAGAGATTTTCCTTACTCTTTTTTTGCAGCTGTATAGCACTCTGTTGTGTGGTCCACCACAGTTTATTCAACTACTGTTCCATGAATTGGTATTTGTTATTTTTAATGTTTTTTCAATTACAAACAATGCATCAATGAATAACTTTCTGGCTATGTATTTTCATATAACAGAGGTGGGAGTGTATCTTCAGGGTAAAATCCTGGATTTAGATTGCTGGGTCAAAGGTAAATTCAGATATAGTTATGCTAGCTATTGCTAAATTCTTCTCCCTAGTGGTTGTACCAATTTGCATTCCTACTAACAATGTGGGAGAGTCTATATTTTCTTACAACTTGCCCATGAAAGTATGTTATTTTTAATTTTTGCCAATCCTTATAGTGAAAAATGCCATGTCACTGTAGCCTTAATAGGCATTTTTCTTCACACAAGTGAGGTTGAACATCTTTTCACGTGTTTAAGGGCCACTGTTACATCTTTTGTAAATGGTCTATTCATGTCTTTGACCATTTGAATGGGGTTTTCTGTTTCAAAAAATAAAATTTAAGTATGTATTTGGGGAGCACATTCTAACTGCTAGATACAGCTTTAGCTGCTACAGTTATGATGGACAAAATCACTTCCAAAAGGTTTACTCAGCATAATTGCAACTGAAATTGAAATACAACAATGTTTAAATCCCTGGTTGCTGATCATTCTGCTAGGTTGAAATAGTTTCCAAAAAATCCAAAATCCTATAGATCCATTCACATTACCCAAACATATTTTAAGTAAAGATCCACTTTACAGCTTCTCATTGAAGTGACAAAAGGATTACATCAAGGAGCTTAGTCATTGCTTTGGGCAACGTGTTAGAAGACCTGGAGAATACAGAAGGAAAAAGCTTTCAAGAAAACATGCAAATACTGTTTGAAAGAAAGTAACACCATCTTTTAATTGTTTTCTTTTCTCATACAGTTATACATCTTCCGGATGATCCACTTAGCAGACAGCTCTGGGCAGACAGATGGTTTCTCTCAATGTGTCACACACTGCAGTTTTCCACAATGGTGGCATCAGGCCTTTTATAACTTTTTCACCTTCAGCTGCCTCTTCATCATCCCTCTTCTCATCATGTTAATCTGCAATGCAAAAATCATCTTCACCCTGACACAGGTCCTTCATCAAGATCCCCACAGTATGTATTCCTTAGACTCAATGTTAATTGTGGGCAAACAGGTTTTAAACAGCAATATTCAAAGCAGAGTGATATGCACTATGGGCCAGGCACTGTTCTAAGCAGTTTACATACATTAGCTCAGTTACTATTCACACTCACCCAATGAGGTAATACTTTTATTATACTTTTACTATCCCTAATTTACAGATGAGGTCATTTGGTATCTCCCAATGTTCTAAATTTGTACCATGAAATTAAGAATGAAAGAACAACTACTTTATTTTACCCAGTATAAGCATTGGCAAATTGCTCCTGCTGGGCCACTATAACACCATACCAAACACCTGATTTCTATAATATTGCAAAGTATACCTCGTTAAATGGTAGCCAAGAGACTCGCTAAAGTTCAGCCGTTCTGTTTCATATTCAAATCCCCTATTCCACACAACATAACTGGGCTTGTGTTGTGTGTGTGTGTGTGTGTGTGTGTGTGTGTGTGTGTACATTGGTGTGTGAAATACTGTTGTAACTGACACTTTTATCTGAATTTCCACAGCTGTGGTTGTGCCTTTTTTGCTTCAGTAATCTGGTACTTTCCCAAAAACTAAAATTTATGAATTTGCAAAGTAAACATGGCTGTGTCATCATAACATCCAAAAGACATGTTATCAGTGGCATAATGCATAAGTTATACCTGGTACAACTTAATAGGAAAATCATCTTAATTACTGTAGTGTGATTACTCTCAGCAGATTTTTTTCTAAAGGAAATAATTATGGTGATGCTCTATAATAGAAACTTGGGCAGTTCCCAGCACAAAATGATATTTGATTCTTATTAAAAAGTATACTGCAAAAACAATTTGCCTTCAAAATCTTATCCTAGAGAAATTCAGTTCTATAAGGGATATCTAAGAAGGACGCATAGAGAATAAGAAGATAGATCCCAAATAGGGCTGAATCTGAAGAAACGTGAGGTAGGCGGAAGCAGAAAAAGAAAACAGCAGAGGCAAAGGGCAATAGTTAAATATTATTAACATAGATTTAGTTACTTAATCTTTTATTTACTCAACCAGTATGTATTAACTACTCAATATTGCTAGAAATGGTGATAGATGTGGATACCATGGTGAATAAAACAGGCCAGTAAACTATTCCACTTTCCTGGAGTCCACCATCTAGCAGAAAAGATAGTAAAACAGTAAACCAATAATGAAATGTGATGATATTTCAAAAGAGGGAGAAATACAGTATGTTATAGGAGGATCAATATTTTTTCAAATCTAGCCCCCGTGCTAAGCCAAGATTTTTTTGTGTTAAAGTATTTATCCCTACTGATTTTTTTATTACTTATGTCATTAAAGTTTACATATACTGAAGATTAAATGAAATAATGTATGAAAAGAACACGGTCCATAGCAAGGTACAGAGTAAATGGTAATTACGTTTGTATGACAAAAATCTATAACCAATCTGTACTCAATAAACTATCGACTTTAACATTTCTAGTTAAAATTGATTTTATAATTAAAACATCATGCACATAAATGTTTTCTTCCATATTTCCACTCTTTTGTGATCAATGAACAAGAAGTTGCAAACTTCACACAGACACCACACGTATCACACACACCAGACACACAAAACACACACACACCATACAGTAAGCACATATATACCACACACACAGGCAACATACACCCCCCCCACACACACACCACATATACCATGCACACACGCACACACACCTGCGAACTTTAAGTGATGCATTGGTATGAAAAGTGAAATTGTTTTGAATATCATAGAACATGGTTGAGAAAGACAATTTTGGACAACACACTTTCATCCATGCGTGATCCTCATTATCCTTACTGTCAGAGATATTTCAGTAAGTATAATTCTGTGTGAACAGATAATTCAATTCAGCTCAACTTTATATTTTTTTAAATTTATATTTTAAGAGTTTGAGTACTTTCTTTTTTTTTTTTTTTTTCAACGTTTTATTTATTTTTGGGACAGAGAGAGACAGAGCATGAATGGGGGAGGGGCAGAGAGAGAGGGAGACACAGAATAGGAAGCAGGCTCCAGGCTCTGAGCCATCAGCCCAGAGACTGACGCGGGGCTCGAACTCACGGACCGCGAGATCGTGACCTGGCTGAAGTCGGACGCTTAACCGACTGCGCCACCCAGGCGCCCCAAGAGTTTGAGTACTTTCATGCTTCAAATCCAAATTAGTTTGGTGGAAACTTACTTAAAAAAAATTTTTTTTTACATTTATTTTATTTTTTGAGAGACATAGCACAAGTTGGGAAGGGGCAGAGAGAGGAGACACAGAATCCGAAGCAGGCTCCAGGCTCCGAGCTGTCAGCACAGAACCCAATGCGGGGCTTGAACTCACAAACGGTGAGATCATGACCTGAGCCAAAGTTAGACACTTAACCGACTGAGCCACCCAGGCGCCCCTGATGGAAACTTATTTTTAAGAGCACTGTCATCTTTAATCTTTTCTATTCATTATGTGACATAACAGTGGAAAACCTGGAACATTAACAACCTTTTCAAACAAACTACCATTATTAAAAATATTGGAAATGTGTTCTTATTCCAGTAATTAGTTTGAATTAGTGATTCTCTCTTCCTTTTTTGTCCATTTTGGTTTTGTAATAAAACTGGTCTTTAAACACCTACTTTTTTCTCTATCTCACAGAATTACAACTGAATCAATCTAAGAACAATATACCAAGAGCTCGGCTGAGGACCCTAAAGATGACAGTTGCATTTGCCACTTCATTTACTGTCTGCTGGACTCCCTACTATGTCCTAGGAATTTGGTACTGGTTTGATCCTGAAATGTTAAATAGGGTGTCAGATCCAGTAAATCACTTCTTCTTTCTTTTTGCTCTTTTAAATCCATGCTTTGATCCACTTATATATGGATATTTCTCTCTGTAATTGGTAGAATACACAGGAAGTCATGTGAAAAAGAGCATGGTAGTGAATTTCATCAAATGAGAATAATAAACACAAAGGTTGCAGCGTTTTTATATAAAAACAAAGCAGAGTTTAATGTTAACATTCTTATTCTTTTAGAAATCACATTATCAGAAATTCAAATATAAAGGAAAAAATACAAAGAAAAAGAAAATACAAGAAAAATAAAATATTACCTCATAATCATAAACTGAACTAATTTCTGCCCTTTCTGAACTCCTATGTTATATAGATTTCTTATCATTTTCTCCCTGTCTAATAATGTGTAAATTTTTAAAAGAGCCATGGCCTAAGCAAAGAGATTCCAAAAAGTAAGGCTCAGAAACTACAACACAGTCTTAACCTAGGCATGCCTTTGAGAGTTTTATTCCAAGGGCTTAGCAGCAATTATATCTTACACTACAATAATATGCAAAGCACAGACAGAGTATTTCCCCTGCCCATAAGATCAATCTTCCCTCCTCTGGTTAAAAACAAAGTGCAATGGATCTAATTTTTTCTTTGATTCCAAAAGCATCTGAAGTTTGAATTATTCAGCAACCAACCCACCATCCATTCCAACCACCTGACAAGACTTACAAGTAGCTCTCCTTCATCCCAATCTTGAGACAGCATGAAGTGCCTTCATAGAAACAGCAAGTGTAGAAGGATTCATATTTGGACAGGGGTTAGAACATTCCTCTAGGCTGCATAATCAGTGGAGTTTGTGGTAATTAACTGTACTAATATAACACTGTTTTTAAATACAATCAAGATGAGACCTATACTGATCATGTCTTATACATAATATGCCCTCTGTTTTAATAGGAGAGATTTTTTTCTATTTTCTGATTTTACTGAATCTATAATCCACAAGTCACTAAGAAAAATAAATAATAAATCAAACAAATGCAGAAGTGAAAAGATATTTGATACAGCAGAGGAACACTGAAAATTACAGTTTCAATATATACAAGTCAACGGAGCCAACAAAGTATTGAAAATAGATAAAGAAAAACTCTGTGTAACTAACACCTACTGATATTCACATTAAGTGGTATCATTTTCAAAATATGTGGGCACAATACCTCTTTTTATTCAGGCCTATTTCTACGTTCCATTAAAGAAGGAAAAGGATAAAAATTATGAGACTCTAATATACATTATGAGAAAAGCTTATAAGCGACTTTAAAGTAATTCAGTGATCATTTAATTTCTTTTTAAAAAATAGGTAAAATAGGGGCCCCTGGGTGGCTCAGTTGGTTAAGCACTCAACTCTTGATCTTGGCTCAGGTCATTATCTCCTGGTTTGTAGGATGAAGCCCCGCATCAGGCTCCCCACTAACAGTGCAGAGCCTATTTGGGATTCTTTCCCTCTCTCTCTTAATCTCCCCTGGTCATGTGAGCGCGTGCGCTCTCTCTCTCTCCCAAAATAAATAAACTTTTAAAAAAATAGGTAAAATACCATTACATTCATATGAGATATTTAGTGCCACTCAAAGATGAAATGTAATTTCAAAATTTCCAGGGCATGTGAAATTGTGGAAAGTAAATTACTAATTAGACTAACAACGGTCTTTACTTATTTTGCTCTTCTGCTCACACATACTTTTCAGTATAGGTGTGTGTGTGTGTGTGTGTGTGTGTGTGTGTCCAATCACACATTATTTTCTAATTCCACTTCAACTGATCCTGTTTGTTACCATTGACATCCTTCCTTCTACTCCTTCATTCATATCTTCTTTTTTACTAAGCCCATACCTTTAATTAATCAATCCATGTACCAACTCTACAGTTGAATCGGGCAAGGCTCAAAATTTGTAACATGCTAAAATACTCAAGGTTAACTTTTAAGGCATGTATATTGACACCAAGATTTTATGGTTCTACTAGATGACACAATAATATCTGTAAGTTACAATAAAACCAATCTTCTCCTTTAATCTTTATAATATACTTATTCCTAAATTGATAACAATTCTTACTTCCAGATTTAAAGGCAAAAACAACACATATATACACAATATAATTTAAGGGCTTTATTAGACATGTGTTTAATGAACACACGTTAGCTTCGCTCTTAGATGTTTAAGCAACTGTTCTATTTAGATATGTTCTCAGGCATTTTTTGATACATTAGCTAAAGGGCTATTCAAATTTGGTGCAGGGGTCTTTAACCTATGGTCCATGCACAGAACTGTATTTCAGTACAACTGCTTTTATTTCTGTTTATATTATTTTATGAATTTAAAAACATTATCCTGAAAGGGCTATCTAGGCCAAACCAGACAGCCAAAGGAACTCATGTGACAAAAAAGATGAAGAATTCCTCATTGATTTTGTATAAGGAAGTTTATTATGATAAAAGTGTCTCAGAACATATTCATTTGTTTATATGCATGCATAGTAATGTTAATATTGAACTGGATTGTTTCAATTTGGTTACTTACCATTTGAGACTTAGAAATCTCTCAAGGCTCAATACGTAATGAAAAACTTTGCAGAAGGAAGTAAATTATACAAATATTGTGGCCCATAAATTATAATATGAATATGGATTTAAATTAAAATTTATAGCCCAGGGCACTTGGGTGGCTCAGTCAGGTAAGTGTCCAACTTTGGCTCAGGTCATGATCTCACAGTCCATGGGTTCAAGCCCTGTGTCAGGCTCTGTGCTGACAGCTCAGAGCCTGGAGACTGCTTCTGATTTCATGTCTCCCTCTCTATCTCACCTCCCATGCTCGCACTCTGTCTTTCAATCAAAAATAAACAAACATTAAAACAAAATGTATAGCTATAAAAGGTAAATGGGGCTTTAAATTAAAGACCTACCATTCAACAGAGAATATTCAACATTTGATATTTTAGTTATATATTCTATCTCCAATCATCATAAAAGATGAGGAGTCCTTGTAAAAAAAAAAAAAAAGAAAAGAGGATATATTCTGTAGAATGAATCCACTATATCAGATAATTAAGATTCTATGTTGGTTGTCTCCTCCTGGCTACAATTTGGGTTTCCTCTTGCAATTCAATTTACTAAAGAAATTACATAAATGAATAACAATGAATTGAAAAAAAAAAGACTGCACTAATTCAATTTCAGCCTAAGAAACAGAGCTATAACAGCTAAGAAAGAAAAAAAAAAATACTGGAAGAGGAGTGGGTATCACAATTATATTATCTGTTAAAATACATTTAGAATTTCACCTATTTTACCTTTAGCCTACTTTCAAATGTTGAACCAACTCCTTGAGCTTGTCTACTTAGTATAAATTGTGTCCATAGGAAACTAAATAAAAGAGTAAGGTTGACTTTAATCTCTAATTAAAATTAATTTATTTAGGGGCGCCTGGGTGGCTCAGTTGGTTAAAGCATCTGACTTCAGCTCAGGTCATGATCTCATGGTTTGTGAGTTTGAGCCCCCACATTAGGCTCTCTACTGATGCATGTGTAGAATGTGTAGAATGCATGTGTAGAAACAATAGAAGAATACATGTATTGATATATTTATCTCTGAGTGATTTTTTTAAATCATCTTTCTCGTGAATTCCTATAATTCCAAACTTCCCAAATGAACATAGATAGCCTTTGCAATGAGAAGAAAAATCATAAATGTTATATGTGTGTTTGTATGAATTTTACATATCACTATTTCAGTCAGAATGCTTTCTGCTGTAATAAGAAACGTCAGACCAGAAGTGACATGTTTTCATCTCATATTACAGGATGTTCATAGGTAAGCATGTAGAATTAGTGAATTCAGAGCTTTGAGTTATTTTCTCTGCTTCCACTAGGCTTTACTTTCATGATTAGAAGTTAGTTGTCACCATTCTAAGCCTCCAAGTCAGAAAGAAAGCATGGCTTCTCACCGAGCATCTTTCCTTCCCAGAACTTTCAGCAACTTCTTGTTAAATTGGCTAGAACTGTAGTGCACCTGGGTGGCTTAGTCGGTTGAATGTCTGACTTCGGCTCAGGTCATGATCTCGCGGTTCGTGAGTTTGAGCCCCGTGTCGGGCTCTGTGCTGACAGCTCAGAACCTGGAGCCTGCTTCAGATTCTGTGTCCCCCTCTCTCTCCGCCCCACCCCTGCTTGTGCTCTATCTCTCTCTGTCTTTCAAAAATGAATAAACATTAAAAAAATGTTTGTTTAAATTGGCTAGAACTGTAACACATGACCAGTTCTAACCCAACCATGAGCAAAGGAGAGGGGGATTACCTTAAACACCTTAAGGGTATGTTTCATTTTAGGGAAGCAGGGCTCATTTCTCCGAATGTTTAGCTACCCAATAACAAAAATAAAGAATGAAGTTCATTCTCTCTCTGCCTCTCTATCTCCTGTCTCTCTCCTGAGAGCAGAAGGGAAATCTGGAGGTCAGAAAACAGCAGTAAATTCCACTAGTAAAATAAAACTGAAACTATATATACAATAAAATTTAAATATCACATAATTTAATACAAAGCATTAAAGACTAAATACAGCTATTGGAGCATAGTAATTGCATAGTAACTGTAGCCCTAAGGAGAAAGAACAGATTTTATTGTTTTTCACAATCTAAATCCAAACATTTTAAACTCTACTAGTTGGAATCTTCAATAGAAGTACAGGGTGGCTTCCGCCCAATTATTTACTTTCTTGGGAACTCTTGGTCCCTATTTTTTATTTGTTTTTATAATTCATTTCATTGGGTAAGAAATTTTCAGAAAGTTTTCAAATTCAGAAAATACTTCAGATCCAGAAAATAATTGTCAAATAAATTAATAACTAAGTATGTGGCAATCTGAAGCATATTTCCCATAAAGCTAATAAAACTTAGCTCCAAATTCCTTACTTATTCTGTTCCCTCCTCAGGCCCTGGATGTTTTTCTTATCACTTTTCTAATATTTATTTATTTTTGAGAAAGAGAGAGAGAGACAGAATTGGAGAGGGGCAAAGAGAGAGGGAGACAGAGAATCTGAAGCAGACTCTAGGCTTCAAGCCTCAGCACAGAACCCAACACAAGGCTCAAATGCACAAACCATGAGATCATGACTGCAGCCAAAGTCAAACACTCAACCGATTGAGCCTCCCAGGCACCCCCATTTTTCTTATCATTATCAAGTGATGTCCTTTCATTTTCTGATAGCTGCACATCATCCCTTGATCATTCATGAAAACTGTCACTGGAGGGGCCAAGATGGCAGAGCGGCATGGAAGTTCTCTGCTTCGCTCATTCCTGAAATGCAACTAGATTGGCACCAACCATTTTGCACACCTAGAAAAGTGATCTGAGGATTAACACAACAGTCTGTACAACTTGAACCACAAGTGAACTCGACACGTACATGGCACAGAGAGGTGAACTGGGGGAGAGAGAAGCCACAGAGGGTAGGGAGCTGTTTTTATGGAGAGAGGTCACAGAAAGGGGGGAGAGTACAGGAAAAACATTCCCCCTGAAAGTAGCTGAAGAGAAGGGAAAGAGTGGAAACACCCACAAGTGAAGAAAGGGAGAAAGGAGAAAGGAGAGGGTTTCAATACCATTTGGACGCTATAAAGAGGAGAGAGCAATCAGTATTGAGTCCACAGCTTAATACCTGGTGTGCTATGGTGGGAAGGGTGAATCCCCAGGAACAGGCAGCAACATCGAGGGGTCCACAGGCCACACAGGAAGAAGCAGTTCCCCTGCTAGAGAAGCATTTGGTAGAGGCTGTACAGCCACATCACAAGCAAAGGTCCGAGCACATATTCACGTTTGCTGGTATTGGAACAAAGACGCTAGGGTGCAGTGAAACCTGCTGCCAGTTTTGTGTTGTGATTTACCATAATCCCTGAACGAAGGAATTCACCCCAAGAGAAAGAACAGGAACAGATATAAGCAAGATGTCTGGACTAGAATTTAGAATCATAGTAAGAATACTAGCTGGGGTTGAAAAAAGCATAGATTCCCTTTCTGCAGAGATAAAAGAAGTAAAATCTAGTCAGGAAGAAATTAAAAGTGCTATAACTGAGAGGCAACCTTGAATGGATACCAGTGCAGCAAGAATGGATGAAACAGAGTAGTGAATCAGTGATATAGAGGACAAACTTACGAGAAAAATGAATCAAAAAAAGAGGGAATTTAAGGCAAAAGACCATGATATAAGAATTAGAGAACTTAGTGACTCACTAAAAAGGAATAATATTTAAATCATAGGGGTCCCAGAACATGAAGAGAGAGAAAAGGGGTAGAAGGTTTATGTAAGCAAATCATATTGTAAAACTTTCCTAACCTGGGGAAAGACACATACATCAAAATCCAAGAAGCACAGAGAACTCCCATTAGATTCAACAAAAACTGACCATCAACAAGGCATATCATAGTCAAATTCACAAAATACACGGATAAGGAAAGAATTATGAGAGCAGCAAATTCCTTAACCTATAAGGAACACAGATCAGGTTTGCAGGAGACCTATTCACAGAAACTTGGCAGGCCAGAAAGGAGTGGCAGGATATATTCAACATGCTGAATCAGAAAAACATGCAGCCAAAAATTCTTTATCCAGTAACACTGTCATTCAAAATAAGAGAGATAAAGAGCTTCCCAGACAAACAAAAACTAAAGGAGTTCATGACCACTGAAAAATCCCTGCAAGAAAATTAAGGGGGACTTTCTGAGGGGAGAAAAGATGAAAAAAAAAAAAAAAAAAAAAAAAAGCAAAAAACACCAAAAGCAACAAAGACTAGGAAGGGCCAGAGAAGACTGCAAGGAACTCCAACTCTACAGGCAACACAATATATCATCCAGTATTCACTATAAATGTCAATGGACTAAATGCTCAATCAAAAGACATAGGGTATCAGATTGGATTAAAAACAAAACAAAACAAACAAACAAACAAACAAACAACCAAGATCAATTTATATGCTATTTACAAGAGACCCATTTGAGACCCAAAGACATCCTCAGATTGAAAGTAAGGGGATGGAGAACCATCTATCATGCTAATGGTAGCCAAAAGAAAGCTGGGGTAGCCATGCTTCTATAAGACAATCTAGATTTTAAAATAAAGATTTTAGAAGAGATGAGGAAGGGAAGATAAAACCAGCAGAAGATGGGAAATTATAAAGATTAGAGCAGAAATCAATGCTAGCGAAATCAAAAAAACAGTAGAACACATCAACAAAACCAGGAGCTGGTTCTTTGAAAGAATTAACAAAATTGATAAGCCCCTCGCCAGTTTGATCAGAAAGAAAAAAGAAAGGACCCAAATAAATAAAATCAAGAATGAAAGGGAGAGATCACAATCAACACTGCAGAAATACAAACAATAATAAGAGAATATTATGAGCAATTATACGCCAACAAATCAGGCAATCTGGGAGAAATGGACAAATTCCCAGAAACATATAAATTACCAAATTGAAACAGGAAGAAATAGAAAATTTGAACAGACCCATAATTAGTAAAGAAATTGAATTAGTAATCAAAAATCTCCCAACAAACAAGAGTCCAGGGCTGGATGGCTTTTCAGGGGAATTCTACCAAACATTTAAAGAAGAGTTAACACCTATTCTTTTAAAGATGTTCCAAAAAATAGAAATGGAAGGAAAACTTCCAAACTTATTCTATGAAGCCAGCATTATCTTGATTCCAATACCAGACAAGGACCACACTAAAAAGGAAAACTACAGACTAATTTCCCTATGAACATGGATTCAAAAATTCTCAACAAGATACTAGCCAACTGGAGGCAACAATACATTAAAAGAATTATTCACTATGGGGAGCCTGGGCGGCTCAGTCAGGTAAGTGTCTGACTTCAGCTCAGGTCATAATCTTGCGGTTGGTGGCTTTGAGCTCCACGTCAGGCTCTGTGCTGACCTTGCAGAGCCTGGAGCCTGCTTCAGGTTCTGTGTCTCCCTCTCTTTCTGCCCCTCCCCCACTCATGCTGTCTCTCTCTGTCTCTCAAAAATAAATAAAAATGTTAAAAAAAAACTTTTAAAAAGTTATTCACCATGATCAACTGGGATTTATACCTTAGATGCAGGGCTGGTTCAATATCCACAAATCAATCAATGTGATAATAAAAGAAAGGACAAGAACCACATGATCCTCTCAATAGATACAGAGAAAACATTTGACAAAATACAGCATCCTTCCTTGATAAAAAAAAAAAAAAAAACCTCAGGAAAGTAGAGATAGAAGGATCATACCTCAAGATCATAAAAGCCATATATGAAAGACCCACTGCTAATATCATCCTCAATGGGAAAAAACTGTGAGATTCCCCCCTAAAGTCAGGAACACAACTGTGATGTCCACTCTTGCCACTGTTATTCAACATAGTATTGGAATTCCTAGCCTCAGCAATCAGACAACACAAAGGAATAGAAGGCATCCAAATCGGCAAGGAGGAAGTCAAACTCACTCTTCATGGATGGCAAGATACTCTATATGGAAAACCCAAAAGATTCCACCAAAAAACTGCTAGAACTGATCCATGAATTTATCCTAGTCACAGGATCTAAAATCAATGCACAGAAATCGGTTGCATTCCTATACACCAATAATGAAGCAGCAGAAAGAGAAATCAAGGAATCCATCCCATTATAATTGCACCAAAAACCAAAAATACTTAGGACTAAACCTAACCAAAGAGGTGAAAAATCTATACACTGAAAACTACAGAAAGCTTATGAAAGAAGTTAAAGACACAAAAAATGGAAAAATATTCTATGCTCATGGATTGGAAGAACAAATAGTGTTAAAATATCAATACTACCAAAGCAATCTACATATTTAATGCACTCCCTATCAAAATAACACCAGCATTCTTCACAGAACTAGAACAAATAATCCTAAAATTTGTATGGAACCAGAAAAGACCTCGAATAGCCAAAGCAATCCTGAAAAAGAAAACCAAAGCTGGAGGCATCACAATCCTGGACTTGAAGATGTATTACAAAGCTGTAATCATCAAGACAGTAGGATACTGGCACAAAAACAGACACTCAGATCAATGGAACAGAATAGAGAACCCAGAAATGGACCCACATACGTACGGCCAACTAATCTTCGACAAAGCAGGAAAGAATATCCAATATCCAATATCTTTATTCCATAGATAAAGACAGTCTCTTCAGCAAATCGTGTTGGGAAAACTGGATAGTGACATGCAGAAGAATGAACCTGGACCATTTTCCTACACCATACAAAAATAAACTCAAAATGGATTAAAGACCTTAACGTAAGGCAGGAAGCCATCAAAATCCTTGAGGAGAAAGGAGGCAAAAACCTCTTTGACCTCAGCCACAACAACTTCTTACTCAACATGTCTTCAGAGGCAAGAGAAACAAAAGCAATAATGAACTATTGTGACCTCAACAAGATAAAAATCTTCTGCACAGCAAAGGAAACAATCAGCAAAACTAAAAGGCAACTGACAGAATGGAAAAAGATATTTGCAAACGACCTATCAGATAAAGGGTTAGTATCCAAAATCTATGAAGAACTTACCAAACTCAACAACCCAAAAACAAATAATCCAGTGAAGAAATGGGCGAAAGACATGAATAGACACTTTTCCAAAGAAGACATCCAGATGGCTAACAGACACATGAAGAAATGCTCGACATCCTCACCATCAGGGAAATACAAATCAAAACCACAATAAAATACCACCTCACACCAGTCAGAATGGCTAAAATTAACAACTCGGGCAATGACAGATGCTGGCAAGGATGCAGAGAAAGAGGATCCCTTTTGCACTGCAGATGGTAATGCCAACTGGCGCAGCCACTCTGGAAAACAGTACTGAGGTTCCTGAAAAAAATTAAAAACAGAACTACCCTATGACCCAGCAATTGCACTACTAGGTATTTAACCAAAGGATGCAGGTGTGCTGTTTTGAAGGGGCACATGCACCCCAATGTTTATAGCAGTACTATTGACAATAGCCAAGATATGGAAAGAGCCCAAACATTCATTGACAGATGAATGGATAAAAAAGATGTGGTGTGTGTGTGTGTGTATATATATATATATATATATATATATATGTATATATATATATATGTATATATATATACACACATACATATATACATGTATATATATACACATACACATACATACATATACATACATGTATATATATATATATATACACATACATACACACACACACACACAATGGAGTATTACTCAGCAATCAAAAACAATGAAATCTTGACATCTGCAACAACGTGGATGAAACTAAAGGGTATTATGCTAAACAAAATAAGTCAGTCAGAGAAAGACAAATATCATATGATTTCACTTATATGTGGAATTTAAGATACAAAACTGATGAACATAAGGGAAGAAAAAAATATATAAAAGCAGAGAGGGGTCAAAACATAAAAGACTCTTAAGTATAGAGAAAAGTGAGGGCACTGGCTGGGGTTGTGGGTAGGGGGGATGTGCTAAATGGGCAAGGAGCATTAAGGAGGATACTTGTTGGGATGAACACTGGGTGTTATACGTAGAGGATGAATCATTGGATTCTACTCCTGAAATCATTATTGCACTGTATGCTAACTAACTTGGATGTAAATTAAAAAATAATAATCATCATAATAAAAAAGAAAATAGTCACTGTACTAAAGCAGTGCTGAGCCCCCATCTGAATAACGATTCTGTGTGGAAATTCCACTTTTCATCAGTCTAGTACATTTTTAATTCCCTTGAAAGGGAAAAGGGGTAATTTTTTAAGAACTTGAGGAGAAAGCCCAACATCTTGAGTGTAAGTGGACAGTGATGAAATCCTACACCTATTAACTTCCTAGCTGAGACACTCTTCTTAGTTCTCTGAAACCATGCCTCCCTGGTTTTCTTCCTATCTTATTCACTGTTCTTTCTCAGTTTCATTTTGTGTTCCTTCTCTTCTACCTAACATATATATGGACTCAGAACTAGGGATTCTTGGTTTGTCTATCTTCCCTACCTTGTAAGGGTGTGTGTGTGTGTGTGTGTGTGTGTGTGTGTGTGTGTGTGTGTTTGCCTACACACACATGTGGAAAGCAGGAGTTAGAGGAAGCAGGGTAGAGCAGTGCAAAATGAGGTCATAGGTCTGGCAGCACACACATCATCAGGGAACTTGTTAGAAATGTAAATTCTCAGGCCCTGCCCAGGCATACCGAAGCAGAAATTGTGGGGTCCAACAATCTGTGCCTTAATTAGCAAGTCAGGTAATTCTGATGTGTGTGAAGTTTGATAGCTGCAGGGCTAAAGTTTCTAGCTATCAAATCAAAGATGGAAAACAAGTCAAAGATGAGAAGGAGGAGGATCTGACAATGTTTCAGTCAAGAAGAAAAGGTGTAAATCTGACAACACAGTTCAGGAAGCAACTGTGTCTGATGGTGAACAGTGACTGTGGTTGAATTTGGATCTCTGGAATAGGGCTCTGAATGTCTTCTTTCACAAAAGGGCTTTTTATGGAGGTGCCTTTATCCTCCAATTTGGACGGAACCTGATGTGTTTACAGTATATTGTCTAGAAAGCCACAAGGATGTGGAGCCCCACTTAGGGATTTTTAGGTTTGTCATCTGTTTTCTATCAATAATAGCAGAAGGTTAAACTTAGGAGCATCACTTATTACATTTTATTTCCAGTCACTATTGCATAAGCAGTTAAATCAAACAAGAAAAGAGTCTTGCAAAATTATATTTCAGCTGTTAATCTATGATTTGTCTACTGCTCTGTAGGCAATATTTTTAAAATATTTCAGGAAAACCTGATATGCACATATCCTAACTCATAGAGCATTTAAGAGAATAATTATTCACATTTTGAAAAGGCTTACTTCCTTCACAAAGGAATTCCTCTGGGTTCTTCTGTATAGTTACCTTTGAGCCAGTTCAAATGTTACTGCAACACCTTTGGGCAAAGAAGCTTGCCTCAGAATTCAGGAGGTTGGCTGCTTTCCAACTATGTTCATGGAGACCTGATCCAGGGACTGAGTACTTCCTATTCTTTCTGATAATCGTGAAACAACTGTTCCAATTTTGGGAATCTTGGCATAATATATTAGGAAAATACTAAATGAGAAATAAAATTAGGTTCTAGTCTTGACCCTTCACCTCCAATGACGTGAATTAATTCAAGACATTTAACCATTTTGAGTCATCCTTGGAAAAACTATAAGGCTGTGCATGTATATGACTATTAAGTATCTTTCCTTTGCTAATATTCAATAACTTAGGACCATAAGGTGAAAAAGTGCATGTAAATAAGCGCTGTAATTATAAAACACAACATAGCTGTTATCTTTACCATTTATGATGTGAACTATTTGATTTACAGAAAGCCAATTGGCATTAAGTTTTCAGGAAGATATTCATTACAATGTACACCTATATAATGATCAAGATGGGGAGCTTTTAAACGCATTGTTGTATCATGGATTGGATCCAGAACTGAAAAAAAGTGACATTTGTGAAAAACTGGTGAAATCAAAATATATAGTTATATAATAGTATTGTACCAATATCAATTTCTTTGACAAATGTATCACGGTTATGGAGGATGTTATCTTTAGGGGAAGCTGAGTAAAGTGTACACAAAAATTCTCTGTCTTACCTTTGCAACTTTTCTAATTTTAAATTTCTAATATTACACCAAAATAAATATTTAAAATAAAATTATTGTGCTACACCTTTGGAATATAACTATGCATTCATACATACATATATGAATATATATGTGCCACATGAACAACAGAAATAAAGGAAAGAGACAGTGGGTCTTTGACAGATCAAAGTTGAGAAGGGAAGTGAGCCAGGAAATCACAGAACTGAAACCACCATATTTTTTTTAACATTTCACAGAAAAGAGAGCTCTTTGAAGTTAGAAAAGTTTTACTGAAATCTGTGAGAAAGAAAAGATAAACTTGGACTAAGAAAGTAAAAATCTGCCTTGCTATTCATCAGATATAGATAATAGTCACAAATAAAGTAAGCTGTAAAATTAACAGAAGATAATATTTTTCTCAAAAACATGCTGCAAAGTGTCACAAAAATTTCCAACTTTAGTTAATGCCACATTTTTTACTCACAAAGCATCCTTTTCTCTAAAATCAGAGTGTCAAAAACCTTGTTCTTTGAAATCAATGCATTAAGATTAAAATATCCTACTCTTGGTGATGATCTAAATCACTTAACAGAGAAGCATGCTCTACTTTCAACCCTACGACAGAACTTCAGAAAACAGTTATGTGGATACATGACACACCTATGTTAGCTGCAATTTTCAAGAAAATAGCACCTGGAATCTATGATGGAGTCCAGACCTAATTTAGACACCTTTACAAACAGCCTCACTTTCTTTTGAGCCTACAAAATACTTCTTTAATTTCTCCTAAACTCCACACTTCCCCAAATTCCTATAATAAATATATATTCTCCTTTGTTTGGTGAGGCATCCCATAGTTCTGGAATGTGGACTCCTTCCTTGCAATGAACCAAAAAACCGACTTTCTTGAAATACAGGGTTTTTTTTTTTTTTTACTGATGGATTTAGGCTTCTTGGACGAGGAAGCCTGCCTCATACTAAAAGTTCAGGATAATAATTTCACATAAAAATCAACAACAAAAAAGTATCAAGTTCAAATACTATATAAAACTAGTATTTAAAAAGAGAATAAGGAGCATAACATCATCATTATATATAATGAAAACATATCTGAAAGATGTACCACAAAAATAGATCAGAACGTGTAAGTTACTATTTTTAATTTTTTTGAGGGGGAGGTGAGGGAGAGGGAGAATACCCCAAGCAGGTTCCATGCCCAGCACAGAGCCCCTATGGGGCTCCATCTCACAACCCTGGGATTGTGACCTTGAGATCATGACCTGCAGGTGCCCTTGTAAGTTACTATTTTTAAGCTAACTAAACAAAAAAGATACAAAGTAGGAAAGAACAATATGATTCAGAATTAGAAAAACTCAACTCCATGGCAGGCATCCGTTCACAATTTTTATTAATATCAAATCATCACATTGTACACTTTAAGTATCTTACAATTTTGTCAATTACCTCAACAAAAATGGAGAAAAACTCACAAATGGGGTGCCAGACCTCAGGAGAATTAATAATAAAGAAAAAACAGGAAGTGGGGTAAGTGGGATGCATAGAATGGGTGAAGGGAATTAAGAGGTACAAACTTCCAGTTATAAAATTAATATGTCACAGAGATGAACAGTACAGCATAATGAGTATAGTCAGTAATATTGTATCAACATTATAAAAGAAAAAAAAAAGAATAAACTAGAAGGAACACAAAAGCTAAGGCATATAACAGATTATGATTTCCTGTGAAGAACGTGAGCCAATCCTTAGGTTGATGTTTCCCTACTCATTTTGGTTGTCTGATGCTCATTCTCTAGTAATTCTTCAGGAAGCGTTCATGACAACGATAGTCTCATCAAATACTGATACAATATCAAGTGTTGATATTAGTTTATACACTTTGTACGTGAGAGTTGCTTTTGCTGGATATAAAATCTTTAGTCCATATTTTACCCTTGAGCATCCTAAATATATTGTTCCACTTTCTTTTGGCAAAAAAGTTTCAATGTCAAAAGTCTAGTGATTTTCCAGTTTTCTCCTATTTTGCAAATGTGACAATATATTAAATTCTGTTAAATAGGGGTATTTGCTATATATTTGAAACAATTCACACTGTATTTCGCCATATCTAAGATGATCTCAAATTTACCATTATTTTCTGTATTGATGAAAAAGGAAAAATTACATTCCACTGTGGGTTCAGCTTTTGGCTTTGTCCAGCAATGCCAAGGGTGGCAGAAACGTTTACTCAAGACGCCAAGCAATTCAAGAGAGGTGAGAGGGAGGCTAAGGAAAGACTCCCCAAGCTGCTCTCAAGCTCCTGTATTTATTAGGCATACATTATAAAGAAAACATTGTGCAATATGTCAGTGGCTACCTGCCAGTTAGAACATATAGAAAGCATGCAAAACAAAAACAAAAACAAAAACTACAAGGCATTCCCAAGACTACAGAAGAGCAGATGCTGAAAACAGGTGGAGAACAAGACAAGATATTCCATAGCTAACATTGTCTAAGGAATTCTTGAGCACAGGCAGGACCCAACCCCTAAATACACATTAACTAGATACTAGCCCATTGTTTTCAGGAGAGCCAGAAAGCAGTGTAATGCATTCCCTATAATCTCCTTAACCAGGACATAGCTATTTGACTTCCAACATTCCAACCTAAGGGATATTAAAATGTAAAGAAATGTGGATTGCAGATGAAATTCAGGCTATTCATTTTCTTTTTCTGTATAACAATTTACCATAAACATAGTACTAAACTTAGTTACTAGAGTAGAACCTTGCAAGAATGAGAAGTAGACCAAGTTCCTTTTAATGATTGTGTAGAAAAGGTACACAACTGGATTAAGAAACTTGAATGATGCCATAGGTCAGTAGTATGAATTTCCAGGTAGTTGGAAATGTTAAATTTTGAAATGAGACTAAAGAGGCACAAAGGATAATGCAGTTTTGCCTGAATCCTCTGTCCACACTAGAGAGGAAGAAATTCTAATTAAGTAAAAGTATCATACATCACAGAAAATGACATAAAGTCAAAGTATATGTTAACTTTTAAAATCCTCTAGCTACTTCTTCAAATATTCCGTTTATTTACAATGAAAGACAAATCCTACCTAATGCTGAGTCCTACTAATTCTTGTTTTCTAAGAAAGGTGAAAGGGGAACCAAATGAAAAAGGATTAGAAGTACTTAGACATGTGTTCTAGTACTTTATCTTCACAGTCTGTGACCTTGACCAAGTCACTCATGCCGTCTGCAATCTCCTTTCCCTCACTCATAAAGTGGAGGCAAACTGGATGACCATGTCATTCATTGCTCTTAAAATCACGACTCCATTAAATCAGTTAACGTGCCTGGCTTGTAGCAGAAGCTCAAAATTATTTGTTAAAAGTATAACGTCTTAAAATGGAATTCCAGAAATCCTGAAAATCTGGAACTACTTACTACAAACTTTCAATCTTTTAAAGCTATCACTTCGCTAGCCACTGGAATCTCTGTGCCTTGCTACAGAGCCAAGGTTACCTCATAACTTCAGTGTTTCAGCTCATTTGGAACTGCAGAATCCTCAGTCGCAGCGGAGCCTTTCACTACACCCACCTGCGGCAAGGCCTATCCTCTTCCTGGCGGCCACACCCAAACCGGAAACCAGGACGTCCCTGGGGTTGACGGGAAGGCTCAGCTAGGCGGCACGCTCCCGGCCCCGCCCCCTCCGGTGATGTCACCGTCCGCCCCTTGACCTCGCGGTCCCGCCCCGTTCCCTGCCTACCCGTAGCCAGCGGCGGCGGCGATTCTTGGAGGGGATGGAGGCATCCGAGCCGGTAGTCGCAGCTCGGGAGGAAGAGGCGTCCTGCTCTTCCTGGGTGGCCGGCAGGTAAGAAGATGAGTGTGAGCGCGAAGCATCGAGGGGTGGCAGGCGGGACCCTGGCGCCGGCTTTCTGCTGCTCCCGCTCGGGCGGCCAGGGAGCGCGCGCGAGGCCGCGGAGCCGGGCAGAACCGGCCCTGGGAGGCGAGGGGAGCGCGCGGGGTGGGTGTGGCGCCTTGGGTTTAGACCTCGGCGGCTCTCGGCTTCTCTGAGGAGAAAGGCCAACTCTCGGTCCTTTCGCCCCTCAGTTCCAGTCGGGGTCTGCCATTCTCCCATGCACCGGACGTGGGGCGGGGGTGGAGTGGAGTGGAGAGGGCCCCGCCGAGAGTTCTGGCCCGGGTCGCTTGGTGTGAGCTTTCACAGCCCTGCTGCCAAACACGTTTCCCCCACCTTTCGGTGAAATGAAAGCTAAGAGCGCCACTGTGAGCGATCCCGCACTGAGATCCTCCTTTGAAAACTGTTACCAGAGGGAACTTGGTAATGATGAATCAGTGCCAGTCAGGACACCCGGAGTCCTGTGTTCACCACAGTTAAAAAAAAAAAAAAAAAAAAAAATCAGGGAAAAACGTACGAGTTACTTATTCCCTAGTTGGTGTTTGTTTGTTTCACGTCTCTAACATTCCTGCAAAATTGTGGGAAATGTTCGTATGGTTCCTGTTTCAGTTACCTCGTAATTAATAAAACCGTTAGTTATATACTGCCCTCCACCAGAATACAGTATTCCAAAGAGAGAAGTGATGGATATATGATTTTGAGCTAATGGGAGCCTGTCCATAAACCTGTAGCTTTTTCGCCGGTTCAGATTGAAGGGATGTTTTCGGTACCATACTACCTGCAGTTGCCAGCATTGCCACATTTACTTGAGGGAAATTATGTAATACAAACAAAATCTCCCCTTATTTAAAAAGCTTTTTGATTGCCATATAGATCTTATTACAAAAACGATTTTTGAAACATTCCAGTAAAGCAGAATTTTCTGAAAAATCAGTGCTAGTCATATATCATTAAGTGACAAAGCTGGTTAGAAAGGAGTTCATGTTTACTTAAGAGCTCTACCCACTAGACCATTGTCCTCCATGCAGGGAAGGCAGCTAGGGATAAGAAGACTGTGAAATGAGAAATTTTGTTTATTTTCATATTTTATCACTCTGCCAAAAGAACATATTTTGTATGTGTGTGTTTTTTTGTTTTTTTTTTTTTAATTTTTTTTTTTCAACGTTTATTTATTTTTGGGACAGAGAGAGACAGAGCATGAATGGGGGAGGGGCAGAGAGAAAGGGAGACACAGAATTGGAAGCAGCTCCAGGCTCTGAGCCATCAGCCCAGAGCCTGACGCGGGGCTCGAACTCACGGACCGCAAGATCGTGACCTGGCTGAAGTCGGACGCTTAACCGACTGCGCCACCCAGGCGCCCCTGTATGTGTGTGTTTTTATTTGGTAGGTGATCTCTTAAACACAGCTGTCTCCTGGTTTGTGTTCATAATTGCAATCAGGAATATTTCTAATAGTTATCCATGTATAACTTAGCTAGAGCTGGTATCTTTTGATAATACCAATCAGTGTTTGGTAAGATAAATGATAACATTTTGATTAACTGTATATACAAATCCTTTGGCCTGTATATCAGTACCAGGCTTAGAAATTTGGATTCCAAAACCTCAGTTTTGTGTTTTCACATGATTTTTAGAATCCTGTAATTGATAGAGTTTCCCAGAACCTGGAAAGGATTTACTTTTTGCCAAGATGATAATTGATCTTAGCTGTCACTGTGGCTCAGGCCATAATGCCCCAGGCTGGTTTCCTTTGCTTGGGAGCCATTCCTATTTCCCAGGGTTCATCCTGTTTTCATTTTTCTTTGTGTGCCATGCTGTGAAAAAGTTGGGATGAGCCGTGGTAAATGATGCATAAGTATATCTTATCATGCTAGTATGCTTGTTTTAAAAAATGTGTTTTAATTTCCTTAAGTAATGTCTGTACCCAATGTGGGGCCTGGTCTCACAACCCGGAGATCAAGAGTTGCATGCTCTACCAACTGAGCCAAGCAGGCACCCCCTTTTTTTTCTTTAATTTTTAAAATTCATTCAACAGATACATTTTGGGTGCTTTCTTTGTGCGGACTTTGAGATGCAGTAGGCAGTATAGCATGGTGGTCAAGAGCTAGACTGCGTAGGTTCAGGTTCTGGCTCTGCCATTTACCTGCTCTGGAACCTCAGATGGGTTATTTAAGTAAACTTCTGTGAGCCTCAGTTTTTTTTCTTCTGTTCAACGGAGATGGTAATAGTGCCTATCTTATAAAGTTGTTGTAAGGGTTAACTGAGTACATCTAAAGCACTTAAAACCATGTGTGACACAGTGCTCTTAAATTATTATTAAATGCCAGGTATAGTTTTAGGTATTTGGAATACATTAGTGAATTCTTAACAGATCATACATTCTCTTGGGGAAGGCAGACAGTAAACAATTAGTAATTTGAAGAACATACAGCAGGTTAGTGAGTTAGGGAGTGACCTAAGGAGAAGGGGAGGCATTTCACTGAAAGGATGATCAGGACTGGTCTATGTAATATTTGCGAGGCAATATTTTAGTCGAGGCTTATAAGAGTCAGCCATTCAGAGATCTAAAGGGGGAACATTCCAAGAGAGGAAAAAGCAAGTATAAAAACTGAAGTGACTTTTTAGTGACTTTTAGTTTCACTGAAGTATAAAAACATGCTTGACTTTTTGGAGGAATAGCAAGTTGACCAGTGTGGGAAAGTAGTGGGAGTTGTAATTGAAGAGATGATTGGGAGACAGAACACCTAGACCCTTTTGACCATGGTAATGTGTTTCAATTTTATTTAGAAAGTAGAGTTACTTAAGAATAGTTCTAAGTCAAGGAGTAACGTCTGACTACATTCTAAAAAATTTAGGTTGTTATATGGAAAATAAACTGAAGGGGGAGGGCAATGGTAGCACTAGAGAGACTAGTTAGGAGGCTTTTGAAGTAGTTCAGATGAAATACGATGATGGTTTGGCCTGGGATTGTACCAGCATGCTGATGGAGAAATGAGGGAACAAGTTAAGATCTCTAGAGTCTGGGCCTGTGCAAATGAGTAAATGGTGATACCAGAAATTGAGTTGACAGAGATTGGGGAGGAATAGATTAAACAGGGAAATTGAATTCTGTTTGGGGCTTATTACGTTCATGAAACCGATTAAACATCAGAAGGGAGAGATTGTTCTAGCAGGTGTGGACAATTTGGATGCCAGAAAAGATGTCAAACGTGGAAAAATAAGTTTAGATATCCTCAGTATCTGGTAAATTCCATATATGGATTGAACAAGATTATTTAGACAGAGTGTGTTTATTAGAGAAGGTATATGGGGCACTCCCAACAAACTTCAGAAAATACAGATTCATCAGAATATATGTAAAACAATATCTGATTACACCTGAGAATTAAAACTATAGGCTATAATTTTACAATACACACAGAATAGACATTCACTGAATTTAATTTTCACCTATTTTTTAAATGGAAATAAAGGAGTGGAAAATAAAATATATATCTGGTTTGTAAAATCCTTTTTAGTAACTGCCATGTATAATTGAATATTAGATTACAGAACGTGAATATTAAATACCGAAACTTGCTCTTATAAGTTGTGTTTTATTTTTTCAGTACCAATACAAATTTGGCCATCATGTCAGCAGAATCTGTGGAGATTGATGATGCATTATACAGGTGAGAACCTTACGGAAACCAAAACTTATTTTCCTCATTTGTTGTTCTAAAGTAATGGAATACTCTATTTGAAAATACCATTAGACCTATGCAGAGTTTTATAAATATCCCAAGAGTTCTCTGAAGGTAAAATTAGCGTTTTGTCTGATTTTTCTTTTCTGTAGTCTGAAAGCTTGATTAATATTTAAATCTCAGTTCCTTTAGGTTTAGGTAATATGACTTAGAATGATTTTGGGGATGCTTGGGTGGTTCAATCAGACCAGCTTCACCTCAGGTCATGATCTCGGGGTCTGTGAGTTAGAGCCCGGCGTCAGGCTCTGTGCTGACAGCTCAGAGCCTGGAGCCTGCTTCAGATTCTGTGTCTCCCTCTCTCTCTGCCCCTCCCCTGCTCACGCTCTGTCTCCCTCTCAAAAACAAATAAAAATTTAAAAAAAAAAAAAAAGAGGGGCGGTTGGGTGGCTCAGTTGGTTAAAAGTCTGATTTCAGCTTAGGTTATGATCTCATGGTCTGTGGGTTCCCACCCACAGACCCACATTGGGCTCTATGCTGACAGCTCAGAGCCTGGAGCCTACTTCAGATTCTGTCTCCCTCTCTCTCTGCCCTTCCCCTGCTCATGCTCTGTCTCTCTCCCTCTCTGAAAAATAAATATTAAAAAAAAAAAAAAAAAAAAAAGAATGATTTTGTTATCCACTATAAAATATACCTCTTGTTTTTGGACAGGAGTACATATTTATTATGTTCTTGATAGTGCAGGAATCTAATGAAAAACAATCCATTTTATGTAAGTTATATAGTAACATCTAGAGATTATTTTTACTTCAGTGTAGTCTCATTAACAACATTGCATGTTTGCACTGTATAGACAGCAAAGAAGTACTATGTGCTTAAAGAACTGTGATTTGAATGGAATTTAGTGAGATTCTTTTTTAGCATACCTTTTCATGAAATCAAAATACTTTTATCAGAATTAAAGAGAAGTTAAAATATGTATACATTGCTATCACTTTTTTTTTTAGTTTTTTATTTACTTAAGTAATATCTACACCTAACATAGGGCTTGAATTCTGGATCCCGAGATCAAGAGTCGAATGGTCTTCTGACTGAGTCAGCCAGTTGCCCCTAAATTGCTATTACTTCTAAGACTTTTTTTTTTTTAATACCTCAAGTTGTTTGTATGGAAGATAGTATAATCTTTTTGAATGGAAGGCAGTTTAAAAGTTTTTAGATTTCTTCTGTATGAAGAAATAGATTATGTAGATAGATTTTATGTAAATAGAATTTGGTACAATAAGCTATTACGTATTTTAAATTCTTTTTTATATTGTTTTTATGTGGGATGCAGAGTCAGTTTCAAGCATTTTAGGAGGAGCTGATATGTACATCCTAGTATGTTAATTTCAATTACTGTTTTGCAATTGGAAAAAGAGGTTAAGACTGGACTTAATTTTGCTTATGTGAAAATTACTTTACAATGCAGTTTCCTGATTATAATATACAGTAGTTTAGAAATAACCTTAAGTTTGGAGTCTTAATCTGTAATTATGATATTCTTAATATCCTTTTGATCACATTCTCACGATAACAAATGGCAGCTTCTTAAGATAGCATTGGTTAATTTTATTCATATTTAGTTATAATCTTTGTGAAACTTTTTTGTATCCCTCTAATCCTGTGATGGCTGATTAATGAACATAATTTTCAGTAAACCAGAGATAAAATTTTCCATTTGCAACATTGTGAAAGTAGGCTGCAGTTTGCTTGACTGAAAATTACAGCATGTAACAGTTTATTTATGATCAGGTATTGCTGGATCATAAAGTATTTCTGTTTTTAATTTTTTGAGGAACCTCCATACTGTTTTTCATAGCAGTTGGACCATTTTACATTCCTACCAACCCAACAGTGCACAAGGATACCAATTTCTCCACATTCTCACCAACACTTATTTCCTGGCATTTTGTTTTTGTATAATGGCCATCCAAACAGATGTGAAGTGATATCTTATTATGGTTTTGCATTTCCTTGACAATTAGTGATATTGAGCACCTTTTTGTATCCTGTTGGCCATTTGTGTTTCTTTGGAGAAGTATCTGTTCTAGTCCTTGCTCATTTTTTAATCAGACTCCTTGAGAGTGTTTTTGCTATTGGGTTGTAGTTCCATATATAATTTGGATATTAATCTCTTATCAGATATATGGTTTGTAGATATTCTCTCCCGTTCTGTAGTTTGCCTTTTCACTTTGTTGATTGTCTCATTTGCTGCCCAGAAGCTTTTTAGTGTAAAGTGGTCGCACTTGTCTACTTTTGCTTTTATTGCCTGTACTTTGGTATCATATCCAGGAAATTTTTGCCAAGACCAGTGTTAAGAAACTTTTCCCATATGTTTTCTTCATAAATTTTATAGTTTGAGGTCTTAAATTTATTTTTTTTTTATTTTTTAAATATTTATTTATATTTGAGAGAGAGAGAGATAGAGAGAGTGAGTGAGCAGGGGAGAGGCAGAGAGAGAGAAGGGGACACAGAATCTGAAGCAGTCTCCAGGCTCAGCTGTCAGCACAGAGCCTGATGTGGGGCTCAAACCCATGAACCGTGAGGTCATGACCTGAACCAAAGTCAGACTCAAGCGGCTGAGCTACCCATGTGCCCCCGAACCTTAAATTTAAGTCCTTAATCCATTTTGAGTTTATTTTATGTATGGTATAAGACAAAGGTCCAATTTCTTCTTTTACCTGCAGAAATCCAGTTTTCCCAACACCACATATTAGCCCCAACCTATCTTTTCCTCTGACTACACAGGCCATAGTAGACTACTTTCTTACCAAACATAGTTTATACTTCTGTACCTCAATTGTCTTTTCCTAGAGTGCCCTTTTATGCCTTAAAAGCACTCAACACCATTGGATCTCTTTTCCTTCTTTCCTCTTTCCATTCCCAGGCTTAATTAAAAGCTGTCAAATCTATTCAGTAACCTAAGCCAGAAACCTTGCTGTCATCTTAGATTATTCCCTGTTTTTCATCTTCCAAATTCAGTTTTTAATAAATCCTTTTAGTTCTTTCTCAGCAACTATTTTTTTATTTTTTATTTTTTTAATTAAAAAAAAATTTTTTTTTTTTAACATGTATCTATTTTGGAGACAGAGAGAGACAGAGTATGAATGGGGGAGGGGCAGAGAGAGAGGGAGACACAGAATGGGAAGCAAGCTCCAGGCTCCGAGCCATCAGCCCAGAGCCGGACGCGGGGCTCGAACTCACGTACCGCGAGATCGTGACCCTGAGCTGAAGTGGGACACTTAACCGACTGAGCAACCCAGGCGCCCCTCTCAGCAACTCTTAATTCCAACTCTTTGATTCTCTCTCCCTGCCTTCAGTATCTCTCAGTTGAATTATTATAAGAGTCTCTTATATGATCTCTTCAGAGCTACTAAATCTCTAATCCATCTTCCATACTTTATTCAAAGTAATATTTTTCAAATTTACCTCAGAGCCTCTGGCTTCTCTGTTTAAAATACTTAAATAGTTCCCTGTCATTTACATTAGTGAGACCAAACTGTATAATATGTATTTAAGTCTCCTTTTTCTATATAGCATAACATAGTGGTTGAAAGTATAAATTTTAGTATTAGATCTGAATTTGAATCATCCTCAACCATTTAGGAGTGTGTAATCATAAGTCACTTAACCTCTTAAGTCTATTTTTTCTTTATTTTTTCATACATTCAATATACATTCATCCATTTAACAAATATTTAAGGAGAAAAATGTACAAATTGCAAATTAATCGTGAAGAATAATGCCTAGGAGCTCAATAATTTCTAGTTATTATTTACCATGAGTTATGGCCATATCTTTCTTTTTAGTGTCCATGTCACTCCTCACTATTTAATCTCTAACATTCTTTAGCTTTGTCGAATTCTATGTATATGGTGTCAGAGTCTAGAATTTGATATTACCCTACTTATAACCTAAAAGCTAACCTATTATTGTTTAATGGGTGCTGAGAGAAGATGTTAAACTTCTGGGCCAGAGACCAAGAATTTCACTACTTATGATATAGCAGTTAGCATGGCCATCAAGCGTGGTGTCGGTTCCCCTTGCTCCCAAGTCCCACAGGAGCAATGCCATGGGCCCAGATGGATTCTTTGTACATAATGGGTTTATACCACAGCTGAGGAACTCTGAATTTGGGAGACCCACCATCTTATGGCAGACAGTAAGCAAGCCTCCTCTTTGTCTTGGAGAGAGACTCGCCTTATCCCTCAATTTATGTGCTGCCAACACAACCCTGAGAAAAGGCCCGATTAAAAATAGTCAGGACCTTGCCTGCTAGGCATATATAGTGAGACATGTAGGAGTGTGCATAGCCCATAAAAGAGTGTCTTCCAACATAAATAAATGTTTTTGTCACAGTTTTATTGAGGTGTAATTCGTGTATAATAAACTGTACATATTTAAAGTGTACAATTTGAGGGGCACCTTGGGTGGCTCAGTCAGTTAAGCATCCGACTCTTGATTTCTGCCCAGGTCTTGATCTCAGGGTCGTGAGACAGAGCCTGGCATTGGGCGGCTCCACACTGGGCATGGAGCCTACTTGAGATTCTCTCTCTCCCTTTGCCCCTGCCCTGCTCACACACACTTTCTCTCTCTGTCTCTCTCTCTCTCAAAAAGTAAAATAAAGTATACAATTTGATGTGTTTTGACATATGTGCATACTAATGAAATCACTACCGCAATATCGATAACTAACATATCTATCACATGCATATATTTTCTTTCTGCCCCTTTTTAATCCCTCCTCCCTTCTCTCTCCACCTACCATTTCCCCAGGCAACCACTGATCAGCTTTTTGTCACTGTAGAATACTTAGCATTTTCTAGAATTTTATATAAATGTTACCATATAGTATGTACACATTTGGGGAGGGTTTGGCTTCTTTCACTTAGCATAATGATTTTGAAATTCATCCGCATTGTTGTATCAGTAATTTGTTCCTTTTTATTGCTGAGCATATATCCATATGCTTGTATTCTAGCATATGGATATACTACAATTTATTTAACTATTTATTAACTGTTGATAAACATTTGGGTTGTTTCCAGGTTTTGGCTATTCTAAATAAGGCTGCCGTGAGAATTTATATGCGAGTTTTAGGGTAGACATATGCTTTCATTCATGCTTTGATAAATACCTAGAAGTAAATGTCTGGATTGTAAGATTTTAAGAAATGCCAAGCTGTTTTTCAAAGTGGTTATACCATTTTACATTTCTACCAGAAATGTTTATGAGAGTTTGAGTTACCCCGCATGTTCACTAAACACCTGAAATAGTCGTCTTTTTTAATTTTAGGCATTCTAGTACATGTAGTAGTATTGTGGTTTTAATTTGTATTTCCATAATGACTAATGATCATAGGCATCTTTTCATGAGCCTATTTGCTATCTATCTTTGGCAAAGTATCTATAAAAGCTTTTGCTCCCCTTTGGTGTCTGTCTTAATGAGTTCTTTATATACTATATATACGTGTCCTTTGTTACATATATGGTTGCAAATATTTTCTCCTAGTTTGTGGCTTGTCTTTTTCTTTTCGTAATAAGGTCTTTTGCGTAGCAAAATTTTTGATTCTGGTAAGATACATTTTTTAATGTATAATTGATGTGGTTTTTGTCCTGTTTTTTAAATGTTTGCAAAGCTCAGGGATACTAAGATATTCTCTGATGTTATCTCTTCTTCAAGTTTCAAGGTATTAACTCTTAAAATTAGGTCTATGATCCATTTCAAGTTAATTTTTATATAATGTGAGGTGAGAATCAAGGTTTATTTTTTTCCATATAGCTCTAATGTTTCAGCACTCCTGTTGAAAATTATCCATTCTCATTGAGTTCTCTGGATATCTATGGCAGAATTTAACAGAGTAAATATCTGTTGATTGGTTTCTGGACTTTTTCAGTGATCTGTTTCACTTTACACCAGTATCACACTGTCTTGTTTACTATAGGTCTATTATAAATCTTGGAATCTGGGAGTGTAATTCCTTCAACTTTGATCTTCTTTTGCAGAGTTGGTTTGGGTCTTTTAGGTCCTTTGAATTTCCATGTACATTTTAGATTCAGCTTGTTGATTCTTTAAAAAAAATCCTGCAGGAATTTTGTTTGAATTTGTGTTGAATCTGTAGTTCAGTTTTGGGAATATTGACATTTTAACAATATTGAAATTTAAGATGCATTAAGAAGCATGGTATGTCTGTCAATTTATTTCTTTAGTCTCTCCTAGTAGTGTTAGAGATCTTGCCCAAGTTTTATCAAATTTATCCCTAAGTAATTTGCATGTTTATACTGTTGTAATTTTTAAATTTCCATTACCAATTTTTCATTACTTTTATTTTTTTAAGTTTATTTCTTTATTTTGATAGAGAGAGTGTGCATAGGGACAGGCAGAGAGAGGGAAAGAGCAAATAGGCTCATGAAAAGATGCCCATACTCATAAAGTACAGAGCCCAGTGTGGGGCTTGAACCCACAAACTGTGAGAAACATGACCTGAGCTGAAATCTAGAGTCAGATGCTTAACTGACTGAGTCAAGACACCCCAATATGTCATTGCTTTTAAATTAGAGCTCAATTGATTTTTGAATAATAATTCTTATCCAGCAGTCTTGCTAAACTCACTTGCTAGTTCTAGTAAATTTTTTGTAAATTCCATAGGATTTTCTACAGTCATGTTGTTTTACTTCCTCCTTTCCAATCTAGATGCCTTTTGTTTCTTTTTTTTGTCTTATCACACTGATTGGAACATCCAATACAATGTTGAGTGGAAGTGGTGAAGGTGGACAACCCCACTTTGTTCCTTATGTTTGTTGGAACTCATTCTTCTATGGTGGAGTATGTTGTTATCTGTAGGTTTGTCATATATACCCTTTATTTGGTTGAGGAAGTTTCCTTCTGTTACTAGTTTACTTAGAGTTTTGTTTTTTGGGATTTTTTTTTTTAAGTCAGAAATGGATATGAAGTTTGTTAGACACTTTTTCTGCATTCATTGAAGTGATCATATGGTTTTTCTTTTTTAGTATTTTAATGTAATGAGTTACAGTGATGGCTTTTAGATTATTATATGACCCTTGCATTCTAATTCTAGGATAAAACCTGTTTGGTCATGATGTATTTTTACATATATACAAAAACTTCTGTTAAGAATTTTTGCACGTGTGTATGTGAGGGGATATTGTTGTGGAGGTTTGTTTTTTTTTTAACATTTTATTTTTGAGAGACAGAGTGGGAGTGAGGGAGGGGCAGGGAGAAGGTGACACAATCTGAAGCAGGATCCAGGCTTTGAGCTGTCAGCGCAGAGCCTGACACGGGGCTCGAACCTACAAACCACAAGACCATGACCTGAGCCGAAGTTGGATGCTTAACTGTCTAAGCCACCCGGGTGCCTCTGGAGTATTGTTTAATTCAGTGATTTGTCTTGTTTTGGTATCAGGGTAATGCTGATTTCATAGAGTGAGCTGAGAGGTATTTCTTCGAATCTCTACAAAGTTTGTGTAAAATAGGTATTTTTTCTTCCTTAAATTTTTGGTAGAAATAACAATGAAGTTATCTGGCCTTTGAGTTTTCTTTGTAGGAAAGTTTTTAACTACAAATTTTACATCTAATAGACATGGTGATATTCAAGTAATATACAGCTGACCTTTAGCATAGGTTTAAACTATGCAGGCCCACTTATATGTGGATTTTTTTTCTATAAATATATTGAACATTTTTTTGAAGATTTGCAACAATTTGAAAAACTCATAAACCACATAGCCTAGAAATACCTAAAAATTAACAAAAAGGTATGTCATGAATACATAAAATATATATAGATAGTAGTCTATTTTATCATTTACCATAAAATACAAATCTATTATTAAAAGTTAAAATTTATCAGAGCACCTGGGGGCTCAGTTGGTTAAGCGTCTGACTCTTGATTTCAGCTCTGGTCGTGATCTCACAGTTCATGAGTTTGAGCCTGATGTTAAGTTCTGCACTGACGTTGCAAAGCCTGCTTGGAATTCTCTTTCTCTCTCTGTCAAAAATAAACAAACGTTTTTTAAAAAGAACACTTTCTTTAAGAAAAGTTAAAATTTATCAAAACTTAAGCACACAAACAGAATATACATGGTACCACTTGTAGTCAAGAGAAATGTAAACAACATAAGAATGGAAGTATTAAATCTTAACTGCGTAACTAATATAACACTGTATTACCTAATGGGAATTAGAATTAAACTTTAAAAAATCAAAACTGCATGAAATTAACTGTAGTGCGTACTATTGTAATGATTTTTGTAGCAACCTCCTGTTGCCATTGTAATGAGCTGAAGCGTTGGCAAGTAAACAACATGTGATGTTAGTCATCTCTGAGCAGTTTCTCTCTGCAGTAAACTGTGTATCTCAAAAAGTGATCTTGAAGTTCTCACGTATTTTTCAGTATGTTTAGTGGAATACTATAAACCTTGAATAAGACTGTGACTCCTACAGAGTGCCACTAATGATGCCAAAAGTGCTCTCTAGAAGTAGAGAAAAGTCATGACATTACAAGAAAAAGTTGAATTACTTGAGATAGATACCATAAATTGAGGTCTGCAGCTGTGGTTGCCTGCCATTTCAAGATACATAAATGCAGCATAAGGACCATTGTAAAAAAAAAAAAAAAAAAAAAAGGAAATTTCTGAAGCTGAAGCTGCAACTATACCAGCAGGCACAAAAACCTTGCACTTTTTGCAAAGTACCTTTTTATCTCATATTGAAAATGCAACTTTTATGTGGGTAGGAGTTGCTCTAAGAAAAGCATGCCTGTGCACTCTAATATGACTAATATAAAAAGCAAAGTCATTATAACACAACTTAAAGCAAAACGAAGGTAAGTGATATACAGCTAGAGAATTTAATGCCAGCAAAGAATAGTTTGATAGTTTAGAAAGAGATTTGGCTTAAAAAATGTAAAGATAACAAGAGAAGCACTTGCTGAACAAGAGGCAGAAGTTGAGTTCCCAGATGCCATTAATTAAGAAGATCACTGTGGAAAAAGAATATCTACCTGAACAGGTTCCTAATGCAGATTAAAGTGTCGTATTCTGGAAGAAAAATGCCACAGAGAACATTTATTAGTAAGGAAGGGAAACAGGCACCAGGATTTAAGGCAAGAAGGAATAGGCTAACTCTGCTGTTTTGTGCAAATGCAGTTGGGTTAATGATCAGGACTGACCTTACCTATGAAGCTGCTAAGCAAACCCCTTGAGCCTTGAAGGGAGAAAATAAACACCAGCTGCGGATCTTTTGGTTGTACAACAAGAAAGCCTGGTCAGTGAAACCCCTTATTCTGGATTGGTTCCATTGATGCTTTGTCCCTGAAGTCAGGAAGTACTTTGCCAGTAAGGGACTGTCTTTTAAAATTGGACAATGCCCTTGGCCACCCAGAACCTGAGTTCAGTACGAAAGGCATCAAAGTGGGCTACTTGCCCCCAAACACAACGTCTCTAATTCAGCCTCTAGATCAGGGAGTCATAAGGACCTTTAAGGCTCATTACACCTGGTACTCTAATGAAAAGATTATTACTATTATGGAAGAGAACCTTGACAGAACATCATGAAAGCCTGGAAGGATTATAGCATTGAAGATATTGTTATAGAAAAAGCAACGAGAGCCATCAAGCCTAAACAGTAAATTCCTACTGGAGAAAAGTGTGTGTAGATACAGTACATGACTTCACAGGATTTATGACAGAGCCAATCAAGGAAATTAAGAAAAAGACTGTAGGGGTCGCCTGGGTGGCTCAGTTGGTTAAGTGTCTGACTCTTGATTTCGGCTCGGGTCATGATCTCACAGTCTGTGAGATCAAGCCCCACGTGGGGCTCTGTGCTGATAGCACGGAGCCTGCTTGGGATTCTTTCTGTCTCTCTCTGCCCCTTTCTGAACTCATGTATGCACACACACTCTCTCTCTCTCAAAATAAATATTTTTTTAAAAATGTGATTTTAGGGGCGCCTGGGTGGCGCAGTCGGTTAAGCGTCCGACTTCAGCCAGGTCACGATCTCGCGGTCCGGGAGTTCGAGCCCCGCGTCAGGCTCTGGGCTGATGGCTCAGAGCCTGGAGGCTGTTTCCGATTCTGTGTCTCCCTCTCTCTCTGCCTCTCCCCCGTTCATGCTCTGTCTCTCTCTGTCCCAAAAATAAATTTAAAAAACGTTGAAAAAAAATTAAAAAAAAAATAAAAATGTGATTTTAGATATGGTTGAAAAGGACAGGATGGGGGATGTAATAGGTTTCAAGGTACAGATTTTGGAGAAATTCAGGAGCTAATAGATACCACACAAGAGGAATTAACAGAAAATGACTTAATGGAGGAGAGTGCTTCCAGAACAGTGCCAGATTGTTGTGGAAGAAGATGTAGAAGAAGCACATACAGAAAATAAATTTGACCTTAGACAATCGAGCAGAAAGGTTCTGATTATTCAAGACTGCTTTTGACTTCTTTTACTTACGAAATGGACCCTTCTATGATATGGGCACTGAAACTAAAGGAAATTGTGGAAGGATTGGTACCATGTAAAGACATATTTAGAGAAATGAAAAAGCAAAAAAGTCAGACAAATCATGATGTATTTCCATAAAGTTACACTGAGTGTGGCTTTATCTCTTACCTACTCTTTCCCCTCCTCCACCTCTGCTACCCTAAGACAGCAAGACCACCCCTCTTCCTCCTCCTCCTTCATATTCATTGAGAAGATGACAATGATGAAGACCCTTATGATCTGCTTCCACTTAATGACTAGTAAATGATCACCATCCTGTATAGTTAATAAATTGATTTGCTGTATATGAGTGTGTCTTCATATGAAAAATGAGTAACTGTACAGCAAGAACTGTATGAGACATTTTTGTGTCATTGTCATTATCATTTGTCTCGTATTCATTGTACTCATTGTGTAGAACATCATCTGCAAGACTCATAGAAGTGGATAGCCTATCCTTACATAGGCACGAAGTGAATATTTAATGTAAAATTAATGTGTTTTCTGACTGTTGTATATGTTTTTGCTTTCAAAGAATTGCATTTCTTGTACAGTATGCCCCCCTCTCTCATCATTGGAGAAACTGTTTATCAGCTTCTCGTTACCAGTGTTTTTTTTAGAAAATGTAACAATGTTTCCATTAATGTGTAGGTGCATGACTATAGTATGTATGCCATAAAAATTTTGTAAAGATTTATTCATTAGTGTATAAGCTAGGCTACCAAGAAGAACTGATTGAATCAGTTACCCTAGGCTACCAAAACAATCCTATTGCTGCTGCTTTGTTTTCAGTACATGGATTGTTAAAACTATAAATAAATATGGATTCTTTTTTACATTTTTTCACTTTTAATGTATAGTGTGGGTAATACATATAACATCTACAGTGTTTTTTATCATGATAGACAATATTGATATAGATACTGACAGATGATTCATCTTGTAAACAGCTGATGATAATTTACAGTATTAAATACAGTACAGTACCATAAATGTATTTTCCTTATTTTCTTAATAACATTTTCTGTACCTCACTTCATTTTGAGAATACAGCATATAATACATTAAACATACAAAACATTATTGGTAAAGCTTCCAATTAAGAGTAGGCTATTATTACTTGAGGTTTTTTTGAGCCAGAGTTATACACAGATTTTAAAAATATATATTTTTAATGTTTATTTATTTCTGAGACAGGGAGAGACAGAGCATGAGTGGGGGAGGGGCAGAGAGAGAGAGGGAGACACAGAATCAGAAGCAGGCTCCAGGCTCTGAGCTGTCAGCACAGAGCCTGATGCGGGGCTTGGACTCACAAACCATGAGATCATGACATGAGCCGAAGTCGGACTCTCAACCGACTGAGCCACCCAGGCGCCCCTATACACAGAACTTTGCCTGTGCGGAAGGTTAGTGCCCCTAACCTAACATTTCTTAAGGGTCAACTGCATTTCTTTTTGATTGAGCTTCAATAGTTTGTCTCTTTTGGAGAGTATGTTTGTAACTTAGTGATTTAATTTAGTTGCATAAAATTGTAATTTTCCCTGAATACCTTTTTTTTTATTTAAAAAATTTTTAATGTTTATTTTTGAGAGAGAGACAGAGTGTGAGTGGGGGAGGGGCAGAGAGAGAGAGGGAAACACAGAATCCGAAGCAGGCTCCAGGCTCTGAGCTATCAGCACAGAGCCTGACGAGGGGCTCAAACTCACAAACCGGAAGATCACGACCTGAGTTGAAGTCAGACGCCTAACCCATTGAGCCACCCAAGCACCCCTGAATACCCTTTCTTATGTCTGTAGAATCTGAAATGATGTTCCTTCACCCATTTCTGTTATTGATAATTTTTCTGTCTTCTCTATTTCCCTGTTCATTCTGGCTAGAAGTTTATCGATTTTATTTAATTTTAAAAGAATCAGCTTTTAGTTTAATTGATTTTCCATATTATTTTTTCTGTTTTGTACCTCAGTGATTTCTGTTCTTTTTGGGATTTTCTTCAGTTTGCTTTTCTTGGGGCACCTGGGTGGCTCAGTTGGTTGAACGTTTGAATTCGGCTTAGGTCATGATCTCACAGCTCGTGAGTTCGAGCCCCGTGTTGGGCTCTGTGCTGACAGCGTGGAGCCTGGAGCCTGCTTCAGATTCTGTATGGAGCCTGCTTCGGATTGTGTGCCTCCCTCTCTTTCTGCCCCAACCCACTTGTATTCTGTCTCTGTCTCTCTCAAAAATAAATAAACATTTAAACAACAACAAAAAAACCTTTTAATTTGCTTTTCTTTTTCTAATTTCTTTTTTTTATTAAGTTTTTTACTTAAATTGAAGTATAGTTAACATACAGTGTTATTATTAGTTTCGGGTGCACAGTATAGTGATCCAACAATTCTATTCTTTTCTCAGTGCTCATCAGGATAAGTGTACTCTTTAATCCCTATCACTTATTTCACCCGTCTCCCCATCCCACCTCCCCTCTGGTAACCATCAGTTTGTTCTCCATAGTCTCCTTTGTTTTGTTTCTTAAATTCCGCATGAGTGATACCATATGGTATTTGTCTTTCTCTGTCTTATTCTGCTTAACATTATACTCTCTAGCTTCATCCATGTTGTAGGAAATGGCATGATTTCATTTTTCACGGTTGAGTAATATCCCGTTATATTTATGTACCACATCTTCTTTATCCATTCATCTATCCATAGACATTTGGGGTGCTTCCATAATTTGGCTATTGTAAATAATGCTGCAAGAAACATAGAGGTGCATGAATCCCTTTGAATTAGTGTTTTTGTATTTTATGGGTAAATACCTGGTAGTGTGATTACCAGATCATAGAGTAGTTCTATTTTTACTTTTTTGAGGAACCTCCATACTGTTTGTTCTCCATAGTAGTTGCAGCAGTTTGCATTCCCACAAACAGTGCACAGGGTTTCTTTTTCTCCACATCCTCACCAACACTTGATATTTCTTGGTTTTTGATTTTAGCTATTCTGACAGGTGTGAGGTGATATTTCATTGTGGTTTTCTTTGCATTCCTGATAGTTTTCTTTGCATTTTGCTGATGATAAGTGATGTTGAGCATCTTTTCATGTGTCTGTTAACCATCTATGTGTTGTCTTTGGAGAAATGTCTGTTAATGTCCTCTGCCCATTTTTTAATTGGATTGTTTTTGGGTGTTGGGTTATATAAGTTATTTATATATTTTATATATATTATATACTTTGTCATATATGTCATTTGCAAATATCTTGTCCCACCCCGTAGGTTACTCTTTAGTTTTGTTGATTATTTCCTTCACTGTGCAAAAGCTTTTTATTTTGTTGTAGTTCCAGTAGTTTATATTTGCTTTTATTTCCCTTGCCTCAGGAGACAGATCTAGAAGAATGTTCCTACAACTGATGTCAGAAACATTACTGCCTATACTCTCTTCTAGGATTTTTGTAGTTTCAGTTCTCACATTTAGTTCTTTAATCCACTTTGAATTTATTTTTGTATATGATATAAGAAAGTGGTCCAGTTTCATTGTTTTGCATGTTGCTGTCCAGTTTTCCCAACACATTTTATTGAAGAGACTGTCTTTTTCCCATTGCATATTCTTCCCTCTTTTGTTGAAGATTAACTGACAAAATAATTGTGAGTTTACTTTTGGGTTTTCTGTTCTATTCCTTTGATCTGTGTGTTTTTGTGCCAGTACCATACGGTTTGATTACTGCAGCTTTGTAAAACAACTTGGAAGTCTGGAATTTTTTTTCCTATTTCAGGATTGCTTTGGCTTTTCAGGGTCTTTTGTGGTTCCATACAGATTTTAGGATTGTTTGTTCTAGTTCTGTGAAAAATGCAGTTGGTATTTTGATAGGGAATCTAAATCTGTAGATTGCTTTGGGGAGTATAGACATTTTAACAGTATTTGTTCTTTCAATCCAGGACTATGGGATGTCTATCACTAATTTCAGTTTCTTTCATCAGTGTTTTATACTTGTCAGAGTACAGTTCTTTCACCTCTGGTTAAGTTTATTCCTAGGTATTTTATTATTTTTGGTGCAGTTATAAATGGGATTATTTTTCTTAATTTTTCTTTCTAGTGCTTCATTATTGGTATATAGAAATGCAACAGATTTCTGTATATCAATTTTGTATTCTGAGATTTTACAGAATTCATTTATCAGTTCTAATAGTTTTTTGGTGAAGTCTTTAGGGTTTTCTATGTATAGTATCATGTCATCTGCAAATAGTGGAAGTTTACTTTTTACCAATCTGAATGCCTTTTATTTCTTTTGTTGTCTGACTGCTGTGGCTATGACTTTTAGTACTATGTTGAATAAAAGTGGTCAGAGTGGATATCCTTGTCTTATTCCTGACCTTAGGGGGAAAACTCTCAGTTTTTTCCCCATCAAATAAGATGTTCACTGAGGGTTTTGGATATAAGGCCTTTAGTATGTTAAGTGAGTTAAGTGTGTTGTGTTTATTATGTTACATATGTTCCTTCCAAATGTACTTTGTTTATCATGAATGGATGTTGTGCTTTGTTAAATGATTTTTCTGCATCTGTTGAAATGATCATTTGGTTTTTATCCTTTCTTTGTTGATGTGATGTTCTTTTTCTTAGAGTAGAAGTTGAGATCCTTGATTTTTGAGACCTTTATTCTTTAGTAATATGCCCATTTCATGCTTAAAATGTCCCTCTAAACACTACAGTGTACGTGTCTCACAGATATGTCTTTGTTTTCATTCAGTTCAGAAAATTTTATAACTTTTTTTCTTATTTTTTTGACTCATAGGTCATTTAGAAGTGTTATTATTTGACTTCCAAATACTGAGAGATTTTTCAGAGATTTTTCTGTTGTTGATCTCTAATTCTTCTGCTGTCAGTGGATACAACTTTTTATGACCTATTTATTTTTGTGTTTTCCTACAAAGATTGATCTACCTTGTCATTGTTCTGTGTGCATTTGAAAAGAATGTGTATTCTGTTATGGTTGGATTGTCCTATCCATGTCAGTTAGGTCAAATTGGCTGATAGTGTTTTTCAAGTATTCTATATCGTTACTGATTTTCTGTCTAGTCTTTATACCAATTATTGAGAAAGGGGTGTTGTCTTGTCATTTTGTGTTTGAACATTTCTCATTTCAGTTTTTGCTTTGCGTAGTTTGAATCTCTATTATTAGTGCATAAGCCTTTAGAGTTGTTATGTGGTCTTAATATCCTGACCCTTTTATCATGAAACGGCCTTCTTTATCCTGATAGTTTTCTTTGCTCTAAAATGTATTTGTCAAGGGGCACCTGGGTTACTCAGTCGGTTAAGCATCTGACTTCGGCTCGGGTCATGATCTCACCATTTGTGGGTTTAAGCCCCATGTCAGGCTCTGTGCTGACAGCTCAGAGCCTGGAGACTGCTTTGGATTCTGTGTCTCCCTCTCTCTCTGCCCCTCCCCTGTGCTCTGTCTCTCACTCTCTCTCTCTCACTCTCTCAAAAATAAATAAACACACCCACAAAAAAATTTTTAAATAACTAAATAAAAATAAAATGTATTTGTCAATATTAATACAGCCAATCCAGTTTTCTCTTGATTTTAGGTAGCATGGTGTGTCTTTTTATACTCTTTTACTCTTGTTTATGTATTTAAATTTGGCTTCTTGTAAATACAGTATAGTTGGGTTTTTGTTTTTATTCAGTCTTCCAATCTTTGTCTTTTAATTGGAGTGTTAACACCATTTATATTTATTCACGTATTTGTCATTTCTGGTATTCCCTATTCCTATGTGTAAGTTAAATTTCCATTTAGTATAGTATTCCGTCTGCCTGAGGATTTAGTGTAATATTTCTTTCTGTGAAGGTCTGCCAGCAATGAATTCTTTCAATTTTTATATGTCTAGAAAAGTCTTTATACTTTCTTATTTGTAATTGAATATAGAATTCCAGATTGACAATTTTTTTTACTTTCAGTGCTTTAATAATGTTGGGTCACTGTTTAATTTGTTGTGCTTCCTGGGAGAAAGTCAACTGTCATTCTTTCTTCTGTAAATAATGTGCCCTATTTTTCCTTGATTACTTTTAATATTTTCTCTTCATCTTGCTTTAAACAATTATCACATGCCTTCTTGTAGTTTTCATATTTCTTATTCTTGAATTTGTTTACATTGTGGTCTGTGAGTTGATTGTGTTCCTGGAAAAATTTTGGCCATTAGTTCTTTAAACATATTTTTATCTCTCTTTTTCTCCAATCTCTTTCAGGGACTCTAATTTCACATATATTAGACCAAGTGAAGTTGTCCAACAATTCACTTATGCTCTGGGGTTTTGGTGTTTTTTTCCAATCTGTTTCATTTTGGAAAATTTCTTTTGTTGTATCTTTAAGTTCACTTCTGCAGAGTTGAGTTATTAATTCCATCCAGTGTATTTTTTTATCTTAGATTTAGTGGTTTTCATCCCTAGAAGTTTTGCTGCTCATGCTTTCCCCTGCCTTCTTGAGCATATGAATTATATTTATAATTATTTCAGTGTATTTATCTACAAAGTCTATCATCTGTGTCATTCCTGTCTGTCGTATTGTCAATTTTTCTATTCATTATGAGTTGTATTTCTCTACTTCTTTGCATACCTGGTAATTTTTTAATGTATGCCAGACATTGTGAATTTTACCTTTTTGGGTGCTGCATTTATTTTGAATTCTTTTAAATATTCTTGAGCTTTGTTGACAGACATAGTTAAATTACTTGAAAACAGTTTTATTTTTTCAAAGCTTGCTTTTAAGCCTTGTCAGGTGAGATTAGAGTAGACTTGAGTCTGAGGCTAATTTTTCCCCACTGTTAATATAAAATCCTTCTGAGCATTCTATCCAAATTTTCCACTTGGCTGGAGAAGAACACAAAGTATTTCTGGGTCTGTTTAAACAACCTTCCTTGTTTCACCAACTCTTTTCAGGTAGTTCTTTCTAGCTTGGGGCTGTTTCCTCATATACATTTGCTGATCTTACTCAGCCAGAGACTCAAGACTTCTACAGATCTCTCTTCTCTTTGTGTATCTCTCTGCTTTCAAATGTTAGCTTTCTTGAATTCACAGTCCTGTGTCTTCAATTCAGGGAGATTACCAAGCTCTGTTTGGGTTCCTTTTCCTGCACTGCAGCCTGGAAACTCTCTTGGCAATAGCTAGGGCATTCATAAAGCTCCCCCATTTGTTTTTCTTCTCTGAGATTACTGTCCTGAGTTGCCTGTTTAGTGTCTGAAAATTTGTTGTTTCACTTATATTGTCAAGTTTTCAGTTGTTTAAGGCAAGCAGAAGATAAATCTGGTCCTGTTACTTCACCATAGCCAGAAGTGGAAGTCTTAATGTATTTATTATGTATCTCTTATATGCCATTCTTTTTCATGCTTTTCTTTTTCCCTGTCATAGAATGCCTCTCCTTTTTTGATTATTTTTTTAACTCCTGTTAAGTCTTCAGAATTCAACATGGATGAAGCTCATCTGGGAAGCTTTCCATGACCTACGCTGATAGAAATAATTACCCCCTCTTCCATATTTCATGTTTCCTTAGTTTCCAGTACTTCTTTATATAGTACTTAATAATGAATTATTTGATTCATTCTGCTAGGTATTTCATATATTTTATCTTAATTTAATCCTCATAGTATCCATATGAGGTGGTTATTATTATGGCCCCTACACAGTGCCAGTGCCTGGCTTGAGATAGATATTTTAATCAATTTATGAATGCGTGAGGAAGATAATTGAAATAAAATCCAGAAGAAATTGATTAGAGTGTTGAGGGGGACTCAAAATGATGTCATGTTTGGAATTGTTTAAGGAACTGGAGATGTTTAGCCTGGAGAAAGAAGACTGTGGAACCTGAATACCATCTTCAAATGTTTGGAGGGCTGTCACATTGAAGAGGGATTAGAGGAGTTACCTTTGGCCCCAAGGAGGTAAAATTAGGAATAGTGGGTGAAAACTGTAGGAAGATATCATACCGTCATAAAAAGGAGAATCTTTAGTGAATAAGGCTCTCTAAGAGTAGAGTTGATAGCCTTGATAATTTCTTTCTGCTGGACACGTTCACTGATACGTTAGGTATTCACTTAATAGAATAAGTTATAACATAACAGTGCTGGATATGAGGTTATATACTGTAGGCTCTTTAAATCCCATCTGTGCACTTATTAACCATATGAAATTCATAGAATTAAGTGTCAATTACAGAGTACCCTGACATTGCCTAGGACAAAATAGGTAATTAGTACCCTGCCTCTTGGTGGTCAAACATTGAAAACATAGGTGATTTAGGCGACTGCTGAGAATCTGTCTGAGAATTTATGATTCTTTGAAAAACTTTGGTTTATATGTCTTTGTGTTATCCTTTTGTCTGTATTATAACCACATTTGTGTCATGGCTATTCATTATTTACCTAAGTAATCTTAAAAATAATATATGAGAACAAGTCTGAGATAAAAAAAAAAAACATTTTTTAAGTAGTTCCTGTGACTCTGAATATAGAAAAAAGAATTCAGGTCCTCTGCTAGGTAGCGCATAAACGTTGTTCTTGTTCTTATGTGCCAATTCATTTCATTAAATTAGCAAGTTGTTTTTGTGTGTCTATAGTATGTCAGACCCTGTTGACCACTGAGAAAACAATAATAAATAAAGCAAACTCCCTGCCTTAAGGAAGCTACAGTCTCCTAGGAAAAATAGAAAAGTAGTGAAAATGCATTGTGGTAAATGTTGTAATAGATTGAATGTAGGATGTCATGGATGCACATAAAAGATGTCCAACACTGTCTTGAAGAAGGTTAGTGATGTTGTGGGACACATCATGGTGGAAAATCATGTATAAGCTGAGACCGGAGGATGAGTAGGAATTTTTCAGGAATAAAATATTGAGGAAGAGGAATGCCCCAGAAAAATGTCTATTGGCCAAAGACAGCATGCCACGTTTGTGGAACTAAAAACCTTTAGTATTCCTGGAACATGGAGTTTGATGGAGGAGTGACTAAAGAAAAGACTAGAGAGCCAAGCAGAGACTGGATTATGAATGGCCTTGTGGCTAATATTAGTATCTGGACTTAATCAAAGGGAAATAGGAAACCATTGGAGTTTTTAAACCAGGAGAATAATTTGACCAGATTTGTATTACAGAAAGATTATTCATGTTAGTAGGAAGTTAATAGGTTATATGTAAAACAGAAAAATCAAGAAATAGAAGTAGAAACATGTTATTGAAAAAAAGGGGTGTAAATATTAGAAGAAACAAAAAAATTCAGAGTGGTTGCCTTCAGTGTATAGAATTCTGGGTAAGGAAGAGTTAGGTCAGGGAATTGAATTTTTTTTTCTTTTTTTCTTTTTCTTTTTTCTTTTTTTAATTTATTTTTGTTTTTTGAGATAGAGTGTGAGCAGCGGAGTGGCAGAGAGAGAGGGAGACAGAATCTGAAGCAAGCTCCAGCCTCTGAGCTGTCTGCACAGAGCTCGATGTGGGGCTTGAACTCACAGACTGCAAGATCATGACCTGAGCCAAAGTCAGATGCTTAATCAACTGAGCCACCCAGGTGCCCCAGAAACATTTGACTTTCTTAATCAACTTGCAGTGTGGCATAGTAGTTAAGAGTATGGATGCTTGGGTGCCTGGGTGGCTCAGTTGGTTGAGCATCTGACTTTGGCTCAAGTCATGATCTCACCGTTCATGAGTTCGAGCCCCACATTGAACTCATAGAACCCACTTCAGATCCTCTGTCCCCCTCTACCCCTCTCCCACTTGTGATCTCTCTCAAAACTAAACAAACAAAAAAAAAAAAGTATGAATGCCAAGGCCAGACTGTCTGGATTGAAACTTTTATCCACTATTTTCAAAGTACTTAAATTAAATTACTTAATTTCTCTGTGCTTAAGTTTTCCTCTCTGTATAAATGGGAATATGATAGAACTTATAGAATTTTTGTGAGGATTAAATTAGTTAATACAAGTAAAACATTAAAACAATGTGGCGCATGATAAACACTCAATGTTAGCAGTTTTTCCTACATGTCAGCACTGTTTACGTATTGATATACAAGAATAGACAAATTTACTGTCATATTGGTGGAGGGATTTAAATGTTGCTTTTACTAATCAAGAGAACGAGCAGACAAAAAAATCAGAATGAGTATAGAGGTCTTCAACATGGTTATTAAAATTACTATAATGCACGTGTAAAGAATGCTGTTTCTAACCAACTGTAAAACAACAACCAATGTCATTTTCCAACTGTAGAGGGAAACGAACCACAGAGAGTCAACAATAGAGAACAAACTGAGGGTTGATGAAGGGTGGTGGATGGGTGATGGGTATTAAGGACAGCACTTGTGATGATCACTTGGGTGTTGTATGTAAGTGATAAATCACTGAATTCTACTCCTGAAACCAATGTTGCACTCTATGTTAACTAACTAAAAAAAAAAAAAAGAACACATGGAACATTTGCAAAATTGACTAAAAAAATTCTCAAATATTAAAAAATGAAATCATATAGATTGTGATTTCTATTCACAATGCATTCAGGCTAGAGGTTAACATAAGAGATAAATAGAATATTCCCCATGTAATTAGAAATTTTAAAATATACTTCAGATTAACCTGTAAATCAAAAAAGAATCATAATTAAAACCAGAAAATAATCATGAAGTACTATGTATCAAAATTTGGAATGCTCTTTAAGATCAGTTAAAGTTTTACATGTATATTTTAGAAAAGAAAACCTGAAAACTGATGAGTTATTATTTTTAGGAAATTAGGAAAAAACAAAATAGAAGACACCAGCCAAGGGCTAGCCCTAGTCATGTTAACTTTTTCCTGCACATTAAGGATGTGAAACTACAAGAACTTCAGTATACTGCAGGACAGTTATTTGGTACACTTTGGGAAAAGTTTGGCATTAGATAGTAAAGTTATGCCTGCATTTCCTCTCCTAGATTTATGCTATATATATTTATAGAAACTGCTGTATATGCTCGTGTTTCATGAGACATATGTAAGGATGTTTATAGTCTCAGGCACCTGGGTGGCTCAGTCGGTTAAGCGTCTAACTTTGGCTCAGGTCATGATCTCATGATTCTCTCTGCCCTTTCCCTGCTTGCTCTCTCTCTTTCTGTCTCTCAAAAATAAATAAACATTAAAAAAAAAAAAGTAATGTTCATAGCTCACTATAACTGTCCAAAACTATAGAATAGCAGGGGTGCATAGGTGGCTCAGGTGGAAGAGCATGCAACTCTTGATCTTGGGGTTGTGAGTTTGAGCCCCATGTTAGGTGTAGAGATTACTAAAAAAAATAAATAAATAAAAAATCATGCTACAAAGCTATAGAGTGGTTAAATTATGGTGTGTTATTACAGTAGGATAGTATAATACAATAGACTAAAACAACTGAAAATTAATAGCTACATGCATTGATAATAAATCTCATAAATTCAATTTCATTCAAAAGAGGGATGACACAGAAGACACTATTCAAAATGCTCCCTTTTATGTGAATTTCCAAAACAGACAAAACTTAAGTATATTGTTTGGAGGAACACAAATAAGGTTGGCAAGACTATATAATACACTATTCCATACATACTATAGTAGGTGTTCAGCAAATATTTAATGAATAATAATAATAATAATAGTTTTGATCTCTGAAATAAATGGTAAGTACTAATTTAAAAAGAAAAGTCTAGGTTTTATTATATTTTGTAGGAATATGGAAGGAAATGACAGCTTGTGTTTATAAAGTTTCTTCTGACTAGATAAGAAACCCCTTTTCAGACTTGTATATTGAATATAAATAGCTAAAATATGAAAAATAATCAAACATCTGTATACTAAACAAACATACATTAAACCAGCGTGTATATTGTGAATTCCAAAAGAAATATTTGTAAACCAAAGGGCTCATTTATTTATACTGAACTCATCCTTCCAGTGATTTTTGTCAGAATCCACTAGAATGTCCATTATCTTCAATAACTTAATCATCAAGTTTATCACTGTTCTTTCAGATAAACTTTCTTTTTTGGCTTTATTATTATATCTGATTTTTAAAAATAGCCAATGTGTATTTTTTGAAATTCCCATTGTAATGCTGCCTGTGGCTATTAGGATGGATGGCTTAACAAGATCACTTACATGCTTTATCAGTATTTATACTTAAAATAATGTTCCAGGGCACCTGGCTGGCTTAGTTTATAAAGCATGTGACTCTTGATCTCGGGGTCAGGAGTTCGAGCCCTACAATGGACATAGATGTTACTTTAAAAAAGAAATAAAATAAAATAATGTTTGAAAACTGCTTAAGTCCTCTCCAAGAAGAGCAGTGATTTTTTTTTTTTTTTTTTTTTTTTTTTTTTTTTTTTTTTTTTTTGTCTCAAATTCTGTTTACAGTGACAAGTTTAAAGCAGAGATACCAAACTTAAATGCCTATAGTGCCCCCTGAGGTAATAAATGAAAGGACCAGGATGGGAACTGTGGCAAATCTGGAGCACAGAGTCCTCCTTGTCTAAACAGAGCAACTCCTACTCAACTCCATCTGTCTGTTGCCACAAGGGAAGGTGGTGCCAAATACTCATTTTTTTTCTCAATATGTCATCTATTTGGCAATTAATTTAGAAATGTTGAACACTGCAAGTGATCCAAAACAAGTATGTGGGCAGGATCTAGTTGTTAGGCTATTAGTTTGCAAACAACTTTAAAGGATAGATACTTTTGGTGAAATAATATATTGGTTTTTATTGTGTTTTACCTATAGTCGACAGAGGTACGTTCTTGGAGACACAGCAATGCAGAAGATGGCCAAGTCCCATGTTTTCTTAAGTGGTATGGGTGGTCTTGGTTTAGAAATTGGTAAGTAGTATTTTTATTCATAATTTTATATTACACTTTGAGCAACATAAGTTAAAGAATTTAATTTCTTCCCCTTGTACTGTTTCCTATAAAGGGAATTCGATCCAACACCTTGAAAAGATTGTTTTGGTTCTTTCAGCAACATTGTTTCATAATACTGCTATATTCTTCCAAAAGGAACCAATAATGACTCTCTTGTTTCTCTTTGTGATGTTAATAGCAGTTAATAATCATTTCTGTATCCTTACTTATGATAGAGTGCATACACACATATATTTGTAACAACATGTCTAGAATAATACTATAAAATTTTAAGAGTGATTACTTCTGTGTGGTATGGTTTTAGAAAATTTAATTTTTTCCTTTTTGTTCTTCTGTATTTTTTAAGGAACTTATACTTCTTTGGTAGTAAAAAAAAAATTCTCCAGTTAAAGATGTGTCCAAGCTCCATGAAGAGTATCTAAAATACATTCCTAATATTAAGCTATTCTTTTTTTTTCCCCCCTTTATAGCAAAGAATCTTGTTCTTGCAGGAATTAAGGTAAGTGAGTAAATGTCCTTGGTTAGAATAATTGTTGTGATTTTTTTTTTTTTTTCCATCCTCAGTAGTGGTAATATTACTTACATTTTGGCTTAGTTTTTGCATCTTCATTTAGTGGCAAAACTTTTTTTTTTTTGTTAAGTTTATTTATTTTGAGAGAGAGAGTGAGCAACCAGCAGAGAGGGAGGGAGAGAGAATCCAAAGCAGGCTCCACACTGTCAGCACAGAGCCTGACATGGGGCTCAATCCCACAAATAATAAGATCATGATCTGAGCTGAAACCAAGAATAGGTCACTTAACTGACTGAGCCACCTAGGTGCCCCAGCAGCAAAATTGTTTTAGTGCTGTATTTTTTTCTTTAAAAAAAAAAAAATATTCTAGAAAATTCCAAAATTTTATGAAAATGGAATTTTTTTTAAAGTTTGTTTATTTTTTGAGAGAGCAGCAGCCGGGGAAGGGCAGAGAGAGTGGGAGAGAGAGAATCCCAAGCAGTTTCTGCACTATCAGCGCAGAGCCTGACACAGGGCTTGAATTCACAAATGGTGAGATCATGACCCGAGATGAAATCAAGAGTTGGACGCTTAACAGACTGAGCCACCCAGGCATCCCCAAAATAGCATAGTTTTAACAAAACCCCATGTACACATCATGCAGCTGCAACTGCATGCTCGTAGACAGATTTGTTCCATGTATCTCCTTCCCATTCCTCATGGCTCCCCGGCCACCAAATTATTTTGATATAATACTCAGACATCCTATTATATCATTCTTAAGTATTTTAGTATATAATTCTAAAAGATAAGGGTACCTTTTGAAAGCACAACCACAAAGCCATTTTTGCACCTAAAAATGTAACCGTTTTGTTAATATCATTGTCTTAGTTATCTATTGCTGAAAACAAATTACCCCAAAACTTGGCAACTTAACACTTATCTCAGGGTCAAGAATTGTGTGCAACTTAGCTGGTTCCTCTGTTTGAGGGTCTTTCATGAGGCTCTAATCATGACATTGGCAGGGCTGGAGTCATCTCCAGAATAGGGGAATAATCTGCTTCCCAAGCTTGCTCACATGATGATTGATAGGATTCAGTGGCAAGGTCATTCCACTTCACGTTCCCATCTCAGTTCCCTGCTGGCTCTTGGTTGGAGATCACCCTCAGTTCCTTGACATGTGATCCTCTCCATTAGGCAGCTCACAATATGGCAGTTTGCTTCATCAGAGTAAGCTAAACAAGATGACTAGAAAGGAAGTGTACTAGCAAAACAAACCAGTCTTTTGCAACCTAATCTCAGAAGTGACATTTCATTGTCTGTGCTTATTTGCTAAAAGCAAATAGTTTCACTAGTTTACAAATGTATGGAAAAGGAATTATGCAAAGGCCTGAGTACCAGGAACTGGGAATCATTAGGGCCATCTTACAAGCCTATCTATATCAGTCATCAAATATCTAGTTAGAGTTCAAATTTTCCCAAATGTCTTACGAAAATTTTTTTTGGTTTGTTCTCATTAGGATCCAAGTAAAGTCCATATACTGAATTTGATTTATTTTAATCTATATAGTTCCCTTCCCTGATATTTATTTATCCTTACAATGCACTTGTAACTAACAACAGGTCATTTATTACATGTACCTCTACTCTTGCATTTCATATAAACTGGTACAGAGATTTCCTGTAAACTGAATCCAGAGATTCAGATTCAGATTTGATTGTTTTGGGACTACTGTTTCACAGATGATTTTATATTTTTCTCATCAAGAGGAAATCATAATCTGTTGTCCTTGTTTTGATTATTACTGGTAATAATGATCATTGCCTAGATTCATTATTTTATTAGGGATAATGATATTCTAATTCTGTCCTTTTTGATTTATTAGCTGGAATAATTTAGAAAGACAATTCTCCATTCACATATTTGGTTTCAGTAAAGTATAGTTTGCACTTGTACGAAAGGCAAGATAAATACTTGTTGGTTTTTTTTTTCAGCCTTTATTTACCAGTTTTCAAAATCAGTGGTTTCCTATCATCCGCTAACAGTGACTAGTGAACTTGTGTGGCCTGTTTGTACCTGAATGTCATAATAAACTCATGAATTTAAACATACATGATTTGTTTTGATCTAGTGTAGTTGTTATTCTCATTTATGCTTAAATTGTTTCATCTTTGCTTGTTAGGATCTTCTTCAACTTCTTGAGTCCTTTTGACCTAACCCCAGTGGTCTTTGTCACTAATGATGAAGTCTTTTCAGTGGACAGATCTAGAACATTCATCCTGAGTGAACACTGAAATATCTGAGTTTCAAGTTTAGGACCACGGCATATCTACTTCTTTGATTTTATGATTTTGTATCTTTATCTCTCACTGTAAGGGTTTGAGTCTTAATGACATGAACCTAATTACATACTTGCTTTATCCTATGTTACACCTATTTATGATATAGATTCAGCATAACAATTCTAATATTATTAATAGCAATATAATTATTGAAAACCATTTATGATTTATTTTTTTTAATACTTATCTTTTGGGAGAGCACAAGCAGAGGAGGGGCAGAGAGAAGGGGACAGAGGATCTGAAGCGGGATCTGTGCTGACAGGCTAACAGCAGTGAGCCCAATGTGGGGCTTAAACTCACGAACTGTGAGATCATGACCTGAGCCAAAGTCGGATGCTCAACCGACTGAGTCATCCAGGTGCCCCACTTTATTTTATTTTTAAAATTATATTTATTTTTTGAGAGAGACAAAGAGCATGAGCAGGGGAGGGTCAGAGAGAGAGGAGTACAGAAGATCCCAAGAGGACTCTGGGCTGACAGGCTGATAGCAGCAGACCTGCTACAGGGCTCAAACTCATGAACCACGAGATCATGGCCTGAGCCAAAGTCAGATGCTCAACCCACTGAGCTACCCAGATACCCCTAATTTTCTTTTTCATCCTTAGGATATATCCTGTCTAGATTTGGCAGGCAAATTAACTACTTTTTAAAGTCACTTTAAATAATTCCTTTGGGTAGTTATGCAACATATTCAGTAGATAGTTTTCTCCATTCATTTTGCTCTGGATTTCTGGGGATCACGTTTAAATTTAATTAAATTTTACTATTATGAGACTTACATAATTCAAAGCAGAATTTATGGGGGCACCTGGGTGGCTTAGTTGGTTGAATGTCTAACTTCGGCTCAGGTCATGATCTTGTGGTTCATGGGTTCGAGCCCCACGTCAGGCTATGTTCTGACAGCTCAGAGCCTGGAGCCTACTTCAGATTCTGTATCTCCCCCTCTCTCTGCCCCTACCCCACTTGCACTCTGCCTCTCTCTCCCAAAAAATAAACATTTTTTTAAAAAGTAGAATTTATGAAACAAGCTTTATTCAGGTAAGGCTACCTTCTCTTTACCCTATTCCCTCCTTCCCTTATTAGGTCACCCCCTTTTTTTCGTGTTTTGAAATATAAGCAAATACATGCATACAAATATGCAAATCTGTATATATGTGTGTATACAAATTTACTCTCACCTGCCTCTCTTAAATAAAGTGCCATACTTTCTTCCACCTTGCTCTTTATCACTTAACAGCATATCCTGGGATTATTCCTTAATGATAAATATATATGTTTCATTTTTTTATAGCTGTACAGGTATACATTGCATGGATGTATATTATTATACCCAATTCCTTACTTGTAGACATTTTAATTATTTTCAGTCTTTTTCTATTACAAGTAGTGCTGCAGTTAATACTCTTGTACGTATATCATTTTTAATCTTTCCCAGTGTGCCTTTATGATAGATTCTTAAAAGCAGAATTGTTACGTCAAAGGATAGAAGCACATGTTATTTCACTAGAGATTACCAAGTTCTTTTCCATTGAGGTTATGCTATTTTACATTCTCACCAATAACATATAAGAATGCCTGATTCATGTCAGTCTCCAGTACAGTATATTGTCAAACTTTTGGATTGATGCCATTCTAATAAATGAGAAAACATATTTCATTCTTGAGTAGAGTTGAACATTCCTAAATATTTTAAAGGGCCATATGCATTTCTTTTTCAGTATTCTCCATGTTCATATACTTTGCCCCTTTTTCTGTAAGATATGTCCTCTGATATAAGTTGAAAATATTCTTTCCAAATGTTATCTTTTTTTACTTAGAACATGGAGCATTTGGAAATGTTTATGTGAATTCTTTTGATTGTATTTTAATACAACATGCTACTTTCCTAAATTGAAATTCTCATATGGTTTAAAGTAGTTTTTCCATTAATTTTCCTGGGTTTCCAGATGTATATGGTCATATCATCTGTGAATGAATCCAGCTTTAGATCCTTTCTAATTCTTAAGCTTCCTATTCCTCTCTATGTCTAATTACATTGGATAATACTTCTGATACAATGTAAATGAAATTGGAGATAGTGAGCATCCTTGTCTTATCCCTGACTTTAACAGAGATTTTTCTCTTTTTTGAAGGCACTTACCATTCATGATACAGAAAAATGCCAAGCATGGGATCTAGGAGCCAACTTCTTTCTCTGTGAAGATGATGTTGTTAATATGAGAAACAGGTGAAGATGAGATATTTTGATGTTTTATCATAGAATTTTTTTTTTACTCTCACAATTACATAGGGTATTTTCTGTGCCTAAAACACTAACTCATTCATAGTTGTTTGACTCATCCCCATAACACATCACCATAGATAAATAAGTATTAACATATACTTATTTAATTATTTAGATTTGTGAAAATTTTAATACACTCACATTGCTACCTAGAAGTTAATTTTAAGATTGTTAAAGGTCTTTATTATTGCTTTATTCTTAAAAAGCTTGAAGAGGTTGGAACTAGGGTACACTTTGAGATTGTGTGGCTTACTATGGAATGTGACAGTATGCTACATTTCAAGAGTGTGTAGTTGTCTATAAAAATAAGTAAGTCTTAGCTTCTTTCTTTCTCTACAGTTTGTTAAATTTCCATTGAAATTTTCTAACATTCAGGTTTCTCTGATGTTGTCAAAGTGTCCAGGTATGAGGGATTGAATATATTGAATGAAAGAGTAGTAAAAGTCCTTTTTTTTTTTTTTAGGGCTGAAGCTGTACTTCAACATATTGCAGAACTCAATCCTTACGTTCATGTCACATCATCTTCTATTCCTTTAAATGAAACCACAGATCTCTCCTTCTTAGATAAATACCAGGTTGGTACTCTATTTTATGTTAGTTTATATATATATACATATATGTGTATATATGTAGTTGTAAGTATTATCGTAGTGTAACTAATTAAACCTAGTCTGTTGAGCAGAGCAAAAAATTTCAGGTCAAAATACTTCCTTTAGAATACCTTTCAAATGCTCCATTTTAGGGAAAGGGCCTGAGATACTGGCCATTATATCAGTCAGCTACTTTCACAGTTATGTGCGTAAAAACTACCCAAAACTCAATGGTTTATAGCAACATGTATTTATTTCTTTATCCTCCATCTGCATGTCATTTGGAGTTCAGCTGTTCTAGGCTGACCTTGAACTGTAGAGCCTGGGTTTTTCTCCATATGCCTCTCTTCTGGGACCAGGAGGCTACCAAGGACATGGTGTCATACCAATAAAAGAAGTGTAAAGGGGCAAGTCCAACTATCCAAGCACACTTCAATCTTCCATTCATGTTACTTCTATTTATATTTCATTAGTCAAAGCAAGTCACATGGTCAAGACCAAAGTTGAGCAGGAAGGTATACTCTGTTCTTATGAAGGCCATGGGCAAAGGATGATATATAAGCTGGTGATATATAATCAGTATGTAATCTGAAGGCAGAAGTAAAATATGTGGATCAACATTCAGTCTGCTTTAGTTAAGGTTAACTTTAACAACAATTCTCTTTCTCAAAATAAATAAATTTTTTAAAAAAAGAAAAAGGCTGCTTGGGTGACTCAGTCAGTTCTAAGTGTCTGACTCTTGATTTCAGCTCAGGTCGTGATCCCATGGTTCATGGTATCAAGCTGTCTGCTGACAGCATGAAGCCTGCTTGAGATTCTCTCTCTCTCTCTCTCTCTCTCTCTCTCTCTCTCTCTCATTCTCTCTCTCCCTCCCTCCCTTCCCTCCTCCCCTTCTTGTTCTCTCTCTTTCTCTCTCAAAATAAATGAATAAACTTTAAAAACAACAACATTTCCTAGCACCTTAGATGTTTCAAAAGCAACTAGGTTGACCCTGATTTTCTGTGATTAAATTATGATGTTGCCCTTTGGGGAAGAACACTCCTGTGTTTCACCTCTACTCAGTACTTTTCACACTGTGTGACCATATGTGTGTGGGTTTTTCCCCCAAACCAAGCAGTTCTCCAAACTCCTTGGACACCTTCAGTGTCCTACAGTTCAATTCAGTTTTGACACTATCTACCTGGAGAAGATAGCTTCGGATCCCACAAGTTAAGGATTCATTCCCACAAGAGCCCCTCTCTGTCCACTTTCTGATATCAATCACAAATCCAGGTTGTTACCTGTTCCTCTGAGGGCTGGCTATAAATCAGAGGTTTCCATGTCCCTCTCTTAGGGTCCAATTAATTTGTCAGAGTGGCTCACAGAACACAGGAAGACCGTTTACTTATTAGATTACTGGTTTATTATAAAAGCTGTAACAAAGGAACAGTCAGATGGAAGAGATGCATAAGGCAATGAATGGAGAAAGGGGGGCTGAGCTTCCATGCCCTTTCCAAGTATGCCATGTTCCTGGCATGAATCTGGAAGCTCTCTGAGCCCATAGTTGAGATTTTCATGAAGGCTTCATTATGGAAGCATGAATGATTAAATGATTGGCCTTTGGTGATTAAGTCAGTCTCCAGCCCCTCTCTCCCTGGAGGTCTAAGAGATAGGGCTGAAAGTTCTCACAAATCACAAGGTTCGTTCCCCTGGCAATCAGCTCCCATTCTTAGGGGACCTCAAAGTTATTTCATTAATCTAAACTCAGGTGTGGGTAAAAGAGGCTTGTTATGAATAACAAAAGACATCATTATTTAACCTTTATCACTGGAGCTATTTCAGGATCTGGGATAAAGCTAAATACATAATGAAAAATGTCTCTATAGCTCTTCTATAGGAAATTGCAAGAGTTTTTAGGAGCTATGTGTCAGGAACCTTGGATAATGACCAAAAGGTATATTTATTATTATTATGTCACACCAATTTGAAAACCAGTGTAAACTTCTGTTCTGGACTAGATAACTTGAAATCCATCTTCTACAAAGATGTGTAATAGACTTCTTACGTAGATTTATGTAATAGACTTCCTTTTATGTTTTTATTTTTTATTGAAGTATAATTAACACACAGTGTTGTGTTAATTTCAGGTATACAGTGTAATGAATGAACAGTTTTGTGCATTACTCAGTATTCACCATGATAAGTGTAGTCGCCATCTATAACCAAGCAATGTTATTAAACTATTTTAACTATATTCCCAATGCTGTATTTGTCATCTTTGTGACTTACTTATTTTGTAACTGGAGGTTTGTACCTCTTAATCCTATTTACCTATTTCACTAGTCCCTCTACCATCTCCCCTCTGGCAACCACCATTTTGTTCTCTCTGTTTAGAAGTCTGGTTTTCTTTATTTCCTTGTTAATTTGTTTTATATTCCAACTGCAAGTGAAATCATATAGTATTTTTCTTTGACTTCTTTCATTTAGCATAATACTGTGTAGGTCCATCCATGTTGTTGCAAATGGCAAGATCTTATTTTGTTTTTAGGACTGAGTAATATTCTATCACATGTAAATACTACATCTTCTTTATCCATTTATCTGTTGATGGACACTTGGGTTGCTTCCATATCTTGGTTAATATAAATAATGCTGCAGTAAACAGGAGTTCATATATTTTTTTCAAACTAGCATTTTTGTTTTCTTTGGGTAAATACTGCGTAGTGGAATTATTGGATCATATGGTATTTCTATTTTCAATTTTTGAGGAACCTCCATACTGTTTTTCACAGTGGTTGCGCCAATTTGCATTCCCACCATGCATTCCCCTGCTCTGATACAGAGCATCAGCCGTTAGATGATGACCTGAGCCAAAGTCAGATGCTTAACCGACTGAACCACCCAGGCACCCCGATTCTACCCATTTTTGACAAATATGGTGAAATACCTCGTTGTGGTTTTCATTTGCATTTCCCTGATGTTGAGTGATGTTGAGCATCTTTTCATTTGTCTGTTGGCTATCTTATGTGTTTGAAAAATGTCTGTTCAGGTCCTCTGCTCAGTTTTTGATCAGATTATTTGGGATTTTGGTGTTGCATTGTGTAAATTCTTTACAAACTTTGCATATGAGCACCTTATCAGATACATCATTTGCAAATATATTCTATTTAGTAGATTGCCTTTTCATTTTGTTGATAGTTACCTTCACTGTGCAAAAACTTTTTATTTTGTTATGGTCTCAATAATTTATTTTTGCTTTTGTTTCCCTTGCCCAAGGTGACATATCTAGAAAAATGTTGCTATGGTAAATATCGGGAGAGATTACTGCCTGTGTTCTCTTCCAGGATTTTCATGGTTTCAGGTTTCACATTTAGATCTTTATCCATTTTGAGTTTATTTTTGTGTGTGGTGTAAGAAAGTGGTCCAGTTTGATTCTTTCATATGTAGCTGTCCAGTTTTCCCAGCACCATTTGTGGAAAACTATCTTTTCCCCACCGTACATTCTTGCCTCCTTTGTTGCAGATTAATTGACCATATAAGCATGGGTTTATTTCTGGGATCTCTATTCTGTTTCATTGATCTATGTGTGTCCATACTGTTTTGACTCTACAGCTTTGTAGTATATCTTGAAATCTGGGATTGTGATACCTCTAGCTTTGTTCTTCTTTCTAAAGATTGCTTTAGCTATTTGGGGTCTTTTGTAGTTATATACAAATTTTAGTATTATTTGTTGTAGTTCTGTGAAAAATGCTGTTGGTATTTTGATAGGGATTACATTGAATCTCTAGATTGCTTTAGATAGTATGGACTTTGTAGCAATATTAATTCTTCTAATCCATGAGGATGGAATATCTTTCCATTGGTTGTATTGTGTCTTTAATTTCTTTATCAGTGTTTCAGAGTTTTGAGAGTAAAGGTATTTTACCTCCTTGGTTAATTTTATTTTTAGGTATTTTATTATTTTTGGTGCAATTGTAAATAGGATTGCTTTCTTAATTTCTCTTTCTGCTACTTTATATTGATGTATAAAAAGAGATTTCTGTATATTAATTTTGTAACCTGTAATTTTAATGAATTCATTTATCAGTTCTAGTAGTTTTTTGGGTGGAGTCTTTAAGGTTTTCTGTTTATAGTATCATGTCATCTGCAAATAGACTGCTTTACCTCTTCCTTACCAGTTTGACTGCCTTTTCTTTTTCTTGTATGATAACTGCAGCTAAGACTTCCAGTGCTATTTTGAATAAAAGTGGTAAGAGTGGGCATGCTTGACTTATTCCTGATCTTAAAGGGAGAGCTCTCAGTTTTTCACCATTGAGTAAAAAATACTAGCTGTGGGTTTTTTATATATGGCCTTTGTTATGCTTAGGTATTTTGCTTGTTAACCTACTTTGTTCAGAGTTTTCATTCACGAGTGGACATTGTACTTTGTCGGAAGCTTTTTCTTCATCTGTTGAGATTGAGATGATCATACGGTTTTTATTCTTTCTCTTGTTAATTATAATTTATAATTTTGATCAATTTATAAATAATGAACCCCACCCTTGCTTCCCTAGAATAAATCCGACTGATCATGGTAGAACGGGTTTTTTAAGGTATTGTTGAATTCAGTTTACTAATAATATTTTCTTACAGATTTTTGTATCTGTGTTTTTCAGAGATTTTGGACTGTAGTTTTGTCTTTTTATTTGTAGTGTTTTTATCTGGTTTAGAATCAGAGTAATGCTGGCCTCATAGAATGAATTTCAGTTTTCCTTCCTCTTCTATTTTTGGAATAGTTTAAGAATAGGTATTAACTCTTCTTTAAATGTTTGGTAGACTTTGCCTGTGAATCCATCTGGTCCTGGCCTTTGTTTTCTGGGAGTTTTTTGATTACTGATTTGATTTTTGATAGACTTTTTAAAAATTTTAATGTTTATTTTTGAGAGAGAGAGAGACAGAGGGCAAGCAGGGGAGGGGCAGAGAGAGAGGGAGACACAGAATCTAAAGCAAGCTTCAGGCTCTGAGCTGTCAACACAGAGTCCAATGTGAGACTTGAACCCACGAGCTAGGAGTTCATGACCAGAGCTGAAGATGGACACTTAACCGACTGAGCCACCCATGAGCCCCTGATAGACGTCTTTTAAATGAGTAGCTGAGCTCAAAATAAAATGCTCAGAGACCAAAAATAAATAGGTAGCTAAAAGAAGACGAGTGAACTATTTATTCGCTGTGGTCACTTTCACATTGGAGTTGCTGATCTCAGTAACCCCATTTCTTAGGAATTAGTGGTAACACAGAAACCGAAGATCCCAAGTAGGTTTACATGAGATAGAGAAATGGAATTGAGACCTACCCCCTTTTTGTAAAGTTAGGACCTCAGAGAACTACACCTTCAGTGAAAGGTGGATGAGAACAGTCTTTGCACCTCAGAACAAGATTGCCTGTTTTTTCTTGAGCTCTGGATGAAAAAATAATGATCTCCTCTGGGAATTCACAACCATATGCCTATTCTCACCCAGGTTTGGAGATAAACTTTATAATTCTTTGTAATCTAAAATTTCCCAAGCTGGGAACTCAAAACATAAGTAGTACTAAGCTACTGTCAATATTCTGGAATGCCAGACAGAAAGAAAACTAAACAACTACAGAGAAATCTATGTTCAACTAAGCCATAGTATATTCCAGTATATGGAGCCTCTTTGAAGATGAGTTCAGAGTACAAAATAGCAAGACAGGCAGTTCAGTGTGATGAAAGTCAATGGATATAACAAATAATAGAATTAACCTCCAGGAATTTCAGATAATAGAATTATCAGATAGGGACTAAAAAACATAGATGTTCAAATTGAATTTTAAAAGAAGGAATTAAATATACAATATGGAAATAATTAAAAAGAATCAGGCAGATGTGATAAAGAACGAGTCGAACTTTTAGAAACGAAAATATTGTCTTAAAAATTAAAACTCAGTGGATAGATACAACTAGAGCAAGAATTAGTGAATTGAAAGAGCTGAGATTACTGAGACTACAACCTTTAGAAATTAGAGTAAGTATGAAAGAGAAATTAAAAGAAATACAAGCTTAAGTGAAAAGGTTCAATTCATGAGATTAAATTTCTGAAAGAACATTAGGAAAGGGCAATATTCCAAAAAAATTATGGCTGAGAATTTGTGATGAAACACAAGTTAGATTCAGTGTATGCTAAGTCTAAGATGTGATTTTACTGTATTTACAAACTTACTAAGTCAGCCTGTTACTGTTCTTTGGTTGCTGACAGAAAACATGAGATTCCTGAGTCAGAGACTTTATTTCTCTGAGTATGGTAAGAGGTGTGAGTATTATATTTGCCTTATTTCCTCTTGCCTTTCCCCAAAACCCACTAGTGTAGTGTAGAGGACTCAGTGGATGCCTGCACATGTAATGGGCTCCTTTTGATAAGAGGAACACTGAGCTTGGAAAACCTGTGCTTTTATAGCAAACAATTAACAGGCTTGTTCTTTGTCCCAGAGGGAAACATTACCTCATTCCTCCAGCTTGCACAAAGCAAATATAATCCTGAGAAATGGTCCAAGAATAGTTAAGATCCTTGGATTCATGGCATACCCAGTTGAGACATGTATAAAAAGTAAGAGACCCATGGAGGAGAAATCAATCTTGCAGGAAGCACACCATATTCTGAGCTAGGTAAATAAGAATAAATCCACAACTGGATATTTGTAGTGAAAAAAAGTTATCCAATTCATGGAAACTACCAGCAAGGAAAACTCTGGACTGAGAGTCTAGTTCTACTTTTGCCACTTGATAGGTAGATGAATGACCTTAGGAAAGTTTTTTACCTTTATGAGTTTAAGTTACTTATGTTAAAATATGATTATAAAAACACTCTACTTATCTTAGAGGGTGATGATAAAAAGTTAAGCATTGAGAACTATAATTTGCTATTTTAAATAACAGAACTTGGTAGTTTTACTAATGACACTGTCATAAAGCAAAAGTTGTTATATTGTGCATCTGAAGTAAAAGCTAAGCCAACTAGTGTATCTCTTTAAAAATGTAATCTTTACTCCTTTAAGCTAGCATTTAATTAATATCCTGAAGACTAGGTTAGTATTCCCATGGCAAAACAGATCAAACAAAATCTCCAGCCATTTAGAGTACAAAAATACCACATATGATATTAAGGTTTGCTTCTTATGTAAATCCTATGATAGTAATTGAATTTAATATGGGCAGGTTTTCCTCTGTATATGTTATTTTTACTTTTGCTATTCCATGACTCTGAAGGTTTTAACCTTAGGATGGAATACATTGGGAAAGTATTTTTTTTTACAAGGAAAACAATGTGTTTTTAGCATAATGCAAACTGTGACATGCTTCTGACTTAGAAGTGTATTTTACCAAACTAGTTGTTTATTTTCTAATATTTAATTTCTTATATTCTTCTTAACAGTGTGTAATATTGACTGAGATCAAACTTCCGTTGCAGAAGAAGATCAATAACTTTTGCCGTTCTCGGTGCCCTCCAATTAAGGTAATAATATTACTTAATAATGACATGTAGTTAAGCAAAGAAAGAACACCTTCACTGTTAAAATTTATAGCTTTTCAGTAGGTTGTGTAAGAAGTTCTTATGTACACGAGGACAATCACAGTAATATTTTTCTCTTTAATTTTGGCATTATTCATTTCCTGTTTTTAAAACCAAGATCTAAATTTGGCTTATAGCAAATTGCCAAAACTGAGGAAGAATAAAGATGGGAATGGTAAGGATGGTAAACATTGAATTCATCATCTAACTTTAGATATGGTGTAATGGTGGTTTTCAAGAAGTTCATTGGTTCTTGCAACAAATATTCATTGAGCATCTTCTCCAAATACAATTCTAGGCACTAGGAATACATTAGTGAATAAGACATACAAATTTTCCTACTCAGGAAAATTACCATCCAGTAAGGAAGATATTTAATTAAAAAGCAAATAAATAACATAGTTTCAAGTCCTATGAAGAAAATAGCTAGGTAAAGAATATAATATCTGCATGATGTTGGGGTGGGGATCAGTGCTGGTTCTTTTAAATTGAAGGTCAGGGAACTCCTCTGAGGAGATAACGTTTGAATAGAACCCTGAATAATGAGAGAGAGCCAGCTATGGAAAGAGCATTCAAAGCATGAAGATCATCAAGTGTAGACTTGAAAGTATAAAAAAATTCGCTTGGTGTGTTTACAAACAGTAAGAAGCAAGCAAGACCAGAATGGAATTTGGGTAAAGAGGAGAGAGTAGTATGAGTAAAAGTTACCAGGGGATTATGTTCAGAGAAGTAATTAGAGGGCCATAACTTACATAACTTTGAGGATAGCTGAGTTTTAATCCCATGGGTTTTGACTTGATTTATATATACAGTGTGTGTGTGTGTGTGTGTGTGTGTGTGTCTGTGTGTCTGTGTGTCTGTGTGTGTGTGTATACATAGGAGAGAGAGAGAGAGAGCGAGAGAACACACCCAAGCAGGGGAGGAGACAGAGGGAGAGAATCTTAAGCAGACTCCATGCTCAGTACAGAACCCGACATGGGGCTTAATCTCAACAGCCATGAGATCATGACCTGAGCTGAAATCAAGAGTTGGATGCTTAACCACCTGAGTCACCCAGGCATCCCTGATCTGATTTATATTTTTATATTTTTTTTTTTTTCAACGTTTATTTATTTTTGGGACAGAGAGAGACAGAGCATGAACGGGGGAGGGGCAGAGAGAGAGCGAGACACAGAATCGGAAGCAGGCTCCAGGCTCTGAGCCATCAGCCCAGAGCCTGACGCGGGGCTCGAACTCCCGGACCGCGAGATCGTGACCTGGCTGAAGTCGGACGCTTAACCGACTGCGCCACCCAGGCGCCCCTGATTTATATTTTTAAAAGATCACTCTGGATGTGCTGTAGGGAAAATAGTCTAAAGCAGTAGTTTTCAAAGTATGGTCGAAGGATATTGAATATTCTTGAGATCTTTTCATGGGATCTGCAAAGTCAAACTATTTTCATAATATTACTAAAATGTTATTTGTTTTTTTTTACTCTGATTCTCTTCTGGGGTACAGCGGAGTTTCCAGAGTCTATCTAGATGATATGCAGTAGATATTACTGCTCTTATAGCTAATGAAATGTATGTGTGTATTCTTAACATTTTAAATGTTTCTCAGTTTTAATTTCTAACACAGCAAATACCAATAGGTATAACCCAGATAAATAGAAGTGCTTTCAGTCCTCAGTAATTTTTAAGAATGTGAAGGAATTAGGGTGCCTGGATGGCTCAGTCGGGTTAAGTGTCCAACTCTTGATTTTAGCTCAGGTCATGATCTCACAGTCATGACATTGAACCCCGTGTCAGGCTCCACGCTGAGTGTGGAGCCTACTTGGGATTCTCTCTTTCCCTCTCTGTCTGCTCCCCCCCTGCATGTGTGCATGTGTGCACTTTCTCTCAAAATAAATAAATATTTTTAAAAAAGAAGAAGAACATGAAGGAATCACAGAGCCAAACAGAAAGAAAGCCATTGAATTAATAAGAGAGTAGAGGCAACTAGGCCAATTGGAGGATAATGCAGTAATCCAGGTGTGAGATGCTGGTAATTCAAGAGAGGTAGAAATAGAAATTTTGAGAAGTTAATGAATTTGAGATATCTTCTAAAAAAATGGCTTACAACTTACAAATGGATGAATATGAGTTGTGAGGGAAAGAATGATCAAGAATGACTCCTAGATTTTTTCCAGAGTAACTGAGTCATGGTGACATTGGGAAGACCAGTAATAAGTTTAGATCAGAAAAATCATAAGTTATCCTGTGCAGTTACATACATACCATTAACTCTAACTCCTTTGTGGGGTTATTTGTTCCTTTGAAAAAAGGAAAAAATTACTTGTTCTTTTGAAATAGGCAGTAAGCCAACTATCATACTCTATTAAATAGTTGCGCTAAAAATTTTTGGATTGTGGTATTTACACTCTGTACATTTGTGCTATGGTTCACAATTTAAACAGATGAATAAGACATAGAATAGTAAAGTTAAAATCCCCGGGCATGGAAGTTTTACAAAATAATTACACTAAGTTATGAACTAAAATCTTTTATGTGATTGGTATATGTAATCCTATTTGAAAGTTGTTTTGAAGGGAAATTGTCCTCAAATTTGCAGCTTTTAAACTTAAAAAAATTTCTAAATTTCTGCTCATTTTTATATATATATCATATATGATTATATATATGATTATATATATATTTCATTTATATATTAAAAAATGCTGTCTGTACCTATTTTAATGGTAAAGGCAATACATGATCCAGTAGGAGGTAGCCTTTTATTAGCTCTCTCATTACTTCATGTAATAGGTGGTATAAATTGTTTTAATGGGCTACATTTTTATATCCAAATATGAATAGACTTTAGTTTTTGTTTAAAAAAGTATCACTTTAGGGGCTCCTGGGTGGCTCAGTCGGTTAAGCATCTGACTTCAGCTCAGGTTATGAGCTCGGGGTTTGTGAGCTTGAGCCCCACGGTCAGGCTCTGTACTGATGGCTCGGAGCCTGGAGCCTTCTTCAGACTCTGTCTCCCTCTCTCTCTGCCCTTCCCCCACTCGCACTCTGTCTCTCTGACTTTCTCAAAAATAAGTAAACATTAAAAAAAATTTTTTTAAGTATCACTTTACACAGGATCATATGTGTTACAGAATAAGAATTCTTTACTGTTAACTCAAAATGAAATTAGACACAAAAACATTTTCTTTAGAGATTCTTAGAATGGAGCATATGTGTTACAAAAATCACTTTTAATAAAGCATTAATGATTGTGGTTAAGAATATGATTTTTGGGGCACCTGGGTGGCCCAATCAGTTAAGCAGCCGACTTCAGCTTAGGTCATGATCTCGAGATTCTTGAATTTGAGCCCAGAGCTTGCTTGAGATCCTCTGTCTCCCTCTTTCTCTGCCCCTTCCCAACCCTCCCCACACCAATAAATAAATAAACATTAAAAAAAAAAAAAAAAAAAGAATCTGAGTTTTACCTTCCTTGCTTTGATGCATACTGTCAGTTCCTCAGCTCTTTTTCTATTTGTTGCCTCCATTTTCAACTTTTAGCTCTGTTCTCTTTTCCATTAACTCTACTACTGGTGAATGGATACTTCTTTTTTCTCAAATGAAAAGTAAAAATTCACTGCTCAAACCATTGAACCAAGATACTGGTTTCTTTCTTTCTTTCTTTCTTTCTTTTTTTTTTTTTTTTTTTGGCAATATTTGTTTTATTGAAGTGGTGTAGAAATGAACCTGCAATATCTCTCAGGTGTACCTGCAAAACCTAACTGAAGGTTTTTTATTGTCGTTCAACCAAAGCTTACCAAAGTTTCTAATTCTAAGATAGTGGATTTTATACAATTCCAAAATTTTTAATACTACTTAGTTTTCATCTGAATATAAATATATATACAAATTCACTAAGAGAATTTAGAGAATGTAGAAAAGTATAATGAAAAATTTACCTTTAAGCCCATCACCAGAGGTAACAGCTGTTAACATTGTACTGTATATATCCTCTATAATTCTATAAAGACGTGTGTACCTTTTTTATTTTTTTGCCACATTAGTATTATATTTATGTGCAGTTGTCTATTCTGTTTTTTCAATTAGTAATTTTTTTTTCTTTTTTTTTTTTTTTAACGTTTATTTATTTTTGAGACAGAGAGAGACAGAGCATGAACGGGGGAGGGTCAGAGAGAGGGAGACACAGAATCCGAAACAGGCTCCAGGCTCTGAGCTGTCAGCACAGAGCCCGACGCGGGGCTTGAACTCACGGACCGCGAGATCATGACCTGAGCTGAAGTCGGCCGCTCAACCGACTGAGCCACCCAGGCGCCCCTCAATTAGTAATTTTTAATAAAAACAAACTACAGCATGCAAACCTCAAATACTTATAGGTACAATTTACTTAAATTTTTTTTTTTAATTTAAATCCAAGTTAACATATAGTGTAGTAATGGTTTCAGGAGTAGAATTTAGTGAATTATCACTTATACATAACACCCAGTGCTCCTCCCAACAAGTGCCCTCCTTATTGCCAGTCACCCATTTAGCAACCCGTAGTTCTGTATATTTAAGAATCTCTTATGGTTTGCCTCCCTCCCTGTTTTTGTTTTTCCTTCCCTTCTGCTATGTTCATCTGTTTTGTTTCTTAAGTTCCACATGAGCAAAATCATATATTTGTCTTTCTCTGACTGACTTATTTCACTTAGCATAGTACTTGCTAGTTCCATCCACATTGTTGCAAATGGCAATATTTTATTCTTTTTGATCACTGAGTAATATTCCATTGTGTATATATCCTACATCTTTTTTATCCATTCATCAATTAATGAACATTTGGGCTTTTTTCATAATTTAGCTATTATCAAAAGATACCAGTTTCTTATGTACTTTGTTGGATTTTTAGGGCAAGGAAAGAATTTCTGTTATTTAAAAATCATAGAATGTACAATGATGACGTGCTGCATTTTTTAATTATATAGCACTAGATACCCAGTCTCAAATACCAATATCCTTGATTCTTGAACCACTTCACAGACAAATAATGTATTCTGTTTGTGATTCACTTTATATCCCAAAGGATAATCTTAATTATAAATAAAGTCATGAAGAGGCTTAAAATACTTGAGGTGGGGTTTTTTTCTTTATATAAATAGATAAGCTTGAACTTCTTTTCATCATTTCACAGTTTATCAGTGCAGATGTACATGGAATTTGGTCACGGTTGTTTTGTGATTTTGGTGATGAATTTGAAGTTTCAGATGCAACAGGAGAAGAGCCAAAAGAAATTTTCATTTCAAATATAACGCAAGTATGATTATATATATATATTATTGTATATGTATATGAATGTTTTTTTTAAGGTTGATGTGAATACATTTTTTTTTTTAGTTTGTTTTTTAAAAATTTTTTTTAATGTTTATTATTTTTGAGAGTGGGAGAGACAGAGCGTTGAGTGGGGTAGGGGTAGAGGGAGGGAGACACAGAATCCGAAACAAGCTCCAGGCTCTGAGCTGTCAGCACAGAGCCCGACTCAGGGCTCTAACTTACAAATCGTGAGATCATGACCTGAGCCGAATTTGGATGCTTAACTGACTAAGCCACGCAGGCACCCCGATGTGAATACATTTTTTAAAGGTGACAATAGCAAAATACTGTAATATACAATATTTTTCATTTGTCTTATAATATTTTAAGGTAATTCATGAGGGAATGTTTTGTTAATTTCTTGATCATATTATATTAAAACTAAATTTAAGTTAGAATATGAGTGTCTGAATTCCTTCTAACATTAATAATCAATAGATCAGCATTTGCTTGTGATAAATTTTAATTTTGTTCTGTGTCGTGTTCCTATTGGGCATGAAGTGTGATTCAGTGTTTACTAAACTGTGTGTATTGTGTCAGATTGTAGATGTAGTAAGTGTGTCTTAAGTCACCTGGCCCAACACAAGACTGTGGGGAGGATACACAGTTAGGTCACTATAGACAAAAGCTTTTCTAAAATTTTTTATATTTCTAAAACATTTGGAGAAGGAAAAAAAGTATTAGAATTAATTACCCTTAGATCAAAAAGTCTGAACTTTCACGTTCTCTTCAGGTAAGCTTAAGTTTTTTATTCCCTAAAAGAATTGGAGATATCATTGTGATCCAGTTTTCCTAGTTTTTTAAGTCTGAATCATTACTTTTACTTGCATTCTTTCTAATCAGTTTACATTAAAGATCAAAGAAACCAAATGTAAGGGAATGATAATAGTATTTGTGTTTCTATATTTATGCTTGATTTTTAAGCCCAGTGTAATGTTGCCTTTTCACCCCTTTTTAAGAGAAATGCATTAAAAAAATCATTCTGTGTCTCTGTGCTTACAGAATGATTTATTATTCAACCTTTAATCTTTGTGCTTGTTTTTAGTTTGTCCCTGCGAACATCATACAGTTAGAATAGAATAGGCTTCAGGAAATAGTTGGGATCTTGTATTGCATTGGTATTTTCTTTTCTTAAATAGTGTAGGCAGTATGAAGGTTATCCACAAAGAATTACAAAGTACCATAAATGTTCCCATTTAACTTATATGCAAAAGTATTTCTCTTTTTTAATAAAGTCCTTATGAATTTTATTCTTCTTGAGATATTAGTAAACCCACATTATGTTAATTTTATATACATGTTTGTGATCATAATCTTAATTCTTACCCAGATCATTAAGCCACAGGACAATTTTCAGAATCTTCACAGTTAAGAAAGAAAGGATGATAATTCTCTTTAGGTTTTATGTAGATTAAATTCTTACCACCTTACTCAACCAGTGTGTTGGATTATATGCATTAATAAGCAAATTTCTGGGCCTTGGACCTATCTCATCCATCCTCTTTGGTGAATAGGTCAGTTTCTTCCTATTTTTGTCCTGGTAAGCTGAGCTACACAATATTTTTTTATCCTTTAACATGTTGGGCAGCAAATTTTAAATTACCAGTTTTCTGGCTTTAAATCTCCATCCTTCTTGGGACACCTGGATGGCTAAGTCAGTTGAGCGTACAACCCTTGATTTTGGCTCAAGTCATGATCTCACAGTCGTGGGATTGTGAGCCCTGTGTCAGGCCCCTCACTGAGTGTGGAGACTTCTTGAGATTCTATCTCTCCCTCTGCCCCCTCAGCCACTTGAGCACTAACTTTCTCGCTCTCTCTGTGTCTCTCTAAAAATAAAATTTAAAAAAAAATTTAAGTCTCTGTCCTTTCTTGCATTTCTTTCATCTTCAAAGTTAGACTTGTCTTTTATGCACAGATTTTTTTATAACATGACTTTAAAACTTATATTTGATAACTTTGAATATTTTTTATAAGTCCAAAGAATCTGTATCTATAAAATATTTGAACTTCCATGTAGAATCTCCTTCTCCCCCAAACACAGAAATTATATTTTAAACATTCATAATAAAATAGTAAATTGATCATTATTTTGCAATAATTCTTAAAACGCTTGCTTTTACTAAGGAAGAAAAGGAATGACTTGGCATTTTGATTGTTTTGAGAATTTTATGATAACCTGGTCCATTTTGTGTGAGATTTGAAATTTGTGCAAAAAAGGAATACATGAACTTGTTTTTTTAGTAGAATTCTCTTATTTAGGCTAATCCTGGTATTGTCACCTGCCTTGAAAATCATCCTCACAAACTTGAGACAGGACAGTTTTTAATGTTTCGAGAAATTAATGGAATGACAGGGTTAAATGGATCGACAAAACAAATAACTGGTAAGTTCCTGTGTTTTATTAATTCATTTATACTTATTCATTATTCAACACGTTAATAGTTTAGACAGTATATTCAGTGTTGAGAACACTTCATCAGCTTAGACAAACATGATCTAATTCTTGGCCTCAAAACATTCAATCCAAGTGAGGACATGTTAACATTAAGCAGTGATGTAAAGCGAGTGTAAAGACAGTACAGGCATTTCTGGGAACTCTAAACATGGCAAGGAAGTCTACCCGGTTTGGGTACAGCAGCAGTGGGGACAAGTATCTTGATTAAAATTTGAAGATTGCTTTGGCTTAGGAAAATGATGAAAAGAATATTCTATGCAGAGACCAACAGTAAGAGGCAGTTTGTTCAAGAAACTAAAAGATACAATATGGCAGGGCTGGCAGTGGGAGTTGATATGGCAAAAGTCTTAAGACATTTAAGAGGAAATTTGATAATCTCATATTGTAGGTAAGCAAAGAATCCAACATGGGCAACTTATTCACTTAAGGAGTGCAGGTTTTGGAGAAAAGATGATGAGTACAGTTTAGGTTCGTTGAGTAAGGTGGCAATGAAGTATTCAGGTGGAGACATGTTTTTGTTAGTGGCTTGTATAAAAGGAATGAGTGGATGTTATTGCAGGCAAGTTTGTGGGTTTGTTGGCAAAAAGTTGAAGGAATTTGATTTTTATTTATTTATTTTTTTTGTAGACTAAGATGAGATCGTTGCCCAAAGGAGAGCAAAAGTGCCAAAGTCATAGATTTAAGGAGAGTTAAACATTTTAAAAAATAGACTATCAGGTTTAATTTAGTGCCCATTTGAAGTTGAAGATAGTGAATTTGTAGCAGTGTTAGTCTGCGTAATTTGTGATTTTTCTCCAGCCATGTTTAAAAGAGTCAAAGACAGTGCTAGACATCCTATAACTCAAAGATGGCATATTTACACTTGTTAGCCAAGAAGGTTCAGGTTTATCTTTAGGACATTTGAAAGTCTAATTATGTGATGAGTGTGTAGACTAGCAAATGGATTACTTTTTTTTTCCTTGTAATGACTATAAAATGGATCCTTAGGAGAGACAAAAATCAGTCCCTATTATGAATTCTTCATAATAACTTTGGATCTATAGTTGGTTAAGCATCTTTGATTACAAAATTACTGGATTTTGTTTCCCAGACTATATCCAGATATGTAAAATACAGGTTACATCATTAATATTAAAGAATTTGTATCTGTTTTTGTAAAAATTAACTAATCCTTTAGGATTATCATTTGTTGTTATTGTATTTGTTATCATTTGTTATTTGTTAAATCACTTAGGATTTATCATTCGTTATCTATGCAATGGGGGATTGTGATAGTTCAGAATCTTGAGGCTACAAAGTGTTCCATTTGTCTGCCTGTTCATTAACAAGTACCACATTATATTTGGTATTAATTGCATGTAATTAGTATCAACATATTATTAATGCCTTATAAAATATTCTAATATCTAGTAATAAGCATCTCATTATGATTATCCCCCTCTGAGTTTTCTTGGTAATTTTTAAGTCCTTAAGTTCACACTGGAAAAATAATCTATCTAGTTTTCCACACTTCCTCCCACCTCCAAAAAAATTTATAGTGGGATCTTCTAATTTTATAAATTAGGGAAAATTACCATCTTTATCATGATAAATCTTCAAGTTTAAATACTTATATCAGCATGTAATGGTTTTCTTATTTTTCTTTTAGTGGTATCACCATTTTCTTTTAGCATTGGTGATACTACAGAACTGGATCCTTATTTACATGGAGGCATAGCTGTCCAAGTTAAGACTCCTAAAACATTTTGCTTTGTAAGTATGTTTTTGTTTTTGGGTTTTTTTTTTTTTTTGCTTAAAATATATTTCTTTGCGGAAGAATGGCAGAAGAGAAAAAAGTAATAATACTCAGTTAACCAAACAGTTAATTTAAGGGCTGAACAGATTTTGATTTTTAATTTGTACCCACTTTGAGGGAAGTGGATCAATTTAAGGAAATAAACTAATAACAACAAAAAAATTATAGCTAGAATACCAGTGCATATAAGTATATAAGTTGTTTACTTCAGAGGATCTATACTTTTGTGAATCATCAAAGAGTTGATCATACTTCTTACTCCCTAAGATGAAAGATGAAGCTAATATATATTTGAAAGATTTAACAAGCACTGAAACTGTATATGTTTTGTTTTATTAGTCAATTATTCCACTTTAAGTGAAATTAAGTGGAATTAAAAATTAAGTCTAGCAAAAAAAAAAAAAATTAAGTCTAGCAAGAAGACAATGGGGAATGGTAGCTCTTTTATATTTCTATTAAATCAAATTAGCCCAACCTTATTTATTTTAGACCTTGAGAGAGATGCATTGCTTTTAGTGCTCTATATTTTTTGTCAAGTAATCACTTGCTTGAAGTAATAGTTTTTGTTTCTGAAGTAATAGTTTTTGTTTCTATTAAGGAACCATTGGAGAGGCAGATAAAACATCCAAAGTGCCTTATTGTGGATTTTGGCAAACCTGAGGTAAATGAACACTTTGTAGGTTTGAGAGAGGCAGCAGAGAGGGCATGGGAATTGGTACCTTTCTGTCAGGTTTTTTTAATAAAGGTTGTATTCATATATCTAGAGTTGACTCCCAAGAATTAAAAACAGGGATTTATATCATGGAAAAATTTTAAGAATAGAAAAACATTTTACTTTTATAATATGTTAGCTTTGATAATTGAAAAACTATTTCAATAATTTGTACAAAATCTTACTAAAAGATTTTCTGAACCATATAGAGTTTTATATGATACATGTTTCTTCCTAAAAAACTTGGAAGCATTTATTCTTTTGTTTTAAATCACTGAATATAATTTTGTAGCAGTGAATGCATTTGTGATAAGGAAAGAATAGTATTAACAGTTTCCAAATTTATAACTTGATGAAGAAGGATTAGGTGATTTTGATCTTATACAAATGTCTTGTTGGTGTTGTTTAGTTGATATTGCTCTGACTTTCATAGGAATAACCTACTAAAAACTGGTTATATCACCGGAGATTGAAACTTGGATCTGTTGCTTAAATATAGCTTTATGGCCTTGAAGTCAAGTTGTTTAACTTCTCGAAGGCTTAGCTTCCTCATGTGTTAAATACAGATAATAATAGTATTAATCTAATTAATTTATTATAAGAATTAAATAATTTTTAAAGTCTTAAGCACAGTGCCTGTCATATATTATGAACTCAGTAACTGTTGAACAATTTTTAATGTTCCAAATAGGCACCTTTACAGATTCACACAGCTATGCTTGCCTTGGACCAGTTCCAGGAGAGCTATAGTCGCAAGCCAAATATTGGGTAATGTTCTTCATTTGAAATAACTTTTTTTCCTTATTATAAAAACAGTATTTGGGAAATTATAATTTAAAACATTTAAACTAAATGTTTTAGTTTAGAAACTAAAGTTTAGTAACTAAAGCCCTTCATAGTTGCAACACTACTAGATACACTGAACTCTATAAACATTTATTATGACCTGGTCTTTTTTCTGGTGGGAGTGGAGAGATCAATTCCTAAAAATGGAATTATGCTCAGTAAGAATTTTTCCATTTTGAAATCTTCAAAAGCTACTTTTTAAAATAAAAAATCTGAGAATTATTGAATGATGAATCCACTATGTAACTTTTTACTTTCTGGTCTATTAAGTCAGAAGTACTGTTGCAAAAAGTATTTGCCTTGTCTATTTAAAACCATTATCCTATTTATATACTATCCTTAGGTAAACGTGATTTTTAATTAATGTATTTATGAGTCCATTACCTTCAAGTCAGGGAAGCACTTCATGCTACCTGCTGGCAAAATTCCACTTTTTTTCTTACAGATTTCTTGAATTTTAGTTTTGAATATGACTTACTGTTTATGGCAATTAAGAATATTGAAAGTGGGGTGCTTTATGTTGAATCCTAGGTGCCAGCAAGATTCAGAAGAACTCTTGAAACTAGCAACGTCTATAAGTGAAACGCTAGAAGAGAAGGTGAGAATTCAAAGTTAGGACCATCAAAAAAGGTGTAACATGATAAACATTCTATGTATTAATATTCTCTTACCTTTCAGATCCCAGTTTTGCTGCTTATTGACTCTGTGACAGTAGGCAAGTTACTTAAATTTGTTCTGCTTTAGTTTATAAATCTATAAAACAGGGTTATCCTGTCTCTGAGTGTTACTGTGAACATTAAATGATTTAATTTTGTGAAGCGCTTAGAATCTGAGTCTATGGCATATAGTAATTACTATTTTCTGCTCCTGCTATATTTTTAGTATTAGTATTATCTCTTCTGATTTACTTTGTTAACCCACTGAAACTCACTGTATAGCTGTAAGTTTTCCTATAAATCATCTTTTTCCATTATATATTCATATCTCTTAATTGCATTTTGCATATCATGTTTGGACATATCACCTAGAAAACGATTTTTTCATGTCATGGTGCCAGTGCTTGCTGGCCAGTAGTTTCATTTTAGCAGATAACAACGTTAGCAGTGTTTGTGCACTTAGTTGAAAATTTTATAGTTTTTGTTATGGTATAAAAATGAGGGGGAAGTGTGAAGTCTTAACATTAGTGGTTAAGAATAATATGATCTCATATTTTATGTGATTAAAACAAAGGAAATAACAAATGAACTGAAAACAGTGAGTCATTAACCACAAGTTAAAGACCTTTTATGTATGCGTATTTAGTGGTTACAGAAAAGTGCGAAAAGCTAGAAATAGATTGATGAAGTCTGTGATTACAAGGAATGATATGATTAGGGATTTATCAGATTTATTGAGATAAAACTTAGATATAGAAAATTTCACCCTTTTTAGATGTACAGTTATACAAAAATTTGTAGACAATTGAGCTGTGCACCATTAAAGTGTATAGTCATATATCTACCACGATAATCAAGATGTAAAACATTTCCATAAGGCCAGAAAATTTCCTCATGCCTCTTTATAATCATCTCCCTCTCCCCCAGACAAACCATAGCAACCAGAATATTTTTGCCTTTTTTTAAGAATGTCATGTAAATGGAATCATGCAATATGTAGCCTTTTGAGTCTGGATTTTTTTTACTAATTATAATGAACTTGAGTTTAATCCATGTTGCATGTTCATTCCTATTTATTGGTTGAGTAAGTAGCCCATTGTATAAGTGTACCACAGTTTTTTTTCCCTGTACCAGCTGGACATTTGGGTTTCCAATGTGGGCAATTATGAATAAAGCCCCTACAAACATATGCATACAGATTTTGGTGTGGACATAATGTTTTTATTTTTCTTGGGTAAACACGTAGTGGTGTATTACAGAGACAAATGATAGATACAGGTTTAGTTTTATAACAGACTGCCAAATTGTTTTGCAGAGTAGCTATACCATTTTGCATTTCCACCAGAAATGTATGAGATTTTGAATTGCTCTGTATTCTCTCTATAATGGTGTATTATCTATTTGTTTGACTTTAGCCATTTTAAAGTGTGTGCATTGATATCTTGTTTTGGTTTTAATTTCCATTTCATTGATCATTATGAATTTGGTATCTTTTCATTTGCTTATTTGCCACTCATATCTCTTCTTTAATAAACTGTCCTTTTAAATCTTTGTTTTTTAATTAGGTAGGTTTTCTAATTGATTGAGTTTTTTATATATTCTGGATATCAATCCTTCATAGGATACATGTTTTGCAAATATTCTCTTCTAGTCCATGGCTCATCTTTTCATTTTATTACAGTGTCTTTAAGGAGCAGAAGCTTTTAATTTTGATAAATTTCAATGTATCATTTTTTTGGTATGTGTTTTATACCTTCTTTTAAATCTAAGGTCACAGTTTCTGTCCTGTGTTTTCTTCCAGAATTTTTATAGTTTTGTGACTTCATTTTTGTATGCCATGCAAAGTATACAAGTGTAGGTCAAGTGTGCACAACTATACATTTTTAATTCATTGGACACAGTTTTATACTTTTGTGAGTTCATTTTTTCATACTTTGCCATGTATAGATCAAGATTAATTTTTTGGTATGTAGAATATCCAGTAATTCTAGCCCATTTATTGAAAAGATAATTCTTTCCTTATTCTATATTCTGGGTATTCTTTGTCAATAACTTATTGACCACATATGTGTAGGGCTGTTTCTGAACTCAATGTTTTATCTTCCATTGGTTGTTTCTGTCTTCCATTGTTTTTCACTAATATCATCCTATCTTGATTATTGTAGCTCTGTGGTAACTCTTGAAATCAAGTTTGGTCTCTAGTATATTTCTCCAAAGGAGCTCAGAATTACGTTTTTTCTGAGTTCTTACATGTTTTAAGTATTTTTGGTAGCCTCCATACTTGAAAGGCAACTTGGCTGAATATAACATTCTAGGCCTTACTTTCTTTAGTGGTATCTTACTGTTGAGAAATAATGATGCCACCTTAATTTTTTACTCTTACAAGTCTAGCCTTTTTGCCTTGTAGTTTTGTATGTTTTTTTCACCTGTAAAGTGTATAATTTTAACTGATTGTATCTCAGAGTTGATCATTCAGTCCATTTTTCCCATATTATGAGCCCATTTTAATACACAGATTCAGATTTTCTTTTATTTTTTTCCTTTTGCGGGGAGAGGATTGGTGGTGGAATGGATTCCTTTAGTATTTAGTTGAATTTCTGATTGGAGGTGAGGTTTTTTTGTTTGTTTTCCCACATCTCTCAAGTGTTTTTTAAGGATATAATTCACTCAATCAGATTTCCACTGCCTTATAATTAGTTTGGAGGAGAAATTTTCATTGGCTGAAATGTTTTGATTCTAATTTTCTGTTTACTTCTTACATTACTTTTGTATAGTAAACTGTTTTTTGTCTATTTTGGGGGCAGGATAAGAGTTTTGGGTGCTTTTTTCAGATTTGTACTTCTAAAACTCCTTGTTCCCTTAGGATACTAGAAAGGGGTTTCTTTAATGGTTGGGTTTGTTTGTTTTTGGTGGTTAGGTATTGGTGTCTTGTAGATCTCTTTGATTTCTGCCAAATCATTAATTTCCTCCCTTCTTAATTTAGCCTTCTGCGTCAAAGAATGTCGCCCTTTTTCTATTTACATCATTGCCTCCCACTGAAGTTCTTTCGCCATAGGCAGTGCTGAGATCTGCCAGATTACATACGTGTTCAGTACTTTTTGCACTTAGTGCTAGGGCTTCTGTTTTCTCAGGATGATTTTGACTGTGGTTTGTCACTGTTCTCTTTTCATTCTCTTTTCTGTGGTTACACACTTCCTGCTCTCTGTGAAGGCTTATAGCATTGTGACGTCCAGAAGTAGTTTTGTTGGAGTTTGGTACTTATTTTTCTATTTACAGGTAATTTGAAGTTTATAATACTCTGTTTTCTAGTGATCCTGAAACCCTGCCACTGGTTTATTTCTCTTCTTTTGGATATGTATCTGTTTTTAGAGATTGTTTAGGCAAATTTAGATTTGAGCTATTTATCCTAGGGCAACCAAAAATTCCCCAGATTTGAGTGTTTCTTTTTTTTTTTTAAATATTTATCTTAAAAATTCTTTAATTTGACAATGCAAAAAATGTTCACTATGTTCATAGATTTTAACTGTTCTAAACTGTTTAGAACTGTTTAGAACTGTTTAACTGTTCTAAACTTGGTTTCCATAGAAACCATTTGAAAATATTTTAACTTAAATAAATGCTAGAAACTGTGTTCCTTTGTCATATTTCGTATCTATATTATTTTCTTCAGTTAACTTCAGTCCAGTGAATGACATTTTCCATTTTAAATTCCTATTTCATAGTGAACTTAACATTTCCAAATTTGAACTCACAAACATATTTCCCCTTCTTTTTCCAATAACTCCTCATATTTTCTAGTCTGTATCAAAATTTGTCAGAGTATCTTTGTTCAAAATTCGGAGCTACTCCCACTCATTCGCCCATCTTTGGGTTTTCTCCTCTATATCTTTTTAATCATTGTGGCTGTAAAGAAGTTTTTGGAAGTCTCTTATATTTTGTCCCCCTCCCTGTTTTTATATTATTTTTGCTTCCATTCCCTTATGTTCATTCTTAATTAAAAAATAATAGAATCTTGGGAGATATTGTAACCTACTGGTAAGTTAGACTTTTAGGGCTCAGATTCTAGTTTCACTTATTAGCTATAAAATCATAAGGAAATTGCTTTTTCAAACTTCAGTTTTCTAATCTGTATGATAAAAATTATATTTCCTAGGATTATTTTGAAAATTACATGTGGACTTAATAGACAACTCACACTAGGTGCTCACACAAATTACCTGCTTCTCTTTGCATTCTCATCATTATTTTTAATATTATCACTACACCAGTATCTCTGCATTCAGAAAGGGCACAGCTTAAATGAAATTATAATCAGAGTTGAGTTTAGTGCTAAATAGTTGAAAAATAATGAGATATAGAACACTGAAATGGAGTGAGTGGAATAGTAAGTAGATAGTAATGTCTTTTTGTATCACAAATATCTTTGAGAATGTAATAAAAGCCTTCTATTACCCCCTAAATGCACAAGTAGTGCTATTTTACATAGGATTTCAGAGCAGTTGAGCCCTATTTGAATCTTAAGGTTAAGATTCAGGTTACTAATGTTGAAACAACAGGAAGAGAAAGAGAAGCCAGAGGTCATGAAAAGATCTTTCTCACAAATAAGAAACTGTGCTAAAACAATAGCTCCAGAATCCAATTCTCCAATATTTCCTTTAAAATGCTAATAAACAAATCTTATTTCAAGGACCATCATTTCAGTTTTTAAGTATGATAATGAGAACTTTATGATGATTGGCTCTTAAATATGCAAAATTACCATGTTACTCTCACTTTTTTTCTAACAATGTTAGTGCCTCATTATTTTTGACTCTTACTTTTTTCTTTTTCTTTTTTTTTTTTTTTAACTACTTCAGACTCCAGCTAAAAGCTCCTTATTTTTTTATGGATCAGTTTATTTTTATCTTCATTTATTTGGGATCAAGATTTTCCCATAGTTTCCATTAGAACAGTTTTTTAAAATTCTAGATGTTTATAAATACTGACTGACATCACAGAACTGATCTTTAACAAACGCTATAAATGGTAGATGTTCCAGTTAATCTTAAATTTTGCCCTAGTGTAACATATAGATTCAAAAAGCAAAAATGGGCAGTTACTGGTAAAGAGAAATACTGCTTAGGGTAACTAATATGCACTTGGATCTTTTATTATGAGATTGGAACTTTTTTAGGACTTAAAATCTAGTAGGAAAATTGAGTAGCTTTTTTAGAAGTTAAGCTACAGTAATTTAATAATTCTCACAGTAAGTCATTGACATGTTGAGTATATATGTAAAAACTTGTGGGTTTTTTTTTTTTTAAGTTTATTTACTTATTTTGAAAGAGAGTATGTGTGTAATTGGGAGAGGAACGGAGAGAGAGGGAGAGAATCCCAAGTAGGCTCTCTGTGCTCTCAGCCGGCAGGCGGTGGGGAGGGGGGAGGGGGAGGTAGGTAGTGCTCAACCTGAGCCCAAAATCAAGATTTGGACGCTTAACTGACTGAGCCACCCAGGCGCCCAAGATTATTATCTTTCGTGGCTTGTGTTTCAGCCGGAAGTAAATGCTGACATTGTGCATTGGCTCTCTTGGACTGCTCAAGGTTTTTTACCCCCACTTGCTGCAGCAGTAGGAGGTGTTGCTAGCCAAGAAGTATTGAAAGCCGTAACAGGAAAGTTTTCTCCTTTGTGCCAGTGGGTAAGTTTTGTATTTCAATATTTTTATAGGCTTGAGATTGAATTTTCCACCCATGCAGTGAATGTTATGAATTAAAATATTAATATATTATAAAGGTAACCTCAAAATATATTTTTGATGCATTAGTTAGATGTGATACACCACCAAAATTTAACTCTCTAATTGAAACTGACAAGATTATTGGTTGAGGCTATTGGAATATAACCCAAAGTTGTAATCTAGGGTTGATTTTTTTCTCATTTGTGAGAGTGAAGGAATGAATTTTCTACCCTTATACTTAGTTTTCCAGTATGATTAGCTTAGCATTCAAGGACTCTCAGGACTTTTAAACAGTTGGATGGAATCTTTAGGCACCAGAAATCTTCAGAATCCTTCCCTAGGTTTAAACTCTAAAAGTAAAAGCATAGGAATGGTATAAGTTTGAGAACTATATAGGTAAATACATCTTAAGAAGGAATAAAAAATTATGCTTTTGTTACCGAAAAGAATAATTGGCAGAGGGTGTCAAAGGATACCCTTCAGGCCCTTTCCTTTTGAAACACTTTAACATTTTGAATATAACGTTTATCTTTTTTTATGTTTTAAAAAGTATCCATATAATGCTATTTTGCTGTTGAATTATTTGATTTATTTTAGTACAGAGTACAAGTTCAGTTGTAAATGTCTGGTTTAGATACAACTGTTAAGTATGTTACTAATGTAGATTCTGTCTTGTTATAATTAAGTAAATAACCATTTAACTAAGTTGAAATTTAGCCACATAAGTTACTTAAATGTAAATGAGAGTGAATTCTTTTTTTTAATTAATTTCAATTTGTTGTTTTTGTTTTAATACTAAAACTGTGGCTTTCTAGGTCATTTCCTCTGGTATAGATTTGGAGGTGAAATTTTCCTTTTGTTTGTTGAAATTAGAATATACCATTTTTAAGATGGCTAAGTGACATGAATCAAATTATATCTTTTAACAGTTCCTTCAGGTTTAACCATTGTTTTAATGAAGTAATAATACAGGAATGTATACTGTATAAAAATCATATTTTTTAATGTATTAATCTGTTTTGGCATTTTTATCATTGTTTTCCTTAATGACTATTAAATAACCATGGAAGAGAAAAACCAATTTTTCTAGCAATTTGAGGTTTATACATAGTAAGTTGTGTTTTTGTCTTCTACTTTAAAGTTGTACATTGAAGCAGCAGATATTGTCCAATCCCTAGACAAACCTGAACGTGAAGAATTTCTCCCACGGTAATTCTGAATTTTTTCTTTATCTTTTCTTTCTCTCTTTTATGTTTATTTATTTTGAGAGAGAGAGAGAGAGAGTGTGCGAGTCAGGGAGTGACAGAGAGAGGGGGAGGGATAGAATCCCTAGCAGGTTCCATGCTGTCAGCACAGAGCCCAAAGCAGGGTTCGATCTTTCGAATCATGGGATTGTGACCTGAGCCACAGTCAAGAGTCAGACACTTAACCAACTGAGCCACCCACGTGCCCCTTTCTTTCTTTTTTTCCTAGTTGAATGTTTGTGAGAGGTAACTAGGTTAAAAGGGTTTGTGCTCAAATATGCATTTGTCTTAGATGTCTTTTCTTGTAACTTATTGACTTCTACAGTCATTTTTTCCTCTACTTAGAGGTTATTTTAAGTGTCAAAAGAATGCAATATCTCTTTACCATTTTATAAATAATGAATATAATGTTTTAAATTGTATACCATGATAATAGTTAGCATTCAAAACACCATTCTGGAAGCACCTGGGTGGCTTAGTCGGTTAAGCGTCCTACTCTTAATTTCGGCTTAGGTCATGATCTCGTGGTTGTTGAGATAGAGCCCTGTGTCAGGGCTCTCTAAATAAATAAGTAAATAAAGTCAAAACAAAACAAAATACCATTCTGAACTTAGATGAAAATAGATGCTCTCTGCAACTTTTATATTGACATCAGTCATTCTTCATCTTTTTGAGTCAAACCTCTGAGAAATAAAAGCTTATGGATTCATTCTACCCCAAATTCACATAATCCAAAGTTCTTCTTTCAATTTAAATGTGTTAACAACTCCAAAACTCCTCCATAGACTTCTCTAGGAACCTTTATTAAAAATTCCTACCTTGGAAAACAGTCTTTTCTAGATAAACTGAAGTCACCTTTACGTAAGTCATTTGAACATAGGATATTAAATCAAATGGAAAAAGAAAAAACTGATTTCTTAATGGGTTTTTTTTTCCCCTTTGAAATAAGACAATTTTCCTTTAGATTGTCAGGAATTCTAGCGTATCCTATTTAAAATATACATTTTTAAATATTTTTAAATATTTAAAATATACATTAAATTTGTATTAACAGTAGTAAAACTAAACAATTTTTTTTATGTCTTTCTGGTTTTTGATATATATTATTTTCTGCAGAGGAGATAGATATGATGCCCTGCGAGCTTGCATTGGAGACACTTTGTGTCAGAAGCTACAAAAGTTGAATATCTTCTTGGTAAGTATAAATAATGATGAGAATAATAAGTAGTACAGTCAGACTCCTATTGTGTACCATCAAATTAACTTATTAAAGCAAATTCGAGTCTTGAGTGAATACAATTCCTAAAGAGTAGACATTCAGTAAAAGTTTTAAGACAGGAGTTTGCCAATTATGGCCCACAGGCGAAATCCTGCTGCCTATCTTTGTAAAAGGTGAAAGATTTATATGGTCTAAAAAAAATCCAGTGTACTGCTGCTGCCTATTTTTGTAAGTAAAGTTTCATTGGAACACTGCCAAGCCCGTTCATTTATATATTGTTTGTGGCTTCTTTCATGTTATGATAGCAGAGGTGAGTAGTTATGACAGAAACCATATGGCCTACAAAACAGAAAATATTTATCTGGCCCTTTACAAAAAATATTTGTCAATGCCTAGTATAAAAACAATACATTTAAAATTAAAATATGAGTATGATAGTTTGGAAATTAAATGATTTTCTAGAAATACATTAAAAATTAGGTTTGGGATATTTTTCCATGTTTTAAAATTTTTTCTTACCGCATGAAGGAAGATGTAGGTAAAATCTGACTTTCTTAAATATCTTGGTGCATTAGCAGGATATCTCTCCCTGATACAAAAAAAACTCCTTTTCTTGTCATTTATGGGTTTTTTAATTATAGTCAGTTCTAAAAATAATTCTAATTTTTAGTAATAATTTTTTAAATAATGTTTTGAATGTCAGCAACTGTTGCTAAGCTTTTACATACATACAGAAATTCTTAGAAAATCTCCATCAAATGAATTTTGAAAATTATCTGTAAATAAAAAATCTTTTTCATTAAAATGCTGCACTGATATTTTGTGGTGTTTGTTTCTATCTCATAGAAATAATGAGCTCAACTGTTAGCTTTTGTTGGAGTGTCTTCTGTTTAAAGGAAGTGTAAATATTATGCTTTTCTTTACTTGATTTATATATTTTTAACTGTACCAGTTATAATAGTATCATAAATTAATTAAAGTAAAATGAATCGCAGATGTTCAAGTTATTTTTAAAAGTATGTATATATTATAAATTGTCATTTGAAGTAAGTTTAAGATGAAATTTCTCTTTAGTTAGTAGTTTTGGTTTTATTTCATCGGTTATATTTCATTTTTCTTCTCCATAGGTAGGATGTGGAGCCATAGGCTGTGAAATGTTAAAAAATTTTGCTTTACTTGGTGTTGGCACAGGCAAAGAAAAAGGAATGGTAAGACATAAATCCTTGAGGGGCTCCCGGGTGGCTCAGTCAGTTAAGTGTCCAACTTCAGCTCATGTCATGATCTCACGGTTCTTGAGTTTGAGCCCTGCATTGGGTTCTCTGCTGTCAGTGCAGAGCCTACTTCAGATCCTCTGTCTCCCTCTCTCTCTGCCCCTCCCCCACTCTCTTTTAAAAATAAACATTTACACCAAAAGATATAAATCCTTGAGAGTTAAATTTTTATATTACTGTTGCTGCCCATTTTTAAACTGTATTTGACTGCATAGAGCTGAAATACTGATTTCTGAGGAGAAAGACTTAAGCTAGAAATTGAAAGATTCTGATTTTAGCCTGACCACTGTTCAAAAGATATGTGACCCTATGGCAACATATTTTTAATTCTCTGTTCCTCAATTTCTTTCTCTAATACTATGAAACCGATATATGTACTTCATAGCACATAATGTAATTATGAAGATCAAATGTGAAAGGGCTCTGCAAACCATAAAGCACATTAGAATTGTTACTATTTCTATTAATATTTCTTATTATTAGATAAATCTTTAAGATAGAAGAAGCTAACATTAGAAAGTGGCAGAGTTCTCAGGTATAGTTTCAATTAGTGATTATCAAAAGGAGAGGGAATAATACAAACTTCGGTGTACAATTTAAATTCTAAAGGTGATAAATGTGAGTTAATTGGGTAGCCATGTCTTATATTTAAATAAAAATATGTCACTGATTTTGTTTTGCCCTTAAGATATAAACTAGCTTTCCAGAGTAGTGATTTATCATAGTGACTAACAGTAAATAATGAAATGGCTAAAATTTGTATACTAGCTCACATTTTATAATTTATAAAGCCTGGCTTAATATTCTACTTAAAAAGGGCATTTATTACTATCACAGTTATAGGCAGATGTTCTTACATATGATATTATTCCTGCTTTGCATTTCCTAAGTTGTGTTTCACAAACCACTATTCTTTAAAATCTATTTCTTTAAAAAAAAAATCTTGCTTACCTAAGTTTGGGAATCACCTGAATACCTTAACTCCTTGGAAATTTATAATGTATAATGCCTGTCAGCATATAAAGATCAGGAAAAGAATTACAGCATATAAAGGTCAGGAAAAGAATTGTAGTAAACAAACATACTGACTTCAGGTAACAAAAAGTAAGTTAATGTGCACGGATCCCTATCTTACTGCAAATACATAGACTCGCTATATAAATTACTCTTTTTTTAAAGTGTTTACAGATGTAGCCAAACTAAGAAGAAGGAAAGAGAAGTCCCTAGGAACCAAGAGAGAAATTAATTCCTGAGCTAAACCTGTGATTATTCATAAGTGTTTCAATCTTGAGTATGTCCAAAACATTAAGTAGAGAAGTAACTCGTGACAAACTGTTAACTAAAAGCACGTACGACACTGGTATATGGAATCCAACATTATATAAAAATTTATCCAAGCAGAGTCATGCCTGGGTGGCTCAGTTGGTTAAGCATCCGACTCTTGATTTTGACTCAAGTCATGATGTCATGGTTCATGAGATCACGTCTCACATGAGCTCTGCGCTGAGCCTCCTTGGGATTCTCTTTCCCTCTCTCTCTCTGCTCCTCCCCTGCTCATGTACACACGCTTTCTTTTTCAGTGTAAGTAGATATTTGTTTTCTAAAAATATTTCTTAAAAAAAAAAAACTAAGCAGAGAGAAGAATGTAACAAATAAGACCATTAAAATCAACAGAGCTCTGACTAAAATAAATGTAAAACTGCATCATGGTGATACCTTAACACCAAGAGTACATAGAACTGTGCAGAGAAATGAACATCCATTCAAGACAATTCACAATAAAAAAAATGACAATCCACTAGAAAAAAGGCACCACTTGGAAGAATAATCAGCCAATGAAAACAGAAGATTAGCTAAGAACTGTAGATAACAGGAGTGCTACAAATAATAGAACAAACAGGGGTGCCTGGGTGGCTCAGTTGGTTAAGCGTCCAGCTCTTGATTTCAGCTCAGGTCACAATCTCACAGTTAGTGAGTTTGAGTCCTGCATCAAGCTCTGTGCTGACAGCGTGGAGTCTGCTTGAGATTCTCTCTCTCTCAAAAATGAATAAACTTAAAAAGATAATAATAACAGAACAAATGTTAAAGTTTGAAATGACCAAAGGTGAAAAAAAAGAAAAAAGAAATAGAAACATGAGGGGGCGGGGGGAAAGCACTAAGTTTTATAAAAAGCCAGGTAAGAATTTCTGTATAGTCCAGTGAACTTAAAATTCATATATAGCTAAAGTGAGAATTGATGAATAGAAGATATGCACCCAGCATGTAGTGCAGAAAGATACCTTGTTTTAATGAAAGAAGACGCATTTGCATGATCCAACATAAGTATAGTAGAACTTTCAGAAAGAGTGAAGATAATGAAGAAGCAATATATTCCAAGGATAATGACAAAAGTTTCCAGAGTTAGAAACAGCTGTGTTGAGATTGCAAAGGTAAACTGGTCACCAAATCAAAGGCAAAGATAAAAAAAGAGATTACCGTATAGATTTCTCATCAGCAATAAATGCACACCTAAAGATAGAAAAGGGTATCTTCATAATGTAAGGGAAAAGTAACCTAGATTTCTATACCCAGCTAAATTATCTTTCAAGAGAAGTAAAAATAACTGACAAGTGAAATGATGAAAGGTTATCACTTAATTGATTCTCATTGAAAGAACTATTAGATAACATGGACAGTGCATAAAGCAAGGGTAAGTAGTGGCAGCCTTTGTCAGCCTTCTCAGATTTAAATAAGCACTGAGGGTTTTTTTAACCTTTAATTAAAATATTGACTTTGGGGATGGGATGATTCAAAATAAGTAAAATGCTGTTCATTGATAAGGAAGGTGGAAGGGAGATTTCAAATATCCTGATTGTTCAGGAAGAAGACAGAAATTGTCATTAATTTTAGATCTTAAGTCACATGTGCATGTGAAAATTTTGGGTGTAACCACATAGAAACAAATGTTTAACTTCTGAACCAATTCAGTGAGGAATGTAGGGGATTGGAATTAAGGAAACTTAAGCCAAAAAAAAAAATGGAAATGGATGAAAAGTGGGGTCAGGGAGGAGGTAGGAAAAAAAGGCTTATATCCGTAATCACAATAATTATATATTGATTAAACTTATTGTTAAAAGACATTTTCTGTTTGGTGCTTTTTTTTTTCTTATTTAAAGGAGATACTCTGGGGCACCTGGATGGCTCGGTTGGGCATCTGACTGTATCTGACTTTGGTTCTGGTCATGATCTCACAGATCATGAGTTCAAGCCCCATGTGGGACTCTGTTGTCAGCACAGAGCTGGCTTTGGATCCTCTATATCCCACACCACCTCCCTTCCCCCAGTTGTGCACGCCTGCGCACACACTTTAAAAACAAATAAATAAACTTAAAACATAAAAGACACACTCTAACACATATAGAAATGTTGAAAACAACCCCCCAAAAAACATATATTCAGGAAATACCAGTTGAAAGAAAGTGAATGTGTTCGTGAACGTCAGTCAACATCTAACATCTTAAACACACTGGAGAAATACTGCTTCTAGTCAATTTCGTACAAATGCCAACTTAAGGGACAAACGCATTATCAGTATTTTTCTGAGTATCTTGGAGCTGCTTTTTTTCATCTTATTCCTTGGAATGTCTGCAAACTTTTTCTTAAAGGACCAGGTTGCAGCTCTTCTTGACTTGTGAACCAAGGGTCTCTGTCACAACTACTCAGCTCTGCAATTATAGTGTGACAACAGCCATAGACAATACTTCAAACAAATGGCATGACAGTGTTTCAACAAAATTTGTTTACAAAACCAGGCAGCCTGCCTGCACTGTAGTTTGTAGACCTCTGCTTTAGCAAGAGTTCCTTTCAAATTGGAACATGTAAGCATTCTTTTCCAAATTTGTTGCAATTGAAAACAAGTATGTTTAGAAAGAAGAAATGTTTAACTCCTCTATGGCTAATCTATTATATGTTTCTAAAATGTGATGGTAATGTTTTAGTCTCCATTTTGTTTTGAATAATTAGAAAAAAGTTTTGAACATGAATTGCCATCATTTTCAGCTGTCTTGTTTAACATGTTCCTGTGCTAAACATTAATTATAGTTAAATATAGTATAAAAACATTAGCATTGGTAACCATTGGAGTATTTGTATTATAACTTCTACCACCTAAAATAATTAGCATAATTGTTTTAGTCTTTCTGAGAAAAGCAAAATCAATTTAAATTTTTCTCTGACATGATTTCAGCTTTTTTCTTTACTTGATACTAGGTTACAGTTACAGATCCTGACTTGATAGAAAAATCCAACTTGAATAGACAGTTCCTGTTTCGTCCTCACCACATACAGGTTTGTTGCTACTGTTTCAAATTTAAATAATCTATTGTGTTCCACAAAAAAGAGAGTTTTTTTTATAAATAGAAAATTGCACTTGAGCAAACCTAATGTGTTTTTATTTTATTAGAATCTCTCAAATTATCAAACAATGGGAATGACATTTGGGGAAAAATATAAAATTATTTTTTAATATAAAAATTGGGTTTTGCATTGATTTTGGATATAAGATGTAAGTTGTAAATCATGGGCAGTATGTTTTTCATTTTATAATCAAGGTGTATGTACATATGTAATCTTAGAAACTAAGCTTGCAGAGACAGATTTCCTAATTTAAGGTTTTACTAAATCACACATTGGCACTCTTTTTTGGAAGGAAGGGGAGTCTTTATTACCAAATAGGTAAAGTTTAGCGCTTAGAATTTTTTGCTCTTTGATCTTGCTTGACTATTTAATTAACATCCTCTTCATTGTAAAATATTCCTGGTTTTCGGTCTTTTTCATAGAGATCAAAATATTTCAGTCAAGAAAAGAAACACTTTAGGCAGTCAGGCATATTTGCTTTTTTTTAGAAATGTTTTTGCACTTTATTTTTCAATAGCCCATTGATAATCTTGGTAAACTAAGGAATGTCATGAACAGAAAAGTAATAACTAAAACAGATGGCATAGTTAACCTAATTGCCTCACCTATCCAAATACCAAAAAAAAAAAAAAAAAATTAATAAGGTCTATCAGGAACCAAAATATATGTCACAAAATTCATTTATTTTGTGCATTTTACTTACAGAAGAACTGTTAAGGTCTGTTTATTCTTATTTTACTGAGTTCTAACAAAGTTTGTAATTTGCCTACATGCTTGACAGCACTGAGAAGTAAATACATGTCAAGGGGACTCTCTTATAAAACTAAAATGTATATTATTTCTTTAATATCTCCATCCAGAAATAGTAGTATTTTTTAAATTTTAGTACTAGTGTGTTAACTTTGCATACCTCTGAGAGTTCATTTTCTGCAGTTAGGATTTCTAATATTTCAATGAATTCACTGTTCTTATTTTTTCTAGGCACATATCTAGTTTAAACCTTCATATTAGAAGAAATTGTACCTTTAATAACTGATATTTTAAGAACTCTAAAGAACAACAGCTATAAAATAGAGGTTTTTATTAGATTTCCATTAGTAAATTGTTAATTATTCAGACTAATATGGATTGTTAAATGTACAATGTACAATGAATGCAATGTCCACAAACCAAAAATGAAAGCTGGTCTCATTACTTTACTCTCATGTAAAAAATGTAAGTTCTGTCATGGCCTAGCTTTTCTGTTTAATATTTATTATTTCTGTTTTTGTTTGTTATTTGTTTAGAAACCTAAAAGCTATACTGCTGCTGACGCAACCCTGAAAATAAATCCTCAATTCAAGATAGATGCACACTTGAACAAAGTATGTCCAGCCACTGAGGCTATTTACAATGATGAGTTCTATACTAAACAAGATATAATTATTACAGCATTAGATAATGTGGAAGCCAGGAGATATGTAGACAGGTATGTTCTTGAAATACGGATTCATAAAAATTGTCTTTTCTTTTGTTATCACTTCTTTTCCACACCTATTTATTGAAAAGTTATCCAATTTCCTGATTATTCTTTGTATTTCTATTGTAGTTTTCCTTGAATCCAAATCCTTTTTATGATTTCCCATTATTCCTAGGATAAAATTCAAAATCTTTAACACGGCCTAAATGTTTTTTGTAGAGTGTCTGCCATTTGTCTATCACTCCAGCTTAAAATTTACCTATTTGCTGGCTCCCCTTATTCCAGCTACACATTTCTTCTTTGAGTTCTTATAAGGCATCCAACGCTTTTTCACTTGAGAGTGAGAGTACATACTCTCGTTCAGACTCAGGAAATTGTTTACCTTGTTTTAAAACTCCTGACTCCAAATCTGCCTACTTTGGTTTATTTTCACATCCTTTCAGTTTTAGCCTAAATGTCTTTATTCAAAGAGACTTTCTTTAATGACTCAATTCTGTAGATCCCCGTATGGTAATCAGCATTTGTTTTTTCCCCTTATAGTGTTTATTTTTATTGATGTATTTAATTAATATTTGTTAGCTCACTAAATCATTTATTAAAGGACCATTTATTTTCCCATCACTGCCCAACACTTCCCATCAGTGCCCAACACATTCAGTAAATAGTTGTTAAATAAGTAGATGAATGAATGACTATCATGTGTACACCTTACTAATTTTTCTTACATCTTTATATGACTCTTTAATGTTACGGCTCTAGTTGAGCAAATTTATTAAACGGAGGAAAATTTGCCAGTCTAGAGTGTAGTTAAAAGTTTATTGTCTTGGGGGCGTCTGGGTGGCTCAGTCAGTTGGGCGGCCGACTACAGCTCACGTCATGATCTCAGCGTCTGTGAGTTTGAGCCGCGCATCCGGCTCTGTGCTGACAGCTCAGAGCCTGGAGCCTGCTTCCGATTCTGTGTCTCTCTCTCTCTGCCCCTTCCCTGCTTGTTCTTGGTCTCTCTCTGTCTCTCTGAAAAATAATAAACATTAAAAAAAAAAATTTTTTTTTTTAAAGTTTATTGTCTTGGGCAGAGGAAGGAAGAATAAAAACTTTAAGAAATTAAAGTGTGTAGAAAATAGGTATTGTAAGTTTAAAAAAAAGGAGGTTAATATTGTTTGGGGTGAAGAGAACACTGAGAAGATATAGTAAGACAGAACTTATAGTCCAAAAATAACCAAGGAAGAAATAGACATTAGCAAAGAGTTAACCTAGAGTAAAAAGAAGTTGAAGCCCAAAATCTAGTAAGAAGAGAAAGAGAAGAAATTATCAGATTGGACAACAGAATTTGTGGAAGGAGGGGGGATGGAAATGATAAATGCATTGTTTGGTGGTAATGTATCTGTTTCCTAAGATACTACGTTCACTAAGTGATCAGTGTGTGAAATGACCAACAGAAAGTGGTAAGATGTCCTCTGCTTACATTGTTATTGCTCACTTAAATGTTCGTTACCTATTATCTTTTCAAATAGCCGTTGCTTAGCAAATCTACGACCCCTCTTAGATTCTGGAACAATGGGCACTAAGGGACACACTGAAGTTATCGTACCTCATTTAACTGAATCCTATAATAGTCATGTAAGTGAACCAATTTTGCAATAAATGTCTCTTATCTCATTTTTTTTCTCTTCAGTCAGAGATTTGATTTATCTTTCCTAATGTGTCCATTCTGTCAATAATTTCTATGCATATGTGCATGTGTATTTTTTAAAATACAGCTGAACTTAACCTTTTTAAATTTTCAAATTTTGTTTCTTGTCTTTCCACTGTCTTATTGTTATGTTTACTGTTTATTTGTCAGAGGTGCATGATTGCTTTTCTCACAAACTTTGAACTGGTGACCTGTCCAAAATCTTAACTGAAGATCCAATTGCTCCACAGGGGGAGCCAGTACATATATACATAAAGAGATAGAGATATATAGAGATATAGTAATAATTTTATTTAATCTCTGCAAGTGATTTTGATATACTGCCAAAATTGAAAAACTCTGGCCTAGGAAATGTAGGCTTTAGGATTTTAAAAAAGATCAACGCAGGTTGTAAAATGGAAAGAATAGTGTTGTTGTTCTTTTTTTTTTAACAAGTGTAAAATCACTGTATTTAATAGGTAGGTTTGCTTTAGTAAAATTATTAAACATTTATAAAATTTGTTTTCCCATTTACTCTTATGAAATAAAGTATAATAGTAAAAACATTATAGTAGAAAAAATTTAGAAGCTTAATTTGAAGGAAATTACATGGAGAAAATTATGAGGTCATGTTGGAAGATTTTCAAAGTAGAGAAGTCTGTAGAATTCTAAACGTTCCCTTGATTCTGTCATTCTACCACATTTTTCCCTATATTCCACATCGTTTCCTATATTCTCTGGCTTAATACCCAGAAAAAACAGGTTTCTCTTCTGGCTTCCCTCTTTGGTTTATAAAACATTTTATGATATTTCATAGCTCAACAAACTAAAATATAAATCTCTAAGTGAAAAGAGACAAAGTGTGTCATTTTATAGTGGTTAAACCAAATGTACCCTGTAATAGGATGTGGGTATTTTTTCATTGGTATGTTTACCTGAGACAACATAGGCATTTGCCGTTTCTTTTTTTTTTTTTTTCCTGAAAGTATTTCTTAAATTTTAATTTTTTATCTTATTTACTTTAAGTTTTCGTTTAAATTTCAGTTAGTTACCATACAGTGTAATTTTCGTTTCAAGTGTACAACATAGTGATTCAAAAATACCATAACAGTCCTCATCACAAGTGTACTCCTAAATCCCCATCACTTCTATTACCCATCCCCCCACCCCACCCCTCTCTGGTAACCATCAGTTTGTTCTCTGTAGTTAAGAGTCTGTTTATTGCTTTGCCTCTCTCTTATTTTTTCCCCTTTGCTTGTTTGTTTTGTTTCTTAAATCCCACATATGAGTAAAATCATACAGTCTTTGTCTTTCTCTTATTTTGCTTAGCATAGTACTCTGTAGCTTCAACCATCTTGTTGTAAACGGCAAGATTTCACTCTTTCTTACTAGCTGTTTATTTAATACACACTTTCTGCAAGAAACTATACCAACCATCAAAGACATAGGATCCCTGCTCCTAAATTTTTTTCTCCATGGAGAAACAAACACATGGTATACCGAGCACCTTTTTGGGGATTCTTGAATTACTTTTCAAAGTAGGGAATGTTGGGAAATATTGTAAAGTTTTCAATGTCACCCTGATTCTTAGAGGACAAAAATTAATTATATATGGAAGTCTGCTTATAAGTACTACATGGTACCAAATAAGTGCACAGATAATAAGTTATAATAGAATTCATGTTTTTTGTTACGTTGCTGTTGACAAATGATTAAGTGTCAAAAGAATCCAGTTTTCCTCTTATTGCCTAGGAGAAAGAAGATATAAAAATGTTGGATTCATTTTATTATTTTTTTAAAAATTTTAATGGTCTTAAAATACTCAAGTAAATTTAATCAATAAAAAATTGTTGTTGCCTTTCTTAACTATCTGTTGTCATACTTTATAAATTAGCGGGATCCCCCAGAAGAGGAAATACCATTTTGTACTCTAAAGTCATTTCCAGCTGCTATTGAACACACTATACAGTGGGCAAGAGATAAGGTAATAAAGATCTTTTTTTCAAGAAATTTTTCTTTGAAGTGAATAGAAGATTATCCAATTTTTAACTTTTTTTCTTTTTTTCCCTTACATGTAAGTTTGAAAGTTCCTTTTCCCATAAGCCTTCATTGTTTAACAAATTTTGGCAAACCTATCCATCTGCAGAAGAAGTCTTACAGGTAAAAATCAATACATTTTAATATAATCTCAACACTGTCTCAGTGTAATCTTATTTGCATATTGCCTACAAATAGTTTATTTCACCTCTTTAAAAAACATCATTGTACAGAGTAAGTGCGTGAGGAATCTTGACATTAGCAAGTCACAAATGACCTTTTTGTAGTTTGTATGAGCTATGTGGAATTGCCATTATTTGACCATGTTTGACCCACAAAACAATTCATATGCTTCAACCTAAAAAAGATGTCATAAAAATGATAGCTTTGTGTAATAAAACAACTTGTTAAACTGTTTGAAAAAAACCCAACGTGAATTCTAGTGAAAATTTTGTGAATGGATGGTAGTGTTAATACTCTTATGATGAGGGCGACTTTAAAGGTATTTTCTTACTTTTCTTTATTCCTGCACTAAACAGACCAACTTTTTAGTATAAAATATTATTCATAGCACTTCTTTTGTTAGGTACATATGTAGTACTAATAACTAGCAAGACATAAGGATAACTTGTCAGATGAGAAACTCTACAGTTGAAATTTCATGTACTGTCTTTTCCCATTCCCCCTCCAAAAAAGGAGAGAAAGATGGAGAAGAAAAAAGCAGGGACAAGGAGCTCACAGTGAAAAAATTAGTCATAAATCACATGAGCTGGTACTTCAAACTTTGGCTAATACTTCCCAGGAATGGGTGTGTGTGTGTGTGTGTTTACTTGGAAATATACTTATTTTGCTTTTTTTTTCTCTCTAGAAGATACAAACTGGACACAGTTTAGAAGGCTGTTTTCAAGTTATTAAGTTGCTTAGCAGAAGACCTAGAAACTGGTCCCAATGTGTAGAATTAGCAAGATCAAAGTTTGAAAAATATTTTAACCATAAGGTAAGTATGCATTATAAAACATTAAGAAGAGATATTAGCTTGGCTCATTTAATTGCTACCAAATTAATTTCACTGGACCAAAATGTCTACTTTTTCTTTCAGGAATCTTTTCAAAAAATAGTAAGTTAAGTGAAAACAAGTGCAGGGCACAGAACTGATTTCTCTTTGAGTGTTAAAAGAATACACTTAAACTCCATCCATTGGTTTGTCAGTTCTGCATTTAACTGATCCTTATCCTTCTGTGTGCAATATTGGGTTTCAGATACAGGTTCTTTTAGAAAATAAGGAATACATTTTATTAGTAGTCTAAAAGAAGTTTGTTGTTCAGAATAAAGCAAGAAATTGAGAAAATAGATTCAGTCAGAAATTGTGTTGAATTTCGCCTTGCCCATCCATATTCAAAATCACATTTTATGTCTGTTTGGTGTCTCTTTCCTCATTTGTAAGATGGGGATATTAAATTGGTGTGTAATTCATATGGTAGTGTGAGGATCAAATGAGTTAATACCTGTGAAGCATTTTGAGTAGAACCTAGCCCAGAAATGCTCACTATTAGCTGTTATTCCCATCCCCTATTACTTGCACTTGCTAGAATGTGTCCTGCCCTCTCTCCTGAGCCTCTCCCCGTCTTCAGGCTCATACCTGTCAGAATATAAAGTAAGGTAATCTTTTTTTAAAAAGTCTTTTGATTACATTTATCCTTGCCTTTCCCTTCCTTCTTTGCTACTTAGAAAAGGGGTCTTATACTTAGTGTTGCTACTTCCTCTTCCAGTTAACGTGTCTTCTTTCCCCACTCCTATTCAAATTATTTTTACCATTATAATCAATGACCTCTTATCTCAAAATCTGAAGAACTCTTTTTAGTCCTGATTATCTTTTGTACTTTTTTAAAGCTTTTTTCTGGAAAAATTCTACTGTAGAAAGTAGAAAAAAAGGTATAATGTAAACTTCATGAATCTGTCACCCAGGTTTAACAAATTTTGTTAATTTTGTATCAATTTGTAGATAATCTTGTTTCATCTTTATACCTCCCCAGATGGTTTTGAAGCAAATCTCAAACGTCATTTATCATTTCTAAATACAAAATGCTGTATGTTTTTACCAGTTTAATTTTTATTTTAAGGATTAGCTCTTTGAAAGGAGCATAATGGTATGTAAAATATGCCGCCTTTTGTGTAAAAAGGTATAAAATACAGGTACCTGGGTAGCTCAGTCAGTTAAACGTCCGACTCCTGATCTCTGTTCAAGTCTTGATGTCAGAGTCATGAGTTCAAGTCCCAAGATGGGCTTTGTAATGAAACCTATTTAAAAAAAAAAAGGAGTAATGTATATTCATGTTTGTTGTGGATGCAAAGAAAAAATAAACTGTAAGTATTGATTAAAAAAAAAAAAATAGCAATAGAAGTTATTCCAGGTATAGAGGGCCATGACAAGACAATGGACAGAGGGAGTATAAGAGTGGCTGGAAACTTCACTGTATATCTTTTTGTGTGTTGAGATTTTTTTTTTTTTTTTTTTTACCTCAGATAATGTTAAGTAATGATTTTTTTAATTGATTTTTTTTCTTTAGGCTCTTCAGCTTCTTCACTGCTTTCCTCTAGACACACGATTAAAAGATGGCAGTAAGTGTAACCAAGTGTTGAGAAGAACAATTAATATAATTTATTACTGGATAAATACAATGAAAATAATATTTGTGTCTTGTTTTAGGTTTGTTTTGGCAATCACCAAAGAGGCCTCCATCTCCAATAAAATTTGATTTAAATGAACCTTTGTAAGTATATATATCCAGCTTTATATGCATCCTTTGTTGTAAATTTCTTGACTGAGTATAGTTTTACATGGCAGAGTGAAACTTCAGGCTCTTTAAGTGTTAAATTAGTGCATCCTGTTAATCTAAGAGTTAGCTCATTAGTCTGGCCAACAAAGCCAGCCACAGCCCTTCTCCCCCACATACGTGAATCTATTTATTTACATGGTAAAATAACTTCTTTATTTTTATCTTCTCTAAAGTGGATCCGAAGTGTTACCTCTTTGACTTTATCCATAAGAAAAAAAACAAGAAATGACAACAAATGTTTTCCTATTATATGAAGCCAAATTTTAAAAAACTTAAGTTATATGTTAAACATTGAGCCTGTTAACCTTCCTTTCAACAAGTAACTCCATTTAATTTCCTCATCTGGTGCTTATGTTAGGCTTCTAGTCACCTTATCCTGACTGCTTCTCCTGTAAAACTTACTTTTGTTTTTACCAAAGTCACTTGCTTAAGTTGAGCCTAATGTATGCTCTTTAAAACCAAATTTCTAATTTTTTTATGAATTAAAGTGAATTTTCTTTCACTAGTCTAATTTTTCTACTTTTTGCCCCTCCTCTCCTGAATATTACTACTTATGAGGATAAATAGCTAATGTTTCTTATAGCTTCTGAAATGCTTTGGTCTAGACCAGGACTTCATTGCCTAACTTTTAAATATTCCTGTAACAAAAGTTCTGTGATGATTTTCTTCAACATTTCAAAAGACTATAGTTTTTGATGAATTAAACACCTTTAAAACTGTGCATTCACACTTTGCTTTATTTTTTATTTCAAAAGGCACTTCAGTTTTCTTCTGAATGCTGCAAAACTGTATGCTGCAGTCTATTGCATTCCATTTACAGAAGAGGTAAGATAACCTTCAAGCTCTAGCAAGTGATACAAAACCAGGTAAAAATTAGATGACCTAGCAGCTAATTGCATCACCTACATTCATCTTGAACCATTTAAATATTTTTCTGCTTCCAAAGGTATGAATTCCATTTATTTATTTATTTTATTGAGTCAACATTTATTGAGTATAACTTTGTACAGGGAACTTTATAAAACAATGATGAGATAGTCTCTGACCTCAGAGCACTCAGTCTGATACAACCAGTCCCAAAATTACCTTTTTAAAATGAATGGAAAGAACTAAGATTTCAGGTTTGTTGACTAATAAGTAATTTTTCACCCATACCACCCCTGCCCCCCCCCAGCCTTTATGGATGATATTTCTATAGAATAAAGGTAAATGTCACAAATAGATGTGGTCTAAATAGTCAGATGATAAATTACTCAAATATTTTAGTATGATAAAGGACCTTATTAGTCCAGAATTTTTTAGAATTCAGAATTTTTAAAAATGTTTGTTGATAAAATTACTTTTTAACAAAACAGGACTTATCAGCAGATGCCCTCTTGAATATTCTTTCTGAAGTAAAGATTCAAGAATTCAAACCTTCCAACAAGGTATGTTTAGAAATTTATTCACTCAGCAAATAGTTATTGAAATTTTACTAGTGTCAAGTCCCATTCTCAACCTGGAGAATCCCATAGTAAACAAAACAAAATTCTTGCTGTTATGGATGTTATATCATCTAATGGACCAGAGGCAGACTGTTAAAAAAAAATGCTATTACATAATATTACAATAGGACTTAGTGCTAAGAACCAAAAATAAAACAAGGAAAAGAAATAAAGGATGATGAAACTGGTTTCATTTTATGTGGGATAAAAGGGGAAAGCCTCTGTGATATGGTAACATTTGGGCAGAAACCTGAAGGAAGCGATAGAGTGAGCCATGCTATTACGTGTTGAAAGAATAATGCACATAAGCAGGAACAAGTTCAGAGAAAGGCCTTAAAAGATTTGAAGGCCAGGATTTTTCTGAAAGAGAATATTCAAGAAGATTGGTAGACAGATATGAGAGATACTTGGGGTTATGATAAGTACTTCATGATTTATTAGGAGATAAGCCAGTGGAAGATTTTAAGCAGAGGACGCAATCTGGCTTATATTTAAAGGGCTGACTCTGCCTGTTGTGTTAAGAATGATTGTATGGTACATGAGAAAGGAAACATGTAAAGCTATTAGGAGGATATAGGCAAAAGATGATGGTGGTTTGATGAAGTAGTCGGTAACAAGTAAGTTACAATAAGAATCTGGATTCTGGTATATTTTGTAGTAGCCCTGACAGGATTTGAAAGGGATTGGAATTAGAGTGTAAGAGGAAAAAAAGATTGTTTATTTTTTTTAAATTGAAATAAGAAGCACAATTAATAGCTCCAGGTAAGGAGAAGAAGTTTAAGGAAGTTTGAGCAGAGGAAAAAAGGTGTGAAATAATTGTTCAGGGCGATGGGAAAGTCAGAGAATTTTGAGTAGAATTTTGAAACAGCGCTGACGATGCACTTAATGTTAGTCCACTTAATGTATTACATTCAATGTGGCTGGGGGAAAAAGGCATTTAGTTGCCTAAGTATTTTTCACATAGTCATTGTATGACTTTTTGTATACACTCTAAAAATCATCCACAAAACAGTCTTTTGTTCCCCTTACCCCCTAGCTATATTGGAAAATAGGGAATCATGATTTCCTCCCCATAAAATTCAAATAGGAAATGGTGTGTGCAGTCTTCTAGTCTGCATTTTTATTTTAGAGAAAAGGAAAACTTACAGCTGTTTGATTTTGTACAGTAAATGGGTTTGCTGAATGAAATGTTCATAACTTGTAGTTTATCAAGAATAAAAGAACAGGGAGGTAAACAGAATTCCTATATAAAGAAGCTTCTGGTTATGGAATTAATAAGTCAAGGGAATAAAAGGTACAGCATAGGGAAGATAGTCCACAATACTGTAATAGCGTTCTGTTGTAACAGATGGTAGCAACACTTGTGAGCTACAGCATAACTTATGGAGAAGTTGAATCACCATGTTGTACACCTGAAAGTAATGTAACATTTTGTGTCAACTATATTCAAATAAAAAAAAAATTTTTTTAAACAAAAAGAAGGTTCCTAGCCCTCATTCCTAGTGGACAGAGCTGCTAGACAGAAGCCAAAAGAATTATGTGTCAATAACTTTTCTGGTGTTAATAGCTCTGCAGTATTTTGTGGCTTCAGTTGCTTCTTTCTATACCAGAGTTTTGGTGTAATAAATTGTCCTGAGCAATTTAGCTACATACAGTTTTAGTTTTAACATGAATTAATGAGCTTTTCACAACTTCTTGAAGCAACTCACACTGAAACTTCAGAGTCTGGCACTTCTAGTTAACAGATGCCAAAAGTATCAACTAGTTACTCTGACAAATAAAAGTTTCTGCCTCCTTAACTCTTTAATATTTCCTAAATACTTACAATAATATTTAATCTGTAAAAACACAAGTTGAATGTATAAAATACAAAGAAATAGTATTTTTAATTAGTGATGATGTAGATGGTTTTTTAGTTTGAAAATACGAACTTTACTGCCCTTGTGGAATGTCTAATTAGTAATTTCTTAAAGATAAATTACTTGCAAGTGCTGCTCTGAGCATGCACCTATATGAAGGAAGACATGTTCTTTAGGAAAGAACCTCTTGTCAGCAATCAATAAATATTTAAAGAGGCCCATTTTATATATTTTATGATTTATTTAGAGACAGAAAACAGCTCTGCACTAGTTAGAGCTATGTAATTTGGTTTCAAGTAGATTTGTCAGAATCACAGACTGTTGATTAATATTAACTTTATTTTGCCGGGAAATTTTAAAAGGGATCCATATGAGCTCAGATCTTATAAGCTATTCAGTAAATATTTTAACACTACCAAATTTGTATTAGATATTTTGAAGTTCTCTCTGTGAACAACATAAAGATCCCTGTTCCCTGTTTACATGTCAATGTGAGCAGATAGATAGTAAAACAAATACATAAATAATATTATTTACTAACAGAAGGTGTAAAATACATTGGACCATAATAATTAATAATGTGACTAAACTATACAGAGGGAATATCTTCTGTGTGTGATCTGTTTAGTAAAACAGATCTGGTAATCAAACTTAGATATAGGATATGATAACATTAATGATAATGTATGTCCATGTATTTAAAGGTTGTTCAAACAGATGAGACTGCAAGGAAACCGGAGCAGGTTCCTATTAGCAGTGAAGATGAGAGGAACGCTATTTTCCAGCTAGAGAAGGCTATTTCATCTAATAAAGCCACCACAAGTAAGGGGAAATCTTTATAAAAATGGTTTGGACTGGAAAGAATTTTTATTTTCACTAACTCTACACCCAAAAGCTTATGGGACTAAATAATAGCTACAATATTAACAATGATAATTGAATTCGTGATCATATGAAAGTCACTGTTGATCTTTAACTGTGACTAAATTCATTATTTTTTTCACCATTGCCCTACCCTCATTTGCTGAATTGTAAGTCTGCTTTATTATCGTTGTTCTGATTGTTTTAGTCCTTGAGGTTGTACTGTGTGATTCTTTTTTTAATGTTTATTTATTTTTGAGAGATAGCGTGTGTGCACAAGTGAGAGAACGGCAGAGAGAGAGGCAGAGGGAATCCCAAGCAGGCTCTGCACGGTCAGCATGGAGTTCTATATAGACTAACACTTAGACCCAGTTAAGTCACTAGGATAAAAACTATAGACAGATTTCTTCTTGGCTTTTTAGTCTTTATAGTTACACACAGGGAATACATACAATCTGACCTAAATGGTTTTAAACAGAAGGAAACCAAACTTTTATTCCTTAAAAACAGTCATTCGCTCATGGATTTTAGACCTGCTCACCATCTTTTATTTACATAAATCAGTAGTTGCCAAACTTTCAGGATTGTTGTGCACAGACAGTAAAATTCAGGGGAAAAACAAACATCCTAGGCTAGCCACCTATTTATCCTGCAAATAAAATATAGATGTGTTAATTTAGTAATTACAATTCTGGAAGAAAACTTACTTCCATTTCTTACTTTCTCATTTCGTAACATATCAAACTACACTTATCTATAGAATGATTTTTGAGAACCACTAATGTAGAAATATTTCAGATACATATTTTTATTGGATTAACTAATCCTATTCTTAGTTATCAGAGGCAAAATGTTTCAGGGTAATATTTATGGAATCAATTTTTGAATAGTACCCAATGTTAACTGTTATAATCATAAACAACAGCAGATGTGGTACATGGCTTTCTTATTTTCTGTCTCTTAGAAAGGTTTTTTTTAATATAGAAACTTCTCTGATTTAGTGATAATCAAAGCCATGTACCATATCATTTCCATATTCTTCAGTAACTTTAATTTCCTAGATCTTACTTGTGTTTTTCAGTCATTTAAAAACATAAAGAAGGAATATTTAAGAGTAGTGAATCCACATTTCTTTTTACCTAATAAAACCTTTACAAGGGATGCCTAGGTAGTATAGTCGGTTTAACATCCAACTTTGGTTTTGACTCAGGTCATAATCTCATGGCTCATGGGATCTCTCCATGCTGTGAGCATGGAGCCTGCTTGGGATTCTCTCCCTCCCTGTGTCTGAACCTCTTGCACTCATGCTCACTTGCTCTCTCTCAAAATAAATAAATAATAAAAACCCTTACAAGTTACTACAAAACTTTATTTTTCTGGTGTTATGATTAGGTGACCTTCAGATGGCGGTGCTTTCATTTGAAAAAGATGATGATCACAATGGACACATAGATTTCATCACAGCTGCATCAAATCTTCGTGCCAAAATGTATAACATTGAACCAGCTGACCGTTTCAAAACAAAGCGCATAGCTGGTAAAATTATACCTGCTATAGCAACATCCACTGCTGCTGTTTCTGGCCTGGTGAGTTTATTCTTTGAATGGAAATGCTTCTTTTTCATTGCCTCTTAACCTGTCTTCTCCATTATACCACCCTAGCCAGTCACTCAGATCTTAGAGAAGAAGGGATATATATTGATCTTATAATTTTAAATTTCAAGATATTTCTAAAAATACATTAGACCACATTTTGAAGGTTAACAGATATACAAACATTTTAACATAAAAGTTAACCTTTTTCAGGGCACCTAGGTGGCTCAGTCGGTTAAACATCCAACTTCAGCTCAGGTCATGATCTCACAGTTCATGAGATCAAGCCCCGTGTCAGGCTCTGTGCTGACAGTGTGGAGCCTGGGGCCTGCTTTGGATTCTGTGTCTCCCTCCCTTCCTCTCTCTCTCTGTCTCTCTCTCGCTCTCTGTCTCAAAAATAACAAAAAAATTACCTTTTGTCAAAACAGTATAATTTTTCTTACAATAATCCTTTTAGTCATTCTTGTATCCTCCATATGAAACAGGTACTCTTTTTCTTGAATAAAATGAACTGCTTTAATGGTTGCTCTTTGATTATATTGGAGTTCAGTTCTTTGCCTTAAAAAAAATGCAATTCCTGTTATTCAGATTTCTTAAAATTTAATCTTTCCTTAATAATTCAGAATCTTTAGGGTGGCCCTAGTCATTATGCTGTACTACAGTGTTATACTTAGAAGCTACATAATTATCTGCCCCTTTATTAAATGACTTTAGACTAGTGTATTTCTTGAGTTTGAGTGTCTTCCATGATAGGAATATTACATGATCAAGTGAATTTTTAAATGATTTTGTTCACCATGTATAGAACAGTTGAAATTTTGAAAGTATAAGAATAAAAGTAGACAGATTTATAAGAAGTTTGCTATTTCAGTCCAGTAGCTGCTTTTACTCGTTACAGAAAAATGCTTGAGAGGAATATTGGAAAATTAAATAAATACATTTGAAGTCATAAAGTTTTAGGCTCTTTATATAATCAGATCACTTTCTTTTATCTAGGTTGCATTGGAGATGATCAAAGTAGCTGGTGACTATCCGTTTGAAGCTTACAAAAATTGTTTCCTTAACTTAGCCATTCCAATTATAGTGTTTACAGAGACATCTGAAGTAAGAAGAACTGAAATCAGGTATGCTTGAAGGTCTATTTCTCTTGCATAATTAGAATGAAATAAAATTTTTACCTTCTAAAATGAAAAAGTCATAGTTTTTCCTCCCTTTTCTTCTATATATTTAAATCCTTGCCATCACCTCAGGATTAGATCAGTGGGGTGCCTGGTTGGCTCAGTCAGTTAAGTGTCCAACTCTTGATTTTGGCTCAGAGCATGTTGTGAGATCAAGCCCCAAGTGAAGCCTGCTTAAGATTCTCTCTCCCTCTTCCTCTGCCCCTCTCCCACCCATGCTCTCTGTCTCTCTCTCTTTAAAAACAAAATCAAAAAAGTCAAAATGTCATCTTCATAAAGCATTTCTTTTTTTTTTTCAATTGAGACATAAATTGGCATGCATTAGATTAGTTCCAAGTGTGCAACACAGTGATTTGACACCTGTATGTATTAAGAAATGACCACAGGTGCACCTGGGTGGCTCAGTGAGTTGAGCATCTGACTCTTGATTTTAGCTCAGTTCATGATCCCAGGGTCATGGGATAGAGCCCCACCTTGGGCTCTCACTGAGCATAGAGCCTGCCTAAGATATGCCTTCTCCCTCTCTCTCTTCTTCTCCCTCTCCCTCTCCCTCTCCCTCTCCCTCTCCCTCTCCCTCTCCCTCTCCCTCTCCCTCTCCCCCTCCCTCCCTCTCTCCCCCCTCCCTCCCTCTCTCCCCCCTCCCTCCCTCTCTCCCCCCTCCCTCCCTCTCTCCCCCCTCCCTCCCTCTCTCTCCCCTCCCTCCCTCTCTCTCCCCCCTCCCTCCTTCTTTCTCCTCTCCTTCCTCTCTCCCCCTCTCCCCCACCACTCACGCGCTCTCTCTAAAATAAAATAATAAATAAATAAACCACAACAAGTTTAGTCAACATCATCACCATATGTATTTAGCAAATTTGTTTTCCTTGTGATACAGTCTTTTAAGATCTACTTCTAACAACTTTCAACTAGACAGTATAGTTAACTGTAAGCACCATGCTGTACATTACATACCTATGACTAACTCATCTTACAGCTGGAAGCTTGTACCTTTGGACTCCCTTTGCCCATTTTGCTCATCCCCCACCTCCAGTGACTACCAATCTGTTGTCTATGAGTTCAGTTTGGGTTTTGTTTTGTTTTTCTTTTAAGGTTCCACATATAAGTAAGATCATACAGGTATTTGTCTTTCTCTGTCTGACTTATTCACTTAGCATAATGTCCTCGAGATCTATCCATGTTGTTGCAAATGACACAATTTTTTTTTTATGGCTGAATTCTATTCCTGTGTGTGTGTCACATTTTCTTTATCCATTCACCCATTGATGGACTTAAGTTGTTTCTATATCTTAGCTGTTATGAATATTGTTTTAGTGAACATGGAGGTGCTGATAAGTTTTGGAGTTGTTTTCATTTTTTTTTTTGTATAAAAACCCAGAAGTTTGAATTTCTGGATCATATGGTAGTTCTATTTTTAATATTTTGAGGAACTTTCATACTGTTCTCCAGAGTGGCTGCACAAGTTTGCATTCCCACCAACAGGGCACAAGGGTTTCTTTTTCTCCACATCCTGTCAACACTTGTTATTTCTTAACTCTTTGATACTAGCCTTCCTAGCAGGTGTGAAATAATACCTCATTATGAGTTTTTTTGATTTGCAGTTCCCTGATACTTAGTGGTGTTGAGCACCTTTTCGTGTACCTATTGGCCATCTGTATGTCTTTTTTGGGAAAGTGTCTATTCAGATCGTCTACCCATTTTTTTATCAGATAGTTTGGTTTTTTGCTATTGAGTTGTATGGTTCTTTATGTATTTTGGATATTCACCCCTTATCAGATACATCATTTGCAAATATTTGTTTCCATTCAGTAGATTGCCTTTTCATTTTGTTGATGGTTTTCTTTGCTGTGCAGAAGATTTTTAGTTTGATGTAGTCCCATTTCTCTGCTTTTGCTTTTGTAATAAAATCCAAAGTATTATCACCAAGACTGATGCAAGAAGCTAACTACTATGTTTTTTTCGAGTTTTATGGTTGCAGGTCTTACATTCGGGTATTTAATCCATTTTGAGTTAATGGGGGTCAGACTTACAATCCTGAGATCAAGAGTCACATCTTTTACCACACTGAGTCAGCCAGTCATCCTTGAGTTAACTTTTGTGTGTTGTAAGATAGTGGTCCAATTTTATTCTTTTGCTTTATGCAAAGCATCTATGACTAAACTAGCCATAGAACTCTCACAACATTTAATCTACCACATTATTTAGCATTGTACTTTCTTATTGTTTCATCTATGTTTTCCTAATTCAGGTGAGTTAGAAGCCACTGTGGTGTCTGAATAATATGTCATGAGATTTAGTATCTAGTTCTAAAAACTATGTGACAGAGCAGAACAATTCCCCTGGACCTCCATTTTTCACTTTCAGATTAACAACAACCAAAAATTTGAAAACATCTATCTCGGCAAGAATGTGAAAGCCCTCTCCTCATATATTACCGATGAGAGTATAAAATAGTGTAATCCATAGTAAGGGAAATGTGCTATATGTCAAATTTACAGATATATTTGCACTCATCTCAAATAGTACATTTATAAGATATTTATTCTGGCCTTGTTTATCATAGCCAAAGATTGAAACAGTGATAGACTAGAACATCCACACAGGAAACCCATGCAGCCATTTAGAGAGAGAGAATGGTTTCACTAAGACACATAGATTCATTATGAGACACTGGAAGGATCAACAAGGTACTGATAACAGTGGTTACCTTGAGGGCGCCTGGGTGACTCAGTTAAGCATCTGACTGTTGATTTCAGCTCAGGTCATGATCTGGCAACTTGTGAGTTCAAGCCCCTCATCAGGCTCTGCACTGACAGTGTGGAGCCTGCATGGGATTCTCTCTTCCCCTGTCTCTGCCCTTCCTCTCCCCACCCCCTTAAAATAAATAAATAAACTTTAAAAAAAAAGCGGTTACCTTGTGTGGTGTCTTGGGGTGATAAGTTGTATTTTTCTTTTTCCCCTATATCATTATGTAGCTAAATCACAAATAATGGGCTTCTGGGTTTTTTTATTATTACTGAAGGGAAAAAAATTAAGATGTTTTGTTTTTAATATTTTTCTACAACAGAAATGGAATATCATTTACAATTTGGGACAGATGGACTGTACATGGAAAAGAAGACTTCACCCTCTTGGATTTCATAAATGCAGTCAAAGTGAGACACTTATTTACTTAGTTCATTAGTTGGAGGTTTTCATGAATAATATTTAGCAGAAGTTTGTTTGCTGTCCTTTTACTGATTGTAAAACATTGTCACCCAGCATTTTATATTTGGACATAGCTCTTATTGTTTCTCTTTTGGGTATTCTTCACATTTAGGAGAAGTACGGAATTGAACCAACGATGGTGGTGCAGGGAGTCAAAATGCTTTATGTCCCTGTAATGCCTGGTCATGCAAAAAGATTGAAGTTAACGTAAGTAATGACCATTATACCAGAAGATTCACAACAATTAAAACATAAGGTGGATGCCCACTGGAAAATCAAATATAGAGATTATCAAAGTTGAGAAAAAAGTATGTGATTTACTCCTGTGTAATGGCTGTAATAAAGATAGTAAATGTACCAAACTCAACAGGCTACCTCTCAAGAGAGATTCATAGGATTCACATATCCTTGTGAATTTTTTGTAGTTCAGATTCAGTTTATAAGTTAATAAGCTTAGAAACACGATTTGGTTAATACACCACATAAAAGTAGGAACACCTAATGACCAGGCTTATGAGACTGAAGTATAAAACAAAAATGCCAAATTGTTACTTTCATTCACTCAACAGATTTTTTTTGAAGAGTGCCTGCTATGTGCCAGGTATTTTGTGGGCAGTAGGGATACAGCAGTGAGCAAAGTGAAGTCCATGCCCTAATTGAGTTTGCATAACAAAGTATGCAAACCTCTTGATAAGTATATCAGATGGTGATAAGCACTGTGAAGAAAATAAAGCAGAATAAGGAGTGTTAAGTTGCTGTGGTATGTTGAGTAGTTCGTGTATTCCCTCTGCCTGTCACATTCTCACCAGATACGGTGGCATTTGAGCAGAGACCTAAAGGAACAGAGGGAACAAAAAAGGCCAGTCTCAGCAATGGTCTGCAAGGCCCTGCTTCTCAATTACCACTCTAAGTTTTATTCCTACTTGTCTCGCTCACAATATTCCAGTTGTGCTAGCTTCCAGCTATTTTTTTGAATAGTTCAGTCATGCTCCTGCATGGGACTTTTGCTCTAATTATTCCAAAGAGGCCTCCCTGAACCCTATTTAAATATGTTTATGCTTCTCTGTCTCCTACCCACTAATTCTAGTCCTTCACAGATGCAGGACTCTATAATTGATCTGGTCGTGGATGTATCTCAGGGACCTACAACAATGCCTGGCAGCAATAAATATTTGTCATTCATTCTGTAATATATTCAAATATCAAACAATTGTGTTGTACACCTGGAACTAATGCAATGTTATATGAATTATACCTTAATTAAAAATGTTTGGTTTTTTAATAAAAATTAGCATAAAAATATTTGTCATATGAATAAATGAATCTGCATGATAGGTGCTTTAACCTATATGCAGTTTTAATTATAATCACCAATTAACAAGATTAATCACTTTTTAGTTATTATAATCCAGGCTTAATGATCTGTACTTTAAGAAACAAAATCACTATTACATAGAGAAAGGTTATTTTGCCTTATATTATTTTGTCATTAGAATCCCTGAGTATCTCTTGGATATGTGAATATAGAATTTACTGTGTGCTGCCTAGATGAGAGTAGAATGTGTGGAATTTAAAATTTGCTGCAAATAATTCACAGTAAGTGCTTTATAGAGTTGGCCAGTATTCGCCATCTCCAGCATGATAAACTTTGTGAATGTTATTTTTCATTTTATTACAGTTTTCATTTAGCAGATAAGTACTAAGTACCTATCAAGTGGCTAGATAAGCTTGGCTTTGGAAAGATCTGGGTTCACATCCATCCCCAGCTACTTACTTGTTTTGTCACATTGAGGAGCTTACTGAACTTTTTTGAAACTTAGTTCTTGATCCATAAATGGAAATGATTGTGCCTATAGCTATTAAACATTGAAATAATAGTAAAGACTAGCAATGTAATAGCAACCAAGAACTATTCCATAAATGTTACTCCTGTTAATATTTTGTCATTATACCTCTTTATCAAGTAGCCTGTACCCTCAGGGAATTCCCATTCTACTGTGAGAAAATGACATGTTAATCATTAAAATGTAATTGAATAATCAGTATAATAAAGATTTTTACAGAATACTGTAGGCACTACTTAAAACTTCACCTTAGGCTAGATTTCATTTGAACTACCTTTGAAAAAGGGTATCAGGCAAAAGTGATAGCTTTTGCAAAAGCATGCAGCTAATAAAAAGTATGCATGATCTATTTGGGAAATCAGTATTCTGGATTGACTCAAGGATGAGATGGTAAGAATGAAAAGGTATAAATGGGACAAAATACCTTTGTAAAATGGAAAGAACTATTATTGAGGATTAAATAGATTACATAGTTGAGAGTTTAGCTTGAGATAGATACATGGTATAAGTATATTATTAAGCAAGAGAGTAAAATCAAATTTACGTTTTAAGAGGATTCTGGCAACAGCAGAGATTGGAGGTAGGAGACAGCTGGCTCGAAGCTAATCCAGTAATCTGAGGATATATAGATGATGATTTGATTTAAGACAGTATCAGTGACAATAGCAATAAAAAAGTTTTTTTAGTGAATGGGATATACATGGGATATAAGACAAAGGTAAAACTTAAGAATGTCTTTCACTGTGATTAGCTTGTATTTGAAGATTTAAATCTAGTTTGCGTTTTACTTTTCACATAGAAATGCTTGAGAAGAATTTTTGATGCCTCCACACTCTATAAGGGAGTATGAGGATAATTCATTTTTCTTAATGTTTATTTATTTTTGAGAGAGGGAGAGAGGGAGACAGAGTGTGAGCAGGGGAGGGCTAGAAAGAGAGGGAGACACAGAATCTGAAGCAGGCTCCAGGCTCTGAGCTGTTAGCACAGAGCCCGATGCGGGGCTCAAACTTGGAAACAGTGAGATCATGACCTGAGCCGAAGTCGGATGCTTAACCGACTGAGCCACCCAGGCACCGGAGGATAATTCATTTTTAAAAACATTGTTTACATTTTGGTTTTGTGTGTGGGGTTTTTGGTTTGTTTTGTCTTGTAACAAATGGTACCTATTCTTTATCAGTACTAGCAGTGTTCCAAATTGATTCACTGTTAGGTAGATGAATATCTTGAGTTTAGTGCTTTTAGTAAAGAAAAATTATAATATATGAAAGCAGATGAATTCTTAGATTTAAAAATAAATGTAAAGTCTAGACATAAGTCCAGATTCTCTGGGCAACATTAAACAGCAAATCACTCTTCATTTTATAGAATTTACTAAATCATTTGTCCTTGATTATTTTTCTTAGAATGCATAAACTTGTGAAACCTTCTACTGAAAAGAAATATGTAGATCTTACTGTGTCATTTGCTCCAGACACTGATGGAGATGAAGATTTGCCTGGACCTCCAGTGAGATACTACTTTAGTCATGACACTGATTAACAGAAGTTCTCTTAAATTTACTCCAGGACTACTTGATTTTGAAAAGATTGCACTTAATTCAGGAATGAAAATATTAACTCCTAGTATTATGGATTTCTCTTTGATGAAGCCTTAATTTAAGGGAAACGTCGTAGAAAACTACAGTGAAGAATTGTAAAGCATTTTGGAATATAATATATACTTGTCTAGTGCTTCATATGTGGATATGATCACAAGCAATTTTGAACTGGACTGCTATTTTATAATGCTTACAAAAAATTAGTGTGTTAACCTCTGGATGAGAAGAAGAAAAAAATGTATGTATACATCACCAGAAGAGATAAAAGATCAAGAAATTGAAAGTAACAAATGCAAATATCCAAGAAGTTTAATCTTATTTTATGAGTTTCTTTTTGTGCACTATTTGAAGCCCAGTTTTTCCATACAAATAGTGTTTGGCACCCTGCACCTCTCATAATTAGGCTTTGAGTTTAACACCAGTGGGAAGAGGAGAGATGGTAGCAGTGGATGAAGAGTAGACATTTTAAATTGTACAGGTACAGTTTACTGTCCTGAACCTCTGCTAATTTAACCAGAGTTTGTTAATATCACTGTCTCGCAAAAATCAGGATCTTTGTTGATAACATCAGTGTTGTAACCCATGAGCAGTAGGTCGGATGACAAATGTTAACTTGGATTAAATGTGAACAGATAAATGCAGCTAATCCTTTGATTCTTCAGTATGCCTTCTAATGTGGCTATTTTATTTATTTGGAACTCTAAACCTGACTGTCATAGTATAGAAGACTAAAAGGTCTTGTAAAGGGAGTATCCTTAGAAGTAGATGAAAACTAGAAATTAAAAAAAAAATCATTACTAGTTGAGTCTTGATTTTTTTTTTTCTTCCAACAACCTAATGGACATAAAAAAATATTTTATTTTAAAGGGAAACATATTTTATTCTGCATTCCCAGAAAGGGTGTTGACAAAGATAAGAATTTATTTTTTTAGGTCTTTGTTGATAGAATCTTTCTGTTTTCTGATAGGAGATATTGCAGATAATCATTATAAGTTCTTTCATTAAAATGACATAAAATGTACTCTCGCTGTAAACTTGGTAAAAACAGCAAGTGTTTTTTTTATTTCTAAAGCTATCATGCATTCTAAAGCAGTTGGCATTTTATAACCACAGGAAGTCATTTCCCTCTAGCTGCTTCTCTTCTGATCTCCTGTTCAGACCATTAATAAGTACTTTGATAAACTAAAGACTAGATTCACATCAGTATTACTCCTCTTTGGTATCTTTTTATACTCTCTACTTAACTTTCCTTTTATTTCATTTATAAATAGTTGAAATTACTTTGTCGACCACCTGTATTGCTTTATTCTTTTGTAAAAGTATCATCCAGTTGGGAAAACATATTTGGGAGTGGAGGGTAAGTTTGTATGAATAAAAGTATATTCTGCATTGGAGGCAAGGATAGGTGGACAGGTTGAGTTTAAAGGAAATGGATACCTTTGAAATAAGTAATTTTTGTTCAAGTATAATGTTTAAAATTAATTTCTTAAAGTTGAATTCAGGAACATCAGAGCTCTATGGCTTGGAATTCTTGAGGCTAGCAATAATAAAAGGACTTTTCTGTAAGAAGCCTCTTCCCCACTTCAATTTCCTTTGTATGATAGATATGCTTATATTTTATCTAAATCTCCACATCTCTTCAGAAGTAAATTTGGAACCATGCTATCAGCTTTTATTTATAGTAATTAGTGCTTTAATAGATACAAACAAAACCAACAGGATTAAGTTCATTTTATGATTAAACCTGAAATCATTTCATCATTTTTCCCCCTGTAGGTAATGGTTATTGCCATTAATTTCTATTTAGTTCTAAGCGGGAAAACCACGGTGAAGTTAATGACAGGGTTTTGTTTTTGTTTTTTTTTTCTATTATCTGTTTTATATCTGTACCATGAGATCACTTTGGGTGATTAAAATACCAGGTGCAAAAATTATTTGATTTTGTATGATACCACTGAGTCATTTTTTACTTATTAAAAATAAATTAAGATATTTGACAGTATCTTTGTAAATCTTGTTCCATGGTTGACTCCAGAGATTCCAGATTTGCTATTCGTTTTATGAGTGGTGTTACTTTGGTGTTTTCTAATTTTCAAGTTTTGCAATCATGGAGATACAACAGTCACTGGGTATAGAGGAACATTACCTCAAAGTGCTTTTGGATTCTGGAAATTCTGTTAAAACAATTGGGGGAAAATAATAACCATGTAAAACCTAGAAGATCTGGTTAAATCTCACACTATTGGTTGCAGTTGTCTAAAGTATAGTCCTTTTTAAAATTTTTTTTTAATGTTTATTTTTTGAGAGAGAGAGACAGAGTGTGAGCGGGGTAGGGTCAGAGAGAGTGGGAGACACAGAATCCAAAGCAGGCTCCAGGCTCTGAGCTGTCAGCACAGAGCCGGACATGGGGCTCGAACTCACAAACTGTGAGATCATGAAATGAGCTGAAGTCGGCTGCTCAACCGACTCAACCACCCAGGTGCCCCAAAGTATAATCCTTTTTAAAGTTCAAAACAGTTGTGGTACTCAGTAATTTCCTCTGAATGGTCCCAAAGCTAGAATTTGGAAATAGATGTATATCTTTGTTTTTATGTTTTAACTATTGTAACACTTTCTGGTGGTACCAGTGATGAGGCACAAAAAGGTCGGCAATGTTTAAACTCCACTATTAAATAATAGTAAAAATGAAAACAAAACTTTTCTCTTGAGAACTTAAGGAAAAATCTCAAATAATTCCATGATGGAAGAAAAATTTAAATTACAAAAATTCATTGTGATTATAAATAATCATTTTGTATACAGTCACTAGGTATGGATTTAACTATTTTAACAAATTCAAAACAAATCAGGAAGTTGAAATCTTAGAGATCAGAGTAAGTATTCAATAGGTAATTTTCAGTGTTCATTTTTCTCTTGGCATTTCTTAACTTTGTTTAAGTTGAGAAATACATATTCAAATATATGTACAAAAGAATATATAGAATATAAGTACACAGTTTAAGGATTAATTTTAAAGTGAGTGCTTGAGGCACATGGGTGCCTCGGTCAGTTAAGCGGCTGACTTCAGCTCAAGTCATGATCTCATGGTTGGTGAGTTCAAGCCTTCCATCAAGCCCTGTGCCAACAGCAGAAAGCCTGCTTCAGATTGTCTCCCTCTCTCTCTGCCCCTCCCCCACTCTCAAGCACACATGCACTCTCTCTCAAAAATAAACATTTAAAAAATAAAGTGAGTGCCTGTATAATCAGCTATCAATCATATTTGACAGCAGCCCAGAAATGTCCCTGATAGTCCCTTCTCAATCACAATCAGCTTCCCTACACATACCCTCCAGCAATTACCATTATCCTACCATTTGTGATAATTCTTTGTTTTTACTTATATTGTTAACCACCTATCATGCACTTAAACAAGATAGTTTATTTTTGATGGGTTTTGAGCTTTATATAAATGGAATCAGACTTTTTTTTTTTTTTTTTTTTTTGTGGCTGCTGCTTTCATTCAACTTGGGAATCATCCATGTTGTAGCTTATGGCCACAGTTTGTTAATTAACATGGTTATGGAATTTACCTTTGCATTAATACCACAATTTATTATATTGACTGTGGACAGTTGGGATGTTTTTAATTTGGGGCAATTATAGTTCTTCAATGAACATTATCATGTGTATTTCCTAGTGCAACTAAGGTATATGATTGTTTGATCATAGGTGTTTACATCTTAAATTTTATTAGATAGTAACAGTTTTGCCTTAGCAGTAGAGATATCCTATATTTCCATTTTTGCTCAACACGTGTTAAAGAGATTGCCAAGCTGGTGAAATTTGCAGTTGTATGTCATTGAAGTTTTACTCTACATTTCCCTAACAATTGAGCACCTTTTTCTAAGTTTGTTGGCTTTCTTTTTTGCAAAGTATCTTTTCAAGTATTTTGCCCATGTTTCTGTTGTGTTAGCAGTCTTTTTCCTCGTTGATTTGTAGAAGATCTTCATAAATCCTGGTTTTTGTTGGCTATTTCTTTCCAAATATTTTCCTTCTCTTTATGATGTTATCTACTAAAAAGAATTTCATAATGGTTGAGTACTAAGAAGAATCAGTGTTTTTGTTTTAAGGTTAGTGTATTTTGGGAATTGCTTAAGACATTGTTCTCAATTCAAGGGCATGAGGTACTCTATATACTGTCTTCTAAAGGCTTTAGCTTTGTCTTTCACTTTTTCAGCTTTCAATTCATGAAGAATTAATTTTGTGTAAGCTGTGAAGTGCCTCACCACCATTTACTAAAGTATGTTCTCTTTTGCAGTGCCACCAAAGTCATATATCCATTAATGTGTACATCTCTGAATGTTTTTGTTTCTTCTTTTCTATCCCTGTGCTAGTATAGAGTCTTCACCACTATACCTGGTATATAGTTTCTGATATTTATCAGAACAAGTTCTCCCTACTTATTGTTCTAGAAGAGTGTCTTGGTTATTCTTAGCCCATTGTATTTTCAGTTCTCAAATTTCTAATTGCAAATATGCAAACCTGTCGCTCTTGCAGTTTCCTGTTGTCTTCTTGAAATTTTCAGTCTTTTATCTACCTGAACATGAATAGCCTTATTATTATTTTATGTTCTTGTTTAAATCCCAATCTGAAACCTCCTGTGGGTCTTTTTATTTTTCTTTTGCTTCAGCTAATCTTTATCTTATATCCTTGCGTGTGGGGGGTTATCTTTAATTGTATGCCAATATCATATTTGAAAAGTTGCTTGTAAAAATAACTTGATGTCCTGCATAGTATTTTCATCCTCCACAGAGTCACTTGGGCACTGGTATTTCAAGACTAATTTCACAGTCAAAATTTTATGACTTATCCGTGTGACTCCAAGCTGAGCTGTAGACTACTAGTCCTCTACTTCCTGTTTACCCTTACTCCTGCAAACTTTCAGAGTTGAGTTGCAAAGTGTAGGTTAGGGTTACCAGGGCCTCCACCTCTTGGCTGGCAGTGGATTCTATCTTTCAATCCGTAGTCCCTTAACTCTCCTTACCTTTTCGGTGGACTCTTATCTGCAAAAGCCCCAAGGGCACAAGTGGTCCAAATGAATGGTTCACTTCTTTGAATTTCTATTTTCTTCCAGATTTTAGGCTGATCATTTACTAACATAGCTCTCCTATGCCATCCAACATTTTTTGAGTATACTTTGTACACCTTTTCTAAATATTCTCAAGTGAGAATGTTAATTCAAATTATCTAGCCCACTTTCTATCCTGTTGATTATGTGTGAAATACAATTTTTTGTATTGCTTCTGTATCTGGAAACTCAACTCTATTGGTTCTTGTAAATTATTTGCAGATTAATATGGATATTCTGTGTAATCTTCAAATAAAGACAGTGTTTAGTCTTGTCTAAGATCCAGATTTTGTTTTTGTTAGTCCTATTGTACTTTTGCTTTCTATTCTATTATTATCTGCTCTAATACTACTTTTTCCTGTTTTGTTTTGTTTTCTATTTTTTATTTCTGACTTCTTGAGCTGGATGCTTACCTCCTTGATTTTCAACCTATCTTCCCACATATACATTAAAAAATTTTTTTTAAGTTTTATTTATTTTTGAGAGAGAGAGAGAGAGAGAGAGAGAGACAGAATATCCCAAGCAGGCTTCACGTTGTTAGCACAGAGTCCAATGTGGGGCTCAAACCCATGATCGATGAGCTCATGACCTGAGCCAAAATCAAGAGTCAGATATTTAACCAACTGAGCCACCCAGGTACCTCTACATTTAAAAATTATAAGTATCTCTATATTACCATAATGTAATTATATGATATTCTGTATTACTGTTGTATCCATATTCCACCAAGTTTTGATACATAATATAGTTACTGTTTAGTTAAAATATATTTTCATTACGAGTTCTTCAACTCAGCTTTTTTACAAGAGTATTTCTTCATTTCTAAACATGGAGTTTGGATTTTGGGAGTTTTTTAACCCAATTTGATAATCTTTGTCTTTTAACTGAAACACTTAGGCGATGTACTGATATATTTGTGTTTAGTTCTGACATGGGATTGGATTTGGCTTGGTGGTTTTGGTTTTTTATTTGTGTTTGTTTTTGTCTAGCCAGTTCTATGATTATTTTCTCTATTTTCTTGCCTTTTAAAATTTGTTTTATGTAGGTTTTGTTTTTGGTTTTGGTTTTTGTTTTTGTTTTTGTTTTTTGAGAGAGAGGAAGTGAGGGAGGGGCAGAGAGAGAGGGAGACAGAAGATTGGAAGTGAGGATCCAAAGCAAGGCTCATACTCCCAAACCATGAGATCATGACCTGAGCTGAAGTCAGACACCTAACCAACTGAGCCACCCAGGTGCCCCTTTATGTAGTTTTTTAATTCTATATGTGCCAATTACTAACATTATCTCTCAACCCTAGACACACTTTTGTATTCTGAAACTTTGCAAACTGCATATCTCTTTTGCCATTTGGCTTCCTTTAGGTTCCACAAATAAATGGCACTAGGAGAAGGATTGGAATGCTGGAGAAAGGGAGAAGAGACTTTTTACCCTTGCCATTTGCTTCCTGATGTTGTCAGCATCGCCTCAACAGTGGCTTGTCTTCTAGTAGTTCTGGTTGGTTTTTAGGCTCTAGCCTTTCTCTGGCGCTTTGCATGGTATCTCTTCTAAAAGCTTCAGGTGCTAATAATCTCACCCTTTCCTTTTAGTAGTTGTATCCCTTGTTGGTATTTTCAATTCTCCCAAAACCTACTTAACTAGTTCCTTATGTTAAGTCCTTTTTTAAATATATATAATACAGGTTATCTTTTCCTAAACTATACATAACTTTTTTTTCTTTTCTAGTTTAGTTACTTTTGTCTTTTGATGATTACCCTGTATCACAATATGTACATTCAGATTAAGCCAGACTAAACTTAATCATTATCTTTTGCTGATTATAGTTTCCAAAAATGGCCCCAGCAATATTCCCAATCTCATATGCTCTTCAACCTCCCCAAACCCCATTAAGAGACCATCTATTTTCACTCTTTCTGAATCTGAACAGGAATTTATCTAATATAACATTAACTTGTATAACAAAATGCATCATATGTAACTGTAACTTTGGAGCCGAGGTCATAAAAGGCTATATGGTTTCTACTTGGCCCTCTCTCACTCTCTCTTACTAGCTCTCTCCCTCTTGAAAAGTTTACCCTTGGATTCCAGACATCATGTTCATGAGGAAGCCTAAACTAGTCCACATGGAGAAACTGAGGTCACCAACCTACAGCCAGCATCAAGTGTCCGACATGAGTAAGCAAATTCAGGTGATTCCAAGCAAGCCCCAAACTTAATGGAGCAGAGACAAGCCATCCCTGTTGTATCCTGTCTGTCAAATTCCTGACCCACAGAATCCATGAACATGGATGGTTTATGAAAGTAAGTTTTAGGATTAAAGTTTAGTTTTTATGTTCTAATAACTAAACAACTCTAATTTCCAATTTGCCTACTATGATCATGTGTGTTATGTGCTTTAATTCTATTGTCATGTACTTAAATGTCCTTTAATTCTGCAAGACTTTATTGTTTAGGTAGTCAGTATTGTAGTTACCCGTACACATATATCACCTTCTTGGCTCTATTCTTTTTTGCCTTACCATCTGGAATAAATTTCTTTCCACCTGACATGTTTTAGAATTTAATTTTGTGAGCCCCCCCCCCCCCGCCCCGGTGGCTTACTTGCTTATGGTTTCTGTGTCTGAAAATACCTTTATTTTGCCCTCATTCTGCAAAGATACTTTTGCTAAATATAAAGTTCTGATTTGGCCTTTATTGTCTTTCATTGGAGATATTTTTCCACTCTCTTCAAACTTCCCCTGTTGCTTTTGAGTCAGCCATCAAGCTAAATATTGAAGCTTTAAAAGAAATCTCTTGATCTGTTTTCATTTTATGAAGTTTAATTATTATGTGTCTGGATATGAATTTTTTATTAATCTTGTTTGAGATTTATTCAGCTCTTTAAATCTAGATCTGGGTCTTTTGTTAGTTCTAAGGAAGTCTCAATACTACTTCACATACTGCCTCTTGTTCCATTCTCTTTTCTTCAGTGGCGATTGTCATCAAACACAGCAGACTTCCTGTGCCTTCTCTGCTTAAAACCTGTCTTCTGTGTTTTCCAGTTGTTTTTGTCTTGCCATGCATTATTCTGTATCATTTCTTCTGACCCATATTCTACTTTACTTCTCTTCATCTGTTTTGTATGTTATGGCCGTCCATTTTGCGTTTAATTGTGTTTGTATTTTCCAGTCCCAGAAGTTCTGTTCAGTCCTGGAAGCTCTGTTCAGTTCTTTGCTTGTTTGTTTGTTTTGTTTTTTACTGTTAGATTACCTTCTATAGTTTTATTGTCCCCTACAGATATTTTGTAATGTCTATTATTACCCTTATAAGGGCCATTGTATGGTCTTTGCCAACTTCAATTTCTGCAGTTTTTGTGGTTTTTATTTTTGTCGTTTCTCCCAGCTGATTTTGTCGGCAGTCTTCTGTTAGACTCTCCACCCTGAACATTTTGAGATGGCTGCAAATTGGAGCTCTTTAGTCTATTTCTAATTTTTTTTTTTTGTAATGTTTATTTTTGAGAGAGAGCATGTGCAGGGGAGGGGCAGAGAGAGAGAAAGAGGATCCAAGCAGGCTCTGCACTGATAGCAGAGAGCCCAGTGTGGGGCTCAAACTGGGGCTCTAACTCATGAACCACGAGATTATGATCTGAACTGAAGTTGGATTCTTAACTGACTGAGCCACCCAGGCACCCCATTCTCTTACTTCTTATCAATATTTGGACTAACTCAATTGTAAGGCCTTTAAGAATAAGAATCAGATTTGATGGTTCTTTTGTTATCTTTGCATGAGTTAACACACTTGATATCACAATAGATTTTAAAGAAGTAGTTTGCAGACTTGATTGTATAAAGCTGACTTTATTGTGGTGTGTGATTAAAAGGCAGATTTCTGGGCCAACAACTTATAGAAATTAACTCTGTAAGGTTAAGGAGGCTTAGGATTCTGCCTATTTTCAGGAATCCTATATAATTGGTTTGCTAGGGTTCTGTAACAAATACCACAGACTAAGTGGCTTTAACAACAGAAATTTATTTTCTCACACTTCTGGAGGCTTAGACTGATCAGGGTGTCAGCAGAGTTGCTTTTTTCTGAGGCTTCATTGGTTTGTAGATGGTCATCTTCTCCTTGCATCTCACATTGTCTTCCTAATAAGTTTTCTCACATAAGCTTATTTTTCAAGGGAAAAAAATAATTAAAAAATATTCCTGAGATTTTGATTCAATAGATTAGTATGGGGCTGAAGAGTTAGTATTTTTAGGGAATTCGGATTATAATCAGTCTCCTACTGTGTCATACTTGTGAAATGGGTGATTACATAGCCTTTTACCATCTTTGTAGATTAATATTTTTACAGAAGGAAGTGTGGGTTGATTTTAAGCTAGCAAAAAAGACAACATAGGGGGAAAACATGAAAATTGATAAATTTTATTTATTTCCAGTAAGAGAAAATAGAAGGGGTTTTTCCATTAGGAAAGAACTTCTACTATGTTTCATGTCTCTGGTTTCTAACTAGATACTCAGAATGTATTTGATAAGTTGATCAAATCAGATTTCAACCAAACCTAGTGAGGCTTTTTTGGAATTGATTAGAATTTAGGAGAACTAGAAAATCTGCTGTGGAAAATCATGTAGAGGAAAATGTACCTAATTGAAGCCTAGGAAAATAAAAATTTCCTTGAGAAAGAACCATATGTTTCCAACTTATATCATTGCATGGACTGTGTATATCTATGAGTTATTCTCACAGCCATATTGTATGGTTTCCCAGTAAATTGGTTTCATTCAGGTAAGATCATGAAATTGTGTTCAGATAATGAATTCTGGTATTCAGGTAAGTGACTTGGTAATCAAGATCAGGAAAATAGAAGTAATTTTCTTTACAAGCAAGATCTTCCTTTTAAAAATAATAAGTTATCAAGATACATAAAGGTGCTTTTCCTATTTTATTTCATGCAATATGTAGATTTTTCTCCTACCTTTTTCTTCTCCCTTCTTTGATGGGTTCTCAGCCTAGAAATTGTGGGCGGAAACCCTTTATTAAGTAAAGAACCAGTATCAAGGAACAGAGCATTTCTTTATTTTCAGTGTGAATTGATTTTCCTTTTTGTACTTGGAACGTTGGTGGTGTGTTTAATAAATGTTAATTAAATAATGAGTATTCATATGCTTTTCAGATTTTTATTTTATTCTTGTGACTTGGTTCTTAATAAATTTTTCTCTAGGGAGCATAGTTTTCCTTCCTGGCTAGCTTAATATCAGTTATGTACCCTACCATATTTTAAAGTGACTTTTAGTTTAAACTGCTGATTTCTGAGATTGGAAAAAATAAATTAAGGAAATATCTTTGATCATCCTGGTTTTATCATTGTTCTTTCCTTTTGGTGTCAAAGAAAAAGTTGAATGTTGACATGGATTAACATCAGGATCAAAGAAAATCTCATTTTCTTTTTGATAGTATGTTTTTGGAAACACCTTAATTTTCTCCAAGTCTCCAGATTTTAACCCTTAGGTGCTCTACAACTGCCATTTCCCAACTTGAGGCAAGTTAAAGCTCACAGCCCCAGCATCCCCACTGTGCCTCAAGCAACTATGAGCCTAAACTCCTAAAACAATTGTAGGGTTCCCCACAGTTTCCTTAAAGCTTACACACTATTTGTCAAGGTGGGTTTTGGTCTTTTTATAGGTTTTTCTTTTTTTTAAGTCCGTTTTCCACTTTGATTTACTCTTCCAGTTTACTCTTTCATCATCTTTCTGCTTTTGAAAGAAAATACATTACAGAAGATAGTCTAATTATTTGAAGTCTCTCTTCATGTGACCATCTAATTGGATATGTTCATATGTCGCTCCCTAACTCTTCTAACAAGGCAATCTGGAATCCAGGGATGTTGACTAATTTGTTCTGATCGCAAAGCAAACTGAATCAGTTCAGTCACCGGAGCAATAGTAATCTGGTTGTCTGTTTCTAAAAGCATTGACATTTTATGTGAACAGACCATTTTTGGTTATTTCTTTCCATTCTTTATTTTTTTCTCTTCTGACCCTGCTCTGAGGATGGCTCAGCACTGTAGCAATGGATGGCAGCATAAGCACCTAACACCCCCAGAGAAAGCTCATTCTGGTTAAGGAACCTAGGAAAAGTGGACCTTGTGGCCTAAAGAATGGGTGGACAGGGTGGGCAAGGACTGCCAGGGTCAAGGGTTGGATTTAGGTTGGAATATTTTTTTCTTTCTCTTCTTTTAATGTCTTTTCCCAAGGGCAGCCCCAGTTTCATAGAACTACATGGCAGCACAGGTGGCTCCAACTGTTAAGAAGCCCTATCTTTACCTAGAAGACCAGGAAAAAGGACCATTGGTAGTTGGAGAGTGAGGGAAATTCTAGAGAGGTGAAAGAGCTGAAAACGCACCCACCAGTTCTGTGTATGAAGTGACATAAGTTCCAGGCTCACCCCTAATCTGTGCGTGCACAGAACAGGCAAAACAGCAAAGGCTTTGAGAAGTAAAATAAAAACCACCAAACTAAGATAAACAGTTTATTTGTCTATACATATAGTTTATTATGTATGTGTATAGTCTATAACTAAACTATAAACCACTGTCTAAGTCCCAGACCAATCCCTGATATACACATGCATGAGACAGACCCAAACCAATATAACAATGGTTTTGCAAACAACAATACTGGAACCCCTTCCCACAAATGGTAAGGCAGAATAGGTTCAATCTAATTAGAATGATTGTCTGCTTTTAAAAATAAAAACCCTCCAGAGGCTTGTGACTTAGTATACCCAAAATGTCTAAGATACAAACCAAAATTACATGGTAGACAAAGAACCAGAAAAAATGTGACCAACTGTCAAAAAGACAACAGACGCCAAAATGAAGATAACCAAGATGTTGAAATTATCAGACAAAGCCTTTAATGAGCTGTGCTCCATGAGATGGTGATAAACACTCTTGAAACAAATCAAGGATAGATGTTCTCAACAAAGAAATAAAAACCAAGCAGAATTTTTTTAATGAAAAAAATATCTAAAATAAAAGATTCACTTGATGGGCTCAGTAGTTCTTCAAGTTGAAGGAAAATGATACCACAGGAAAACAAGCAACAAGAATGGGAAATACCTAGGAAATTCTCTTTTCTCAAATTCTTGAATGTAACTATTGTGAACAAAAATTATAATTTGTTGGGATTCTCATTGTTATGTAGATATAATGTACAAGGCAACTTAGAGGAAAGAGTAAAGGGACCTTTGTGGTTATAAGTCTTCTACATTTTCCTTGAAGTAGCAAAATTATTAACCTTAAATGGATTGAGAAAAGTTACATATGTATGTTGTGATTTCTAGAACAACCATTATGATAATACAAGTATAGCCAAAAAGTCAATAAATAAATAAAAATGGAATACTAAGAAGCATTCATATCAAAAAGAGGTCAGGATGATGTTGGGGGAACAGGAAGACCGGTGAAAAAATGTTAGACATAAATCCAACCATATCAAAAACCATACAAAATGTAAATAGACATTTCAAAGTCAGAAATTTTCAGACTGGATTTTGAAATATTTTTTTTAATGTTTTATTTTTCAGAGAGAGAGACAGAGCATGAGCAAGGGAGGGGCAGACAGAGAGGGAGACACAGAATCCAAAGCAGGCTCCAGGCTCTGCTGTCAGCACAGAGCCCAATGCGGGCCTTGAACTTAAGAGCCGCGAGATCATGACCTGAGCCAAAGTCGGATGCTTAACCAACTGAGCCACCCAGGCGCCCCCAGAATGGATTTTTTAAAAAGCAAAAACTTAAATATATGTTGCCTACAAGAAACCTAGCTTAGATAGATAGAATGACACAGATGAGTAAAAGGACTGAAAAACTATGCAAATGCTTTTTTTAAGTTGGAGTGGTTTTATTAATATCAAAGTGCATTCCAGGACAAGGAGAATTCCATAATGATAAAGGGATTAATCCCCAAAAAGACAACAATCCTAAAAGCATATGTCGGGGCGCCTGGGTGGCCCAGTCGGTTAAGTGTCCGACTTCGGCTCAGGTCATGATCTCGCGGTTTGTGAGTTCGAGCCCCGCGTCAGGCTCTGTGCTGATGCCTCGGAACCTGGAGCCTGCTTCGGATTCTGTGTCTCCCTCTCTCTCTCTGCCCCTCCCCTGCTCATGCTCTCTCTCTGTCTCTAAAAAAATAAATGTTAAAAAAAAAATAAAAATAAAAAAAAGCATATGTACCTTGTAGTGAATTGACCTACAAGATTCCCATTACTGGTATTCATGTATTGTGTAAACCCCATATCTTAAGGGTAGTTTGGAGACCTGTAACTTGATTTCTAACCAATAGAATATGGCAAAAGTGGGGGATTCAATACCATGGTTATGTTACATTGTATAATAGATGTCATTCCCATAATTTTATTACATTATATAAGACTCCATCTTCCTAGAAGATTTGCTCTCTATCCCCATCCCCCACCTTCCTGCTCGTGACTATCTTTGAAGAATCCAGCTGACATGAATCCCAGAGCTGCAAGGAAATGAATTCTCCAAACAACCTGACTTTGGAAGTGGATCCTTATTCAGTCAAGTCTCAGATGACAATCCAGCTCTGGCCAACACCTTTATTAAAAATGCAGAAGACCCAGCTAAGACAGGCCCAGCCCAGACTCCCAACACACATAAAGGAAAAGATGGAGTGAGGAGAGAGAGAAAGAGAGAGCATATCAGTATCTACATATAAATATCTATCACTGAAGATGCAGAATTACTGAGGTTTTTAAAAAAGGCTTCAGAAATAAACAGGTTTGGATTCCAACTTCATTTACCCGTGTTTTTGACTTTAGCCTTGTGTGAAAACTGCTTAAGTGATGATTTTCTTCATCATAAACAAGGATAATAATCATTCCTCATAAGATTGCTGGGAGAAATAAAATGAGACAATTTGGGGCACCTGGGTGGCTCAGTTTGTTAAGCATCTGACTCTTGATTTCAACTCAGGTTATGATCTCAGTCATAGGATTGAGCCCTGCATCAGGCTGGGCTATGGAACCTATGCTGGGCATGGAACCTGCTTAAGATTCTCTCTCCCTTTCCCTCTACCACCTCATTCTCCTGCTCATGCTCTCTCTCACTCTCTAAAAACAAAACAAAACAAAACAGGAAACCTACAGCCAATATTGTACTTATTAGTGAAAGATGAAATGTTTTTTCTTTTGAAACAGGAAGCAAGGTAAGGATGTCCACTCTCACTATTTCTGTCATTCTTATGGCCCTCCCAGCCAGTGCAATAATACAAGGAAAATAAATAAAACGTATCCAAATCAGAAAGTGTGAACTAAAACTATCTGTATCCACAGATAGAATGATTTCTACATAGAAAATTACAAGAAATCTTTAAAAAAAAAAAACTCTCTTAGAAATATATACATGAGGGGCGCCTGGTGGCTCAGTCGGTTAAAGTGGCCGACTTCGGCTCAGGTCATGATCTCGCGGTCCGTGAGTTCGAGCCCCGCATCGGGCTCTGCTGACAGCTCAGAGCCTGGAGCCTGTTTCAGATTCTGTGTCTCCCTCTCTCTGACCCTCCCCCGTTCATGCTCTCTCTCTGTCTCAAAAATAAATAAACGTTAAAAAAAAAAAAAGAAATATATACATGAGTTTAGCAAATAGAATCTTGGAATTACAAGATCAATATACAAAAATCGTATTTCTGTCTACTACTAATGAATAATTGGAATCCAAAATGTTAAAAATAGCATCATTCACCATAGCACCAAAAAAATAGGTATTAATCTAACAAAATATGTGCAGCATCTGTGTGCTGAAAACTACAAAGAACAGTAAAAGAAATCAAAGATAACCTAAGTAACTGGAGGGATATATTTATTCCTCAATTGAAAGATAATATTGTCAAGATGTCAGTTCTCTCAGAACTCATCTAAAGTTTCAACAAAATCCACATCAGAACTCTAGAGGATTTTTCTGTAAATAATATGCTGATTCTAAAACTTATACTGAAAGGCAGTGAAACTAGATTGGTCCAAAAGATTTTGAAAAAGCAGAATTGGATTCATACCTTCTGATTTCAAGAATTATGGTAAGTCTACAGTAATCAAGATAGCATGGTATTGGCAAAAGGGTAGGAATATACCTCAGTGGAAATTGGCCCACAAAAATATGGTCAATTGATTTTTTTTCTTTTTACAAAGGTGCAAAGGCTATTTGATTAAGAAAAGATTATCTTTTTTTAACTAGTGATGCTAGAACAATTACATACATAAATGCAAATAAAATTAATTTTGCCCTTAAAAATGAATTTCAAATGAGTCATAGATATAATGTAAAACATAAAACCTAGGACACTTCTTGAAGAAAATATAGGAAGAAAAATCTTTGTGATCTTAGGTTAGGCAAAGAGGTTAGGCAAAATGAATATTTATATAGTTTAATAAGTAATTGCCAAAAAGTGGAAACAATCCTAATACATTTTATTTTTTCTAAGTTTGTTTGTTTGTTTGTTTGTTTGTTTGTTTTGAGCAGGGGGAGGGGCAGAGAGAGAGGGAGAGAAAGAGAATCCCAAGCAGGCCCTGCCATGTCAGCACAGAGTCCTATGTGCAGCTCAAACTCATGAACCATGAGATCATGACCTGAGCTGAAGTCAGACATTTAACCAACCCTGGGAATGGGGGTTAGGCACCTCAACCCTAATATATTTAAATTGTTGGGTGGATAAACAGACTAGTTCTTCCATACAGTGAAATACTACTCAGCAATAAAAGAATAAGCTAGTAATACACACACTTGTGCGAATCTAGACATTATGATGAGTGAAAGTAATGAGCCTCAAAAGTTTCCATTTTGTGATTCCATTTACATGACCTTTTGGAGAATGGAAAACAGATCAGTAGTTGCCAGGGATTGTGGGTGAAAAGAAGGAAGGGATGACAAAGAAAATTAGGGCATTTCTTTGAGGTGACAGAACTTTCTGTATTTTTATTCTAGTGGTGGTTGTCAAAACTCATAGGACCATACACCAAAAAGTGAATTTTATTGCATGTAAATTAAATTTTTTAAAAAGAAAGATGTACAGCCCCTGTACATAAGACACTTCACTCTCGAATTTATTTACTTAATTCACAGTTTCTGCCATACTAAAACCTCCAACAGGGCCATACTTGATTCTTAACACTAAGAATTTCTAGCCCAAGGATTTGAGCTATCCTTTTCTTAACAGCTCCGAGATCTGTGTGGGAGAGCTTGAGCTAAGTCAATTATTAGAGAATATGTGAAAAGAGTGGTTCAGCCAGATCCAGCTGACCACCAGCATCAGATGTGTGAATGATGCCAACTTGAAACATACAGCCCCAGGCAGGCCACCAGCTAATTACCATTGTGTAAGTGACAGCAAGTGAGACTAGCAAAGAACTGCCCAGCTGAATCCAATCCAAATTGCCAAAGCACAGAATTGTGAATAAAATGGTTACTGACCTAACTACCATATTTTAGGGTAGTTTGTTACACAGTATTAGATAACTGACATGAAGCAATTATATCACAATCCCCGCCACCCTAAACATTTTTTTTCAGTTTTAGAGATCATACAGGAAATCCTTTGGTCTCTAGAAAAAAAAAAAAAAAAATCATATTAGTAGTTAATTGTTAAAATCTCTACAAATGGTGTTTTCCTGCATTAAGGGTAATAAATTATTCTAGCCATATCTATAGTAATATGTTCTTCCTTTGTAGTTCTATTTTAAGACAGATGTTCAGAAATTAGTATACAGAGGAGGTCAAAGATGAGAGTAAGAGAGCTGAAGGAACCAATAACCTATAGAGGACAGAGAGAGACTAAGGTGGGGTGGGGGATGGGGGGGCATGGTGGCTGCTTTTAAATATTTGATGGACTTTTTAAAACCCTGAGTTGTTTCAAAGCCAGAAATTGGATTAATATGTAGAAGTTAAAGGAAGAAATGTTTCTGATTCAATATCAAGGAAGTATTCTCTAACATGAGAGTTGATCAAAAGTGAAGTGTACTGCCTCAAAAATCAGTGAGATGACCATCATGAGGAATTTTCAAACAAGCTGAATGGTCGCATCTTAGAAATATTTTCTGTACTGGGTATGCAGGTTATTTCTATACAGAGTGAGACACTGTACTAGATAATTTTCCTAAATTTCCTTCAGGTTCTGAGTTTCTTTAATTATTTGGCATCACAGGAATCATCACTATGTTTGCCACCTTGGACTTTTAAACTTACTGGCTTTTGATACTTAACCAGACTTTCCGGATATGCCCTGATGCAGGCAGCCAAACAAAGTTGTTTTTCCTCATAATCTGTAGGAATGGGGACTTCCTTTGATAACTGAATCCAAACAAGCTGGAGATATTTTCTCTCCCCTGCCCACAGCTTTTGTCAAATGACCATGTGTACCAGGAATTGTTTCAAAGGACAGAGAGAAAGGTTCACCTTCAGCCCCCTCCTGCCCTGCTAAATCTGGACTGCAAACAGGGCCAGTTTCATGGTCATGAGAACTATGCAATTGCAATGAGTCCCATTCTTGGTTTAATGATCTGTTATCACTGCTTTGAAATTTTTAATAGTTTATGAACAAGGGGACCCACAAATTCTGTAGCCAGTCCTGACTACAATTTTTATCTATAGTTCCTCACCACCCACTCCCTCCTTGTTATTTTAGACTGACTCCTGTCTTTAGGTGGAATAGGCCTCTCTCTCAAGTCCTCTACTGCCTAATGGCCAATTCCCTTAGCCTCTCCTTAATCATCATACATTTTAATCTGACTAGAGTATCTGATATTGTTGACAGATCATACTTCTAAATTCTCTGTTTGGTTTCCATGACTCTATGGAAACCATAGAGCATGGTTTTCTTCTTATCTCTGAACTTGTTTGATAAAGCCAAGTAGAATAATGGATGAAATTAGTAGTCACATTACATGCCTTTGGGCTTTTCTCTCTCTAGAATGGGCCAATACTCTATCCACTAGGATATATTGATACTCCCTTTTTTTCCACAGGGTTAGTGACAAAATGGCATCCAAATCGATAAATTTAAAGGCTGAACTACATTCCTACCTGGCTGGTATTACAAATCATATACGGTGGGTGAGAGTGGGGGCAGGGGGTTATTGTTTTGTTTTGCTTTCCTTGACACAGCAATGAAGTGAAGAACATACCAAGGTGTTCATCAGTTGAATATATAAATGGTCGTAAATTTCCTCGAGTCTCCTTCATGAAATAATCAATGACGCTGAACAGGTTTGGGAGCGTTACCTGTTTAAAGAAAGGGAGAGTAGGCTCAGTGTCATCTGTGTAAAGATAGAGTAAGAGAAAGCTCGCGTGAAATTTAATGAAGACTACTGTGAATTTCCTGATCTCTAGAAAAACACATCAATACCTCACTTCAATGAGGTATTGAATGAATGGCCAAGGTTTACTTACCCATGCATTGTATTTCTCTTTTATAATATCTAATTCCCTGTTGAGAAATTTCCCTTTTCCCATTTGGATACATTTTGGTGGACAATAATTTGGTATGCTGCTTTTCCCCAGTTACCAGATAAGAATGTGACTCAGGCTAGGCCAGAAATTTGAACTTGAGTAGAGGAACAAGAAAGGATAGTAGATTCCTAATTAGATGGTTCTTACTACAGTTGACCCTTGAACAACAGGGGGTTAGGAATGCCAACCCCATGCACTCAAAATTCCATGTTATAATTTTTGATTCCTCCCAGAATTAAACACTAATACCCTACTGTTGACCTAATACCCTACTGACTAATACCCTACTGTTGACTAATACCCTACTGTTGACTGTTATTGGCCTTACCAATAACATAGTTGATTAACACATACTTAGTATATGTATTATATACTGTATTCTTCCAGTAAAGTAAGCCAGAGAAAAGGAAATGTTATTAAGAAAATCACAAGAAAAATATATCTACAGTACTACTCTTTATTAAAAAAAAAAAAAATCCACATGTAGGTGGACCCAGGCGCTTCAAACCCATGTTGTTCAAGGGTCAACCATACAAGTAACTGCTTCCTAGTCCCTGAAGGTCTTCCAGCTTTCCAGTCATTTTATATGCTTCCTATGTTCTTAAATAAATCCTTTTTTGCTTAAGTTAGTTATTTGGTTTCTTCCATTTGAAAACAAAGAACAGTTAAAGCTGGAAAATTTAGCACTTTAATATCTCACTGGAACAGGATCATTTACTTGACTAAGAGTAGCTGAAAAGTGTTGCCACCCCCAAGCTAATATTTTTACTTTTTTTCCTATAATTTATTTATTTTTTATAATTTACATCCAAGTTAGTTAGCACATGGTGCAACAATGATTTCAGGAGCAGATTCCTTAAGCCCCTTTCCCATTTAGCCCATCGTCCCTCCCACAACCCCTCCGGTAACCCTCTGTTTGTTCTCCATATTTATGAGTCTCTTATGTTTTGTCCCCCTCCCTGTTTTTATATTATTTTTGCTTTCCTTCCCTTATGTTCATCTGTTTTGTCTCTTAAAGTCCTCATATGAGTGAAGTCATATGATATTTGTCTTTCTTTGACTAAGTTCGCTTAGCATAATACCCTCCAGTTCCATCCATGTAGTTGCAAATGGCAAGATTTCATTCTTGTTGATTGCCAAGTAATACTCCATTGTGTGTGTGTGTGTGTGTCTGTGTGTGTGTGTGTGTGTACACACACACACACACAGACACACACACATACACACCACATCTTCTTTATCCATTCATCCATTGACAGGCTATTTTTGCTATTTTTGCTATTATTGATAGTGCTGCTATAAACACTGGGGTGCATGTGCCCCTTTGAAACAGCACACCTGTATCCCTTGAATAAATACCTAGTAGTGCAATTGCTGGGTTGTAGGATAGTTCTATTTTTAATTTTTTAAGGCACCTCCATACTGTTTTCCAGAGTGGCTACACCATTTTGCATTTCCACCAACAGTGCAAAAGAGATCCTCTTTCTCAGCATCCTCATCAACATCTGTTGTTGCCTGAGTTGTTAATGTTAGCCATTCTGACAGGTGTGAGGTGATATCTCAATGTGGTTTTGATTTGTATTTCCCAGATGATGAGTGATGTTGACAAGCTAATATTTTTATAAAAGTAAAATCAGGTTAAGCCTGAATATCCCTGGTAACCTTGAAAAAGAAAAAGAATTCATAGAATGACAATCTGGTTGAGGGGTAGTGTTAGGGAGTGTGGAAGGTGAAAGAACAATCCAGGGGATTGTTCAGGCTAATTATGGATAAACGAGCCCCAGTTCACCAGTCACAGAGGTACATTCTTATTCCTGTTTGCTTCCAGTCAGTTGGTATTTGGGTTATCCCTGAGCAATCTAGTTCTTTGTTTCCTTCATTAGAATTTTTTGAAAAAGCCCTGGCAGTCATGGATGTGAGAACTGAGAAGCTTTGAGAGACATTTATGGCAAAGATGTAAGTGGGATGTACAAATCGGCAGCTTCTCTCCTTTTGGCAAAGGTCACCACTGCATTCAAAGAATTATGGTCTAAACATTAATAATTCAACCATACAGAGGCGCCTGGGTGGCTCAGTCACTTAAGCGTCCGACTTCGGCCCAGGTCAGGATCCCATGGCTCCTGCACTCGAGCCACACATCAGTTTCTCTGCTGTCAGTGCACAGTCAGCTTTGGATCCTCTGTCCCCCTCTCTCTGCCCCTCCCCTGCTCACTCTCTCTCTCTTTCAAAAATAAACATTAAAAAAAAATTCAACCATACTGTCCCTTTCTCTATTTGATTAACACAGTGGGCCTAAAGAGGCAGAGGCATTAAGAAGAACTTAATTTTAGAGAAGTTAAAATAAGTATCTTCAAGACTCATCAGTTCCATTTATGTCATATCACTTTTCTGGTCCGATCTTCCCTGCCACTGCAGCCTAAGATCACACAACTATATTCCCTTTTCTGGCATCCGGGACCATAGCCACATTACTACATTTTCATTGGTTGAGATGAATGTAAATGCCAGTTTTCTAACATCTATAACAGGCATTACCTCAAGGTAATGGTGAAGATGAAATTAAATGGTATCGGGGTGGGGTGGAGGGCGCCTGGATGGCTCAGTCTGTTAAGTGTCCAACTTCAGCTCAGTTCATTATCTCATGGCTCATGGGTTCCAGCCCCATGTCAGGCTCTGTGCTGACAGCTCAGAGCCTGGACCCTGCTTCGGACTCTGTGTCTGCCTCTCTCTCTCTGTCCCTCCCCTGCTTTCATTCAGTCTCTCCCTCTCTCACAAAAATAAATAAACATTAAAATTAATTAATTAAATGGTATCGGTAAAGTACTTAGCTCTCTAATACAGTGACTTTGTGATTCTGATATTATATCATTAGCCCCATGGTAAGTTGGTTGGGATAACAGAGGGGCTGCAGATCAAGAGCAAACCATTTCTTCATGATTATGTTGCTATTATGACAGGCATTTCTGAACTTCTGCATGATGGGTATAAGAGGACTAGGCACGCACAGAATTTTTCCCTTTAGAAACAAGTGCATTGAAATATATATAGTTGGAGAATGTACAACAGATGTTTAACAAAAAAATATTCTCTCCCTGAAGCAACTCTATTGATAAAGAGTGCAGAGAAACAAAAGTAGAAAGAATTCTTAGCAGATTATCTTCTACTGTGCCACATCCCCCTGCGCTTATACCTCACTTCTTACCCTGACATTTGCCACGTTCAGGCCTCCTTAACATGGCTGTTTTTCACCAGCACTATGTTCCTAGGCAAGGGGTCTACTTTTCTACCTTTCTTTGAATTCTATAAGGTAGATTTAGGGAAAAGCAGAAGAAAATTCATCAAAAACAAGGAAATAGCTACTTACAGGTTTTTCCAGTTCAATGGTGTAGTTTTTTCCTACACTCATCACTTTGTAGTGCTTGATTCTTGGCATGCTAAAATGAAAAAAAAAATGTTACTCTCCATTTGAGTATATTACTGGATCAAATCAAACTAAAGTGAGTATAAAATATCACCTGTACAGTAAAACCTATGTATCCATTCCCATAGTTAGGAGAAAAAAAAAAGGGGGGTTTTATTTCATTATTTACCTGGTTCTGTATGTCTCTTTTGGGGGGTTATATGCTAGGGATATAGGAAACCTGAGTCATTGAGTGGGTGAATGAATAACTAAAAAAAAAAAAAAAAAAAAAAAAGGAATCAAGAACAGAAAATCTTTCAGGCTCTGAAATCATTTTTTAATGCTAATAATTTACAAAGCAGGCAACATTATAAGATCCTATGTAGGCACATACAAATCAAATATATATCCTCTATAATAAAAGGGAAGTAGAAAAAATTGCTGAAAGCAAATTACTTTCTACTCCACCTTATCACTATCCTAGCAGAAATCCCTGAGTGGCTGTTCTTTCTGCTAGCTCATATACCACTCTGGATATCCACTAACTTCAGGGCTGACTTAGAGACAGGGAAAATGCTCAGTATTAGGTACTATATGAATGTAGGAGACAATGTAAGTACAGCAGAGGAATCATAATGCAATTCCTCTTCTGTGGTCACATAGCACTCTAAATTATTACCACCCCAAACACATGGTATTTTACTGACTAGAATTGCTTAAGAACAAGAAGCACAGAATAGAAATTCACCTTTGTCTTCCAGCATTAGGCACACGATAAATATTTATGAGACTGAAATTTTAAAATATTGCAAGCTCATCTTAAAGTGCTATTTGATAGAATTAATTTATATTGAGAGAAGCCAGCAGGTTTGCCTTGAATTCCCTTGATTCATATGACAACAGTGTCACAACCAGGACTTCTTCTAATGTTGAAAAGTTAAAAGCATTTATTACACTGCCATTTGCTTGAAAGAGAAACTAATTCAACATCACACAGAAGCAATCTAAAAGCTGTCTATCAGGTTAAGTTTGTTAGCAGGGCCTCCCTCCTTCTTTCTTCTTTTTTTTTTTTTAATTTTTTAAGTTTATTCATTTATTTTAAGAGAGAGCACAAGCAGGGTAGGGGCAGAGAGAGGGCAGAGAGAGAATCCTAAGCAGGCTCCATGCTATTAGCATGGAGCCTGATGTGGGTCTTGAACTCACGAACCGTGAGATCAGGACCCCAGTGGAAATCAAGAGTCAGACACCCAACTGGGCCACCCGGGAGCCCCTCCCCACTTCTTCCTAATCAACCCTCTGTCCATTTCCGGGTCACATGTCTCTAGGACTGAAGTACACTTCTTTTTAAGGGACTTTTTCCTCATCTACTACTATATCCAAATATTCATTCTCTCAATTGAATATCACATTGGAAAATAGCTAATACTTTTATTCCAGTGACTTATTGTAGAGCTTTACTTTTAAACCATTGCATAAAGCCTAACAAACCCTCTCCCCTTTGAAAAAAATTAAAATTAAAAAGTATTCTTTATTGCTGAACTTTCAGGAATCAGTAACAGACTGGTGAAGGAAACATTTTTGGACAGAGGTACCTTCTTTTGGGGTGGTTGATTCTAGCTTTATTTTTATCTCTACATGAAGAGATCTTTATAATCATAGTTACTTTTGAAAACTCTCACCCATTCCAATTAGAATTCCTGTATTCCTAAAAATTCCTGTATTATTCCTTGGAATAACTGATAAAGAAAACTTGAAGGGCATGATCTTTATAACAAGAAAGTTTAGGTTCACATTGTGATTCTATTGTGTAAGCTCTCACCCTTCATGTTTTCATCCATAAAACGGACATGGAAATGCCATTCCTTACAGGGCTATTGTAAGTTATTGTCTGAGAAGTCCTTAGTACAACGTCTGGCACATTTAGACATATAGTAAATCCTATTTTTGATACTTTTTAGATTTATCATTTTAACTTAGTTGTTTCTGCAAGGCTCAACTGCTTCATTTGTAAAACATAAAAAAAGAAAAAAACTCTTCATTTTTATTGTTCCTGAAGGAAATGCTTGTCAAGCACCCAACACAGCACCCACAAATTGGGACAATGATTGTTGTTATTAGTAATAGCCACTATATCATCATCATCATCATCATCATCATCATCATTCATGACAAAACTGTGGGAGGAAGGGTAGCAAAGATGAGCAGGGTCTCTTGGAGCTTTTGACTAGAAGGACTAAATTCTGAAGCAGAAAGGTAGGAAAAAAAAATTCCATTGAAGTCATTTAGGGTTTGAGTCTCATTTTAGACTTTTGTTTTTCTTTCATACTTTGTTTTGTTTCTCCAAAAAAATCAAGACCGAGGAAAAAACAAGGTTGATAAAATGTGCTATATTGAGGTTTCCTGACAATGACCTCAAAAAAGAAGGAAACTGTCTTTTAACAAGTGTGTGGCTTAAATGTGGTATAGGTACTTGTTTTTTACTTCTGACCCCAATTTTTTACAGGAGTTAATTTGGGGTCAATATTTTCTGTTTCCGTGGCTAATGGATCTCCAAAGTGTGTATACTACTAGCTTGCCATGTAGTCATAACAATTTTAAGAAAACAAAGCCAAACCACTAAGTTTGTGTAAGAACATCTCTACGTCTTATGAATTCACACACCACTGGGCTGGCTAAAGGTGGATGGTATTTTGTATCAAGAGAGGAGTCACCTGATACTTTGACACTGAATGACTTTTGCTTCTTCCGGAGAAGAATCAATCTACCCTCCCACAACTGGTTTGTTAACAGATGGAGATAATTTTACTTTCAAGTACTGCTTTGTAAACTAGCCTGTCCTTTTCAGCCAGTGTTTTGCCAGATACACTCACTTAAACTTGCATACCTGCATATTTCTCCTATAACCTATAAGACAATAAATTGGTTTTGTGGGTTGTTTCTCACCTATGTTCAGGTACTTCCTAATCATCTAAATTTTTGCATTAAGCTTTACATTAAATCTTTACATTAAGCTCTACAGTCTAACAAGCTAACATTCTACTACTCTCTACAAGTGCTATCCTCTGTTAAACAGAAGATAGAAATCAGGCACTCTGAAAAAGTTCTATTTTGAGGCGTTAGGCAATGCACAGAACAGTCGCTAACATCATAGATATTTCTGACTCATAAGGAAAACTGGTACAACAGTTCAAATTTTTCTTATCCATTTCCAACCACAAACTATTTCCCTGAGCCTAAGTGAGCATATAGTGACTGTAGCATTAGAATGCTCTACTTTGACCATTCCCCTCACTCTTTCTAAATATGAACTTTGGCAGGGGGTGGGGGGTGGGGTGGGGGGTGGAGAGGAGGAAATGTTATGTTTTTAGGACCATCAGCTGTACAAAGGCATGGATTTCTATATGAATTCAAACTGGAAATAAGTTTACTAAAATTAGAATTATGTAAGTTTGATATGAACTCCTTTGCCAGACAGGAGTTTAAATACAGACAAATATAAGTAAAAACTATGGCATGAAGTTCATATCCTAAGTATAGAAACATATTGCATTTGGTCACAAACCACACCTTCAGCAGAAAACACTGTTATATCTTGGGAGGCCTGGGTGGCTCAGTCGGTTAAGCGTCCAGCTCTTGATTTTGGCTCAGGTCATGATCTCACAGTTCATGGGGTCAAGCCCTGTGTTGGGCTCTCTGCCCTGACCTCAAAACTTGCTTGAGATTCTCTCTCTTCTCTCTCTCTGCCCCTCCACTGCTTGTGCTCTGTCTCTCTTAAAATAAATAAATAAACTTTAGGGGTGCCTGGGTGGCCAGACTTGATCTTGGCTCAGGTCATGATCCCACAGTTTGTGGGTTCAAGCTCCGTGTCAGGCTCTGCACTGATAGCTCAGAGCCTGCTTAGAATTCTCTCTCTCCCTTTCTCTCTGCTCCTCCCCCACTCATTCTCTCTTTCTCTCTCAAAATAAATAAACATTTTTTAAAAGCTTTACAAAAACAGACACATAGACCAATGGAATAGAATACAGAACCCAGAACTGGACCCACAAATATATGGACAACTAATCTTCAACAAAATAGGAAAGAGTATCCAATGGAAAAAAGATAGTCTCTTTAGCAAATGATGCTGGGAAAACTGGACAGCAACATGCAGAAGAATGAACCTGGGCCACTTTCTTATACCATACACAAAAATGAATTCAAAATGGATGAAAGAATTAAATGTGAGACAGGAAACCATCAAAATCCTAGAAGAGAAAACAGGCAACAACTTCTTTGACCTCAGCTGCAGCAACTTCTTACTTGACATGTCTCCAAAGGCAAGGGAAATAAAAGCAAAAATGAACTATTAGGACTTCATCAAGATAAAAAGCTTTTGCACTGCAAAGGAAACAATCAACAAAACTAACAGACAACCAACAGAATGGGAGAAGATATTTGCAAATGATAAAGGGCTAGTATCTAAAATCTATAAAGAACTTATCAAACTCAACACCCAAAAAACAAATAATCCGGTGAAGAAATGACAGAAGATATGAAGAGACACTTTTCCAAAGAAGACATCCAAATGGCCTACAGACACATGAAAAATACTCAACATCACTCATCACCGGAGAAATACAAATCAAAACTACATTGAGATACCACCTCACACCAGTCAGAGTTGCTAAAATTAACAGCTCAGGAAACAACAGATGTTGGCGAGGATGTGGAGAAAGGGGAACCCTTTTGCATTGTTGGTGAGGATGCAAGCTGGTACAGCCACTCTGGAAAACAGTGTGGAGTTTCCTCGGAAAATTAAAGATTGAATTACCCTACAACCCAGCAATAGCATTACTAGGAATTTATCCAAATGATACAGGAGTGCTGATTCAGAGGGGCACATGTACCCCAATGTTATATAGCAGCACTATCAACAATAGCCAAATTATGGAAAGAGCCCAAATATCCATCAACTGATGAATGGATAAAAAAGATGTGGTATATATATATACACAATGGAATACTATTTGACAATGAAAAATAATGAAATCATGCCATTTGCAACAACGTGGATGGAATTGGAGGATATTATGCTAAGTGAAATAAGTCGGAGAAAGATAGATATCATATGTTTTCACTCATATGTGGAAGTTGAGAAATTTAACAGAAGACCATTGGAGAAGGGAAAGAAAAAAACATATATAGTTACAAACAGAGAGGGAGGCAAACCATAAAAGACTTTTAAATACAGAGAACAAACTTAGGGTGGAAGGGAGTAGAGGGGAGGGGGCGGGGAAAATGTGTGATGGGCACTGAGGAGGGTATTAATTAGGATAAGCACTGGGTGTTGTATGTAAACGATGAATCATGGGAATCTACTACTCCCGAAGCCAACAGCACACCGTATACACTGTATTTTAGCTAACTTGACAATAAATTATATTTAAAAAATAATAATAAATAAATAAAAACAAAAGAAACAAAAAAATTAAAAAGCTTCAAAAAATAAACTTAGAAAGAAAAAAAGAAAACACTTATTTCTGATAGCTCACATGTATGGAAAATGCAATGCAAAAGTTGGGGTAATCTAGACCACCTTAAAGAGACCAGGCTGCTTTGTGCAGGAAACATACAGTCTTTAGAGTCATTAGGTCTCTGGACTTTGTTCATTTTATACAGAATAATAACACAGCATTCACATACTGATGGATCAAACACTCAATCCAACCAAGAATAAAATGAAGGAAGAAAAGCTAATCACTCTCTTGTGTGATTTAGCTTTCAAGCAATGAAATTTCTTTTTTTAGAAAATCTGAGAAATAGATTTTAATTCAGTTTTATATGCTCTTCATTTTTAAAGCGAAAGTAAATTAGTTAAAAGCATTCTGTACTCTATGTGATATTCAATTGCCCAAACCGTGAAAAAGGACAAGTTTCTTGACCAAGATTTACTCAACAGAAAAATTCACTTTTCTCCCAGGGACGCTTCTAAGCCCCCCTATATTTAATGGCAGTCAATTTTTATTTCTTCTGGATTTTTCAAAATAATCAATTAAATTATAAATCAAATAAATTAAAATTGACTAATCTGTGATATTCTACCATATTAGTTGAAAATACATCAACCCCGGGGCACCTGGGTGGCTCAGTCACTTAAGCCTCTGACTCTTGATCTCAGCTCAGGTCATGATCTCAAGGTTCTTGAGTTTGAGCCCCACACCAGGCTCTGTGTTGATGGTGCAGAGCCTGCTTAGGGTCTTCTCTATCCCTTTCTCTGACCCTCCCCTGCTTGTGCTCTCTCTCTAAATGAAATATAAATAAACTAAAAAAAAAAAAAATTAAAGAAAATACATCAACCCCAAGTGTCAGGCATTATAATAAAAAATAATGAAACCACAAGAACATTAAGTTAACATAGATATTCATTGTAGAAAATGACACACGCACGGAGTCTCTTCACACACAGAACCAGGATCTGATCTGCCGTCTATCATTCTTGCCATCTATTTGGTGCACATGGCTGAAGTATAAAGACAAGTCCCTCTTTATATGGAGTAATTGGCAAGTGATGAAGCTGATTGGGCCATGGCTCACTGTAATTATTTTCTCTTTACTGCCTTTATTGACGGTCAGTGTCTTCATATTTAATATTATACAGTGGGCTGGTAGATAATGTTACAGCTAAAATAATTGATGGAATATTATCCCCACAAAGAATAATACATTCAAGAATCAAAGTTCTGTTTATATTTTTATATGAAAGATAATTACTTATTGAACATTTTCATTTAGGATAAAAATCTGTATTTTAATTTCACTATCATTTGTTAAAGTGTTAACTAACCTAGAGTACCTATTGAAATGTGAGATTTCATGGACCCTGAGAGCTGGAGTGACCTTCGAAGATCCAACCACCTTAGCTACATGGAAAAATCAACTTCTGTATGTGTTACTGATCTCATCAAAGGTAAGCCACTTTACCAGAAAGAAATTATTCACCTTTCCAACAGACTCCTAAGCAGTCCTTTTTATAGATGTCAGATTATGTCACGTCTTCATTCATCACGGTCTAGTGACCTCTCATGTCATTCAGAGTATATAACCCAGGTCAGGTCCCTACAATGACCTGTAGGGTTTAGAGTAATTGGTCCCCACCCCCACCTCTGGAATCTCATCTACCACTGTTTCCTTGTTGGCATCACCAAGCAGCCTCTTTCTGTTTTTGAACAAACCCAGACTTCTGCCTCTGGGCACATGCACTTGCTACCGGGAATGCTCTTGTCCCAGACCTGGGCAAGGTTTGTTCCCTCACTTCCTTCAGACCTCTGCTTAATTAAATGTCAGTTAATAAAGTAGGCCTTCTCTGACCACTCTGTATTAAAACAACAATAGCAATAAGAAAACGTTTCTCTATATATTGTCTCTGACAGTTCCCATCTCCCTCATCCTCTTTTATTTTACTTCTATAGACCTTATTACCATATATATGACTTTTTAGTTATGTTATTTATTTATAGTCCATGTTTCCTTACAAGAATGTAAACTCCTTAAACCAGGGATGATGTTTTGTTCACTACTCCATCCTCAGTACCTAACATATTACTTGGCCATCTAGTAGTTGTTCAATAAATATTTGTTGAAATGAATGAACAATAGAATTATACTCAAGATCAAAGTAATTTGTCCATTCTTCTTCTTCCCTGCAGTAAATATTAGCCTTGGCTCAGTCTTTAACATTGTTTCTATAACATTCTCTCTCTATTCTTGTGTTTCTATCTTTAGCCCCAACAAAACACACAGCAGCTGCTGATCTTGTGTGACTTTGCCTTTTAAAGTGATACCGTGCTTTTAACAATTCCATATGTTTTTTTTTTTTAATTAAACATACTCTATCCCCTGCCGGATAGTGATGGAATAGTTTTTGCTGTCACTACCAGGCCTCAGGATCATATTTCCCAAAGAAGGGTTCTTCTCAAGCATCTCGATTGCTTCTTTCCGGGACACCGCATAAAAACATCTATAAAGGTGAGATGAAAAACAGGATTTTTTTTAACTGATGAAGATCATTAGTTGAAAAAGATGCTACCAAAATAACTCTAAGAGCTGTAGTTATTAATTTTTCTTAATTTAATTCCCAGTTTTATTACTACAATTACAATGATATAATTACTGTTATTACAAGCCTGGGGCACTATTAAGTACACTTATGCTTAATTAAGGTCTTTCTTCCCTTATCCCTCCAAACCTCTTTCTTTAACCAAAGAGGATCTGAAAAGTTACCTACTGGTCAGTATGTAATCACCATTACCATTTGAAAATCTAAAATAAGAATTAATAGTGTATCTCCAGTTCATAATCTCAGTTTATAATAAGCTCTTGGATAAATAATACTGGTTGGTGGTTTCTCTTCAGGGATACAAAACATTTCTATAGATGGTTCTCTTCTATGGTCTCTGTTTTAAATAACTGATATTTAAGGGCATATCTGAATCCACTCCTTTTAGTATAATATGGCTTTCCAATGGCATTGATGCTATTTTAATGCATAAATGTTTAAGAAAGCACTTCTCATTTTTATAATAAATTTTGTAGTCAATGAAAAGTCTGGGTTTTTTCAACAGAGAAAAATATGGCAAGATATGCAATTCCCCAAAAGGTTAACAGTGAATATCTCTGTGTGGTGGGAAAAAGAATGGTTTTAATATTCTTTTTATCTATTTGTAAAAATACGTATTACTTGTTTTATTGAGGAAAAAAGAAAAAGAGGCAGTTTTTGTGACTTTTAACCTATCAGTCCTTCAAATGTCACTGGTTTCAGCTGAGAGTGATGGTAGGCAGGTGTCAGCAATTATAGTACAGCAAGACTGTACAGAGCAGAACCTGATGTCGCAGGTGGTACCAGCGTAAGTTTCCCTGACAAGAAGACCTCGACTTCAGGAGGAAAGGGATCCCAATCTTAGCCACACTTTTCAGCAATATAAGAGTGAAAAATAAGGATGTTGCTGGATTCAGCCTGTCTGTGCCTCTTCATTTTCCCACCAACACCTTCTACACTGTTCACAGGGCTTTCCTCAAAGTACAAGCTCAATCAGTACTCACTGATTAGACAACTGAATAGAACATTCAGATACTTGAAACTCTTTGGTCTAATTTTCTGACAGAAAAACAGTCAACCATGGAGTTGCATGGTTAAAAAAAAAAAAAACATCTTTTCCTTCCTTCTACATAGCAGTTTTTATTTAGGGTTGAGCTTTGGAAAGAATATCTATTTGGTCTAAAGGTGTGGGTGGAAGGGGATTTCCTGTGCGGTAAAACCTGCATTTTGAATTTTGGTGATCATGACATAGAAGAGGAAATGTGGCATCTACTCCGAGATCTAATGTTCATCCACAAGACAGTTTACTATCCCTGGTTTAATGAGGTCAATGGCTCATTCTCCTTGATAATTAGAAATTAATATTAACAATCTAATAAACAAACTGGAGTTTGTGGTACACTTACACTGGCATAGGGTTCAGTACATCCACATAATCTTCAGTAGGTTCCTGCTCCTTTTCTATAGCTGAACTCGGTATCCGCTCTGTCTCAATCCTCCTCCTTTTCTCTCTCTCTAGGACTTCTTGCAGTCGAATTACTTGCCCAGGAAGGAGTGACACGTGTAGGGGAACTGACAGCTGAAACCAATTAAGTCAGTAGGCAAAGAAGAAAGCAGAGTAACTAAGTGATTTCAGCAAAGAGGAGACCGCTGTGGTCCTAAGGAGCTTCAGTTATCTGACATGGATGGAGAGGATCATGAATAGAGGATCTTGGTGTCTTAAAACTGCCTTCAAGGTGCACCTGGTGACTCAGTCAGTTCAGTGGCTGACTTCGACCCAGATCATGATCACGCAGTTTGTGAGATCGAGCCCCACATTGGGCTGTGTGCTGACAGCTCAGATCCTGGAGTCTGCTTTGGATTCTGTGTCTCCCTCTCTCTCTACCCCTCCCCCATTCATTCTCTGTCTCTGTCTCTTAAAAATAGACATAAGAAAAAAAAAAAACTGCCTTCAAGCCAACCACACAGCTTTAACTTGCACAATGTGCCCAATCTTCTTCCTTCTTCCTAGAACTGTTCCTTTTGGCCTGGCACATAGCAAAGTCTACCCACCTTGCACTACAGGCTAATTCAGTTAACAACATATCTCTCATTTTTCATTCTGACCTCACTAGTTCTTGCTGCCAGTTAAGTCCCAAAGTACCAGTGAGGTGCCTTGCTGTCCCACAGCTAACCTGGAATTCACTGCACCAGCCATATGGCAACATAGGGTTCAGATGGAACTATTCGTTAGATGACCGAGCATCTGTAGCCAGAGGTCTAGACTTTGGTGTATCTGTGTGTGTATTTCACATTTTCATTCACACATTAGGATTATGATACTGTTGTACTTAGTTTCTTTTAGCCTTCTCTAGAGATGTATTTTGGATTGAGTAACCTATACCCTCCTGATATTCGTACCCCTGATTTACATCTCCTTATGGCCTATTTACATGTGCTTATTAATTCCTATTGTTTATATCTTATATATGTGCATATATGTGTGTTTGTGAAGTTTGAAATAAAAACAGAATAAGGGTACACAATAAAAAATGATTAGAGACTTTTTCTGGATAACTTAGCTAAGCTAACTAATAATCAGTACAGTTATTTCCTTATATACCAATCCAGCAAATAAAATAATAGAATGAGGAGAAACTAATGAGGAAGGTACTGCTTATTAATTGCCTATTATGTCCCAAGCATTGTGCTATTGCAAATCCTCACAGCAATACTATAAGAGAGGTATGTTATCCCTACTCTACAAATAGGAAAAAAAAAAGGTTCAGGAGAAAGAAAAAGGTTCAGAAAAGTTAAATAACTAACAGGGTCACATAGCTAGAAAATTGTGGACTCAAACTCCAGTTTATTTAATTCAAAAGCAAAGTTTCTTTCTTTTTTATCTTTTCATTTCTTTTCTTTCTTTCTTTTCCTTTCTTTTTTTTTTTTTTCTGCTCTTTCAACTACAGTCTATGTTTCTCGAACTTCTGGTAAAGCTGTCCTAACAACAGTATGGTGTGAATGTACACAGAGTGTTCAGGGAACCTAGTAAAAAACAACATTCATACAGCACAAAATTTAAGATAACTGTTCTTGTCTTGGAAATTCACATGAATTTTATTTTGCATTCTGTAATATAATTATGTACATTTTAATTAAAATAATGCTTTTTATCCTTAACTTAAGGAAAAAAACTAAAAAACAATTTCTTTTTGCCAAAACATAATTAGTGTACCAGGTAGATGCACCCCAAGGCTTTCCAGTGGTTTTGGTATTCTCTTTGATACCTACTCATATACCCTTGGGATACTTGTATCCCAATATAAAAGTGCTGTGTCACACAAAGATGCTTTTTCACAACATCACTGGACTTCCCCATTGAGTTTCTTCCTCCACACAAGTCAAAATGTCCGTCACATCTTTAACTCGTCCAGTTTTCTAACCTCCTAAGACTTCCCTACATGGTAGCTGAACGTCCAACTTTCACCTGTTATTGGCTGATATAAAAAGCCAGCATCAGGGCACCTGGGTGGCTCAGTCAGTTAAGCATCTGACTCCTGGTTTTGGCTGAGGTCATGATCTCACAGTTCATGAGATTGAGCCCCACTTTGTGCTCTGTGCTTACAGAATGGAGCCTGCTTGGGATTCTCTCTCCCCCCTCTCTCTGCCCCTCCCCTGCTTGCACTGTCTCTCTCTCTTAAAATAAATAAGGAAACCTAAAAAAACCCAGCATCCATCATCTCAGTAAAGTGCAGTGCTTATCTCATGTGACTGCAAAGCCTTTACTTAGGAACTCGCTTTGGATAGTCTGTACTTAACTGACTTCTTCTCTAAAAGTATCAGAGAACATGGTCCTTCTTTGGGGGCTGGCTCTTAAAGTACCTAATGTTTATAAGACAGTTGCTACAGAAGCTTCACTTAAAATAATGGTAGACATCCTGCTGTAACTGTTAACTATAAGCAGTACATCTTACTATTTGTCTCTGAGAAGATGCCATGGGAGTTGAACAGGTAAGCATCCTTTTGTCTTAAGACTAACTAAACAAATTTTTAAAGGTGAATATTCATTTTGATGGTCTTTCTGTTATATTGTTTATGTTATTCATAAAATTCATCTCAGCATTTTATAAATATGTATTAAATGAATAAGGAATTGGAAAGTATTTTAGATGATGCTATATAAGCTGTAACTATCAACATATACAAAGAACCATTGTGTCAAAAGACCAAAAAGTAGATCTCCCTGACCACCTGTTACTCTCTAGCTAGCACATGGCCTGGTTTATTTTCTTCATAACAATTATCACAATTTTAAACTATTTTGTTTATTGCCTTTCTTCCTTTCCATCCACCTCATACAAATATAAATTTCATGAGTAAATGTACGGGTATATATCTGTCCTTTTCAATTCTTGTATCTTCACTTTACCCTTTTCACTCTGTATGGTTCATAGTCAGTGTCCAGTAAATATTTGTTGAATTAATGGATCAATCAAAACTAATGTCCTTCCTACCTCTGTTACTGTAAGAATGAAGCCTCTCCACTCTTCCCCACTTTCTGCGTTTTCTGTCTGAAGATGAAAACAAAAACATAAAGAAGAAAAGACATAAGTGTGAACATTAACACTTTTATTAACTTCAGGTAATTTTAGAATTTTGTATGATTGTTTCATAAGACTCCAAATGTGTAAGCTATCAAAACCCAGCAAGGTTGACAAAATGCATATCTTTCTATTGAAGCACGTTGTTTTAAAAAGTCAGCTGTAATTTTTAAAGCACTTTAAATTAGTTGAAAGGAAGAAACAATTCATTTTCCTTTTTGTTTAAGACAATGTATATGTTATGAAATTCCAAAACTATTTTCTTTTGTCAGAAGTATATAACTTCAATCTATCTGCTTACCAAACAAGTAAAATCATACACATTTACTTTTAAAAAAGTAAATGTTATTCACTTATTTCTGCAATGTGTGAGTTAATGGTTGATCCACCCCACTGGTATTTAATATTGACTGGCTTTAAGTTTGCAACCAGGTAAGACCAATATAGTTAGTCCTTAAAAATTTCCAATTCTTAGCTCTAAATCCTACTAATATAGCCAACATTTATTAAGTATTTATAAGGGGCAGCTACTGTTCTAAGTACTTCACACATTAAATGATTTAATCTTTATGGTAATTCTGCAAAAGTTACTTTAAGAAATTTTTATTTTATAGATTTGCTCATTTAACATATTTATTGAGTACCTTAAGGGCTAGGCACTATTCTAGGTACTGGTTCACATCAGAGAACAAAATACTAATCCTTGTTCTGGAATTTTGGATCTAGTTATGGAATAATATATCATAAGTAGAATAGTAAGTAAATATTGTAGCGTCAGAAGGAAATAAATGGGAGAATAAAATGTAGAGCAGGGTAATTGAGAATTTCATTGAGAATGTCATTAGGGGCTAGGGGAGAGGAAAAGGGTTGCAATTTTAATAAAATGGCCCAGGTAGTCTCAGTAAGAGAGATACATCTGAGTAAAGACTTACTTGTGGATGAAGAAACCAAGGCATAAAGGAGTTAAGTAACTTGCCTACAATTACACAGCTGATGAATAAAACAGCCAGAATTCAACCCCAGACATATGGTTCCAATCTCGTGTTCTTTATCCACCATATCAGAATCATCTGGGAAGTTTGCTTAAAACAAAAAATCTGTGGCCCAGGGTTAGGGGTAGGGCCTAGATTTCCTAACAAGTGATTCCTAGTACAGTATTCCCCCTTATCTATGGGGATACATTCCAAGACCCCCAGTAGATGCCTGATATCGAAGATAGTACTAAACGCTACATATACTATGTTTTTCCTGTACATACATGCCTATGATAAAGTTTAAATTATAAATCAGACACAGAGATTAACAACAGTAATGGAATAAAACAATTATCACAATATTCTTCAATAAAAGTTATGTGAATGTGGTCTTTTTCTCAAAATATCTTATTGTGCTGTACTCACCCTACTTCCTGCAATGGTGCGAGATGATAAAATGCCTACACGATGAGATGAAGTGAGGTGAATGACGTAGGCCTTGTGGTGGAGTGTTAGGTTACTACTGACCTTTTGATAAGGTCAGAAGGAGGACCATCTGCTTCCAGGCTGCAGTTGACCACGGGTAACTGTAACCACTTTAAGGGGGGGAGGAGGACTACGGTACTGTAAAGATTCATGAGCAGTGCTTGCAAGGCCAACTCCAACAACTTCTTATTCAATTGCAACAATACGTTTAACACTGTAATTGTTGGTTGACTTTAACTGACTCGCTTTGAATGTCAATTCAAGAAAAACTTTTTTCTGTGCAAGTACTAGCTGTACAGTGATGAATTTAACAAACAAATTTCTGCTCGTGTGGGGCTTAGAGTTTTATGAGATTAATACCATCTTTCACAAACGGTGTATATCTAATACACAGTTCTTTTCTGAATTTTTCTAATTGTAATGGTAATGTTCTTTATAGTTTTTTGTTTTCCTTTTCTAGCCCAGAATCCAGTCCAGGATCACACACTGCATGTAGCTGTCATACGCCACAGTTTCCAAAATTGGACACAAGTGTCTGGCCTTCCTTTGGCTTTTCTCACAGCGATATTTTTGAAGATTACAGTACAGGCCAATTGCCTTGCAAAATATCTCTCGATTTGTGAAATGCGGGTTTGTCTAATTCAGTAGTTCCAAACATGTATCATGTTGGACACGTCTCAGATTCATCTGGGAACTTGGTAAGTATCAACTCAAGAACAACTTCTTAAAAACACCAGGTGGGATCTCTGACTTTGTCAGAGGACAGAAGTGTATGGTTTCAATGTGCTTGTATACTAAACAAGTGGACAGGCCCTTTCAAATCCCTATTTAGAAAACTGCAGTTTTTGGCAAGAGGCAAGAAATACGAACAAAGAATGAGACTTGGCAGGTCCTCTTACGATTCCTCTTTACCTCAGCCCAGTGGGTTGTGAAGAGGCGAGTGCTATTTATAACAACTTGTTTCCAACTAATTGCGTCTCCTCACTCACCTTCAGTTGCACTTCCTCTTTTGGTAAAACAAGGGTGAATTTTGCGCAATTCTTTTCGGTTGAATTCTGGTCAGTAAGGCATGTGAGGTCTATTATGTCTAACTTGTCAACATACTGCAAAGATAAGGGAAATCTCATTAAATTGTTTCATGGGTAACATACATTAGTTCTAGAAAGGAGGAACATAACTGATTTGGACCTTGCATGAAATCCTGGCTTTCAACTGGGCATCGCAAGCCTTCCGAACTCAGAAGGCATTTGGAGATGTATTCTGTGATGGTGTGCTGGACCTGGCCCACATGAGTTTGCAAAAGCTGATTTTTTCATTTTTAGGAAGTTTGCAAGCCAGTCCCTAAACACAGGTTAAAAATTAAATTATATAAACATACAATTATATTAAAAACAAAGGTAACTAAAATTCAAAACTCATTATTTTCTAATTATATTGCTACATTGTATTTGCTATGCCCTTGAGGTTATTTACATCCTCATTTCTGTTTGAGGGAAATACTATCTAACAGTGTATTACCATATCTTTCTTCCCAATTCAGGAAAGTCACATTGATAGGTTAAAATCAGCTGTGGTGGGAGTATTTACACCTTGGAAATTGGTAAACCTTACAAATTAGGGCTTGATTTATTGTTTTGTTAATTGTCCTAGGAGCCAGCAATTTTTTTTCTGCAAAAGCTAGATAGTAAATGTCTCAGGCTTTGCAGACCATACAGAGTCTCTGTTGCAAATTCTTATTGTTTTCATACAACACCTTGAAAATGTAAAAAACATTCTTAGCTCATAGACTGTACAAAATCAGGCCACTGGCTAGATTTGGGTCAAGGGCCACAGTTTGCTGGGCTCTGGGTAGCAATGTGAGGGGTAAAATATTAATAAAGCAGATAAAATGTTAAAGTTTCTTGTGTCTGAAACTTTTTCATTGTGAACAGAACAAAAAAAATTGACAAAATATTGTCCCATGATTCAGAAATTATCATGTTGTTTAGCAAAGAACTTACCCATGTCATTATCAAAATAGGTGAAGTTCTAACATACATGATTATTGCTTTGCTTTCCTCTTATCATTAATATAAACAAAAATATCAGTCGACATTCATATCAAATGTCACATTTAGTGACAAATTTATTAGGGAAACAGCAGATTGGAAGACAACTGCATTTGTCAAATCATGATTGAATTGCAATTTTAGTTGCCTGTGGATCCAAGTTCAGAAAGATCAATGAAAGTATCTGTGAGAATCAATTACCTATACGGAAACTATAATAAAAAATATTGTAGGGGCGCCTGGGTGGCTCAGTCAGTTAAATGTCTGACTTCGGCTCAGGTCATGATCTCACAGTCCGTAAGTTCGAGCCCCACATTGGGTTCTGTGCTGATAGCTTGGAGCCTGGAGCCTGCTTCAGATTCTGTGTCTCCCTCTCTCTCTCTCCCTATGCCTGCTTGCACTCTGTCTCTCTCTCTCAAAAATAAACATTAAAAAAATTTTTTTAAGAAAGAAAATATTTTTAAAAATTGTATATTTTATTTTTTCAACTTTGTGCTACACATTCTTTATATCAGTAATATTTATAATAAACTTGTATACATATATTCATACACATGATTTTTTCAAGAATGCTCTTCTTCAACATTTATCACATCGCTGGTTATAAGGATCCTATTAAGAAATTCCTCTCTTAGCCCAATACAATTAGAATATTTCTTCTGAACAACTAGTATATATGGGCTACTCTGTATGCAGCTGGTCAGACCTGTTCTCTAGTGTGGGAAGATCAAATCCACCTCCAGTAAGTATAGTAGAGTTTTTATGGCATAATTTTTTTTTCTGAATTAGCCTCATTCTTGACTTTTTTATTTTCCTCTGTTTTGCCCAATAGGACTTATTTTACTAGGTTCTGCTTTGTGTCCTTATTTTATTTTTCTGAATAAAGTAAGGCAGAAAAATAAGTAAGTAAATTTTTTTTCCAGACCTATTTCTATAATGATGAAGTTGTGGGTTCGTTTGGGTTGACCTATTTATTTTCAATGGACAAAGAGCAATTAAAAATGGATGGAAAAGTATAAGGGAAGCAGGACAGAATTAAAAAATTGCACACAAATCTTTTTCTGATGGATTGTCTAGATTAAGCTAAGTAAACTTTGCTGAGACAAAGGAGGAAGCAACAGAGGAGGAAGTGGCCGAATTAGATAGAGTGCTGATCTATTGATTAGAAGAAAGGAAGTTTTATCTTTTTTTTTTTTTTTTAATTGTAGGGTTGAAAAGAGCCTTAAAGGTCATCTGTCTAATCCAGCTGCCATCTGATGCTTGAATCTCCTCCACGGCATCCCTCCCTGTAGCCATCCTGTCTATGTTGGAATATCTCAAACAACATGGAACTTATGCCTCTATGCCATTCTGCCTGCTAGCAAGCTTTTCCTTGTATTAAGGCACAGTCGTTCCTCCAGTTAATTTCCATCCAATGGTCCTAGTCCTCTTTCTCTGTAATAACATGAAACGAATTCATTGACTCTTTCACATGACCTCCTGACAGTCTTTCAAATATGTCAAGGCAGCTTTAAATTCTTCCCTACTATAAGCTGAATTATCTCCACTTCTCACCTGTTCTATCTCTATGCTTTCTCCTGAAACTATCGCCCCCTCCCCAAATTTCCTAAAGTCTGCACCCTCTTTTAACAAAATGAGTAGATGGACAATTCTGCAGTATTTCATTGTAACAGTCTGTTCATGGCATAGTGGTTAAGAATGCTGGCTCAGGAGCAGGACCTGGATGGTACCCCTTTCATTAACTGTCTGATCTTGTACAACTTCTGAATCCCTAAACTTGACTACTCTCATCTATAAGTGGTGATTAAAATAGTATACCACCCAGAAGAATTGTTATGCGAATTAGATGAGATAATGTATGTAAAATGCTTGAATGCGTGCTATGTGGCAGCTCATCTCTCAAGTCCTTACATTCATTATCTCGTCTAATCCTTTTGATAACATCATGTAATGGGTGATTCTTTTTATCCTAATTTTAGGGATTTGGAAATGATGTTGGACAAGATCTTTTATTTGCTTCCCTGGGTTTCCTTTTATCCCTTTACCACACAGTGCTGTGCACAGGAGAGGGACCTGTGGGGACAACATCAAGGTCCCCTTTATTCCCATTGGGTTGGACCCTAGTTAACACTGGCAGGAGATCAGAAGCCTGAGGAGAGTGAGGTATTTATGCAATTGCTTCCTCAGTCAAAGATCTTACTCCTCTCAATGCAGTCATCTTCATACACTTCTGTTCACTCTTCTCCCACTTTTTTTTTTTTTTTTTAAATTCTGGGCATCAAAGTAGGGAACTGTTCCTAGCCTCAGAGATCTATTCTATCCTTTGTAGTTTTCCTATATCCTGTCCACTGCTTTGAATATAGCATCTTCATTAAGCTCTCTTCAAAAATGCCCAATCTGAGGGGCTCCTGGCTGGCTTGATCAGTAGGGCACGAACTCCTGATCTCGGTTAGGGGCATATGTAAGTTCGAGCCCCACGTTGGGTTTAGAGATTACTTAAAAATAAAATCTTTAAAAAAAAAGCCCAATTTGAGATGTCATCTGTTTCCTACCAGTTCCCTGTCTGATATACTGACACAGACAGGTTAGGTAACTAGCCCAAGACCCACAGTTCACAGTGGCAGAGACAGGATAACAAGCCAGGCAGTCTGCCTGAAGACCAGGCGGCAGTCACTAAGCTGTACTCACTAAGCTGTACTGCCTCATGCCAGGTAGCAAGTGAGCAATAACTATTCACTCACCCACTATGTATACTGTACAAGGGTTAGACCAGTGTCTCTCATAGTCTCACTGACATCAGTAGGAAGTTGGAAGGCACAACAGAGGGATTCATTTTATTAAAATTTATTATGGCATTTGAAAACACCTCCATATGAATCTTACCTGTCCAGAACTCTGGTGAAAGTCATCATTTTAAGTTTGTTTTTGTTTGTTTGTTTTTGCATGTTCTTATTTTTTTTTCAATCTTTTATTTAAATTCTCATTAGTTAACATATAGTGTAATATTGGAATAGAATTTAGTGATTCATCACTTACATGTAACACCCAGTGCTCAACACATTTTGTTTGTTTGTTTTTTAAATGATTTCTGGTTAATTTACCACTAATGGCACTAAAATACCTGCAAGGTAGAATACATCACAAAGGCTGTTTTTTCTGTCTCTTTCATTAAATCTGGGCATGTAATAATGATGTTCCAAGAACTGTGGGCTACTGCATCCATGGTACAAAATGTTTGTATTTAAACAAGTTACTAGATCATAAAATCTCCTATAGCATTCCATGGTAGGCAAACATTTGACACTAAAACGCTACATTTTATTTGTGGGAAAAATGAAATACACAGTTTTTGATCTTTGTGGAAAAATTGAAATATAAATCAAGTATTTGATAGGGGCGCCTGGGTGGCTCAGTTGGTTGAGTGTCCGACTTGGGCTCAGGTCATGATCTCACAGTTCGTGGGTTTAAGCCCCACATCTGGCTCTGCTGACAGCTCAGAGCCTGGAGCCTGCTTCAGATTCTGTGTCTCCCTCTCTCTCTGCCCCTCCCCTGCTCACGCTCTGTCTCTCAAAAATAAATAAATGTAAAAATAAAAAAAAATTAAAAATAAATTATTTGAAATTAATACTAATAAATAAATCTCAGAATCTCTTTATTCTCATGCTTAAGCTCTTAGAAGTCCCTTTAGCAGGTTATGTTTTCGTCTCCCTAGAAAAATTAAATTGTGACATATTTTATGTTATGAGGCTTTGGGGATCATCTAGTTTCTTTCAGATAATAACTGCATGATACAGCAAGATAAAAAACTGGGGAAATTAAGGCTACCCCTTGGCATTAAGCAAGTTGTATCTTGTTACCTAGCTAAAATTTTCACTTTTCAACTAAGTTTCTACCATTGGGATCAGAAAGAAAAAAATGCAAAACTAAAGACACAAGTTTATATCTTCTTCGTAGGTGCCCTGGAAACTTTACCATAGGTCTTATATCTGATAGTATCCACAGATATCAATATTCTTATTTGAATTGGTTTTACTAGAATATCTTTACTCTTGAGAGACAGAAAACCCCAAATGAATAAAACTATATAACATGTCTATATTGGAAAAAATTGAACCAGTCAAATGTGTTTAACTACTTACTGTTGGACTTTTTTTGTCAGAATAAAAAAAAAGTGTAGTTCCTCTCAACTCTGTCCAGTAATGTTTATACTCCTGTGGGAAAGAAATTAAGAGCATTATTTCATTGGTATATATTCAACTGTTTTCTTGTTACCACTTTTCTTTGTAACTTCCTTAATTGCTGTTTGATATAGGTTTCTTCTTTACCCTGAGATAAATCACCTAACTTAATGGCTTAATTTTACATTTAACTCCTTTTTTTAAAGTTCATTCATTCATTCATTCATTCAGAGAGCATGGAGCAGCAGAGAGAGAGGGAGAGAGAGAAAACTCCAAGCAGGCTCTGCACTGTTAGCACAGAGCCCAACACAGGACTTGAACTCACAAACCCTGAGATCGTAATCTGAGCTGAAACCAAGAGTCAGACTCTTAAGCGATTGAGCCACCCGGGCTCCCCTTTACATCTAGGTCTTGATTAAATCTTTCACAAATTTATTTTAGCATAAGGTGTGAGGTAAGGATGTAATTTGATTTGTGTTTAAATAGGTCATTTTTGAAAACTTTCCCCATTGATTTAAGACACTTGACTTTTTTTTTTTTTAATTAAAAAAATTTTTTTTTCAACGTTTATTTATTTTTGGGACAGCGGGAGACAGAGCATGAACCGGGGAGGGGCAGAGAGAGGGAGACACAGAATCAGAAACAGGCTCCAGGCTCTAAGCCATCAGCCCAGAGCCTGACGCGGGGCTCAAACTCACGGAGTGCGAGATCGTGACCTGGCTGAAGTTGGACGCTTAACCGACTGCGCCACCCAGGCGCCCCTAAGACACTTGACTTTTTATGTAGGCATCAGTGGAAGCCTGCACCTGTAAGAGGAGCCATTTAGAGGTCAAGATAGGACAAGCATTAAATATCTAGATTCCAGGACAATTGAAAGGATTGAATAAATTGGCATATGTAAAGCACTTAGCAGAGTACATGGCTTATAGTGTGGGTCCTATAAATAGTGTATGTTTATATAAATAAAGGCAATGGAATAGTTCATAATCATAAAAATAGTTTAACATCAAAGCTAAACATTGAAGTCCGAATTTCATTCATTATTGCTACATTCACATTATTATGGGTTTTATAGAAATACAACTTTTTAGGTTTAAAAAATTTAAATAACCTAGTTTCATTTCACTCAAGTGAAAGTTATTTAAATAAGGGGAATTTACATTCTGTGAAGACTGGCTGTATTACAAAAGAATGACATGGGGGTTTCGAGAATAAAATCCTTCCAAGTGTAAATACTTACCTTCATACCCAGCTCTTTCCAAAAGCATGTTTTTAAAAATTCCAGTTTTATAGACATGTTAATCATTCCTTTAGAGTTTAATAAGCTCAATGTTTATGACATGCTGGATTATCTTGATTTATATTGAAGATTAATGTAAGAGAATTACATGATTTTTTTCTTATGCTTATAAATGTGAAGACACTTTTATATATTATGGCATTTTGTGTCTCTTTAATACTGACATACCATTTATCCTTTCTTAGCCCATCAAACTGTTTCTCACCTCTTCAGAACTGATATACTTCTTTTCTCAAATAATGGAAACTCTGTAACCCATCTTGTTTTTATTTGTCTTGGTTCCCACGAAGCTCAAGATTAAATTCATTTTGAATTACAACAATCATCTTTCTCATGTTCTTAGTAGAACTATTTTATCCCTTTTTCTTCATGTCTGATAAAGTACTATATTAGTTAGCTTTTGTTGTGTAACAAGCCACCCTCAAACTTAGTGGACTAAAATAGCAAATGTTTGCTATTTCCCATTATTCTGTGGCTGGATGATCGTTCTTTGGATATACTTCACTGTGGCTGATCTAGGGGTGGCCTCACACACTTGCCTGGGGTCCTAGCTGGGAATGCAGAACTGAAATATGTTTTGGTCTTTGTCCCCCATTTCCTGGCACAGAGATCCTAAAACCCTTCAAATTTCCTGAATGGTAGGACTGTTTTTGTTACTAGTAATGAGTCACTTTATGTAATACCTGAGTTTATATTAATGAGATGATTTAGGATGGAATCCCTGGATAGCTTCAAGATAGGTCTGGTGGCTAAAAGGACAACTGATTACTGGGTTGGAACTTTCAGCCCTACCCACCAACCTCTAGGAAAAATGGGGGATGGGCTGGGAGATTTAAGTTTCATAAAAATTCTTGAACAATGTGATTTGATAAAATTCCTAATTGGTGAACACATTCACATGTTGAGAGGTTGGTACAGCCAAACTCAGTACGGACAGAAGCATGTGTGCTTGGGGCCCTTCCAGATCTTGCCCTATGGACCTCTTGATCTGCCTGTTCATTTGTATCTTTTACCAGAAAATGTAAGTAACGTGGCTTCCTGAGTTCTGTGAGCCAGTCTAATAAATTATAAAGTCTTCAGAGGGAATCATGGCAGCTTTTGATTTATAGTGAGTTGGTCAGAAGTATAGGAGGTCTGGGACTTTCAGTTGGTGACTGAAGTGGAGGGCAGTCTTGCGGGACTGTGCCCTTAACTAAGCGGTGGGGTCTGCACTACATCTGGATAGGTAGTGTCAGAATTCAGCTGAATTGTTGAACAGCCAGATGGTGTCCAGAGAGTCAGAGAATTGGTTGTTGGTGTTGGAAAACACTCTACTGAGAAAACCAGAGTCTCACTCCACAGGGTCTTGTCTCCAGTCAGGTAAGCCTATATTTGTTCACATGCTGGCAGAAGGATTCCCAGGAGCAAGAGAAGGCAAACCTAATGTGTGAGGTTTCTAATTTTCTCCCTTTGTCACATTTACCGAAGCATGACCTAGTCCAGATTTCAAGGGGTAGAAAAATAAAGTCAATCTCTTCATGAAAGACCAGAGAAGTCACATTTCAAAGGGGGAATGCATACAGTGAGGCTTGAACAAATTGGTAGTATTACTGTAGCAATCTACTTCAGGGGCAGAGTTGGAATGTGGGACAAGTTTCTTTGTCCAACCCTGTGGTCTTTCCAGTCCATCCTACCTCCTAATTGAGAGCTGGCTATAATGTTACATAAGGAACCTGATACCTCCTGAGCTAAGAACAAATTAACATAGAAAAGACCAATTCAAAGGGGCATAGGATTGAAGAATCAGCCAATGTGTTATTGGCATTGCGATAGCATTTACCTGGTTTCTCTGCCACCTTCTTATGCCCTCCAATCTATCCTGCACAGTACAGCCAGAGTGAATTAAGAGGCAACATGTTCAACTTAGCCCCTTTCTATCCTTTCTCTGCTCAGCGTATTAGGAGAGAGTAGGTGTTCTTTTTCTGGTCCTGCCATGTGGTAAAGGGCCTCCAGGAGGGGTAGGCTTGTGGCTTTTAAACTGAGTTAGTGAGTAGCTCACTAACTAGGTAGCTCAAGCCTACCTAAATCTGGTATAAAGTGTTAGCATTGTTTTGGCCATAAATCTAAACTACATAGCGATAGATTTTATTAATGATAAAAGTACCTAATTGATCTGTGTGGGATTCCTCTGTCTTAATTTTTAATTGGTTTCAAAATTGGGAGACAGAAAAAAATCCCAACAAATGCATATAAAAATGTATACAGCAGGGGAAGAGGGATTAACTGCTAATGGGATTTCTTTTTAGCAGGATGAGAATGTTCTAGAACTAGATAGTGGTGATGTTGAACAACTTTCTGAATATATTAAAAGCACTGAAGTATGATGATGATGATGGTAATGACCATTGTTTTTCCTGTGTGAGAGTGTACTGCTAGAGGACCAAGAATAGAGGTAGAAACCAGCCTCCTGCTATTGCCTTATAGAGTTGTTCAAGATTGAATGGAATAATACTGTGTGTAAAGCACATGGGACCTGGGACAGAGCAAGTGGACCATAAATGTTAGCCACTTAAAAAAAAAAAAAAAGCATTACCTCATCACTCACATTATTAACAGGTACTTTGCATTTTTCATTATTCATATGTTACTTTTTGAGGATGGAGATTTGTATGTGTGTGTGACAGTGGTGTCATCCAAAAATCTCCAAAATAGATCTCCTTCAGTGGGATTATGTATGAGAAGGGGAGGATATCTTGTGAACCAGAGTAATGAAACCCATCGCCATTCACGTATACTATGAAAGGGTGCCTTCATGTTGTCTTCAGTAGAGAAATATAAAACTGCATTGAGAAATTTGGCTTGAAAAATTGTCAATATATACTGTCTCCATAATCAGGCAGATGTTCTATAAAAACCATGAAAGTGTCTAGCCACTCTGTTGAAAAGTACTTGGATTTTCTCAAGTTTGACTTCTGATTAATAAAACAATTTGATTTGGGGGGACTTTTTTTTTTAATCATATCTCTCTTTTTAAGCCTTTCACATCCGGTTCTACTGGTAAGCCTCTGCCATGCAGGAATCAAGTCGAAGCTACACTATAATTTAGAACTAGGACAGGAGTGAGGGAGAGAGGGAAGATCAGAACGCAGGCAAATTGGTTGGAGAACTTAATGACAGGGTGTGTGGTTTTACTGGAGTATGGCATCTAAGATCAAGTTCAAACTGGAGATTCTATGATTCTTGGAGGAAAAGTAAGCAAGAGAAAACTCTGAAATCAAAGTGTACCACTCTCTTCGTCTTCCAAATTAGATTTATGGGTATTAACCTGCCATATGATAGGAAAACTAAAATCCCTCATTGCCAAAACTTATTGAGTTCCTTCTATACATACAGGTGACATCCATCTATGCTTCTAAGAAAAATTACAGAGGTGGTTCAGTCAGGAGAGAATGATATGAACTGGGTAGAATTAATCAGGGAAAAATAAGAGTTTTACTGATAAACATACAGATTCATGGAAAGGATTAAGGAGGGTTTATTAAGGGTGGGGTGGGGGGAAGAAGCAAGAACAAAGGTAGTGAGCTAAGAATAAAGGCAGCCCAGAGGAAAGGTAAGATTACAAATAACGATAGGTCCTGTGAACTTCAACCACAGCCACAAGCCTAAGAATAGATCAAACTTATATTCAGTACGCAGAGACCAGTGGGTCACAGTCTTGATTGAATTTCAGATAAGCTCTTATAAATATACCAGTATAATTCTAAATGAACTAGTGGTGAGGACTAGTCAGAGATATGTTATTTTGACACTGATATGGTGACCACATTCTTATGTTCAAGTTAATTAAAAGACATATTATACATATTGTTGTTTTTTTTTTAATTTTTTTTTTCCAACGTTTATTTATTTTGGGGACAGAGAGAGACAGAGCATGAACGGGGGAGGGGCAGAGAGAGAGGGAGACACAGAATTGGAAGCAGGCTCCAGGCTCTGAGCCATCAGCCCAGAGCCTGACGCGGGGCTCGAACTCACGGACCGCGAGATCGTGACCTGGCTGAAGTCAGACGCTTAACCGACTGCGCCACCCAGGCGCCCCATACATATTGTTTTTAAGGCATATCACAGATTGAAGAAACTATGAAATGTTGCCCAAGTTCTATCTCCGATTTTTTTATTAATTTTTTTTAATGTTTATTTATTTTTGAGAGAGAGAGAGAGCACAAGCAGGGAGGGCAGAGGGGGAGACACAGAATCCGAGGCAGGCTCCAGGCTCTGAGTTGTCAGCACAGAGCCTCATGTGGGGCTTGAGCTCATGAACCACGAGATCATAATCTGAGCCGAAGTCTGATGCTTAATTGACGGAGCCACCCAGGCACACCTCTATCTTAATTTCAAACAGTTCCAGAAAAATGAGAATTTTCCCCATTTGCAAAAACCGTGTTTTCATTGGCATCCTGTTGTGGCATTTAATAGCGCTTATTATCAAATAAATCTTCCTGATCAGTCCAAAATTCTCGTGCTGTTGTTTAAGTAAGTCCACATTATCTTTTTCATGAAGATTATGTATTTTTAATGGATTCTTGACCTGGGATCCATGGACTTTCTGGAATTGCATTTAAAATGGTACATGTTGGTACCTTTTCCTAGGGGCAAAAATCCTTAAATTCTTACAAGTCCCCTGTCACAAAAATAGCTAGGAAGCACCTCTAAATGTGTGATCTCCTTACAGACCAGGTTAGTCCTCAGTTATATTTTCTCTAGTTTAAATGTTCTGAATTCCTTCAACAAAGACCCCACTTAACGTTCTGCAGAGTATCCCAACTTCCTCTATCCCATTTTCTTTTAAAGATAACCTTCCATATATCCCTGGCTTTCCTTCACTTTTAAAGGTTCCCAGGCACTTCGCTGCTGCCTAGAAATCCCATTATTTTCCTTAGATTTTTCTCACAGCTTCTATTTTCACTAGTGCTCTAGCTCTGTGGCTCTCCTTTGAGCCATATTACCAGTTGACCCTCCAACAATGTAGGGGGTTAGGGTGCTGACCCTCCTGCACAGTCAAAAATTCACATATTACTTTTGACTCCAGAAAAATTTAACTAATAGCCCACTGCTGACCAGAAGCCTTGCCAGTAACACAAACAGTCGATTAACACATATTTTGTAAGCTATCTGTATTATATATCTATCCTTACAATAAAGTAAGCTAGAGAAAAATGTTATTAAGAAAATGATTGGAGGGGCGCCTGGGTGGCGCAGTCGGTTAAGCGTCCGACTTCAGCCAGGTCACGATCTCACGGTCCGGGAGTTGGAGCCCCGCGTCGGGCTCTGGGCTGATGGCTCAGAGCCTGGAGGCTGTTTCCGATTCTGTGTCTCCCTCTCTCTCTCTGCCCCTCCCCCGTTCATGCTCTGTCTCTCTCTGTCCCAAAAATAAATAAACGTTGAAAAAAAATTAAAAAAAAAAAAAAAAAAGAAAATGATTGGAGAAAAAGATACATATATAGCACTGTACTATATTTATCAAAAAATCCAAGTGTAAGTGGACCCACACTGTTCAAACCCATGTTGTTTAAGGGTCAACCGTACCTACGGATTCAAAACTGATTTTAGTATGTTAATAAGATTATAATAAATAATAAAATGAATGAATATAACCTTTAGTGTAAGCCAGGTATTTTATATGTTATCTTCTTTAATCCTTGAAACCACCCTATAATTAGACAATATTGTTATCCTCTTGCTCTCTTCTCCTTGACATACACGTGAAAGATGTTGCTATGAATTCGAGTGGAAACAAGTCAATTTCATCAGAAATATTTATATCTATAGTTTATTCTTTCCATTTCAAAGTATGCTTTCTAAGAAAAGGTAGAGTAACAGTCAGGTAAGAGAGTCATCACTCCTTACTGTAGACTAAGCCTCTTGAAGGTAGGATCTTTGTGTTATATTTATATTCTCTGGAACTCGGTAGGATGCTTGATGCATAGGGGACACACTATAAACATTGTTTGAGTGAATAAATTAGTTGAGCACCTGTTGTATTCCAGGCATTGTACTTTAGGTGGCAAGTTGTAGTTTTTCCATTTTATAGTTTGAGAAAATTGAATCTCAAGAAGATAGAGTAAATTCTACAAGATCACAAGCAGTTTAAGTGGCAAAACCATCAGGTAAAAGACATGTTTTACTGACTAAAATCCTTGTTCTTCCTGCTAACCATCATCAGAAACAGTTATTATAAATACTTCGATGAACATTTAATGAATAATCAAATTTAAATTACAAATTAGAGGGGTGCCTGGGTGGCTCAGTAAGTTGGGTGTCCGACTTAGGCTCAGGTCAGGATCTCACGGTTGGTGGGTTCAAGCCCCATGTCGGGCTCTGTGCTGATAGCTCTGAGCCTGGAGCCTGCTTCAGATTCTGTGTTTCCCTCTCTCTCCGCCCCTCCCCCACTCAAGCTCTGTCTCTGTGTCTCTCAAAATAAATAAACATTAAAAAAAATTTTTTTTAATTACAAATTAGAAATTTCTTTTTCCCAATTCCTCTTTCCTGCCAAAGTAATCATGTGGCTAACCTATTGTGACAAGGTAGAATTCACTTTCAAAGCATATAAGAGGGGGGGCACCTGAGTAGCTCAGTCAGTTAAGTGGTCGACTCTTGAGCTTGGCTCAGGTCATGATCTCACAGTTGGTGGGAAAGAGCCCACACTGGGCTCTGCACTGAGAGTGTGGAGTCTGCTTGGTATTCTCTTGCTCTCTCTTTGCTCCTCTCTCACACATGCTTGTGTAGGCTCTCTCTCTCTCTCTCAAAAATAAATAAACTTAAAAAAATGAAAATGAAAAAAAGAAAAAGATGCAAAAAATAAAAGCATGTAGGAGGAACCAAAAAATATTCTAATATAACTGACAAATTTATTAATACATGTTTAACACCTCTAACAGAATATAAACTACCATGTCTTTACAAAAACCTCGAATGTGCTATTGTAGATATTTTCACAATTTTTCCGTTAATAAATCTTAAGAAAACATATCTTATTATCATTATTAAACATTTCTGATGACATTTCTTGAAACACTTAACTTTTTGCTACTTTGTTACTATTAAAATTTCATAAAATTTGACCCAGCTTAATGATTTCTTTTTAAATTAGTAACAGACACTTTCATGTTTATTTCTCTCATTAACTTCAAATTATCCATAACTGGTATTTTCAAAGCACTGATTTTAACTTATTTAATTATAATTTTTCATTTTTACATTTTAAAAAATATGAACTGCTTTTTGAGTTTTGTTAGAATGAATGTATTTATATATCTTAGTGTACATATTACATACACTGCAACCTACATATTGTCTTTTCAAGTCACTATCTTCATGTTTTTAGAATACACAACTATATTTAATGTTAAACAATATCAATTTTAGCATTTTCATTATTTATTTTTACAAAAGTTTACTTTAAAAAATAATTTTACCATTATTTGTAAACTTCAAACAACTAAGAGGAAGAGCAAAAGTTTTCATTTCAATCATAATATTTTGTATTAAGTGATACAAGTCATTGTGGAAGCATACTAGTAAATAGAAAAAAATATCAAACATTTTATCTTCCAAGCTGAAATCTTCTGTTATGTTAACATAAATTCTTTGGAAATGTAGCTTATTCAATTTTTTTTACATTGGTGACTTAACATTAGAATGTTATATTATTATATATAATACATACATATATACCTGAATGTGCTTAAGCCACACATTGTCTTTATAATTATGCAAAACTGGCATCATATTTCTGAGCTCAGGGAAGAGGGCTTAATCACAACAGAAACAAGGTGGCACTTGTCACATCACATCACATCACCATGAAACAAATTTTATATTAAGGCAGAAGCTGCTAGTTGCAACGTTATCATCTATGGACTTACCTGGCATTCTGACCTCTTGACTAACAAAAAACCTTCAAAGTACAAAGGTAGAGCAGTAATCTTTAACCTTTCTTGGAAGATCCTGCGAGGAGCTGGTTTTGGGGGCTTCTTATCCATCATACCCTCTTGGTGTGTGGTTTGATTTCAACTATATCCAGTCTCAAACAAAATGAGATCTCCTTTGTGTGAGAGGAAAAAGCAACTGTTCAAAGAGGAAGTCCCAACTCGATATTTAACCACCAACAGTACACACACACACACACACACACACACTTTTTTCCTTTACTTTTTGTGAGGTGAGAAAGAACAGGCATAGACCAACTTTGAAAGGACGATCTCTATGCAAATTTAGAATTACTGAGGATTACAGTAGCAAAATAAATAGAAGATTAATATCACCAGGGGATGAAAAGAACCGATGTGGAGGTTATAAACTTTGGAGGAGTCATCAAGGTCACATTTGTTTTCTTCCACCTTCTTTTATTTATTGCTTTCCATCTTTACCCCCGCAAGATATGACTTGAATTAACTTGACTCCATTAAAAATTACTTTATAGGATAATTTTATTAGTACTATTTCTGCTGGAAATCTTTTAAGACTGAGCTTTGCTTACATTTTTTTAAAGATTGGAGTTCCTTATCCCATGCCTATTTTGATGATCCAGTAAATATAAACCACATGGCAACATGGGATTTTTTTACTTTTCTGTCAGTAAGAATTTTGAGTTCATGGGTTACCAGTTGGCAAAATATGTCTGGCAGAGAAAGCTGTAATACTTCAAACTTTTATTTTGTTCTTTTATGCTTTCTGAGCTGTGGATCACTGATGTGAAGATGCATAGATGGGGTCTCTACGGTAAGATTTAGAAAGCTACATTGGGGCCCAAATGCATTCAGTAGTTGTACGTGGGAAACGGTCCTTTAGAGACTGGATTTGGCCGAGCACTGTGCAAGGAATGATGGGGGAAGGAAACAATGGAAGGAATCATGGTATGTTTTGCAGGGATCCTGAGAAGTTCCACCATTTCTTATTTCATCCTCTGTATTTCAGAATTACTATGGATTTAGTATAGTCAAGGGCTGGGCATTCTCCCCAGTGAGACCAGCTGATTCTTAGAAATCAAAATAAGGTAGGACTCTTGAGTCTGATCCTCCTTTCCTAATGGAGACATCACATGGTTTTCCCCACCAGTATGGGTTCCATTGGATCTGCAGCTGTAGATATGTGCAGCCAAATTGTCTACAAAGTGAGTACAGCAATATAGACTAATTATCAGTTAACCAGAGGAAAGTGTTTAATTAATCATCCAAAATAAAAAGTTTAAGACAGATACTGGGAGTTGAAGATTCAAAATCACTCCCTTGCTTATATATATCTTTTTACGTTTATTTATTAATTTTTTTTATTTTGAGAGAGAGAGAGAGAGAGAGAGAGAGAGAGAGAGAGGCATGAGCAGGGGAGGAGCAGAGAGAGAGGGAGAGAGAGAGAATCCCAAGCAGGATTCTCTGAGCCAAAATCAAGAGTTGGATGCTTAACCTACTGAGCTACCCAGGCGCCTCTCCTCTGCTTTTATATTAAGTCGAGACCTCCTTCCTATTATTACTCAAACCTTCCAGTGATAAAATACAAGTCCTGCTTTTTTTTTTTTTTTTTGAGGTAAAACCACACTACTTTTCAGTTTCAGTATAATTGGAAAATGAATGACAAGGGAAAACCTCCTGATTTGATAAGTGACCTAATCCACCTTTTTGGCAACTGGTAGCTGGTGTAACACAGGCAGGAAATGAAAGGAGAGATGAGAACAGAAAATGGAAAGAAGGGGAGGGAGACAGGATGCTGTGAAACAGCCATGGTTGGAATAAGAGAAAAGTAGTCACTGGCATTGTGGCCAGGGAGAAAAGAATGTTTCTAGAAAAATGTAAGCATAGGAATATTTCTGAGAAATAATCATCTAGTTAACTATGTCTTTCTTACCTACCTTATGAAAAAATACGCAAAATTAAAGAAAAACCAGCTTATCAGCCTCTGGAAGTTGCTTTGGTTTGCTGATTTGCAAGTCACATTAATTGTTAATATACCAATGTTCAAATGATGTCTCCTTAAAAAACAAACAAACAAACAAACAAAAAAAACCTACAAGATGCAAACATCCTGAAACGTTATTAGCCAGTTAGACCTGCTCACAGTTTCCAACTGTATCATGACAATGGAAATCCTCTTATAGATATCTCAAATTTTAGGTGGTGAATAATGAGTAGCCAGTTTTGCTACTCACCAGCTGAGCCCTTGAGCAAACCGTTTAACTTATCTAGGATCACAACTTCCTCCCTCGTCTCAAGAGCTACAGTAGGTTCCTCAGAAGTCTCCTACTTTTCACACTTTTTCTTCTCTAATTCATTTAAAATGACATCTAATCAAGTCACTCCCCAGCTTAAAACATTTTGATAGATTCTCATTGCTTTTGAGCACTCTTTCATTTTTTTTCAATCAACACTAAATATTGAGTACCAATAATGTGCTCAAGCATAGAATACGAGATCCTTCATAACAGGGCCCTTAAATTGAAACTCCTTAAAAAAAACCTCTCTCCTCTAATAACTTTGGTTAATCCCAATGATCGATACCTCATGTTCTTTCCCATCTCCTCATACCTTTCAAACTACTGTATATCTTGTTTGGGTGCCCTTCGTTCTTCTTAAAATGACAACTTCCTGCCTACCCTTAAAGACCTCAGTTGAATATATCCTTGTCTGTGAAGATTTCCTGATTTCCTGAAGCCTTCCCCATCTCCAAGGAGAAATTTTATTGCTTTCACCCTGCATTCCACAGCATCTTACAGATATTTTATTACAGTATTTGGCCTACTGTATATTAGTTATTAGTATACATTCTGTATCAACAGGAAACTAAGTTTTTCAAATACAGGGATTGTGTTGAAGTTGATAGGTAGTAGATTGCAGTAACCATTGATTAAATGACTAACTTCCGACTGGAAAATACAGTTCTAATTTGGGAGCTCTTAGCCTCTGCTGTGACAGAAGCTTCTTTTTTTCTGATATGTGTGACCATTGGTTGACGCAGGTTCTTTTGTTCTTGTGTAGAACAATCACGTTACTGTCAAACTGCTGGACACAGCCATCATCAGCTCTGTGAACAGGAATTTGTTATACATTAGATACACGGCTACAAATTAAACAGTTTTGAATGAAGTATAAGATTAACTCATACAAAATCAAAATTTCAGTGCTCTTTTGAGTCATCCATGTTATAATGCAATTCAAATGAATACACATTTTTATGACAGTTAAGGCTCTCTAAAGTACTTTACTATCCACTTATTAGAAATGATTCAATCAATCACTCTGTATTAGAGCCTCCAACCTGTCTCCTGTATTTCCCAATTTCTGATCTTTGTTTCACATAATGTTTATTGATGGTTTATTGCCATTTCAATCACAACTCATTGTAGTAAATTTTGAAGATGTTTGAATACATTTATGTTTACAATCCATAACTGAAGAATACAGCTTTAATTTTAATGACTGGCTTACTTTGTGGCATAATGAGTCATAATTACTCAAAAAAAAATTCTACTAGGTGTTTTGGGACAGAAAAAAAAAGGCAAGGAATCACTGTTGTAGAAGTGATATTTGTAGCTCTGTCAGACTGGTTTAATTTGCTGACATGATTTTTAGTACAAAGAGTTGCATCTACGATGATAACAGTCTTTCTAGTTAAATGTTCTCACTATTTTTTAGTGTAGGGTATTATTTATATCAGTGAGAAATGTTTCTTGTATGTCACATAGATACAGGTTTCTAAATGAGATAAATCATTGCATAATAGTAGCTGTAATAGAAACTGAAAATTCCATATAGGGTGATAGTTTGGGTGGTAGAGCAATAATGAATTTAGTTTTAGCCATATCAAGCTCAATACAAAGAAAGTTTAGGTCTACATTTTTCTTCCTCTTTGCTTCATTTAAAATCCACTAAAAAACCCAAAAAACAAAAAAAACAAAAAAACCCCACTACTGCTGCTTTCTGGGATAAGGTAGGTTAGTGCTCAGTCTCCATTCCAGCCCCTTCCAGTGTGCCATTATTATTACTTTTTAATGTTTATTTATTTTTGAGAAAGAGAGAGAGAGAAAAAGAGAGAAAGTGTGCACGCATGTGCATGGGGGAGGGGCAGACAGAGAGGGAGACAGAGTCTGAAGCAGAAGAGAATCTGAATATATCAGCACAAAACCCAACATGGGGTTCAGGCCCACGAACTGGGGAACCGTGAAATCATGACCTGAGCTGGGTCGGATGCTCAACCTACTGAGCCACCCAGGCACTCCCGTATGCCATTCTTTACTGCAGAGGCTGAAAAGCTAAAAACTACATATCCAGACCTTTTTTTTTGGAGCTGGAGTTGGGTAGCAATGTAGATGGAAACAGAATTTATTCTTGATTTGCTGTTCCCCTAGGCTGAAGCATGGTCTATAGGCTTCTAATTTTTTGTGTGGCAATACTATCAGAAGTCTCAGTAGTTGATCACTAGTTTCATGGGTAGTTTCATGGGTGGTGATAGTCAAAGCATGGAATGTCAATTTTCTGGTACCTGTCACGATGAATATGATGTGTTTCTGGAGCCAGCAGCAACAAGGAGGCTTCCTGCTCATGGAGACTTCTTATTCGTTGTGGCTTCCTAGACATGGCACTTTTGTAACAGAAGTGACTTCCTGATTGTGCAGTGTCAGTATGGTTCTGGAGATTCCAGCACCAGCATTAGCTTCTCAGCTTTTCAGTTTGCTTCCTGATTATACAAACAACAGCTGGCTCTTGGTGTTCAGTTCTGCAGTGTGTCTTTAGAAATCATTCCTGAAAGCCCTGAATATGTTATTTCTCCTTCCATCCCAACAATTCTGTAAAGCAATAATGCATACTAGTAGATCCCGTTTTTGCCTACAGTAGCTATTACGAGTTCTATTCTATAGAACTGACCCCTGATCAATATAGTTCTGCACTGTCTACAGGAAGAAGTGAGAATTTATGCTAACATTGAAGATGTTCGTAATCTAGTTCATTTTGCAAACATGAACACTCTACAATATCTGACAGATTTTCTGTCAATAGCATAGCATTTCCTTTTTAAAAATATTTTTTATTTTTTAATGTTTATTTTTATTTTTAATGTTTTTAAATTTATTTTTGAGAGAGAGCGAGCGAGCAGGGGAGGGGCAGAGAGAGAGGGAGACACAGAAACCAAAGCAGGTTCCAGATTCTGAGCTGTCAGCAGAGCCCAGCACAGAGCCCAACGCAGGGCCCTAAGCCACAAACCATGAGATCATGACCTTAGCTGAAGTCGGATGCTCAACCGACTCAGCCACCCAGGTGCCCCTATTTATTTATAAAATAATAATTTTTTTTGAGAGATAAAGCACATGCGGGGGAGGGGCTGAGAAAGAGGGAAAGAGAATCCCAGTGCTGCCCAGTCTGGTTAGAACCAGGCATAGGAATCAAACACACGAACTGTGAGATTATGACCTTTTTGCTTTGTGTCTTTGTTTGCAGTTTATTTTCCTACTTCTTTCACCCTTTCCCACTGTTAGGTATGGCCTACAAGCTATAGTTTGGGCACTTTATTGTTTATGAATTTCTATAGGCGCTTAAATTTACGAACATCTCATATAGCATGCTTTATAAATACTTAAAATAATTTCTTAATTTTTCCTAATAAATGGAAAACTTACTTATATAAGTTCTAGAAAAAACAAGTCTTCAGGCATAAATTAAAAAAATGAAAATTACATGCTCGTCCACCATCCACCATTAGCACCGTTTGGATGGGTACCATCACCTTTTTGGCACTTTTTCTCTATTTGTGTATATTTACATAATCAGATAAGTACATGATATTTGATAAACTACATTTTTTCATATAACTTATCTGGAGCATATATCTGTGTCAATAACTACTAATGTTTATTATTTAATTTTTTGCCTAGTACCACTAAAGTAATTTAAGTCTTTGCAAGGTTAAATTATAATGCAGAAAGTATTAAACTTTTGAAAATCTAATTGTACTTTTTGAAAGTTTTTTTTTTTAATGTTTGTTTTATTTTTGACAGAGAAAGAGAGAGAGAGAGAGCACACAGGGGAGGGCAGCGAGAGAGGAAGATACAGAGGACCTGAAGTAGGCTTTGTGCTGAGCTGGAGAGCCCGACGTGGGGCTTGAACTCATGAGCTGTGAGTTCATGACCTGACCCAAAGTCGGACGCTTAATGGACTGAGTCACCCAAGAGCCCCTACTTCTTTCTTTAAAAAAATTTTTTTAAATGTTTATTTATTTTTGAGAGAGAGAGAGAGAGAGGCAGACTGCGAACAGGGGAGGGGCAGAGAGAGAGATGGAGACACAGAATCTGAAGCAGGCTCCAGGCTCTGAGCTGTCAGCACAGAGCCGGTCATGGGGCTTGAACTCATAAACTGAGATTATGACCTAAGCCAAAATCTGACGCTTAACCGACTAAGCCACCGAGGCACCCCTAAATGTGTTTTAAATGACAAAAGCTAATTTTTCAGAATTATGCTGACTAGAAGTAAACTACAGGCTACAGAATGGAGATCCAGAGAATAGTGTATTTGTTGTGTTCTTTTTATTTATTAAAAAAATTTTTTTATAAGGAAACTCTACCAGCAGTGTGGGGTTCAAACTCAGAACTCTGAGATCAAGAGTCACATGCTCTACCTACTGACTCAGTCGCCCCTGTTGTGTTCTTGGGAAGAGAAACAATGTATATATATATATATATATAATAGAATTCAACAGCAACTATGAATCAAACACTTGGCACAGAGGTAACTGTAAAGATTTTTATGTAGCACTCAATTAAGAACTCATGGGGACTTTTAACCCATTGTATAAAATTGTTTTCGTGAACGTTGCTGCCACCTACCTGCATACTGCAAACACACTTTATAATTTGGCAATTAGAGTCTTAGCCTATTTAGTAGAGAAAAGGCTACTTAAAGTGAGTGTACTTAACACATGGAACAACATTTGACAGTAAAGAATTTTAAAAATTTAAATGTTATATTAAAAAATAAACTCCAAAATTATATAAATAAGTTTATTTCACTTTAGCAAATTAAGTTATAATTGAAATGTTTATAATTTTTACAAATTGATTTTTGGAGTGTAATTTTTTCTGACAAAATTATCCTATAGTAAATTGCTAATATTTTCACTTTTGACTTTTGTGTGAGGAATAAGCTTAGGAATCCCCCGGGCTTGCCAATGGGTTAACAAGGCAATAAAGAAGTACAAAGCCATAGGATGCTAACACCCGAGTTTGGGTAAACAAACAAGGCAACCAAGAATAGGGAGGTGCAAAGGCACCCAGTACATCGGTATATGAAAAAAACAAGATTAGATATGCAGGGCGGAAGCACCCCCAATTTAGTGCTATAGCAGAAAGCTGCTTTCACAGGAAGGAAGGACCAAGTTAGGTAAACAGGTAAATTGGGCTATAGACCACTGCGCTGGAGATGAAGCAGCCCAGAGCAGAGATGATTATTTAAAAAAAGGTGCCTTGTTAACCCTGAGGTCACGTGTCCTATCTTTCTCCTCCCCTAGACTAGCTAAGATAAACAGAGGTGGTGCCTCATGTCCCCTGTAAACAACTTTCTGCCCGACTGCCGGCATCAGGATTTTGCTTTGTATTAACCCAAACCCCTAACCCTGAATATCTTCAAGACCTCCTTTCCCTCATGTTCATAAGTTAATGTGCACGTCCATCACCATGTTTGTAAGCCTTCTGATCCTAAAAAAAACGGGGCAAGGACCCTTATTTGGGTCTCTTGTCTTTTCCCGGACATTAGTCATCTCTCATTTTTCATCCTGCATCCTGCTCTTTTGCTGGCCAAAAGAGAGCTTTAGAGTTAGAGTTTATGACACTTTGGCATAATAATTTTTTTGCAAAAATTTTGAGAACTTCAGTAATTTTATTAATGCCACTTTGCCCTATCATTTTAGTATGAAAACTTTCCAACATACAGAGAAGCTGAAAGAGCAGTATTTTTATTTTTTAAAGTTTATTTATTTTGTATGTGTGTTTGTGTGCGTGTGTGTGTGTGAGAGAGAGAGACAGAGAGAGAGAGAAAATGCAAGTGGGGCAGGGGTAATAGAGAGAGGGAGAGAGAATCCCAAGCAGGTTCTGCACTGTCAGCATGGAGCCCGATGTTGGGCTCAAACTCATGAACCATGGGATCATGACCTGAGCCGAAATTGGACACTTAATGGACTGAGCCACCTAGGCATCCCTGAAAGAGCAGTATTAATAAACACCTACACATCTACCATGTAGTTCCAATAATTGTTAGTGTTTTGCCAGATTTGCTGTAACTATATCTTTTTTTTTAACTGAACCATTTCAAAGTACTTACAAACATCACGTTTTACCCCTTAATACTTCATATGTATATCCTTATCCTAAAAGAATAGGACATTTTCTTACATCATCACAGTAGCATTATAATATCTAAGAAACTTTTACGTTTCCCTGTCATTTAATAATTACTACTTTAGTTTTCCATTGCTTAATGCTCTTTATGGCTTCGTTTTGAATCACAGTCTGACCCTAATTCACACACTGCATTTGGTTATCTCTCTCTCTCTCTATTGGTCTGATCCCCTGTGCTCGCACAGATGAATCAGAAGTGCCAGAGGTGGGGTGGCTCAGTTGGTTGAGCATGAGATTTAGGCCATGATTTCACAGTTCATGGGTCAGCGTGAAGCGTGCTTTGGAACCTCTGTCCCCCTGTCTCTTTGTACCTCCCCTCACAAGCTCGCATGCTCTTTTTCAAAAATAAGTGAACATTTAGAAGAAGAAGAAGAAGAAGAAGAAGAAGAAGAAGAAGAAAGAAAGGGAAAAAGAAAGTGCCAGAGGTGACCTCAGCTTCATTATAATGTTAAAATCCCTTCTGAATATTCATCCCAAGGCCTAATAAAAGGAGCCTGCTTTCCCCTCTTTGGAGAGACACTGTTTTGGAAATTGTTCCCTGTGATCTCCTTGTTTGTACAAATAGTTGACCTTGTGAGGCAACTCCACCTGGTGTAGTCGGCCTGTAAGTCACCAAGGAGTGGGTCCACTTTGGTTTGGTAACACTCTCACGTCCAGTTCATTGACATATAATATATAGTATTGACGTATAATATATAGTGAATAACACTCTTCAAGTCCAGTTCATTGATGTATAATATATAGCAAAAGTCATCCTTTCTTTAGGAGCATAGTTCTGAGAGTTTTGACAAAAACATAAGAGTATCATATTGAAGACATAGACTATTTCCAGCATCATAAAATGTTCCCTCCTTGGCCTTTGTTGTCAGCATCTTCTACCCCCAACTTCATCTGCTGGCAACTATTGGTTTCATTTCTATGTGTATAATTTCATGAAGTTATATTTATGTAATCATACAGCAGGTTGCCTTTGATGTCTGGCTTCTCTTACCTAGCTTTTAAGATTCATCTAAGTTGTTGCATGTATCAGTAGTTTGTTTTTATTTCTGAGGAATATTCTGTCATATGGATGAACTACACTTTATAAATATGTACATATTACATTTACATGTACATAAATTACATTTAATATGTAAATGATGGACATATTACCAGTTTGAGTTTATTATAAATAAGGAACAATTTAAATTTTAATAGCAATTGTGTTACAATTCCTAGAGCAAGTTCATTTAGAGTGTAATTTTTAAGGTCTAAAATATTCTTTAAACTAGTTTTAACCAATTTTAAACTATCTGCATAAAATCCTAAGCAACTAAACGTTTCTAGTACCCTCTTAAGTTCAGTTTCTGTAAACTTTATTTCCCATATACACATCAAATACACACAATTCCATAGACTGATACACACACACACACACACACACACACACTCTCCTCACCTAGGTTATGTAGCTGGAATGGAAAACTTCAAGATTTATCCAGTTACCATGGAAGTTCATAAAGAGAGATCTGAATGTATTTGGGGGGGGGCGGTGCGCAGGGGGCCTATAATGACAAACCTAGGTTTTATAAACATTAGTCCATCAACTAGCAATCCTATTTTAGGATGCCAAAACCATTGTGGGGCTATAAATAGTAGGACAGATGCAGAGGGAACTGAAAAGTTTGCTTGGGGATGGTGGAGTTTCCATAACTTTTGGTTTTCATAAAGTGTTGCTCCATTTTCTCTGTAGTTATTACCAACACCCTTTGTGCCCTGCATTCGATACCAGCATGTCACTGCATTTCAAGTTTCACAAAATACCTCTGAGAGTTACTGTTTCCAGTGGAAACAGGGAATATCATTTTAGATGTGGAAATTTACATTGGTGATTGAGCTTGGTAAAATTTCTCACTGAGAAATAAAGAGTGTAGTGATTAAGTGCTCAGTTCTGGAATCAGAATACCAGGGTTCACCCCCAGTTCTGCCATTTAATGGTAGTGTGATTATGGGGCAGTTACTTAAACACTATCCCAGTTCTGTTGCATGTAAGATGGGGATACTAGCTGTCTTCTTTTAACAGGAATGTTTTAAGAATAAAATAAGTTAGTGCATGGAGAGCATTTAGAAAAAAAATATATAGTGTGTACGGAATAAATGATAGTTTTTTTATTATAATGTATTCCAAATATGACATCAAATTATATAATGTAGTCTGATTGGCAAAACCCTATAATAAAACCAATCATTATTTATTGAATTCTTACTATGTTCCAGGCATTTCACCTAGATATTAAAATGAATTAACCCAATATCTCAGCAACTTTAATATTATTCCCATTTTACAGACAAGGGACTTGAGAAACAGATAGTTTAATCAACTTACCCATTATGACAGAATTCTTGGGAGTAGAATGGAACCCAGTCTGATTGTAGAGTTAATATATAGTACCTCTTCCCTACCAAAAATAAACAAACCATAGGTGATAACATTTGTTAAATCATTACATGTTTAAAAAGTTTATTAGTTCAACTCTTGATTAATGAATTTATTCAATAAGTAGTGTATTTTATGATTAAAATTCCTGTGCAAATTTTTATTAAATCACAAAAATAGAACACAAGTTTCATAGCATCATAAAATGGTCAAGTCTTCAGAGCATCTATAAGCTCTCCTATTATATAATTATATAAATAAGGAAACACCCGGAATAGTGCCACAATTTTATTCTAGATGATACAGCTAGTCGCTGAGTATATTTCAAGACTACTGATTTAGGTCTCCTTTCAGGACATTATACTTAAATGACATATATTTACCTAAGTCACTTTGTTGGCAATGCTTCATGAAAATATTACCCACATATTTGAAAGAAGAATACATCGTTATCATCATCAACGTTACATTGTTATTACTTTCAGAGGTGATGCATAGATGGACTCGGTGTGGAGGACGAGCCCGCACAATGAACTATTTCTTTTCAAACGATTTCTGCAATTTTTACCTTTATCCTTCCAAGTATTATTTTTTACTCTGTAATAGAACCGCTGACAAGTTTTACACCCGTCTCAAGAATAAAGGCTGGTCTCGAGACGGTGCCTGCTCAGAGCAGCTTTACGGAAACCCCCAGCTTTACGTTCAATCCTCCGATTACCTAGCCAGCAAAACAGGAGAAAACAGTTAGAGAAAGGGAGGGCGGGGCTATGGGAAAGATGGGGCGGGGCTGCGGCGGGCCCTGCGAGGGGCGGGACTGTTGGAGTGTCCAATGTGAGGGCGGGCCTTTAACGGCTTTCTGTAAGGTTGAGCGGTTCGTTTTGCGCATGTGCAGACCGTTTCAAACCGCGGAGACCGCTGGGTGCTCCGGAAGGGCCGAGCCAATGGGTGAAGAGCGTCGGTAGCGCGCTTACTAGCTCGCAGTTCCTTCAGTTTTGCCACCTCCCACCTCAGGGGCGCTCCTGGGGTGCCGCCTAACTGCTCCTCCCGCGACTCTGTCTGTGCCGGGCTTCTTCGAGTCACGGCCCGCGAGGGCTTGCGTGCCAGACCCCCGGCGCGGGTGGGGCCGGGCCGGAAAATGGCTGCGACGGGTCTGGTAAGTGCAGGCTCCTGCCGCTTCTGCGTATGGGAGCTCGGCCGCCCCTGGCACCTGCGCTCGGGGCGGGAGAGAATGAAATGTTTTACTGTGGCTTCTTGGAGATTTCAGTGGAAAAGCCCGCGAAGTTTTTGAGATCAGAGCTGATCGTGTGCTGATAGCCAGGAGTTAACTTCCTTGTATTGTTTCCCCACAGGTTTCTTTTAGTTTTGGTTGTGATGGCATCTGTCTCTTCAGAGAATCTCGTGATTGCTACTGTTTTGGTCTAACTCTGGTTTCTAGTCCTCCAGATAATTTTCTGTCTATAGAAGTATTGAAACGCCTACAACGTGTGGACTTGCTGGTCTGCAGAAGCATATTATTTGTGGAGTGCTTGTTACTGGTAAAGTTTTCTGAAAGGCAGGTGTTAGTTAAAAAGTGCTTAAGGTATGAATGCCCAAGGGGGCGGGAACTAATTTTTTGTTTCCGTGTTATTGGACTCCCTTGGTATTCAGTATTCTGTATATCACACTTTGCTTATAGTTACTATATATTGTACAACCCATGTCGGCCCCTGCCCTAAACGTGTGTTTTCTACTTTATCTCTTTTTTTAAGAAAATCTTCACCAATGATATCCCGCTTATATAAAGTTATAAAGTAATGCTTGTTTGCATAAAGATGTGTAAAAAATACTGTAGAGCGTCCTTTTAATGTGAGCACATACATTGTTTATATTATATAGAATTAAACAGAAATAAAGCCATTCTCATTGTAGGAAGAGGAGGGGAATAAAATTTACCTAATGCCCACGGTTCCTTTTTTAAAAGAGTTTATTTTTTTAGAGCAGTCTTGGGTTCTTAGCAAAACTAAGAGGAAGGTACAGAGATTTTCCATATACCCCCTTACTCCCACACCTGCATAGCTACCCCTGTTGTTAGGATCCCCCACCAGAATGATGTATTTATTACAGTTGATGAACTGCATTCACCCATCATTATTGCCCGAAGTCCATAATTTATAGTAAGTCTGACTCTTGGTGTTGTACATTCTGTGTGTTTGGACAAAAGTCTAATGACAGGTAGCCATCCTTGTGGTATCATCGAGTGTTTTTACTACCCTACATATCCTCTGTGTTCTGCCTATTTCTCCCTCCCTCCCCACTGAACTCTGGTAACCACTGATCTTTTTACCATCTCCATAGTTTTGCTTTTTTCCAGAATGTCATATAGTTGAAATCATACATACATAGCCTTTTCAGATTGACTTGTTTCATTTAGAATGACACGTTTAAGATTTCTTCATGTCTTTTCATGGCTTGGTAGTTCATTTCTTTTTGGTGCTCAATGATATGCTATCGTCTGGATGTACCACGCTTTATCCATTTACCTAGTGAAGGACATCTTGTTGCTTTCAAGTTTTGGCAGTTATAAAATTGCTATAAACATCTGTGCAGATTGTTGTGTGGACATAAGTTTTCAACTCCTTTGGGTAAATAACAAGCAATATGATTGCTAAGTCATGGTGAGAGTCTGTTTACTTTTGTAAAAACCACCAAATCTGCCTTCCAAAATGACTGTACCATTTATATTAAAAAATAAATGAGAATTGGGGCACCCGGGTGGCTCGGTTAACCGCCTGACTTCAGCTCAGGTCATGATCTCACAGTCTGTGAGTTCAAGCCCCGCATCGGGCTCTGTGCTGACAGCTTGGAGCCTGGAGCCTGCTTCGGACATGTGTCTCCCTCTCTCTCTGCCTCTCCCCTGCTCATGCTATTTCTCTCTCGCTCTCAAAAATAAATAAACATTAAAAAAAATTAAAAAAAATAAATGAGAGTTTTCTGTTGTGCCATATCCTTACCAGCTTTTGGAATTGTCAGTGTTCCAGATTTTGGTCATTCTAATAGGTATAGTGGTATCTCATTGTGGCTTTTAATTTGCTTTTTCCTGATGATATGTGATGTGGAGCATCTTTTCATATGCTTTTTTGCCATCTGTACATCTTATCTGAGGTATAAGGTCTTTGACCCATTTAGTTTTTAATTGGGTTGTTTATTTTCTTATTGTTGAGTTTTAAACATTCTTTGCATATTTTGGATAATAGTCCTTTTCAGATGTACCTTTTGCAGATATTTTTTTCTAGCCTGTAGCTTGTCCGCTCATTCTCATTTTTGTTTGTTTGTTTGTTTGTTTGTTTTAAACCATATATTTTAGTTGGGTCAAATGGCAAGAATTCATTCTTTTTCATTGCTGAGTAGTATTCCATTGTGTATATATACTACATCTTCTTTATCCATTCATCAGTCAGTGGACATTTGGGCTCTTTCCATAATTTGGCTATTGTTGAAAACACTGCTATAAACATTGAGGTGCAGGTGCCCCTTCAAATCAGCACTCCTGCATCCTTTGGATAAATTTCTAGTAGTGCAATTTCTGGGTTGTAGGGTAGTTCTATTTTTAATATTTTGAGAAATCTCGTACTGTTTTCCAGAGTGGCTGTGCCAGTTTGCATTTCCACCAATGATGCAAAAGGGTTCCCGTTTCTCCACATCCTCGCCAACATCTGTTGTTTGCTGAGTAGTTAATTTTAGCCACTCTGACCGGTGTAAGGTGGTATCTAAATGTCGTTTTAATTTGTATTTCCCCGGTAATGAGTGGTGTTGAGCATCTTTTCATGTGTCTGTTAGCCATTTGGATGTCTTTGGAAAAGTGTCTATTCCTGTCTTCTGCCCATTTCTTCACTGGATTATTTGTTTTTTGGGTATTGAGTTTGGTGAATTCTTCATACATTTTGGATATGAATCCTTTATCAGATACACCATTTGCAAATATCTTTTCCCATTCCATTGTTTGCCTTTTAGTTTTGTTGATTGTTTCCTTTACTGTGCAGAAGCTTTTTATCTTGATGAGGTCTCAATGGTTCATTTTTGTTTTTATTTCCCTTGCCTTCAGAGACATGTCAAGTCAGATGTTGCTGCAGCCGAGGTCAAAGAGGTTGCTGCCTGTTTTCTCCTGTAGCATTTTGATGGTTTCCTTTTTCAGTAGTTTTTTCATCCAGTTTGAATTTATTTTTGTGTATGGTGTAAAGAAAGTGGTCCAGTTTCATTCTTCTGCATGTTGCTGTCCAGTTCTCCCAGCACCATTTGCTAAAAGAGACTTTTTCTCCATTAGGCAATCATGTTTTTAATTATTAAGAATTTTTCTTGGTCTTAATTTCGTTGTTTAGTGTTTATAGTATATCACTTTTGTTTTATGAGTCCAGTATTTCAAATCTCTCTTGAAGGTACTAATTGGATTTTTGTTTTTGTTTTTTTCAAGTTTTTTCTTTCTCTCTCTCTCTCTCTCTCTCTCTTTTTTTTTTTTTTTTTAAATAGAAGCCTAGTTGACACTCAGTGTTACATTAGTTTTAGGTGTACAACATAATAATTCAACAAGTGTGTATGTTGGGTTATGCTCTTCTTTCTCATTCTTTTTTTTTTTTTTTTAATTTTTTTTTTTTTCAACGCTTATTTATTTTTGGGACAGAGAGAGAGACAGAGCATGAATGGGGGAGGGGCAGAGAGAGAGGGAGACACAGAATCAGAAACAGGCTCCAGGCTCCGAGCCATCAGCCCAGAGCCTGACACGGGGCTCGAACTCACGGACCGCGAGATCGTGACCTGGCTGAAGTCGGACGCTTAACCGACTGCGCCACCCAGGCGCCCCTCTTCTTTCTCATTCTTGGTATCAGTTTTCTTTTGGCCCTTTTTCTTCTCCATTTTTAAAATTTATATCTTGATATTCGTGTTTTGTTTTAGAGACCTCTGAGTGTCTCCTGATCCACAGATGCTGGTGATATTTAAGACAGACAATAGAATACAGTTTTTTAAACTTGTGTTTATAGGGATAGGGGATGTGGGAGTCTGTTACTCTGTTCATTCCCTTTCTCACTCTTAGCCTCCTCATATTTTGAGTTTTGTAGTTCTGCATTGTTATGGTTTTCTCCTGGGCAGATCAGCTTTACTCCTCATCAAAGACTGGATCTTCTGAACTAACTTTTGTCTGCTACTGCTTTTATTCTGTTTTATCAATTAACATTTATGGAAATAAAATAACTTCATTTATTTTCCATCTTCTACAAATTTCTTAAATTTGTTAACAGATGGTCCTCTCTTCATTGTCTTTTTCATTGGTCTATGCCATTGTAGCCCTTAACTATTATTTTAGAGGAATCTTCCTGCAAGGAAAGGAGATAAGTAGATACTGCTTATCAACCAGCCTGAATTATTGGAAGCCCAGATAGTTGTGGTTTTGATGATGGGAAAGGTATGGGAGTAAGGGGAGGAAGATGGAATGATTTCCAGGGTGAACAAATTGGTATAAGCAAAGATTTTGAAACAGTAGGTATGAGGCAAGTTCTCCTTCACTTGATCCAGAAGAATTCCTCTTTATGGTACTATAATAGACAATAAGCAAAACTTGCTGAATTAACAAATGAAGAACTTAACTTTTCACCAGTTTGATGATTTACTTTTCTTTCAGGATCATCTCAAAAATGACTACAGAAGAAGATTTTGCCGACCGTCCAGGTGAGTTACATATTTTAAGGTCATTTTTATTTCCATTTTTAGGAAGTGATTTTTAAAAGAAGAAGGGAGAAATTACTTCTGTCTAACATGATTTCTGTGCCCACTGATTAAGTATAGTCATCTTAGTGATTTTATACTAACAGATAAATATTAACGCAAGCAGTGTAATGACTACTTAATGCAGTGAGAAAAAAAATTCACCTGATAAATTATGGATCAGGAAGAGGTAGTCTCAGTTCTAAGTGACAGCCATGGGGAAAGCAGTCTATAGAATGGATTGAATGGTAATATTACAAAGATAGAGCTCATTTGGTAGGGCTAAAAGAAAATGTGTGTATAGATTATAAAAAGACATAAAAAGGATCTTTGTGGTGTGGAACTGTTCAGTATCTTGACTGTGATGGTGATACCTGAACCTATAGATGTGATAAATGGCACAGAATTAAATAGGAACAGAAACACACAAATGAGTACAGTTGACCCTTGAACAACTCAGGGGTGAGGTTTGCTGACCCCTGCACAGTTGAAAATCCTCGTACAACTTTTGACTCCCCCAAAACTTGCTACTAAAAGCCTACTGTTGCCTAGAAGCCTTACCAATAACATAAAATAATACAGTAATACAATTAATAAACTAGAGAATAGAAAATGTTATTAAGAAAATCACAAGAGAAAATACTTTTACAGTACTGTATTTATTGATACATTTTATTAATATATCATCTCTCTCATTATCTACATCATCTGTCATTACCTACATCGATATAGTTATATGATACAAAACACTGTAGATGTTATACATATTACTAACACTAGACATCAAATATGAAAAAGTGATGTGGAAAAGCAATTCATATTTTCATATTTATAGGTATAACGTACTGATAATGAAAGCAATATGATTGCTTTATGGTAGCCTAGTGTAATTGATACGATTGTTTCGTGGTAGCCTAGTCTGTACACTAATGAATGAATCATTATAAAATTTTTATGGCATATGGTATTATAGTTACATTCATAATACAGTATTAGAAACATTGTTAAGTCTTTTTAAAAAAATACCTGTGATGACAGGCGTGCTGTATGGTAATGTACTTCTTTGAAAGGAAAGTTACAAGGCAGTAAGAAAATAAACAGATTATTAGTTTTATGTTAAATATCACTTACCCACTTCACTCAAGTTTTGCACATGATGTTCTACACACTGAATACTTAGACAATGATGATGATGACTTAAAAATGTCTCCTACCTTTCTTGCTGTACAGTTAACTAGATTTTCACATGAAGATAACATAACACAGTTTATTAATGGTACGGCATGCTGATTATTTACTGTTCATTAAGTGGAAGTGGACCATCATAAAGATCTTCATCCTCATCGTCTTCACACTGAGCAGGCTGAGAAGGAGGAGAAAGGGTTGAGGTGGTCTTGCTGTTTCAGGTGTGGCAGAGGTAGAAGAGGTGGAGGAGGTAAAAGGGGAGGCAGGCACATTCAGTGAACTTTTTGCAAATACATCATAATTTCTGTCTGACTTTGCTTTTTCATTTCTCTAAAAATGTTTTTATTTGGTACCAATCCTTCCACTGTTTAATTCGGTGCCTGTATGCCTGTAACTAAGGTCTATGCTATAAAAGAAGTCAAAAGCAGTCTTGAATAATGGGAACCCTCTGCCAGATTGTCTAATGTCAATTTGTTTTCTGTCAGTGCTTCTTGTATATCTTTTTCCCCATCATCTGGTACTGTTGTGAAAGTGCTCATCTCCATAAAGTCATCTTCTGTTAATTCCTCTGGTGTGATGTCTACTAGCTCTTGAATTTCTCTAAAATCTGTATCTTGAAACCCCCAAACTTTTTTGCCATATCCATAATCTCATTCATGATTTTATGTTTTTATTTTAATTTTTATTTATTTATTATTGTTTTGAGAGACAGAGAGAGAGCATGTGCACATGCTTGAGTGAGGGTGGGAGTGGAGAGGGAGAGAGAGAATCTTAAGCAGGCTCCCGCCCAGCATGGAGCCAAGGTGGGGCTCCATCTCAGACTGTGAGATCATTACCTGAGCCGAGGTCAGGAGTTGGATTTTTAACTGATTGAGCCATCCCAGTGCCCCATGTTCATGATTTTCTTGATTTGCTCTGTTGTAAATCCTGTGAAGTCATGTACAACATCTGCCTACAGTTTTTTCTAGTAGGAATTTATTGTTTCGGTCTTGATGGTGTTCACAGCCTTTTCTGTAACAGAGACGATATCTTCAATGCTTTAATCCTTCCAGACTTTCATAATGTTGTCTCTATTGGGTTCCTGTTCCATAGTGTTGACAGACTTTTCCCTAAAGTATCATGTGTAATGAGTCTTAAAGATCCTTTTGACCCCCGAATCTAGAGGTGTTATGTTGGGGCGGGTACACCATTTTCACTTCTGTGTTGAACTCTTGTGGTTCTGGGTGGCCAGTGGCATTGTCCAATATGAAAAGAACTTTAAAAGACAGTCTCTTACTGTCAGGGTACTCCCTGATTTCAGGGACAAAGCATTGATAGAACCAGTCCAGAAGAAGGGTTCTCATTGTCCAGCCTTCTTGTAGCATAACTAAAAATCTGGCAGCTGGTGTTTAACTTTCCCTTCAAAGCTAGGGATTAGCATCCTTATAGATAAGGTCAGTCCTGATTATAAACCTGACTGCATTTGCACAAAACAGTAGAGTTTAGCCTATCCTTTCCTGTCTTAAAATCATGGTGCTTGCTTCTCTTCCTTACTAATAAATGCCCTTTGTGGCATTTTTTTCTAGAATAGAACACTTTTGTCTGCATTAAAATCTGTTTAGGTAGATACCCTTTCTGAGGATCCTCAGTGATTTTCTTAATGGCATCTGGGAGCTCATCTGCTGCCTCTTTCTTGTTCAGCAAAAGTTGATTTCCTGTTATCTTGACATTTTTTAAGTCAGATCTCTTTCTAAATTATCAAACTATCCTTTGCTGGTATTAAATTCTCCAGCTTTAGATCTTTCATCTTCCTTTTGCTTTAAGTTGTCTTGTAATGACTTCACTTTTCTCAAACCATATTAGAATCATAATCATGCCTTCTTTATAGCAACTCCTGCATCCACATAAAAGCTGTATGTTCCATACAAGATCAAAAGGTACTTTGCAGAAAGTGCAAGGTTTTGTCCTGCTCTAGCCTACAAAGACAGCTTCATGAATTTCCCTTTCTTTTTTGGCAGTGGTCCTTATGCTGCATTTATTTATCTTGAAGTAGCAGGCAACCATAGCTGCAGACCTCAATCTATGGTATATATCAAGTAATTCAACTTTTTCTTATAGTGTCATGACATTTTTTTGTTTCTTGGGAACACCTCCAGCATCACTAGTGGTAGCCTTGTTGAGTCCCTGGTGTTACTCAAGATTTATGGTATTGCACTAAACTTGATGAAGAATGGGAGAAATATGAGAGATCACTTTTTACTGCAATACACAATTTACTGGAGAGATGAATTGTTCACTCAGAGATGATTAGTGTTATATGGGCATTTTAAAGGGATAGTCACCAACAAGGGAGCTCACCACAATAGCAACAAGATGGGGGCTCCTGGATGGCTCAGTCAGTTAAGCGTCCAACTCTTTATTTCAGCTCGGGTCATGATCTCGGGGTTCGTGGGATTGAGCCTGTGTTCGGCTCTGCGCTGACGACACGGAACCTGCTTGGAATTCTCTCTTTCCCTCTCTCTCTGCACCTTCCCCCGCTCACATTCACTTTCTCCCCTCCCTCAAAATAAATCAATAAAGTTAAAAAAAAAAAAATAGCAACAGGAGGTGGCTACAAAATTATTATAGTAGTGTTATAGCATGAAATATAATTAATTTTATGCAGTTATGATTTAATACTGTGTCTTTATATCTCTTGACTATAAATGGCACTGTGTACTGTGTATGTAAGTTTTGATTAATTTTAACTTTTAAGAATAGATTTGTGTGTATTTTATGGTAGTAGATGATAAAATAGACTAGTATCTACTAATATCTACATCTGTTTTATGCATTGATGACATTCTTAACTTTTTGTTAAGTATTTTTTATATTTCTAGGCTTTGTGGTTCGTCTGCAAGTTTTTTAATTGTTGAAGGTCTCCAAAAATTTTTCTAATATGTTTACTGAAAAAAATCTGTTTATGAGTGGACCCATGCAGTTCATAACAATTTTGTTCAAGGGTCAACTGTATATGTAGAACTGGAGAAACATAAATAAGATTAGTGGATTGTATTGGTATCAGCATCCTGGTTACGATTGTATAGTATAATTTTACAAAATGTTACCATTGGGGAAAACGGGATGAAGTGAACAAGGAATTTCCTTTATAATATTTCTTACAACTGCATGTGAAATTACAGTTAAAATTTTATACTGTTTCATAAGCTGCTAAGGGTAATGATACTGAATCAAAAGTGCATTTGAGAACTTGTAGGGAAGACTGTTACTTAGAGCTGTTAGGACTTGTGACTATAGAGTTTTTATTAAAGAAGTGTCTTAGTACTGATTGGATTTGTTCAAAAATGTTGATGTTCTTGTTTAGATATAAAAGTGGTCTAAGATGGCTTTAGATGTCACTATTCATTCAAGGAGTATAATTGTTATTATACATAATGACATACTGCTTCACATACTTTTCTGGGAACTCTTGGACTCAAGTACTTGTTTTGTCCTTACATAATAAAGCTGATATTTTTCCCATTAAGTAAAATAATACTTTATAATGAGATATGAAATTTTCAAAGTAGATGGTAACATAAATAGCAAGTGTCTTATGGAAATGATATGTGACATTTTCCCTTCATTCCTTCTTATTAGAGCACCTGACATTAATACGAAGCAAGGCCAAAACATACTGGAAATCTTACAAGATTGTTTTGAAGAAAAAAGTAAGGCTTCATTTCAAGATGGACTTGAGGGTTGGGTTGGATGAAAATTTGTGATACTCATTAATATTAAATTCAGCAAATGTGTTCTAGTATTTAAATAAATATATGTAAAATGTTTTTCCAGGAATTTTGAGTACACGTGCAATCCTTTACCTTCTGTTACACTAAGGATAATACTGTCAAAAATGAGCATAATTTGTCATTTCCTTTAGGTCACACTAGAGTTCTATGGTCTAGAAGTCCATAAATAATTATCTTATGCAAGAGAAAGTATTTCATGTAATGGGAATAAATGTGCAGAATTCTTAGGATCCCTAAGAGAGAATGTTTGGTGATTTGCAGTTCATTTTAAAGAAATGGTGAATTATTGCAAAAATTTTTCTAAGTGCTTGTCAGCATCAGAAGGTATTGAAGAAAAAAAGAGAATAGGCCAACCAAAGAAACAAACACAGAGAGTGGAAAAATATTTCTTCTATATAAGCTCTGAAAGAAGAGCTGGTTCATTATTTCTTCAGGAATCTTGTTTGTGTTTTTCAGTTCCTGATGTCTTCCAGGCACATTTGAATATTGAAGCGATGTTTATATGTAATTTAAACTAATTGTGTTTAAAGAGTCAGCAAACGTCTTCACATTTCATGTAGGGCTTCTTTTAATTATAACTCAAAGATTTTATACCATATGTCATTTAAACTTTTTTTTTTTTTGCTTTTTTTAAGGTCTTACCAATGATTTTAGCACAAATTCTACAACATCAGTGCTTTATTCAACACCTAAAATGGAAGACATTTGTATTCAGTCATCAAGCAAAGAGGTAAGTCAAAAAGGAGAGCTGATATAGCTTTAATAAGTGAAGCATTACACAATATAGTTACATCTATTTTAGTTGTTTGTAAGTCTTAGAAGGGAATCCTGTATTCCCATTGACTTTCTATAATTTGGAGGTGGTTTGTGAAAATTCTGACTTGACATTTCCTGTGTTTGAAATTGGAGGTCTGGGTTTAGAATTATAAAATTTTGGGGTGTCTGGGTGGCTCAGTCAGTTGAGCATCTAACTCTTGATTTCGGCTCAGGTCATGATCTCATGGTTTGTGGGTTTGAGCCCTGCATAGGGCTCGTTGGTGTGGAGCCTGCTTGGGCTCTCTCTCTCCCTCTCTCTTTGTGCTCCCTCTCTCGCAGAATGAATAAAAAAAAACAAAAACAAAACCAACCAAACAAAAAAAACCCTTGGGGAAAAAAAAAAAGAAATACCAAATTTTAACAAAATTATTTTTCACCTTTCCTAAAATAATAATTAAATTAGGTTTTTAGGAAAGTAGGCAATGACTTAAGTTCCTAATCCAGATTCGAAAATTTGGTTGTTTTCTGAATATTGAGGTTAATCTATTGCTGTATAAGGGAACCAGTCTTTTTTTTTTTTTTTAATGTTTATTTATTTTTGAGAGAGAGAGTGTGAACTGGGGAGGGGCAGAGAAAGAGGGGCAGAGGATCCAAAGAGGGCTGTGCACTAACAGCAGTGAGCTCAATGTGGGGCTCAAACTCATGCACCACAAGATCATGACCTGAGCTAAAGTCACATGCTCAACTGACTGAACCACCTGGGTGCCCTAGGAATCAATCTTTTATAGATCATATCTTAAGAGGATAGGTTGACTTAACTCTACAAAATAGCCAACTTTCAAATAGAGTTTGTGAAGCTAATGAATAAAGACAAGTTATTCAAAAGCACAATACTAATTGGAGAGAAAAATTATGTAGTGCTAGAAATAGCTTTACTAGAAATTTGTATAAACATCTAATTATACAGTTGACCCTTGAACAATGCAGAGGTTAGGGTTGCTGACCCACTTGTGTTAGTTGAAAATCCACTTAAAACTTTTGACTCCCCAAATATTTAATTACTAATAGCCTACTGTTAACCAGAAGCCTTACTGATAATGTAAACAATTGATTAACATGTATTTTGTATGTTATGTGTATTATATACTGTATTCTTAAAGTAAGCTAGAGAAAAGAAAATGTTAAGACATTTATAAGGAAGAGAAAATACATTTATGTTATTATGCTATATTTATTGCAAACAAATGTGAGTAAGTGGACCTGCACAGTTCAAACCCTTGTTCTGTGGTGAACTATATATAGCCTTTTGGTTCCAAGGAATGTAGACAGATCCATTTCTTTCAGAATTGAGAGGCCTTCTTTAATGTGGTAAATTATACTGATTTTTGGAAGTTAAATCAACTTGTTAAGTTTTCTGGGATAAATTTGACTTGGTCATAATGTATTAACCTTTTTTGATTTGGTTTGCTAGTATTTGAGGCATTTGCATCTATGTTCATGAACAGTATTGTCTTTTTCTTTTCTCAAAACATTCTTGGAGGGCTTTGGTTTCAGGGTTATGCTAGAGGTTTCATTTGTAGGTAGGATGTGACAAATTGCAATAGGCCACATTCCTGTTGCAACAACTAGTTAAAAAGAATGAAATGCAAACAAATCATATTTTTAGAGACATGGGAGCTGTGGAAAGAACAAAATCTAGATAAAATTCCAAAGAGAGAAGAATCTTGAGAAGATGAGTTGATGATTATTAGTCATTTTTTTCCCTGAGAGTATTAACTAATTTGGGGCAAAAGCTGAGGGTTTTAAGCTGGTCCATACAGAGTGTCTACCATGGGGAAGCACAGCTTTTTTCAGGTTCCTCTAACCCTTCTTATTAAGATTTCTTGTTTGTAGTTTCTGTTTCCTGCAAGTACCTTTTTGCTTACCTTCGTTATTTCCTTTTATTTTAGAGCCTTTTGTCAGATGTCCAGTGAATCTTAGTGGTCTCCTTATATTTAAGAGTGGAAACTAAAATGGTGATTGCAAATTCTAGTTGTACAATAAAATTTGTACCTTGGTAGATTTTACTGTGGTATGATCTGTCTGAGCCATGTCATTGTAGATGTCCAGGTGTTAATATCTATAGGTTTTGTTTTTTTTTTTAACTTGGTTTGGTAGGTTTTTCTAACAAATCTCTTCTGCTTGGGAGCTTGATTCCATTGACAAATGGTCTCAACCAGGTGTAGCAGAGGGAAGGCACAATTTGAATGCTTCTGCCTAAAATCTCTATTTTTACTGTATTACTGTTACCTTCATCTGTGTCTGAGTCTATAGTCTCTCTGATTCTGAAACTCAAGAGTAAACATCTACTATGCCAGAGTTGGGAGAGGAGAGGCTCTGCAACTCTTGACTACTTCGTATACATACTTTTAACAACTTTACTGTTCGTAGGCCCAACTTGGAGCCTCTCTTAGAGTGGCCTTGCACCTCTAATAAATGATCTTATGGGTTAAACATAAATGTGTTTCCTTCTGCACTTTCTCCACTTTCTGGACTGATTAGTTGCTGCTGATTTGCTTTCTAGCTTAAAGTTTGTTGAAATCTCCCATCTACTCCCTTTTCTTTTCTCTTCATACTTCTGGATTTATACATTTTATTTATTTTTTATTTTCTTAAAGAAATATATATATATATTTTAAATGTTTATTTTAGAGAGAGAGAGTGAGCGAGTAGGGGAGGAGCAGAGAGAGGGAGACAGAATCCTAAGCAGGCTCTATGCTGTCAGTGCAAAGCCCAATGCGGGGGCTCAAACTCATGAGTCATGCATGAGATCATGACCTGAGCTGAAACCAAGAGTTAGACCCTTAACCGACTGAGCCACCCAGGTGCCCTGGGTTTATACAGTTTAAAAAATCCTAATGAGGTTTCAAGAGGAACAGAGACTAGTGAGAGCTTGCTTGTCTTTCTTTATGTAATTGAGTTCTATAATGTATTCACTGAACAGTGCAGGACCTTCTTTACTTATATATCCCCCTATTGGTAGAGTTTTAGGTTGTTTCCATGTATTCATTATTACAGCAGTGTACACCTTTGTTCATGCCTCCTTGTGCACATGTTGTAAATTGAATTTCTCTAGGACATGCATATTTCAAATGAAATTATTAAATATTGTCTATTTTTTCTGAAAAATGTTTACAAGTTTTGTTTCCTACATGCAGTTTATGAATGAGATTTCCCTTTTCTATATTTTTAAAATTTATGATTTGATATATTTCAAATGTACAAAAGAATATATGTATATAAGGTATTAAAAATAATATAAATGAACACTTATGTACTTATCCTTAGTGTAAGACGTATCAATCAATACTTTTGCAGCATCAATGTTTCCCTTTCTAATCCTGTTCTTCTCCCTCTCCTCCCTGCACAAAGGTAACCACTATCTTGAATTTTATGTTCATCATTCCCATCCTTTATTTTATAGTCAGACTTTTATGCTTCCCACTGGGTCTGCAGAAAGTGCACTTGTTCTTTCTAGCAGTGAAGTGCATATAGTCTTTCTGCCCAGGGAAGCCTTCTGAGGCTTAACCCGTTTTTATTGGGGGCTGATTATATTAGGTACCCTCTGCCAACCAACATCCTATACTTCCTGAAGGAAAAACACAGGTGTTCATTATAAATCACATTTTTATACAGTCTAGGCAGGCTGGCATGGTAGGCACAACCTAATCAGCTGGTAATAGAGGAAATATTCTGAAAGCCAAATTCCCAGCTGCCAGTCAAGGGCCAGCCTTGTAAGCAAGTTCTTTAAATGATCAGGTGTCCTATGTTAACTCCTCTAGTGAGTGAATCTCTAAAATATAGTATATATATATATATATATATATATATATATATATGCATGTGTGTGTATATATATGTATATATGCATATGTGTATATACATATATATGTGTGTGTATGTATATGTATATGTGTGTGTGTGTGTGTGTGTATATAGTTTAACATGCCTCTACTTTGAACTTTGTAAATGGACTTATAACCTACTTCTGTGGTTTGTTTTTTTTTTTTGTTAACAATTATTTATTCCTGATGCTATAATTTATGAATTTCACTGTTGAATGTGTGATATTATATTATAGGTCTATATCATAATTTATCCAGTTTACTGTCAAGATAGGTTTTTGCTGTTCAGAGCAGCATTGTTTCTATGTTAAGATTTATGAAATTTCAACTTTATTAGATAATGCCAAATTGCCAGCTGTTTTATTATTTTCCAATACTTTTTTTTTTCCAATTTAAAAACAAATGTATTCAATCAGAATTGCTAATACAATGGAGTAGATCTAATGTTGTATATCTTTTAGGCTCAGTGCCAGAAATCACATCCAAAGTCAGTTCCAGTTTCTTCAAGGAAGAAAGAAGCCTCTAGGCAGTTCACTGTAGAACCAAGGGAAGTTGTCAACAGATCAGGTTGGTGGCATTCCCATGGGTGTTATTTGCTTAGACATATTTAAAAGGAAATGCTGAAGGTGTTACCTGTATTGGCTTGAGTGACGGGGTCATGGATTAGCCCAGGCAGAATGGTCAGTGTTTTTGTTTTTGTTTTTTTAAACATGAATGATAAGCTTCTTTTGATTATTTATTTCTTTATTTTAGTGATAGGAACATTGATTACTATGATCTGGTAAGAGACATTAAGAATTATTACAGGGACTATAGCTTTAAGAATTTTCAAATAGATTTCTTTTTTTTTTTTCCTGAAAAATTAATATTATCTCACACAGTTTCTGTGGGTCAAAATTGAGAAGCAGCTTAGTTAGATGATTCTAGGTTGAAATCTCTCATTAGGTGGCAGTCAAGATGTTGGCCATGGTTGCAGTCATCAAAAGGCTTGACAGGGGCTATGGGTATGTTTCTAAGATGACTCACTCATGGGCAGGAAGCCTTAATTCCTTCTCACATGACCCTTCCCATCGGCTTTTGAGCATCCTTTTTTTTTTTTTTTAAAGGGATTATAATTGACATATAACATATTAGCTTCAGGTACCCAACATGATTCAATATTTGTACATACATGGTCAGTGTTCTTTGTCTCTATTCTCCTTTTGTTCATTTTTCTTAATTATTTGTATGTGCTGCAACTTTTTAAAAAGTTTACTTTATTAATGCTTTTCAAATTAGAAGAGTCCTTCTTTTGAGGTAAGCCTCAAAGATTAAAAAAGTGCTACTGATTGTTACTGCCATCATCCTGCTGAGGTAACTTTGGAATGAAAACCTATGTAAATGTGTGTGTGTGCTTGCATGTGTGAGTGCATGTGCATGCATGCTTTCAGAAGAGGCTTTACGATTTTCTTTTACACCAGTTTTCTTTTACAGTATAGGCAAGTACCTTTTACCTGATCATTTACTGTTTTATTCTTTTTGCCATTTAGATAGTATTACGTGATCTCATTGTCACTTAGTGTCTATGTCTGTCATCACCACTGAATTTGAGCACTGTTTTTATATATTTACTGGCTATTTGAATTTCCTTTTATCTGAGTTGTCTATTCATATCCTTTGCCTATTAGTTTTTTCTTGTTTATGAGAGGTCTTTGAATTGAGTCTCTCTGCTCTGTTTATCCGTAATTTGTGTGACAGATATTTTTCCAAATGGTCCCTCGGCAGTTAAATATTTTGTTTATAGTATCTTTAACCATATGATGAGTATGATTTTTGGAAAATGTTTATTTTTAAGAGAGAGAGAGAACATGTGAGCAGGGAAAGGGGCAGAGAGAGAGGGAGACAGAGGATTTGAAGCAGGCTTTGTGCTGTCAGCTTAGAGCCTGATGCAGGGCTCAAACTCATGAACCATGAGATCATGACCTGAGCTGAAGGCCCACACTTAACTGACTGAGCCACCCAGGTGCCCTGATGAGTACGATTTTTTATTTTAATTGTCAAATGTGTGATTTTTATAGCTTTTCTTGTTGTGGTATATGTAGTATCCTAGCTTTCATCTTAAGTTTTTATTTAAATTCCAATTAGCATACAGTGTAATACTAGTTTCAGGCGTACAATATAGTGATTCAATACTTCCATACAACACCAGGTGCTCATCACAAGTGCACTTTTTTTTTTTTTAATTTTTTTTTTTATTGTTTTATTTATTTTTAAGGCAGAGAGAGACAGAGCATGAGCAGGGGAGGGGCAAACAGAGAGCAAGACACAGAATCGGAAGCAGGCTCCAGGCTCTGAGCTGTCAGCACAGAGCCTGACGCGGGGCTCGAACTCACAGACCGTGAGATCATGACCTGAGCCAAAGTTGGACGCTTAACTGACTGAGCCACCCACGCACCCCGCAAGTGCATTCCTTAACCCCCATCACCTCTTTCACCCATTCCCCCACCCACCACCTCCCTTCTGGAAACCTTGCTTTGTTGTTTATAGTTAAGAGTCTGCTGGGGCGCCTGGGTGTCTCAGTTGGTTACGCATCCAACTTTGGCTCAGGTCACAATCTCACGATTCTTGAGTTTGGGCCTTGTGTGGGGTTCTGCGCTGACAGTGTGGAGCCTGCTTGGATTCTCTGTCTCCCTGTCTCTCTCTGCCCCTCCTTCACACACACACTGTCTCTAAAATAAATAAATAAACATTAAAAAAAGTCTGTTTCTTGGTTTTTCCTCCCCCACCCCATTTCATTTGTTTCTTAAATTTCACATATGAGTGAAATCATATGGTATTTGTCTTTCTCTGACTGATTTGTTTCACTTAGCATTATACCATCTAGATCTATACATTACCACATTTTGTTTTATTCATTTATCCATTGGTGGACATTTGGGTGGTTTCTGCTTCTTGTCTGTTTTGAATAATGCTGCTGTGAATGTAAGTGTACAAATATCTCTTGTAGTATCTGCTTTCAGTTCTTTTGGATACATACCCAACAAAGGAATTATTGAGTCATACAGCAATAATATTTTTACTTTTTTGAGGAGCCACTAAACTTTTCTGTAGTGGCCGTATCATTTTACATTCCTACCAGCAGTGCATAAGGGTTCCGATTTCTCTACATCTTCACCAACACATGTTATTTTCTGTGCGTGTGTGTGTGTTTTGTACTAGTAGCCATCCTAATGGTGTGAAGTAGTATCTCATTGTGATTTTGACTTGTTCATCATTGTCGCTAGGGAATTTTAAATTAAAATAATAATTAGATACCACTACATACCTATAAGAATAGCTAAAATCTAAAAAAAAAACTGTTTTTTTTTTTTTGTAACTCATTTCTTTGAGAGTTTTGGTCTTTTGTTCAGGAGAATTTATAACTAATTGTTAAGACTTTTTTATGATGGATGCTTTAAAATTCTTATTAAATAGTTCCAGCATTTGATTCATCTTGTCCATATGTGTCCACTGATGATATTTTTCTTATTCAGGTTATGTTTTTCTGGGTTTTGTATAATGAGTCATTTTGATTATATTCTTGACATTTTGGTTATTATTTTAATAGACTCTTGATTGTATTTAAATCATTTCTTATATAGCACATAGTTGCCTTGTTTTGGTTTATTGTTTTGGTTTATTGCCTTTATTCTTGCCTACTTTTGGGGGTTTTATTTCTAGTGACAATTAAGTGTTAGAGTCCTAAGCAGTGGTGTTTTGGTCTGTTTGATTTTCTGATGCTGCTGAGATTCCAGGTCAGTTCTTGCTGGTGCTGTGTCAAGTGAATGGAAGGTGCTTTCCTTGGTACCCCATGTCCTCATTCACTCAAGTGGGGGCTGGGGTCAGAAGCTGTTGGGATTGGATCTCCTTAAATTTGAGACAGGTGGAAGACAGGATGGGGGTGTAGGATTCTTTTATGTTTTTCCTGCCGTAGTTTAGACTGTCCATTGGTGCCCTTGTTGTGAAGCAAGGCCTGGGGTGTACTAACTGTGGTTCAGAATGTCACCTTGGTCTGGGAAGCAGTGGTTGGGAAGGTAAAAGGCTTTAGTATTCTGCAGCTCTTTGTGGATAATATAGCCTGCTATTCTTGATTGTTAACTGGAGACTAGGTTGGTCCAGGCACAGGGTTAGTCCAGTACTTTGCTCCTCTGCTACTGCTGTCCTATAGAACTTATGGAGTGGGGCCTGAGTCTTTGCTGCTCTGACACTGCCACTGCAGAATGGAGTAGTTAGTGGCCCAAGTTGTGGAATGGGAGTTGGGGTTCCCCATTAGGTCTTTGTTGTGTTTCCTTTCTGCAAGTCTATTGGCCAGAGAATGTAGGCTGTTTTTTCTCCTATGCCTACTGGTGGTTCTGGATCGCAGGAATCTCTAGAAACCAGTCTGGGGGTACATGGGAGATTAAAAGAAAACCCAAGGGATTCATCATATTGTCTTTGGTGGCTTAAGGCTTGAGGTTCCTAGCAAATACTCCTTTTCCCTTCCAGCTTTCAGAGTTCTCTTATTGTTTCATGGGTAATTACCAGGGAATTTAGAGGGAAAAGCAGGGAAAGCTGAGTATGCTGTCTTGTTCCGTAAATCTTCCAAAAGCCCTTTTTTGATTGTATTTAAAATTTTTAACATTTGCTTGTTAAGGATATAAATCAATATGAATACTCCCCAGCAGTTCTACTTTTTTGACATTTGGAGGCATACGGCTAAGAGAATAGAGTGTGTGTGTGTATAAATATATAAAGGTATGTGTATATATGTATCTATATGTATACAAATATTATGTATAAAGAATATATTTTATGTATATCTTTATATATGTACATATAATTTTTTATGTATCTCTATACATATCTGTTATGTCTCTATATGTGTATGTATATGTACAAATGTGGTCATTTAGCTGCCCTAGTTTACTGACTTATTTTTTTAAAGTTTATTTATTTATTTTGAGAGAGCGAGAGAGCATGAGCAAGTGGGGGAGGGGCAGAGAGAGAGTGAGAGAGAGAGAATCCCAAGCAGGCCCCACGATGTCTGCCCAGAGGCTGATGCAGGGCTGTATCCCACAAACCGTGAGATCATGACCTGAGCCAAAATCAAGAGTCAGACGTTTAACCAACTGAGCCACCCAGGCATCCCCACTAAATTTACTGACCTAAAGATCAAATGTCATAATTCTCTAAGATTACTTTATTATTTTAGCTGTGTATAGATTTATTCAAATCTTGAGTAAATTGACTTTCCATAGAATTGTGAATTTCTGTTGAGAATTTTTGTCATTTCAAAACTTCAGAGCATGGATCAAATACATCTTCACATTCGTTAATTTCATAAATTAGAACTTTTAAAGCACTTGCATATTTTAATCATAGATCTTTGATTATAAACTTAATGAACTGCGAGTCTTGAAAACTCATTTCTAACTTGCTGAATTTTAAAAAGCACATTTGGCTCTAATATTATTATTTTTTGATATCTTTATATAATTTTCTTCTAGTTCAGGACCATGAAGTTCATCAGCAAATTTTGGCAACTGATGTTGGTTCTAAAAGTACACCTGACTCAAGAAAAATGTCAAGTGAAAAACTAAAAGGTCATCACGGTGGAGTTGATGAAGAATTTTACTTATCTGTTGGTTCACCTTTCGTTCTTTTGGGTGCAAAAACATGTGTATCTCAAAGTGCTGTCTCATCTATTGCCCAAAACAGAAAGACCTACACTTCTGAAAAGTCAGTAAATACATTGTCTTCAAGTACAGAGATTTCTCTTAAAACCAGAAAAAGGTGAATTTTTATTTACTTAAGTAATAGTCATCCTGTTTAAAAAATTTTTACCTTTTATATTAAAGAGTAAGTAATTTGGTCTTTTTTGTATTTTATAGTAAGTATTGAGGAATATTAACATATTAGGAGAAGAGCATAACATATTTCAGTTTATATTTAACAATAGGAAAGCTTACAGTATATTTCAGAGAAGTTTGTGGGTAAACTTTTCTGTGGAAAAAAAGTATTTTCTTCTAATGATAAATTTTCTATAACTCCTAAGAGTATTTTCTCTATGTTATTTGTAATTACAAGGATAGGTGTGTCTCAGGTCATTTCTAGGGTAACAAAGGATAAGTATTTTGAGGATAAGTTGTGGTAAACCCATGTCTATTTCTTGGGGTTTACATTTTGGCCTTTAAGAAGAAAAGTAGATCATTCAAAGTCCTTTGCTGTTGGGACCTTTGCAGTGAGTGTAACTAATATCTGTCTGGTGTCTTGTGTTATTCTTGGAGCCAAGAAGTTAAGTACATTCTAAGATTTTGCTATTCAAAATGTGGTCTATGGCTCAGTATCTAGAGCAATGCATTATCTGGAAACTTGTTAAAAATGCAGAATTTCAAACCCTCTCTAGTCCTGATGAATAAGAATCTACATTTTAAACTCTTCAGATGATTCAAAATTTTAGTGTTTGAGAACTAGTGCTCTAAGCTATAGATTTTCTTGGCCTGTTCTCTTACTTTTTCCCATGGACTAATAAGGAATTTAATTTTCCTGGGCACTTGCCTTATATATTTTAAGAGGTTATAAATCAGCACTTACAGATTTTAAATAAAGGTCTAGTAGAAAATTTTGTAAGCGGTCTGTGTTCTTAACTGAAAGGTAATTCAGGAAAACTCCTAACTGAACAAACTTTGACAGTCTTCACCTTGCCTTCCTTTTACCTTTTAGGTTAAATTTTGAAGATAAAAATGTTTCGAAGAAAGTAGAAATACCAAATGAATTATCAGAAACAGAGGATAAAGTATCAGAAGAACCACAAGAGAGGAAATCGTCAAGAACATCTCAGAAAAGAGTACAAGATTCAGAATATGAAGTTCAACCACAAACTAAAAAGAGTTTTTCAGCACTGTTTTTAGAAACTGTAAAAAGAAAAAGTGAATCCAGGTGAGTTATTAAGAAACTGTCCTTTGAGATGTTTGGTTTTATATTCTGTGAACAGTGTCATGGATTCTTAATGCTATTTAACTAGAAGTTAATCTTAATTGGCACAAATTTTATTTTATTTTATTTTTATTTATTTATTTATTTATTTATTTATTTATTTATTTATTTATTTTTTCAACGTTTATTTATTTTTGGGACAGAGCGAGACAGAGCATGAACGGGGGAGGGGCAGAGAGAGAGGGAGACACAGAATCGGAAACAGGCTCCAGGCTCTGAGCCATCAGCCCAGAGCCCGATGCGGGGCTCGAACTCACGGACCGCGAGATCGTGACCTGGCTGAAGTCGGACGCTTAACCGACTGCGCCACCCAGGCGCCCCATTTGGCACAAATTTTAATTGAAATTGTGCCCAACCCATAAGGAGTGTGTAGTTTCTTACCAGCAAATGACCTCCAAAACCATCATTTAATAAATACTAAGTTAACTGTGAAAGAAAATAAGTTTATTCAGCTTTCATTTCTTTTGCCCATTAGCTCGCTCTTCTTTTCTTTTCTTTTCTTTTCTTTTCTTTTCTTTTCTTTTCTTTTCTTTTCTTTTCTCTTTGAGTTTATTTATTTATTAATTTATTTTGAGAGAGAGGGTGGGAATCCTCAGCAGGCTCCACTCTGTCAGTGCAGAGCTCAGTGTGGGGCTCCATCCCATGAACTGTGAGATCATGATCTGAGTCTAGATCAACAGTCAGATGTTTAACCAACTGAGCAACCCAGGTGCCCCATATTAGCACTTTCTAGTTTGTATGATATCACAGAATGAAGACAGTATTTAGAAATAGAATTATGTCATGGTGTATTTCACTATTACAGGTTTTAAGTCTTTTTTCCTTTTCTTCTGCTTGTGTTAATAAATGTATAGTCCTAAAATAAATTTTAATCTGTTTTTGCCTATTTAAAAGCCTTCAGAGGTTTTTAACTGATTCGTAACTGTGATTCAGTGATTCTTAACTGTGGCTGCACAGTAGAGTTAACTAGAATTAATGGCAGCTAGGGTTGAGAACTACTGGCTTATATAAACTTCAGATTTACTAGCTGGTGTTTACGGCCTTTACTCTCCTTAGTTAACTCTTTTTGCCAGCTTGGTCATGCACATTTGCATTTGTCCCTATATTGGCATACCATTTTCCCTTGTCATGTGCCAGTGTCCTTTTTCTCTCCTGGTGACATCTGCTTCTTACTTCATGGATGGCTGTCTTCTTACTGTAACCTTATATGGCACAAGGTGACAAGGGGGCTCTCTGAGGCTTGCTTCTTTTATGAGGGTATTACTTCCATTCATAAGTGTTCTGTTGTCATAAAGGCCCCACCCCCAAATACCATCCCAATGGGGATTAGGTTTCAGTTTATGAATTTTGGAAGTATACAAACATTCAGTCTGAGCAGGTATCAATGTTGTGCCTAAGCATATCTTCAGTTTGAATGATCTTGATATTATGGAAGTCCCTTGAAGTGGAATAGAGGAGCAGATATAGAGAATTCTTACTGGCTGGTTTGGGAAATCTTAATTTTTAAGTTCTTAGCATTACTTCTATATATTATGAAAAATGAATAGATATTATGAGTTATATACAATAAAACAAATCAAATTTGTAACAGATTGGCTATTTCTTTTTAACGTTTATTTATTTTTGAGACAGAGAGAAAGCATGAACAGGGGAGGGTCAGAGAGAAAGGGAGACCACAGAATCTGAAACAGGCTCCAGGCTTTGAGCTGTCAGCACAGAGCCCGATGCGGGGCTCGAACTCACGGACTGCGAGATCATGACCTGAGCTGAAGTTGGACGCTTAACCAACTGAGCCACCCAGATTGGCCTACCCAGTTGAGCCACCCAATAGGCCCCCAGATTGCCTATTTCTTTAAATGTTGAAAACTAACATTTCTATTTCTGTTTCATTCATTGTGGTCTTCTATTTATATTGACTTTGTTTTTCATTAGATTTCTAAAATTTTCTAGTTACATAAACTTGCTAAAGCTCTACCTATTAGAAGATAGTATGTTTCTTAGTATGTATATTTAGAAGATTTACGTTATTAGATTTATCACAGATTTGAGATTAGAGAAATAGAGAAGGCATTTTCATTTCATAATCTTTTTGTATATCTTATTAATGAAAAGACAGAAAAAACAGACATAGTAATCTAAGTCTTCCATTCTAGCTTTGCTTCTTTTATGTGTAAGAATGGTTAAGCATCCTTACTCAAGTGAAAAAAGCAGAAACAGGAGTACATGTGCTAGCTTTGGAGTTCGGATATTTACCCTAAGTTTTTATTTATGCATGTCGTACTTCAGTACCTGGTTTGCTTGAGGCTGTTGCTTTAAAAAGGAAGGAAGTGCAAAAGAGTACCATCAGATTACTATTCCTTTGAATAATTCCTTCATTCTCCAGAAAGCTTTCTCAACTAATTGGAAAAGATTCTGTTTAATCCCAATTGTTTACCTTTCTAGATACATTACATTTATTTCTATACCATGATTACAATGTTAAATTTGAAAATGTGTGAATTATTCAAACTTGGAGTGAATTTTTACATAATATAATTTAATGTAAAATTTACTAGTGTTTTCTTAGAGTATTAGATTTGAAGGTGTCTCGGAAATAATCTTGTTTTGGATGTGAAGAAATCTGGGCCCTAAGAGATCTGTATACATCTATACAAACATATAATTAGTATAACATTATATATAATAACAACATGCATTTGGGACTGTCAGTCAGTGTATCTGAGCTATATTTAACACATTTCTGGGTTTCAACTTTTTGATATATATATATAATGAGACATTAAATTAGTTGATGTCTAGGCTCTCTTGCAGCTCTAAATTTTCTTTGATCTCATTAGTATTATAAATGAGTATAATCAGGTATTATAGAAATGTAAAAGGAGAGGGATTTTCAAGGGTAAGGGAAAATTGAGATGTGAACTGTTCTTTAAAAGATGCATAGATTTTATTCCTACACAGATTATTTTACTTTTTTCCAGAAAGCAAAGGTAAAAACTTTCTTTTTTTGAGTTATTATTTATTGTAACATTCTGTTTTAGTCCTGTTGTTAGGCATATAGCAACTGCTCCACCTCATTCATCTCCTTCAAATGATCTAAAGTTGTTAGAGGATGAATTTATAATTGATGAATCAGACAGAAGTTTTGCCAGTACATCTTGGATTACTATACCCAGAAGGGCGGGGCCTCTGAAACAATGCACGGTAACCCCTGCAGAGAACACTGCACTCCTTCAAAGTAAAAAGTCAAAAGAAAAAGATCACAGTGTATCAACTGCAGATTTGACAAGTGACAAACGTTCTGGCAAAGCTCACCCAGTAGGGAGATCTCAGCCCTCTGAACAAAAAGGAGTGAATAAGGGTTGTGCTTTGTCAAATGAAATGGAAAATCATTGTAGATCTACAAAATATGAACTGTATTATGAGAATGCAGAGAAATCATCTGGAAACAGAAGGACTATAAGACAAAAACAGAGAAGAAAATTTAAGGCCAATGTACTTGAAGAACAGGTTGATACAAAACAATCTAAAGATAAAAACACAAATATGTCACATATCACCCAAGACAAGTTACAAAGAAATTCAGACAGAAATATGGAAGAGTGTGAAGATATGATAAATGTTGCCGTTTCCAAAAAACAGGTGCTGCCCGTAGGTAAGTGTTTTATATTAAGTGTAACTATGAACATTATTCTACTGCTTTATGTTTTTATACTATTTCTATTTAGCTTTGGAAAGTAGGCAAAGTAAACCTAAATCTGTAGGCTCTTTTCTAGAATGTCTATTTTACATATAATTCAATTCTGAGTCACTTGAGTTTTGTGTAGCTTCTAAGATGGCGCACATGTAAAGGAAGAAGTGAAGGGGAAAGGCCCGTAAATCAGGTGGTTACCAGAATATGAATAAGACAGCATCATGTATTCTTAGAGGTTTATTAAAATATAAACTGGGGAAAAAAAACACAGGGTAGTATGGGAGTATTTCTTATAGGATAAAACATTATACTCTTTTATATCATTTTAGTATTCATCTATACTCATTTATCTAATATTCACTCAATTGCCAGACACTGTATTAGACACTGAAATTACAAAGATTATTAAGACACAATTATTGCCATTAAAAAAAATCAATCCAGTAGTATCTGTAGACCAACAGGTATGCCTGTACATTCACAGGACAATAATGGAATCACACAGAACAGTTATCTAACTAAAAGCTCAATAGGTCTTTTTATCTTGGATCACTATATTATTTATCATCCAAACTGGGACACTTGAGAATGAGAGGAATGTCAGGACAGGAAGCATAAACTGGGATTCTCTCAATCTGAAGTGTGGTTACTCTCCTTACATGGCTACCCATTTTATAGTGATTGAGGTATAATGATGGCACTGTCTTCTAGATCTATTTATTTTCTTTGTACCACTTTTTTTTTTTTTTTTAATTTTTTTTTTTTCAACGTTTAATTATTTGTGGGACAGAGAGACACAGAGCATGAACGGGGGAGGGGCAGAGAGAGAGGGAGACACAGAATCGGAAACAGGCTCCAGGCTCTGAGCCATCAGCCCAGAGCCTGACGCGGGGCTCGAACTCACGGACCGCGAGATCGTGACCTGGCTGAAGTCGGACGCTTAACCGACTGCGCCACCCAGGCGCCCCTATACCACTTTTTAAGTAATAGAAAAGATCGTCATTCTTATAGAATTTCTTTAGTTAATGGAATGGAAAGCACTTAACAAATGTATTAGACACTTTAGGTGTACATAACATAATTTAATCCTTCTTGATAATCCCATAAATTAGAAAATACTCATGGTTAAAATATGCTGGCTCAGGATCTGTCCCATCGTAGAGTCCATATTTTTTCAACACTATTAAGAAGTTTTGAAGTAAGTAAAAATGCTTTTGATGCTCAATTGGAAAAACTGTTAACCAGAAAATTCTATTCAACAGAATTTTTTATGTACTTAGAGATTCTAGATGACTATACTGTATTGCTGATACAGAAGGGATAAAGTATATTAATTTTTTTTTAATGTTTATTTTGAGAGAGAGAGAGAGAAAGTGTGAGCAGGGGAGGGGCAGGGAGAGAGGGAGACACAGAATCTGAAGTAGGCTCCAGGCTCTGAGCTGTCAGCATAGAGCCTGATGTGGGGCTTGAATTCATAAATTATGAGATCATGACCTGAGCTGAAGTTGGAAGCTCAACTAACTCCCAGGCACTCCTGGGAGAAAGTATATTAAAGCACAGTATTTAAGCTAGTTGTTGTGAAAAGAAATTCCACTTTAATAATTACCTAACTATTTTAGCTTTCTTTTTGTGTAATCTATATCATAGACTTTATATTACCTGAAATAATAGTTTTGTCCATGTGTACCTTTGTGTACTTGAAAAATTCTGCTTAAAATAAAGGGGAAAAAAAGCTACCTTCTCTATTTTGTGGACCTCTTTTGTAAATGCCTGACATGTCCCAGGTGATTTTTGTTGGAATTATTTTTCCTTCCTTCCTTCCTTCCTTCCTTCTTCCTCCCTCCCCCCCACTTCGTCCCTTCCTTTTTTTTTTTTTTTGTTCTTCCTTTACTTTCTCATTAGCAGCTGGCTATTTGAAGAAAATATAAAGAATCTCTGACTAAACTGAGATTATATTATAGGAATTTTTTTTTTCTTATTAGTCCCTTAAGTAGAATATGAATTCATAAAATTTGAAGGTACAAAATTTTTATTTATCCATAAGTTCTTAGGAAAAAAACATTGTATCAAGAAAGTATACTTGAAGGAGACTCTAAGTGTTAAACATTTATTGAATGCAAAATTCTTCACACTAATTTTCAGTTATATTAAATTCTTCCTTATCTAGATTGGTTAGTGAATATAATGTCTGATTAATTACCAATTAGTTTTCTATCACTGTCATAACAAATTACCCCGTACTTAGTGACTTAAAACAACATGCATTTATTATAGTTCTTTGGGTTGGAAATCTGAAATTGATCTCACTGGACTAAAATCAATGTGGTGACAAGGTGTCTTTTGTTTCTGATAATTCTAGGAGAGAATCTGTATCCTTATCTTTTCCAGCCTCTTGAAGTTGCTTCTATTCCTTGAATCATAACTCCCTTCTTTCATCCTCAAAGCCAGCAATACCAGCCTTCTCGCAATTTCCAATTTTTTTTGTGTCTTCCATTGTCCCATCTTTCTGACCACTACTTCTAAGAACACATGTAAGTAGATTGGGCCAGCCTAGATAATTCAGGATAATCTCCCTGTTTTAAGGTTTATAACCTTAATCATTTCCTCAAAGTCTCTTGCCATGTAAGGTAATATTTTCACAGATTTGTGGATTGGGTGAGTACATCTTTGGGAGGCCATTATTCTGCCAACCATATCAGTTTTCAAAGACTAATAATATGAAGATAATTTAAGTCCAACGATATTTTTACTCCGAAGATTTTTTTTTTTTTTTTTTTTTTTTTTTTTTTTAATTCAAAAGGCACTTGACAGGGACGCCTGGGTGGCTAAGTTGGTTAAGCGTCAGACTTCGGCTCAGGTCATGATCTCGTGGCTCGTGAGTTCAAGCTCCTCTTCAGGCTCTCTGCTGACAGCTCAGAGTCAGGAGCCTGCTTTGGATTCTGTCTACATCTCTCTCTGCCCCTTCCCTGCTCCTCGAACTCTGTCTCTCTCTCTCAAAAAGAAATAAGCATTAAAAAAAACAACAACCAAAAGGCACTTGACAGATTTGTAATGCCTAAACTGATGATTTATTTTGAGGCAGTGGACTTTTCCAGTTTTGATGTCTCTCAGGCTTCTTAAACTGAATGTGTTGGAAACTAAATTCTTCCAAACTTCTCCTTCTTTTGTTTTCCTGTCTTCATAAATGGGACCATAATAAATCTAATAGCTCAGGAAGGAAACTCAAATCATCTTTAACTTGTCTTTCCTTTACTTAGCAACCCGTATAAAGTTAATTAAGTCTTTTGACTTCTCCCTAAGTAGCTTTCATATCTGTTACTTCTCTCCATGCCTCTTGCTATTCTTTTTAGCCAAGATGGAGTCATTTATTTCTTAGATTATTGTAGCAGTTTATGCACAAACCCTCTGGCTTCTTAATACTCTCCAGATTCATCTCCTGGGTTGCTTTATAATGAATTTCTTTCAGTTCTGTGAACAAACTGCTGTCTCAACTGTGGGCCCTTTAGAAAAATTTTCCTAATTTTTCCAGGCTTTCCAAGTTTTGTGTTCAGTTAAAATACCACTTATTACTTGCCACCCTGGTATGTTCCTGTGTATGCTCCATTAGCGTCCTTTGTATTTTATCACACATGTAATTAGTTGCTGAATTTCCATCTTTCCTGCTGGCATTTAGACTGAAAGCTCCATGAGAACAGGAACTGTATCTATCCTATTCCTAAAATATCCCTCAGATCTTAGCCTTAGCAGTTATCTCTATGGGTCATTGGCATACATTTTTAATCAATGACAGAAATATTACTCTATTTTGGATGAATAATTTTGCTGTTTATTAAAACGTGTCCCACCTTCAGAACGATACTTCTTTATGTGTAAATATGCAAAATTTTCTACAGTAGTAGAAATTTATCGCTTGTGAGTCACCTCTTTTTCTGGCCATTGCCCTACTTAGGACATATATTTCCTAAGTTCTAAGTCAGCTATCTTCACTTTACTGTCTGTTCACATATCAATTATATCTTCTTTATGTATTCTTGTTTATTAGTTTTCTAAATTGTTTGTCATTCAGTTTCTAATCTTCCCTGAACTGAAATTAGTTTCTGAAATAATCGGTTTGTTTTTGACTGTGTATATTCTTTTTCTGTATCACTGTCTGAATAAGTCTTCGGTGATAGCATTTTCCTCCTCAGATTCTTTTCCCTTTTTCCATTGTTCACACTGATTTTTTTTTTAAATTGATTCATGAACATAGGCAGTTATCTCTGAAATCATGAGCACCTCTCATTTATTAGAACAGTTCCTGAGAATACTTTTGATAAATATAAGGGAAAGTGAAAAAGGGAAACATAGAAGAAAAGGAGTTGGAGAATGAAAAATGAGGGTGGACACAGAGTAGGCCTGAAAGTGATGCTCACTGCTGAGGATTCTTGCCATTTTACAGATAATTCCTTAAACCACTTGTTAGTGGTAACTGTTTGTTTTTGTTTTTGTTTTGTTTTGAAAGCTTAGGAACGCAAATCTGGGAGGGGGGAGGGTGGAAATCTTAAGCAGTTCCTCCCCCAGCCTGGAACTTGACCTGGGCTGAAATCAAAAGTACTGACTGAGCCACCCAGTGCCCCTAGTGGCAACCATGTTGAAAGTTCTCTATTTTTGCTTTAGAGTTTTGTAAAATTGACCCTTTTATTATTTTCTATATCCACTCCCTAAAATACCTCCTTTATTGTCGAGTTTTTACTGTCTGTGGTGACTCTTCCAGTATCTCCCATTCTCATTACTTGGCAAGTATTGGTTGATTCTAATATTAAACACAGTATTGGTAAGGTATATTCTTTCCTTTTCATCAACTTTTTTGTGCCTGGTTCACATTATTAAGGCTACTATTTTTCTTTTACTCCTTTTATAAGCATAAATCATTCTCTTTATCTCAAATTCAGAACATTGCCAAATCCTGTAACTTATTCTCAAACTGGAATTGGAGAGTGATACCACTGTAAGGAATCTTGACATAATTTGGCTCCTTTTCTCTTCTCTCCACTCAATCCAGTTTAACTGGGAGAATGACTAAAACACGTAGAATAGTGCTTTTCAAACTTACATATACATTTGAATTCCCTGAGGATTTTGTTAGCATACTGATTCATAAGCTGATTTAATAGGTGCGAGGTGGGACCCAAGGCTCTGTATTTCTAAACAGTCTCTCCCAGGTGATGCTGATACAACTGATCTGTGAACCATACTTGGTGTATCAAAAACTTAGATTGTATCTAGAGTATCAAAAACTTAGATTGTATCTGGAGTAGCTAATGCTGGGTAGCACTTTTGCCAGTTTCATTGCCTACTGTAACATTGGCTTCATCCTGAATTCATATTTCAAGTATATGTTAGTCATCAAGCAGTGTGAAAAGTTTCATTTAACTGACAGATCTTATTGAGAACATTTGACTTAAAAAAAAAAAAAGGAGGTGAAAAGAAGCTCACTGGATAAATTTAAGATACTCCTATAATTGAGTTTGTTTTTTTGTTTTTTTGTTTTTTTTACCTATTGTGATTTTCTGAAAACTCTTTGGTTCAATAGATTGTAAACTGTTTTAATGGTTTTCTTTAATTTAGGAAGCAAGAAAAATAGCACCAGTGTTCCTTATGCAGAGAATCAGAAAAAAGCTAAAGAATATAAAAAGAAGCAATTTTCCAGTGGGTCCAAGAAGAACAAACTTGTAACTGATGAGGTGACTTCAACTATTACAAGAAGTCGAAGAATTTCGAGGCGTCCATCTAATTGGTGGGTGGTAAAGTCAGAGCAGAGTAAGTATTTTATTTAAATTATGTTCATTGAGAGCTCCAAAAAGTCATTCTATGAGAGACTTTGTTTTATACAACCATTTTCCACAGAAAAATCTTATGAGAACAAAGTTAAATTGGATCGTTAATAGAAATATTAAATCAATTAAGTATGCAAATCATTTGGACTCTATTCTATACTGTATTCTAGATATAGGGATATATCTAGAAAACAAACCCCTGTCTCATGGGACTTACATTCTAGTGGAGGAAGACCAGCAATACAGATGTATAATTCATGCAGTGATAGGTAATAAAGAAAAATTAAGCAGATAAAGGATAGAAATGGGAAGTAGTTGACAGAAGTAGGGGTGGATGAAAAGATAGAACAGAAGCAATAAGAGTCCATTTTGATCTTTCAGAGCACATATCACAAATATGAAGAGGGGAGCCATACAAATAACTTGGTGTGGAACATTTCAGACCAAGGGAACAGTATTTGTAAAAGTTCTGATGGAGCTTACTTGACATCTTTGAAGAATTCAAGAAGGCCAGTATGGCTAAAAAAGAGTAAGCCAGGAGAGGTGAAGTCAGAGAGGCAGGCTGTGATAGAGAGTTTAGAAAAAGTGTATTGGGAAACTCCTGGAAGATTTTAAGCAATAAATTAAAAATTTTTCTTTAATTTTTTTTTCCAACGTTTTTATTTATTTTTGGGACAGAGAGAGACAGAGCATGAACGGGGAAGGGGCAGAGAGAGAGGGAGACACAGAATCCGAAACAGGCTCCAGGCTCCGAGCCATCAGCCCAGAGCCTGACGCGGGGCTCGAACTCATGGACCGCGAGATCGTGACCTGGCTGAAGTCGGACGCTTAACCGACTGCGCCACCCAGGCGCCCCAGCAATAAATTAAAATTTAAGTGACTTGATTGAGTCATCCTTTTTTTTTTTTTTTTTTTTTTTTTAATTTTTAAGTTCATTTATTTTTTTGAGAGAGTGAGAGAACGAGCAGGGGAGGGGCAGAGAGAGAGAGGGGGAGACAGATTCCGAAGCAGCAGGCTCTTTACTGACCATGCACCTTGCTGCTCAGACTCACGAACTGTGAGATCATGACCTGAGCTGAAATCAAGAGTCGGATGCTTAACTGACTGAGCCACCCAGGTCCCTTGATTGAGTCATCTTGTAAAAGAATTATCCTTACTTCTGTAGAGAGAAAGCTAGGGCTCGGCAAAAATGGAAACATGAACACTAGTTAAGATATTGTTGGACAGAAGAGATGAAAAGTGGTTGGATTCATTATTAATGGAGTAGAGTAAGAGAGAAAACCAGGAGTCTAGCATGACTCAGTTTTTTTTTTTTTTTTTTTGGCCTAAACAAATAGAATAATGGAACTCTACTGTTTAGTGAAATGAGGAAAAGTATGAGAGAAGCAGATTTGCGAAGGATATCAAGATTTGAGGTTGTGATAGATACATCGTAGAGATAGCCTGGTTAATGAGTTTAAAGTTAGGGGGAAGGATCTGGGAGGACATAAATAATTGAGGACTTATCAATATATAGATGAATTTAAAACTTTAGGACTGCTTGAAATCTCCTAATGATAGACTGAACCTGGCAAACAAAAATAAGCCAAGGATTAAGTTGGGAGACACCAGTGTTAGGAGTTGGGAAGGAGTGGGAAGATCCATCAAAAGAAACTAAACATGTACAGTTAGTAAGATTAAAGGAAAATGAAGAGAACTTAGGGTTATGGAAGCAAAGTGATGAAAGCATTTTAATTAAGGATTGAGTGATGAACTTTCTAAAATACTGCTAATAGTCTGAAGTAGTTGAGGTTTAAGAATTGACAGTATAATTTTGGGCCACATGGAGGCTGTTGGTCACTTTGATAAAAATGGTTTCTGTGGAATGATTGGATCAAAAGCCTGATTGGAGTGGTTTCAAGAGAGAGTTGGAAGGGAAGAAGGAGAGACATTAAGATAAAGGAGCATAGCAGATATGGGGCTAAGGGAAGGTTTTTTGTTTTTTTGTTCTTTTAATTATAAGATATTACACATGTTTATCTGCTTATTTAAAATAACCCCATAGAATGTAGAAAAGGAGAACCCTCTTGCACTGTTGATGGGAATGCAAACCAGTGCGGCCACTGTGGAAAATAGCATGGAGGTTTCTCAAAAAGTTAAAAATAGATATAATATAGCAATTGCACTACTAGGTATTCACCCAAAGAATATAGAAATACTAACTCAAAGGGTACATGCACCCCAGTGTTTATAGCAACATTATCTACAATAGCCAAATTATGGAAACGGCTCAAGTGTCCATTAACTGATGAATGGTTAAAGAAGATACACACACACACACAAGCAATATTACTGAGCCATAAAAAAATGAAATCCTGCCATTTGCAACGACATGGATGGAGCTAGAGAGTATTATGCTAACCAAAATAAGTCAGTCAGAGAAAGATAAATACCATATGATTTCACTTATATGTGGAATTTAAGAAACAAAAGAAATGAACAAAGGGAAAGAGGGGGGTGCAAACCAAGAAACAGACTCTTAATTATAGAAAACAAACTGATGGTTACCAGAAGGGAGGTGAGTGGGGGGATGGGTGAAATAGATGATGGGAATTAAGGAGTGCACCTGTCCTGATGAACAGTATGGAAGTGTTGTATACCTGAAATGTTAACTAACTGGAATATAAATAAAAACTTTAAAATGACTCCTGATTACAAAAAGTAAAAAAATTAAAAATAAAATGACCTCATAGAAAGGTAGAGAATACATCTAGATCACAGTCCTTGAGTAGGCAAGGACAGGACTGTGATCTAGTATACAGATGGAAGTAGTTTGGTAGAATCGAGGGTGGAAAGATAAAGATCTACTTTTCTATTGTTTTTCCTCCATGAAAATAGTAAGCAACAACATCAGGTGAAAGTGAAGTGAGAGAAGTGATAGTAGAAGTTTGAAGTTTCCTTAACATCAGAAGGATACAAAGGAAAATCAGAAAAAAAGTACATGGGCAAAGTCTGAAGCAGCCCTCTCCCAATGGATTCTTACCAGAGGCACATAGTTCCTCCAGCAATGAATATTTGCGACAGATGTATAAAATGTTGTCTACTAGGGAAGCTCATTAGGGATTAATGCTCAAGATTTTTACTGGAGGTAGTCACCTAGGCACTCTGCCTAGCAAGTACTAAAATTCGACTCCCTGAAGGAAAGCAAGTATTTGACATAAACTGTATTTTTTGCACAAGCAGTTTAGGCACACTGCACTACATTTGTCAGTTAGGAAATGATGGGAACCCTCCCAAAATTGAAGTTCCCACATGCTAGGCTAGGCAAGAGCTAACTTTGCAAGCAGGTCTTTCTAAGGATAACATTCTTAGGTCTGCAGTGCTATCTCTTTTCTGTACAGGGTGAAACATTTATTGTTTTGGAAACATTTTTGATTTTTTTTAAGGGAGGTAATCATGAAAAGATGGTAGATGATAAGGTAACATTTAATGGATACTGTTGACTCTGGTATTGAGATCAACAAGTGAGAGACTAGACAAATGTGGCACTCCATCTGGGGTCTTGTTGCTATGAATTTTTGAGTCATTGGGATCCTTGATTATAGCAGAAAGAAATATTCTGTTGCAGCCTTCCTTGGATTTTGGATTTAGATCTCAGTTTAAATGATTATTTCTCTACTTTGGCTAAGTTATTTTGTTCAGTTTCTTACTCTGTAACATGATTACAAACACATCTACCTCATTATAAGGATTTAGTGACATGTAGTTAGTATATAAAATGTTATCTCCTCCTGATACTACTTTGAGGAACTCACCTTTCTGCCCCAAGTGCCTGAAACTGTACTATGGCAGATGAGTGTGTAAATACATGAGAAAATGAAAATCTTACAAAGCTTGTATAAGTGTTTTAGAACTCTGAAACTTATCAAAAAAGACTTGTGTAGCAGCTTTGAAACAGGTGTTGAATTTCTGATTGAGTAGGGAGCCACAACAAAGAGGAATACTTGTAGATCTCATAGTTCAAACAGTCTTTCATCTGGTAGAAAAGAAAGTCTGAACCTCAGTAAAGCAATATGACTTGCACCTAAGGTCATAGACCTGTGTGCTAGAACTGGAAAAAAATAGAACCCAGGTTTCCTGACTCTTGATCCATTGCTTATTTCCCTATCAAGCAGCCAAGCTGCCGATAGTGGATGTGTGGCCGTACTGCTTTTTCGTGTATGTTGAGACAAATTTATTGAGTGCCCACTGTGAGGCAGGAATGGTGTAAGGTAGAACCAGTACTAGAGTGAGTCAAGTGAGTAATATACAGTGAGAAATTCGAGGAGGCGTTTGGTCTCTAGATTGTGTGTGTTCACATTCAGTACTTGCATGACTCTGAGAGTGAGAACCTTCTTCAATTTTTTAATTTTATGATGAGAAAAAAAAAACTTTATGATAACTTTTAAGATCTACTTGTTGGTATTTATTTTCCAGTATATACATATATAAAACTATTACATTGCGCACCCTGAACTTATACACTGTTAATGTCAATTATATCTCAGTAGGACTGGGGAAAAAAATTGCTTCACCACTGTCCTGACCCTGATGTTAGGCATTGGAAATGTAGAGATAGGTAAAAGAGCAAACTTGGTCTCAAGGAATTGCTAGTCTGCTGGAAGAGAAAGATAAGTAAATAAATAGATGGATGATAAATGTTATCAGAGGGTTGAGAGAGAGAGCTACCTAATTTAAGCATGGGAATTTGGGACAGCTTCCTGAAGAATGAATTAGGAATTAGTTAAGTAACTGGGTGGGGTGAGGAGGATGGATGGAATGTTTCGAGCAGAGTAGCATGTGCAGAGATCTGGAGCTGAGAGTGTGACCTTTTAAAGATTATTTTAGCAGAGTTATATGGAAGGCTTGTTAAAATACAGAGTATTGGGCCCTACTCTGAGTTTCTGATTTAGTGGGTCTGAAGTGAGGCCTGAGAATTTGCATTTCAAACAGACTCTTAAGTGATCCTGATCCTGCTGGTCTGGGACCGACCCTTTAAGAACCAGTGCTTTGGAGAAATGCAAATAGTTCAGTATTGCTGGCTGCTTTTTTTTTTTTTTTGTCAGTTTGTTTATTTGGAGGATAGAATTTTGATTAACGAAATAAGTACTCTACATGTAGAAATAAATTATTGAAAATATTTGGACGTAATCCTTAAGTTACAGATTATCACTAAAAGACTTTAGCAAGGTTGTAATGACCCAGCTTGTGTTTTCCTAAGATGATTCTTGAAACAGTGTGAAGAATGGATTGAAGAACGGCAAGGCTAGAGAAAGGGAAACTAATTAAGAGGCTCCTTTAATAATCCAGATAAGATGCCAGTCCCTGCTAATGACAGGCAGGAGAGCTTGAGAGAAGTGGATTTGAGTGGTATTAAGAATGTAGAAATGACAGGATAAGGGGACTGATTGCAGATAGAGACAGGAGTCTTGGCTGACTGAGATTTCTGATGTAGGTATTTGAGCAAATAGTTGTGCTTTTTGTTAAGAAAGGAACTAAAACCAGAGGGGCAGATTTAAAGGAGAGTGATAGGTGAATATTATGATACCAGCATCTACGTAGTAATTACAGTTAAGAGTACAAGGGCCCCTCAAAGTAGGTACATAAGAGTGAGAAGCTGAAGCTGGAACCGTGGGAAATACCAGGATCTTAAGGATGGCCACAAGAGTAGTGGGCAGAGACAGGGTGGTTTTGGAAGCTTGTGATAAATTTGGTACATATGTCTAAAAATTGAAAAGCTGCATAGTTTATGAATTTAATTTGAAAATAAATATAGCCTACGAGATTGGTGTATGTGTGTGTGTGTGTATGTGTTTACATGAAAATATATATAATGTTGGTATTTCAATGAGCCAGATAATTTGGATAAACATTATGCTAACTTTAGGTTATCATTGAATCCTTCAGGTCTTGTTTATAGCAAGTCTTCAAGAAGAAGTGAATTGTCAGTGTGTCACAACAGTAGACAAACACCTGTTGAAAAACCAAACCAGTCATCTAAGAATATTGGGGACAAAACTATTCCATTTAAAGGGCAGAAGAGAACTACTCCAGGCAGCTCAAGAACACAGGAGTTTTTAACTGCTAAAGATTCTAGAAGAATTATTGACCATGATAAAATTTCTGGTTCTTCCCAGAATGAGTCATTGAAAAGTGATGAGGAAGACCTGGTTAAGAAGAAAAATCATGATCATTCTGGGTATGTCTATTATGTATACAATATAGTTATTTTTGCTGTTTAGCATTTAATAGTTTGTGTCATTTAATCATTTGTGGAGAAACAGTATTAGCGTAAAGGGCTCTGCCGTCTGACAGACATGGTTGTAAATTCATGCTCAGCCATTAGCTGGTGATGCCCTAGGGCAACACAGAACTCTTGAATTTTTTTCCTCATTTTAAAATGGGGAATAATATATATACTACATAGGATGTGACTAATATATATACTAAGAGTAAGTATTATTGTCATTGAAGAGTTGCTTCTTTTTTGGAGCACCCGGGTGGCTCAGTCGGTTGAGCGACTGACTCTTCATTTCAGCTTGGGTCATGATCCCAGGGTTGTGGGATGGAGCTCCGAACCAGGCTCAGCACTGGGTGTGGAACCTGCTGAAGATTCTTTTTTTCTCCTTCAGCTCCTCCTCCATAAACTCTCTTAAGTAAAAAAAAAAAAAAATTTTAATTAAAAAAGTTGATTCCTTTTAAAAAAAAATACAGTGGTAAAAACATAAATTTTACCATTTTGGTCATTTTTTAAAATTTATTTTTTTATCTTTTAATTTTTATCTTTTAATCTTAGTCATTATTAACATATAGTTTGATTTGCTTCCTTCTGAGTGAAGTTAATGTGATTTCAATAATTAGGAATATATCTTAATACTTCTCCCCCTAAGGTGATAATAGTTAAGGTACTTTTGAGTGCTTATTATGTGTCAACTATTTGCTAGGAGCTTTTCAATGAATTTTCATCAGTCCCTGACAACCTAGTGAGTTAGGTATTGTTCTTGCATATTTTTACTTCTTAACATAGCATTTATTCTTTCATTTACTCAACAAATAATGCATATTACATGTGAGAAACTGCAGGGTGCTAGGGGTGTACAGAAATAAATCATTAGAGTGCCTTAAAAATAGCAGCATATGTAACCAGTAAGGAAATCGAATTAGTAATCAAAAATCTCCCAAAAAACAAGAGTCCAGGGCCAGATGGCTGTACAGGGGAATTCTACCATACATTTAAGGAAGAGTTAACACCTATTCTCTTGAAGCTGTTCATAATGGGGTATATCTCTGGATTTCACTGCATTTTCCTAATTATTAGTGAAATTAAATAGTTAAATATCTTTTCATTTGTTTCTTGCTCATTTTTATTTTTTCTTAGAAAAAAAATTTAATTTATTTATTTTGAGAGAGATAGTACAAGTGGGGGAGGGGCAGCGAGAGAGAGAAAGAGAGAGAATCCCAAGCAGGCTTCATGGCTGCCAACGCAGAGCCCTGCATGGAGCTCGAACTCACGAAACTGTGAGATCATGACCTGAGCCGAAACCAAGAGTTAGATGCTTAACCATCTGAGCCACCCAGGCCCCCCCTTGCTCATGTTTAAATAGATTGTCTCTTTGTAAATTGCTTGGCCAATTTTATATTTTTTTAGAATTGATTTTTAGGAACTCTTTATCTATTTTGGCTTTTAATCCTTAATGGGTCACATGTATTCGTGTCTTTCATACAGAAGACATAATTTTAATGTATGGTTAACCCTAGAGCATCATGGGAGTTAGGGGCACTGACCCCTGCACAGCCAGAAATTTGCTTGTAACTTTTGACTTCTCCAAAGCTTAACTACTAATAACTTATTGTTGACTGGAAACCTTACTAGTAGCATAAACAGTTGATTAACACATATTTTGTTTTTAACATATATTACATGCTATATTCTTACGATAGAATAAATTAGAGAAAAGAAATTGTTATTAAGAAAGAGAAAAAACATTTACAGGATTGTATTTATTGAAAAAAAAAATTGCTTATATGTGGACCTGTGCACTTTAAACCTGTGTTATTCAAGGGGTCAGCTGTAGTAGAATTTATTAGTCTTTCAGTGTTGTGAACATTTGCTTTTTTTGTAGACTCCGAGGTTATAAGGATCTGTTTTTCTATATTTTTTTCCTAAAAACTAACTTGTTTTTTTATATTTACTTCTTTAAACCATCTGTAATTTATTTTTGTGTTTGATGTGGAATAGGAAATTTAAATTCTTTTTTTCTCTGTGTAGGTGTTGAATGGTACATTTCCCCCACTGATTTGTATTGGCCTCTCTTTTATCAGATTTCCATATTTATATCATCTTGTTTCTTGTATCATTTATTTGCATAAGATTCCTGAGAGGTGGGTAGGACACTCGTTAGCTCCATTTTTACATATGAGGAAGGTCTACATAGATTAAATAGCGTGTCATTAGATAACTAGGTCTTCTGACTAGTAGTCCAATTGTTTTTACTTGAATGTATTAATAATAAAAATAAATCAAAGTTTTACTAGTAAAACAAAGCAGTTGAGCCTTACCTATAGGTTGAGAGAAATAGGTTAAGATAAAAAATTTGTTTACATTGAGTTTTTAAATTTCAGCTAGTATTTTTATAACAAACCTTATCTTTTATGTACAATGAGAATGTATGGTACTCCCCACACCATACAGTTCACTCATGAAATGTGTACAATTCAATGTTTTTTTAGTATATTAACAGATAGGTGCAAACCATCAACACAGTCAATTTTAGAGTATTTTCAGCACTTCACAAAGCCAGTACTCATTAGTTATCATTTCCCTAGTCCACTCTGCCACTACCCTAAGCAACCACTAATCTACTTTTTATCTGTATAGATTTCTCTACAGTTTGGATTTTCATCTGAATGAAATCATATAGTATGAGTTTTTTGTACTGGCTTCTTTTGGAAATTTTCAAGTTTCATTCATGTTGTAGTGTATATCAGTACTTCCTTACTTTTTATGACCAAAAAATGTTTTGTTTTATGGTTATACCATGTTTTGTTTATCTTTTCATTCACTGATGGACATTTGGGTTGTTTCCACCTTTTGGCTCTTATGAATAATGCTGGTATAAACATTTGTGTACAGGTTTCTATGTGAACATGTGTTTTCATTTCTCTTGGATATATACCCAGGAGTGGAGTTGCTCTGACATATGGTAACTATATTAAAATTGTTTGAGGAACTGTAAGATTGTTTTCCAAAGCATCTGTACCATTTTACATTCCTGCCAGCAGTTTATGAGGGTTCTAGTCTCTCTGCATCCTTGTCAACATTTGTTATTATCTGACTTTGATGCTAGCCATCCGAGTTGGTATGAAAGTAGTATTTCTTTGTGATTTTCATTTGCACTTCCCAGATGACTAATGATGTTGAGCATCTCTTCATTTGTTTATTGGCCATTTGCATATCTTTAGAGAAAAATCTATTCAGCCTAATTTTTTGGGTTTTTTTTATTGTGTTGTAAGAGGTCTTTATATTTTGGATACAAGTCCCTTGTCAGATACGTGGTTTGCAGATATTTTCTCCATTCTGTGGGTTTTCTTCTTGCTTCTTAATGGTGTCCTTTGAAGTACTAAAGTTTTTAATTTTCGTAAAGTCCAATCCATCTATTTTATCCTTTTGTTGCTTATACTTGGTGTCATATCTAAGAATCCAAGTTCATGAAGATTTGTCATTATCTTTTCTTCTAAGAGTTTTTCTTACATTTAGGTTTTTGATCCATTTTGAGTTAACTTTTGTATATTCTATGAGGGATTCAACTTTATTCTTTTGCATGTGACTGTCCAATTTTCCATAATTGTTTGTGAAAACGACTACTTATTCCCCCATTGAATGGTCTTGGCATCATTTTTGAAAATCAGTTGACCATAAATATATGAGTTTCTTTCTGAATTCTCAGTTTTTTTCTCTTAATCTATATATTAATTCTTGATCCAGTACTACACTGTCTTGATTGTTACCATTGCTATGAAAAGATTTGAGATCAAGAGGCATAAGTCCTCATTATTCTTCTTTTCAGATTGTTTTGGCTATTCTGGGTTCCTTGCAATTCCATATAAATTTTAGAATCAGCATGTCAATTTCTACAAAGATACCACTTGAGAATCTGACAGAGAATGCATTGAATCTGTATATCAGTTTGGGAGATATTGCCATTTTAACACTAAATCTATCGATCCATGAACATGGGATGCTTTTCCATTCATTGAGGTCTTCAACTTATTTCAACAGTGTTTTCAGAGCATAAGTTTTACACTTTTGTTAAATTCATTTCTAAGCATTTTATTATTTTAATGCTATTGTGAATGGAATTGCTTTTTTTTGATGGATAAATCAACTTTTATTTAACTACAGACATTATTCAAATTCTCTATACTCGTTTCCTTCAAAATAATTAAGAATATAATTTATCATAAATGGGAAAATGACACAAAACAAATTTCCCCAAGACTTTGCAACAATAGCACCAACAATACAAATTACTATATTTCTTTGGGCAACATTATTTTTTTTCCTTCTCTCTCCTTTTTTTTTTTAATTTAATTTTTTAAAAATTTTTTTAGTTTACATCCAAATTAGCATATAGTGCAACAGTGATTTCAGGAGTAGATTCCTTAATGCCCCTTACCCATTTAGCCCATCCCCCTCCCCACAACCCCTCCACTAATCCTCTGTTTGTTCTTCATATTTAAGACTCTCTTATGTTTTATCCCCTTCCCTGTTTTTATATTATTTTTGTTTCCCTTCCCTTATGTTCATCTGTTTTGTCTCTTAAAGTCCTCATATGAGTGAAGTCATGTGAAGTCTTTCTCTGACTAATTTCGCTTAGCATGATACCTTCTAGTTCCATCCATGTAGTTGCAAATGGCAAGATTTCATTCTTTTTATTGCCAAGTAATACTCTATTGTATATATATACCACATCTTTTTTATCCAGTCACCCATTGATGGACATTTAGGCTCTTTTCATACTTTGACTATTGTTGATAATGCTGCTATAAACATGGGGGTGCATGTGTCCCTTCAAAACAAGGGATACCTGTATCCCTTGGATAAATACCTAGTAGTGCAATTGCTGGGTCATAGGGTAGATCTATTTTTAATTTTTTGAGGAACCTCCACACTGTTTTCCAGAGTGGCTGCACCAGCTTGCATTGCCACCAACAATGCAAAAGAGATCCTCTTTGTCTGCATCCTCGCCAACATCTGTTGTTGCCTGAGTTGTTAATGTTAGCCACTCTGACAGGTGAGGGGTGGTATTGCATTGTGGTTTTGATTTGTATTTCCCTGACGATGAGTGATGTTGAGCGTTTTTTCATGTGTCAGTTGGCCATCTGGGTGTCTTCTTTGGAGAAGTGTCTATTCATGTCTTTTGCCCATTTCTTCACTGGATTCTTTGTTTTTTTGGGTGTTGAGTTTGAGAAGTTCTTTGTAGATTTTGGATACTAACCCTTTATCTGATATGTCATTGGCAAATATCTTCTCCCATTCTGTTGGTTGCCTTTTAGTTTTGCTGATTGTTTCCTTCACTGTGCAGAAGCTATTTATCTTGATGAGGTCCCAGTAGTTCATTTTTGCTTTTGTTTCCCTTGCCTCTGGAGACATCCTGAGTAAGAAGTTGCTGCAGCCAAGATCAAAGAGGTTTTTGCCTGCTTTCTCCTCAAGGATTTTGATGGATTCTTGTCTTACATTGAGGTCTTTCATCCACTTTGAGTTTATTTTTGTGTATGGTGTAAGAAAGTGGTCCAGGTTCATTCTTCTGCATGTCGCTGTCCAGTTTTCTCAGCACCACTTGCTGAAGAGACTGTCTTTATTCCATTGGATATTCTTTCCTGCTTTTTCAAAGATTAATTGACCAAAGCTTTGTGGGTCCATTTCTGGGTTCTGTATTCTGTTCCATTGATCTGAGTGTCTGTTCTTGTGCCAGTACCATACTGTCTTGATGATTACAGCTTTGTAGTATAGCTTGAAGTCTGGGATTGTGATGCCTCCTGCTTTGGTTTTCTTTTTCAAGATTGCTTTGGCTATTCAGGGTCTTCTCTGGTTCCATACAAATTTTAGGATTGTTTATTCTAGCTCTGTGAAGAATGCTGGTGTCATTTTGATAGGGATTGGGTTGAATGTGTAGATTGCTTTGGGTAGTATCGACATTTTAACAATATTTATTTTTCCTATCCAGGAGCATGGAATCTTTTTCCATTTCTTTGTGTCTTCTTCAGTTTCTTTCATCAGCTTTCTATAGTTTTCAGTGTATAGATTTTTCACCTCTTTGGTTAGATTTAGTTCTAGGTATTTTATGGTTTTTGGTGCAGTTCTAAAAGGGATTGATTCCTCAATTTCTCTTTCTGTTGCTTCATTGTTGGTGTGTAGGAATGCAAGCAAGCTCTGTGCATTGGTTTTATATCCTGCACTTTACTGAATTCATAGATCAGTTCTAGCACGTTTTTGGTGGAATCTTTAGGGTTTTCCATATATAGTATCATGTCATCTGTGAAGAGTGAAAGTGTGACCTCCTGGCCGATTTGGATGCTTTTATTTCTTTGTGTTGTTTGATTGCAGAGGCTAAGACTTCCAATACTATGTTGAATAACAGTGGTGAGAGTGGACATCCCTGTCTTTTTCCTGACCTTAGAGGGAAAGCACTCAGCTTTTCCCCATTGAGGATGATATTAGTGTTGGGTTGTTCATATATGGCTTTTATGATCTCGAGGTATGATCCTTCTATCCCTAGTTTCTTAAGGGTTTTTATCAAGAAAGAATGCTGTATTTTGTCAAATGCCTTCTCTGCATTTATTGAGAGGATCATGTGTTTCTTGTCCTTTCTTTTATTGATGTGATGAATCACGTTTTGCGGATATTGAACGAGCCCTGCATCCCAGGTATAAATCCCACTTGGTCGTGGTGAATAACCTTTTTAATGTATTGCTGGATCCTGTTGGCTAATATCTTGTTGAGAATTTTTGCATCCATGTACATCAGGGAAATTGGTCTATAGTTTTCCTTTTTAGTGGGGTCTCTGTCTGGTTTTGGACTCAAGGTAATGCTGGCTTCATAGAAAGTGTTTGGAAGTTTTCCTTCTGTTTCTGTGTTTTAGGACGGCTTCAAGAGAATAGGTATTAACTCTTCCTTAAATGTTTGGTAGAATTCCCCTGGAAAGCCATCTGGCCCTGGACTCTTGTTTTTGGGAAGGTTTTTGATTACTAATTCCATTTCTTTACTGGTTATAGGTCTGTTCAAATTTTCTGTTACTTCTTGTTTCAGTTTTGGTAGTGTATATGTTTCTAGGAATTTGTCCATTTCTTCCAGATTGCCCATTTTATTGGCATATAATTGCTCATAATATACTCTTACTATTGTTTTTATTTCTGCTGTATTAGTTGTGAACTCTCCTCTTTCATTCTTGATTTTATTTATTTGGGTCCTTTCCTTTTTCTTTTTGATCCAACTGGCTAGTGGTTTATCAATTTTGTTAATTCTTTCAAAGAACCAGCTTCTGGTTTCATTGATCTATTCTGTTTTTTTGGTTTCGATAGCATTAATTTCTGCTCTAATCTTTATTATTTTCTGCCTTCTGCTGGTTTTGGGTTTTATTTGCTGTTCTTTTTCCAGCTCTTTAAGGTGTAAGGTTAGGTTGTGTATCTAAGATCTTTGTCTCTTCTGTAGGAAGGCCTGGATTGCTATATACTTCCCTCTTATGACTGCCTGTGCTGCGTCCCAGAGGTTTTGGGGTGTGGTGTTGTCGTTTTCATTGGCTTCCATATACTTTTTAATTTCTTCTTTAACTTCTTGGTTGGTCTATTCATTCTTTAGTAGGATGTTCTTTAGTCTCCAAGTATTTGTTACCTTTCCAAATTTTTTCTTGTGGTTGATTTTGAGTTTCATAGTGTTGTGGTCTGAAAATATGCACGGTATGATCTCGACCTTTTTGTACTTGCTGAGGGCTGATTTGTGTCCCAGTATGTGGTCTATTATGGAGAACATTCCATGTGCACTGGAAAAGAATGTATATTCTGCTGCTTTAGGATGAAATGTTCTGAATATATCTGTTAAGTCCATCTGGTCCAGTGTGTCATTCAAAGCCATTGTTTCCTTGTTTATTTTTTGATTGGATGATCTATCCATTGCTCTGAGTGGGGTGTTGAAGTCTCCTACTATTATGGTATTACTATCATTGAGTTTCTTTATGTTTGTGATTAATTGGTTTGTATATTTGGATGCCTCCACATTTGGCACATAAATTTTTATGATTATTAGGTCTTCTTGGTGGATGGACCCCTTAATTATGATAGAATGCCCTTCTGCACCTCTTGATACAGTCTTTATTTTAAAGTCTAGATTGTCTGATATAAGTATGGCTACTCCGGCTTTCTTTTGTTGACCATTAGCATGATCGATGGTTCTCCATCTTTACTTTCAATCTGAAAGTGTCTTTAGGTCTAAAGTGAGTCTCTTATAAACAGCATATAGATGGATCTTGTTTTCTTATCTATTCTGTTACCCTATGTCTTTGGATTGGAGCATTGAGTCCATTGACCTTTAGAGTGAGTACTGAAAGATACGAATTTATTGCCATTATGATGCTTGTAGAGTTGGAGTTTCTGGTGGTATTATCTGGTCCTTTCTAATCTTTGTTGCTTTGTCCCCTCAGAGAGTCCCCCTTAAAATTTCTTGCAGGGCTGGTTTAGTGGTCACAAACTCCTTTAATTTTTGTTGTCTGGGAAACTTTTTATCTCTCCTTGTGTTTTGAATGACATCCTTGCTGGATAAAGAATTCTTGGCTGCATATTTTTCCGATTCAGCACGTTGAATATATCCTGCCACTCCTTTGTGGCCTGCCAAGTTTCTATGGATAGGTCTGCTGCAAGGTTAGGGACTTTTTTTCCCTTGGTGCTTTCATGATTCTCTCCTTGCCTGAGTGTTTTGTGAATTTGACTATGATATGCCTTGTTGATGGTCAGTTTTTGTTGAATCTAATGGGAGTCTTCTGTGCTTCCTCGATTTTGACGTCTGTGTCTTTCCCCAGGTTAGGAAAGTTTTCCGCTACGATTTGCTCATATAACCCTTCTACCTCTATTTCTCTCTCTTCCTCTTCTGGGACCCCTATGATTCTGATGTTGTTCTTTTTTAATGAGTCACTGAATTCTCTGATTCTTAATCATAGTCTTTTGCCTTAATCCCCCTCCTTTTTTCTGCTTCATTATTCTGAATGGAATTGCTTTTTAAATTTTATTTTTGGATGTTCATTGCAAGTGTATAGAGATACCTTTGTTTTTTGTTTTTTTTTTTAAATTTTATTTATTTATTTTGAGAGAGTGAGAGAGCATGCACCAGCAGGGGAGGGGCAGAGAAAGAAAGAATCCCAAGGAGGCCCTGCGCTCTGAGCTAGAGCATAGAGCATGGGGCTTGATCTCTCGAACTGTGAGATTGTGACCTGAGCCAAAACCAAGAGTCAGGAATACAACCGACTGAACCACCCAGGTGCCCCTACAATTGGTTTTTGTATTTGACTTGTATCTGCAACCTTTATGAAGTCATTTATTAGTTTTGATGGCTTTTTAGTGGATTTTGTGAGATATTGTGAGTACAGAAATCATGTCATTTGTTAATAGTTTGACCTGTTCCTTTCCTGTATTTTATTTATTTTATACTGCCGAATTGCTCTGGCTAATACAGGTGGCAATAGCAGATTTCCTTGTCTGGTTCCTAAATCTTAGGGGGCAAGCATCCAGTCTTTATGTTGCTAGCTGTAAGTTTTTCAGCTACCCTTTATCAAGTTGAGGCAGTTCCTTCTAGTCCTACTTTGTTGAGTATTTTTATCATAAAAACGTGTTGGATTTTGTTAAATGCTTTTTTTTTTTGCATCTATTGAGATGATGCTGTAATTTTTATTATTATTGATATGATGTTTTTCGTTAATTGGTTTTCAGATGTTAGACCAAACTGCATCTGTGGTGTAAATCCCATTTGGTCATGATGTATGTATAATTACATTTATACGTCTCTAGATTTGCTCTGCCAGTATGTTGTTGAGTTGTTTGGTCTGCACTTTTCTTGTGATGTCTATCTAGTTTTGGTATCAAGATAATACTGACTTCATAAAGTGATTTAAGAAGTTCTCTTCTGTTTTTTGAAAGAGTTTGTGAAGAATTCATATTCTTTGAATGACTGGTAGAATTCAGCAGTAAAACCATTTGGGCCTTTATTTCTGGGTAGTTTTTGATTACTGATTCATTCTCTTGTTATAGGTCTTTTCAGATTATTTCTTCTTGACTTAGTTTTGGTAATCGTATGTCTTTAGGAATTTATTTTATCTTGGTTATCTAATTTATTGACATATAATTGTTCATAGTATTCTCTTAATATTTTTTCTAACTCTATGATAGGACTTGTAGAGAGAGTAGAATCTTCAGAAGTAAACCATCAGATCTCAAAAGTTTGCATGCTCTTTAGTTATGTTTATGCAAATTATTTTCTCACATATGGTAAGAATAGGCTGGTAGACTGAGTGAGAAACAAAACATAGGACTTACAAGAGAAATGTGAGAGAGGAGAAATTATGCAGTCTGGGAATAGTATATCTTCTTTACATATAATTAGCTAGTAGCTGTTAAAGAATCCCTCTGAACACACTACTTACTGTTCCTCAGTAGGCTGACTAGGGCTGTCAAAGAAAACAATTTAAGTTGTTTGTGGATTTTCAAAAAAACCATGGTAGATTAAAAGTGTCGTATATATCATATGCTGCCCGTAGGTAATGTCTCTGGGTGTCCTCCTGTCATTACCTCCATCTTAGGCCTGGTCTGTACCATTTCCTTTATCAGAATTTTTCTTTGCAGGTCCTAGAAACAAATTTTCTTCCTAGGCTAGTTATAAGTCCTAGGACCCGAATAGGTTTATCTGATATTTGTTACAACCAATATTATATTATCTACTGTTTGTATGTTTCTGGAAGGAATGTTTTATGGAGAAATGTAAACAATTTTTCACTTTACATATTCACAGAGGTACAAGAAGCCCAAAGGATCAAGATAGTATGACTGCACAAAATGTTCATCCGAAGTCTCAGGTCAAGGGATTTACATGCAAGACACTAGCAGAGTCTAACTTGGATTCTGGAGAGCCTAAGACTTCAGTTTTGGAAAGAAGGTATGCATGTTTTCTAAGGATAATTGGATTTACTTAGTATATTGGTTACTCTTTGCTGTGTAACAGATTACCCCAACTTTTATTAGTGGTTTGCAAAACATTTATTGTTTCCTAGTTCCTGTGGCCCAGAAGTCTGGGAGAAGAGCCTTAGCTGACTAGTTCTCTCTTAGGGATTCTTATGAGATGTAGCATTCAAAATATCTGTCAGGTTTGCAGTCCTTTGAAGGCTTGATTGTAACTGAAGGATCTTACAAGGTAGTTTGCTCCCATGGTTGTTAACTATAGGCCTTCCTTGGCATGTGGCCCTCTCCATGGGGCTGTTCAATATGGCAGCTGGCTTCCAATCAAGCAAGTGATCCAAGAGAAAGTGTGACCATGATGAAAGTCACAGTGCCTTTTAATGACCTAGGCTCTGGAGTTGCACACTTTCACTTCCACTTTATTCTGTTTGTTAGAAACAAGTCATTAAATTCAGACCACATTCAGGGAAAAGGGGAAAACTCTCTCTCCTAAAAAACAAGTATTTAAGAATTTGTGGGTTTATGGGGCGTCTGGGTGGCGCAGTCGGTTAAGCGTCCGACTTCAGCCAGGTCACGATCTCGCGGTCCGTGAGTTCGAGCCCCGTGTCGGGCTCTGGGCTGATGGCTCAGAGCCTGGAGCCTGTTTCCGATTCTGTGTCTCCCTCTCTCTCTGCCCCTCCCCCGTTCATGCTCTGTCGCTCTCTGTCCCAAAAATAAATAAACGTTGAAAAAAAAAAAATTTAAAAAAAGAATTTGTGGGTTTGTGTTTAAAACATTTTTAATAGAATTTAGCAGTATTTATGAGAAAAGACACATTTGAAAATGACATAAAATTTAATCAGATCAGTATTAACAGAGGAAGTTCTGCAATTGATTTTGTTAATGAACACTGTCTTGGAACCTAATTAAGAAAAAAAATTTCCCCCTAAACAATTCCATTCTCCTAGTCACTAAATATATACTCCAAAAGTATATGTGATTTTCATTTTTATATTTTATTTATTTTTTAAATTTTTTTGTCTTTTTTTTATTAACTTGTTTTTTATTTTTTAAATTTCCATCCAAATTAGTTAGCATATAGTGCAGCAATGATTCCAGGAGTAGATTTTTTAGTGCCCCTTACCCGTTTAGCCCATCCCCCCCTTCCACAACCCCTCCCGTAACCCTCATTTTGTTCTCCATATTTATGAGTCTCTTCTGTTTTATCCCCCTCCCTGTTTTTATATTATTTTTGTTTCCCTTTCCTTATGTTCATCTGTTTTGTCTCTTAAAGTCCTCATATGAGTGAAGTCATATATTTGTCTTTCTCTGACTAATTTCACTTAGCATGATACCCTCCAGTTCCATCCACGTAGTTGCAAATGGCAAGATTTCATTCTTTTTGATTGCCAACTAATACTCCATTGTGTATATATATATATATATATATATATATATATATACCACATCTTCTTTATCCATTCATCCATCGATGGACATTTGGGCTCTTTCCATACTTTGGCTATTGTTGATAGTGCTGCTATAAACATGGGGGTGCATGTGTCCCTTTGAAACAGCACACCTGTATCCCGTGGGTAAATGCCTAGTAGTTCAGTTGTTGGGTCGCAGGGTAGTTCTATTTTTAGTTTTTTGAGGAACCTCCATACTGTTTTCCAGAGTGGCTGCACCAGCTTGCATTCCATAAGCTGATTGATTTCTAATTTTACTTTTTAAAATTTGATTTTTATCAAGAGGTGTTGAGTTGACTAAAAATTTATTAACTGATCCATGAGTTTTTATTTATTTATTTATTTATTTATTTATTTATTTATTTATTTATTTATTTTAATGTGGCTGCTAGAAAATTTTATTTATTTATTTAATATAATTTATTATCAAGTTGGCTAACATACAGTGTATACAGTGTGCTCTTGGTGTTGGGGGTAGATTCCCATGATTCCATCGCTTACATATAACATCCAGTGCTCATCCCAACCAGTGCCCTCCTCAATGCCTATCACCCATTTTCCCCTCTCCCCTGGGTCCCCCCCATCAACCCTCAGTTTGTTCTCTGTATTTAAGGGTCTCTTATGGTTTATCTCCCTTCCTCTCTGTTTGTAACTATTACATGAGTTAGTTTAAAAGGTTATAAAATTCAGTTTTTATCCTGACAGTTACAGGATTAAATTATAGATTCTTTGTTTTATGCAGCATGTAAGTATATTCTTGGCCAACTATAAATCACTGTTGGTTTTATAAGAAAGGAATGTTTGGCAGTTTTAGGAGAAAAATGTCCATTAAGGCAGATAACTAGATATATGTATTATAAAGGCACAAATTTTATGGTTTACTTTTTTATGTTAAAGTGGACCTTTCAGGCTCAAGAATTATTTATCATCTGAAAAGAGTAATTCTGATGTGGATGATAAGGAATTTCAGGAAAGTTCAGGTAAGTTATTATTTATTGTCTACTCTCTTGATATTTGTGGCTTTATGCATACAGAGTACGGTGTGCCATATTTTATTTAAATTATCACCAATGGCAAATGTGTATTGAGTACTTACTTTTTAAGAGCCTTACTATATGTTTAGAGATTTGTAAGACCTTACACCTAGGTGATAGAGGGAGGGAGAGAAAGAGAAAGAATGACACAATGACAGTCCTTTCTTTGAGGTAGAACATAATTAAATAATTGATACTTAAAATATCTGTTCTAATATTTAAAAATGTTAAGCTGAAAGGGTATAAATGAAGCAAGATCAGCCATGTATTGATTACTGAAGCTGTATAGTGGGTGTATCAGTTTCATTATACCATTTTTTCTTTTTTTGAATGTGTTTGAAACTTTCCAGAATAAAGTTTTTAAAATGCCTGTTAATAATTTTGTAATATTTTATGCTTCTAAAGAATGTATGCTTGAAATATAATCTGTTATACTATTTTTCCTTTCCTAATTCACTTAATTCTTTTTCTTTTTAATTTCCTTTTCAAATGCTAGAAAGGTGGAATTTTTTTAAAAAGATTGTATTTTTAAGTAATCTCTATACCCAATGTGGGACTTAAACCTACAACCTCTAGTTCAAGAGATGCTCTGCCACCTGACACAGTCAGGCACCCTCTTTCTTTTTCCTTTTAAATAGTTTTTTTTCTCCCTGTGTTTACATTTATTTTATTATTTTTCTCCTCTAAGTTGAATGCTTTCTGTATTTATTTTTCTACTTTTTATTTTATAAAAAATAAAAAACAGTGAATTTTCCTAAGTTTAGTTTTGGCTTAATTTTATTTGTCATGTTCTTATTGTAGTGGCTTAATTTTAAATGTCATGTTCTTATTGTAGTACACCTTTTTCTTTGACCCAGGAGGTTTTTTTTTAAGAATATATTAGTCAAGAGGTTGGTCTTCAGAGCCAGGAACCTACAGTTGAATTCAGCTCAGGTTGAGCTGAATTTTGTATTACTTACTATGCTATCTTGAGTAAAAAAATTTCAGTGTTAATAACTCAGCCTTCTTATCTGTAAAATGGTGATATCATTTCCAATCCCATAGCTTTCTTGTTTAGTTTAATATCTGGTCTATATTAAATACATAATGTTGGCTGTTATTCTAAAATGTTTTGTTCTTTGTTAATAATTTCTAGTTTCATTTCATTGTTCTAGGGAACTTTGGCTTTTATTATTTATTCTTTGAATTAAGGTTTTCTTTGCATTCTGTATAGTATGCTTAGAACACATAAAATTCATGAAAGAATTTTATAGTTCTCTCATGGGTACTTGAAAAAGAAGAGAATATTACTTTTTTGTGTATGCATGTATGGATTTACAAATATATATCTTTTTATTTTGTTAATAATGTAAGTATGTGTAAATTTTTGAATATATTTTGACTACAGAAATCTTAAATATTTACAGAATATTATGGGACACTTGCTATGTATTCTTTTAGGGGCTAGGGATGTGGTAGAGAACCAAACTGAGAAAAACTACTGTCCACCTGGAGCTTACTTTCTGGGGTACCAGGAAAGAAGCAATAAAAAGCAAAACTTAATGATTTGTTGGATGTTGAGAGTAGAAAAATAAAACAGATTTTTGGGTGGGATATGGTGGTTACATTTTTAGGTAGATGAGCAGAAAAGGCCTCACTGAGGAAATGATCATTTGAGCAAAATATGAAAAAGATGAGAAAGCAGAGAATGCAGCTGTATGAGGAAATAATGCCCCAGGTAGAGGGAAGATGTTTTGATGCGGTAATGAGTCTGGTGGTGAACACCAAGGAGATTGGGTAAATCAGAGTAAGAGAGGGAGAGTGATGGGAAATGATGTCACAGAGACAACAAGAATGAAAGATCACATAGGATGTTAAAGGCTATTTTAAGGATTTTTGGCTACTCCTAAGAGAGATGGAGGCATTGGGAGGTTTTGAGCAGAGAGACATGACGGACCTATAAACAGAATTACTGTGTCTGCTGTGTTAGGGAGGGACTCGTGAGTTTGAGGGGCTCATGTAAAGTTGGAAGCAGGGAGACTGATTGATGAGACATTCATAATCTCAATGATAGGTTGCTTAGACTAGGGTGATGGCAGTGAAAGGTGGAGAGCAGTAGTAGGATTTTGAATATTTTTGTAGATAGAATCAACAGGATTTCCTGATGGATGGGGCTATGGGAAGAGAGAGATGTCAGGGACATCTTTAAGGCTTTTGGCCTGAGCACCTGAAAGAATGGTGTTGTCACTACTTGATTTGGAGACTACTAGGGAAGAAGCAGATTTGGGGGAAAAGAACAGGATCTTAGAATTGAACATGTTACGTTAGGTGTTATTTTGATCCTTTATAGACTTGCTTGTAATTTCTGAAATCTGCTGAGGGCTGCTAGAGTTGAAGTAAAGTGTTTCCACTGTAGTTGTATGCTTTTTTTCTTCCATCTGTTTCCTGCAGTGTTTGCTCTATACATTTCACTGCTGTTGCTGAGCATATAAGCCTTTATATGGAATGTACCTGCTTTGGTCAGATTTATCATCTTGATCCTGTTACAATGCTTTTACCTTGTAGTCTGTTTTGTCTAATAGTAATATTGTGACCCTTGCTTTCTTTTGGTTTGTTCTTACATTTTTGTTCATACGTTTACTTAACCTTTACTACAGAACTAAAATAAAGTGGTTTAAAAACAGTACATGATTGAATTTTTAACTTTCTCTGTCAGTATTTTTTCTTTTAATAAATGTTTAACACATTTGTACCTGCTGTGAGAACAGATAGACTTCTTCTTTATAAGGTTGGTAGGCATGCTCATATATGCTAAGAAGAACTCAGGAATTTATTTTTTTTACAACCAGTTGAAGAGTAAAAATAACCTTGAATCATAATCTATTTTCCTTTAAACTAGCTGGCTATTGGTCTTTGTCTTCACGATAGCTAATGTGTGAGTAGAAATTTAAAGGCAGACTTATTTCTTGTTTTCTTTGTAGGAAACCTTGTTTTCCTCAAACTCCACGCTTATTAGGTTTCTTTCTTTTTTTAAACTTTTACTTTTTTGTATTTTTAATTAATTAATTAATTAATTAATTATTTTTTAAAATTTACCTCCAAGTTAGCATATACTGCAACAATGATTTCAGGAGTAGATGCCCTTAATGCCCCTTACCCATATAGGCCATCCCCCTTCCCACAATGCCTCCAGTAACCCTGTTTGTTCTCCATATTTAAGAGTCTCTTATGTTTTGTAGCCCTCCCTGTTTTTATATTATTTTTGCTTCCCTTTCCTTATGTTCATCTGTTTTGTATCATAAAGTCCTCATGTGAGTGAAGTCATACAATATTTGTCTTTCTCTGACTAATTTCGCTTACAATAATACCATCCAGTTCCATCCATGTAGTTGCAAATGGCAAGATTTCATTCTTTTATGATTGCTGAGTAATTCTCCATTGATATATATACCACCTCTTCTTTATCCAGTCATCTGTCAGTGGACATTTGGGCTCTTTCCATACTTCGGCTATTGTTGATAGTGCTGCTATAAACATGGTGGTGCATGTGTCCCTTCAAAACAGCACACCTGTATCCCATGGATAAATACCTAGTAGTGCAATTGCTGAGTCATAGGGTAGTTCTATTTTTAGTTTTTTGAGGAACCTCCATACTGTTTTCCAGAGTGGCTGCACTAGCTTGCATTGCCACCAACAAGGCAAAAGAGATCCTCTTTCTCCGCATCCTCGCCAACATCTGTTGTTGCCTGAGTTGTTAATGTTAGCCATTCTGACTGGTGTGAGGTGGTATCTCATCATGGTTTTGATTTGTATTTCCCTGACGATGAGTGATGTTGAGCGTTTTTTCATGTGTCAGTTGGCCATCTGGATGTGTTCCTTGGAGAAGTGTCTATTCATGTCTTTTCAGGCACTGCTACTTTGATTTCCATAGCTCTCTATAGATACGCCTGTTCTGGACAGGGAAATTAGATTTTATGCTCACTAAAGTTTCCTCTAAGCCAGCAATTTTATGAAATATCTAATTCAGTCATTTTTAACCATCTTTTGCTATCATGGACTTATTTGAAAATATAATGAAAGCTTAGACTTACTTTTCAGGAAATATATATGACATGTGAAATTGTATCAAAAATTTTAGATCATTAATGGGCATTAAGTGTTCCAGTTACATGTTGCTGCATAATAAACACCTAAAACTTAGTGGCTTAAAATAGTAATTGATTGATCTCTCATGGTTCTGTGGGTTTATTTGGCTTAATTAGGCAGTTCTCTCTTGGGCCATATCATGCATTCATAGTTAAATGCAAACTGCTGTGGCTGGAGTCATTCATTTGAAAGCTAAATTGAGTTGGAAGTCCAGGGTGAGTTTTTCACTTATATATATAGCACTTAGCTGGGGTGGCTGGAACAAGGTGGGTGGGGGCTGACCAAGTATTTCTTTTTTCCTCCACATGGCCTTTCCATGTGGTTAGCTTGGGTTTCCTCACAGCATGGCAGTCTTGGAGTGGTCAGATGTCATATATGGTGTCCGCCTTTTTCCATAATGAAGTTCCAAGAGACCCAGGTGAAACCTGCTATCTTCTTAGGACTTAGCCTTTGAAGTCCCAGAATGTCATTTCTTACGTGTTCTGTTAGTCAAGCAAGTCACAGGTTAGCAGAGATTCAAAGAAAAGGGCATTGGACTCTGCCTCTTGATAAAGAACAGCATTCATGTATAGGAAGACAAAGAATTGATGGCAGCTATATTTGGATGCTATTTATGACACTGAAGTTGAAAACTCTGACCTAATTAGAGCACTGATAATTTAGTATACTTGCACTATTTTAGAAATTCGGAGATCATGCGTTACATTATTAGCATATTAATTGTTCATTATTACACCCTGCATTTTTATCTACCAAGTAGCTTATTTCACCTGAAGTCCAGAAGCCATAGAAGCCTGCTTTTCTGTTATCTTTAACTATTAGGCTCCTTAGACATATACATTATAGCAAAATCTAGAGAAATGTTTCATTAGTCTTTATTCCTTGGCAGTAGAAAGTAAAAGAAGTAATAAAATGTATTGTCAGGTTAAAATTTCTTTAATATTGATTTAATCGATTGATGTAATTAATATTTATTTAATATTGAAATTGACCAACTAATACACTTTAATTCAACATGGAATTAACAGTATTATTCATGATATTATCATTTGCATTTTGCAGGTGACTCAGGAGTAAAAATATCTAGAGTACTATCAGTGAATAAAATACATCACAAGTTAGGTAAGATTATTTCTTTTAATATCTTCATATGATAAAATCTCTGTTACTAAGTAGGACTTAATTTTTCTGAAGCAGGGGGAAGTATTTGGATTAATTAACAGATAAATTAAAACCAAGTGTTTAGTTTTCATGAATTTTACAATAACTCATCTCCGGCCAATGATTTTCTTTATTGTTCACTTAATAAATCCTTTATCCCTCTCACTCTTTTTTTACATAGTAATAGTAAGAAGCATGATTTCACCTAGGCTAAAAGCTAGGGCAGAGAATCTGTAAAATAGAACTGCTAGGTAGATGACATCCCTGACAACTCCTGTTTTTATCCAGTTGACTTGTAAACAAAGCCGTAACTGGAATAAATAGGCAAAGATGGGAGCTGAGGAACCCATGGAGAGTTCATGGAGGATTAAAACTCTGTGCTTTCCAAAGAGATATTTGCCAGTCAAGATTCATGGGACCTCTCACCTTTGTAGGATTGGAGTGCCCTTGTATGTTTCTCTCTGTGCTTGAGGTTGGGAGTGCCCCTGCACTTTTACCTGAAGAGAACCACTCACTGGAAGAGAAACTTCCTTGGATTGCTTCAACCACAAACTCACATCTTGTCAGTATTTTGGGCCCAATGAAGAGAGACTCTTAGTGCTTAATGCTTGTCTTGAAGTGGATTGCTAACTAGTCAAGAGTAGGCAAAGAGAAATAAAAATGTTCCTCAGCAGGGGCTTTATCAACCAAAGAGAGGAAAATCAAGCATTATGCCTAAAAACAGTAGTCAGCTACTGGTGAGCTAGAATTTTTGCAGTAGATAACAATTTTAACAATAAAAGAAAGATTCATTTACAGCATAGAAAACTTTCTGGTATTGAAAAACCCTATTTTTTCAATTTAAAAAGTTGGTAGATGAAGTGAAAATAAAGATGGTCACTGTTACTGAGAGCTGAATTAGTAGCTGATGTTGACATGGAAGAAATTCCTCAGAGATGAAATATAGAAAGATGGAAATCATGAGGGGAAAAAAGGTATGCAATGGAAATAACATGGAGACAGTTGAGAAAACTTGCAAAGAATAGGGTTTACAGAAAAGAGAAACAGATGGAGGAGAGAGAATTACTAGTAATATGTTAAAGAAAACCCCTGGATTAAAGATTGGCTCCTATCTGTAATTTGAATGAGTTTGCCAACTTTTAGTCAAAATCCTTCAAAAAGATATACTTCTAGTCATCAGTGAATAAAAGTCCTAAATTTCAAGAATATAGGGAAGCTTTTAGAATGAAAAGGTTACAGATAAAGGAGAAAAAATGACTAGCACTGCTTATCTGTGTAACATTGGAAGAATAAAATAACATCTGTAGCCTAGAGATGTATTATAATCCAATAATCTTATATCTGGCCAACATATTTTTCTTACTGATAAGTGAATTTACTTTGCAGATAATGCAAAGATTGAGTTTACTCTAAATCCTCCAGGCAGAATACTCATATGAGGTATTCTAAACAAGTAGATAAATCAGAATGGAGTCCAAGAGAGGAAACAGTGATGAGGAATAGTTCTTGTAATATATGTGGTTAAATTTAAATAATGTGTATTCGTTTTCTGTTGGTATGTACTAAATTACCATAAATTTAGTGGCTTAGACAACACACATTTATTTATTATCCATATTTTCTGTGGGTCAGAAGCCCAGGCACAGATTAGCTGGGTCCTCTGTTCAAGGGTCTCATAGGCTGCAATCCGAAGTATCATCCTGGGCTATGGTGTCATCTGAGGTCCTCTTCAAAGCTAATGTGGTTGTTAGAATTCAGTTCCCTGAAATTGTGGGACGGAGGTTCCTGTTTTCTTGCTAGCTGTCAGCCATGGGCCATTACTTTTCAGCTTCTAAAGGGTACTTGCAGTTCCTTGCCACATGACCCTTTCCAGACGCCCCTTCACAGTGTGGCACCTTGGTTCTTCAGAGCCAGCAAGGAAGAATTTCTCTCTGCTTCTGCTAAATGGTGTCTTAAATGTATAATATCCTATATATTGTCGTGTGTGTGTGTGTGTGTATGTGTGTGTGTGTGTGTGTGTGTGTGTATATAAAATCATGATGTAATCACAGGATTATATATTGTTACTATTACTATCGCCATACTCTCCAAATGAGAAGAAAGTCACAGTTCACACATACATCTTAGGGGAGAGGATTATTACACAAGGATGTGAATCATTGCTGATTACCTTGGGGTGTGATTAGTAACTAATGCTAATGTGAATGGGGATTTATAAGTGCTAAATAATGATTTTTGTAATAGTACCTTGAAATCCAGACTATATTAATACAACTTAGTATGGTAGGGAAGAGAGTAGTGGCAGAAGAGTGGTATAAAAAGTAGTCTAGGGGTGCCTGGGTGGCTCAGTCAGTTGAGCGTCCGGCTTCGGCTTAGATCATGATCTCGTGGTTTGTGAGTTCGAGCTCCGCATCGGGCTCTGTGCTGATGGCTTGGAGCCTGCTTCGGATTCTGTGTCTCCACCTCTCTGGCCCTCCCCCACTCATGCTCTGTCTCAAAAATAAATAAACATAAAAAAAATTAAAAAAAATAAAAGTAGTCTAAAAGTTTTATTTTACTGAATGAGAAAAAGGAGAGGAGAGTGTATCTTGGTAAGGGTTATATAATGTTTTAAGTATAATCACGGAGAAATGAGAGTTTGACTTTTGAGTGTCAGGAATGGGAAGGTGACCAATATTAGAGCGAAAAATCACAGTAGAACTTTGAAATGACCAAGGGAAGAGAGGAAAAAGAAATGGGCATTTGTTGGAACCAATAAAAATGAGAAAGAAGAAGCACTGATATAACTAGTAAGTGTAAAGTAAGATGGAAGGAATAAAAGGAAACAAGTTAGTTGTTATACTAAATAAGTGTAAGTGGATTGAATTCCTCTCATGTAGGGACTCTCAGATTTGGTTGAATAGTACAAATTGACTTATATGTTTATAAGAAACACTTAAAACAGGTTTTAAAATAAAAGATTGTCAAAAAATTAAGTGGGCTAGTGTAATATAAAGAAAATAGTGTAATTTTAGTATTAGGCAAAGTGGAATTTAAGGTTAAAATACAAGTGCTGAACAGAATAAAGAAGGGCATTAGTGATAAAATAAAGAATTAATGAAATAGAAAGAAAAATCACAAACTCTTATGTACCAAACAACCTACCAACTAAAATGTATAAAGAAAAAAAGAAAAAGCAAGATTTTTATTTAAACAGTACAGTTAGACTGGGAAATTTTAATAAACTACTTTCAGAATTGGAAATTTCTAACAAACAGTAAGTAAGAGCATAGGAATTTAATTATATAGCCAATAAAGTGAGTTTAGTATATAGAACTTTGCATTGTTCAGATAAAATGAGTGGATTTATGTATACAAACATGCACACATAACTACCTCGATTTACAAATTTCCTACTGTGGAGCATTTAGATGGTGTTCAAACTGGTTTTTGTTTTCTAACTATGAATAGTACTACCATGAGCATTCTTGACTATATAGCTTTGCCCATTAAAAAAAAAAAGTAATAGAAGGTTGCCTGGTTGGCTGAGTTGGAAGAGCATGTGACTCTTGATCTTGAGGTCATGAGTTTGAGCCCCGTGTTGGGTGTAATGAATGAATGAATGAAAAAAACAGTAATAGTTACTCTTTAATGAATTGCTATATATCAGGCATTTTACAGCATTATATTAATTTATATCTCACAAAACTCCATGAGGTGGTTTCTATTATTTATCCTTATTAGACAGATGGAAAAAACCACAGAGGTTGAATGACTTTAGCTTCTGTGATATTTCTCAACTGGTTCATGGTATAGTTAGTATGTAAGTTTGACTCCAAAACTTAGCTCTTGAGAATTCGGAAGAAATACTTCTAACAGAAAGCCAGATAGATGGTTATGATAAACTGTAACAACCAAAGTATTTTAAAAGTTGTAATGATTATTTATAAGAGTTTCAGTTTATTGATACTGCTTTTTTTTCTACTGCTTTTAAAAAATATTTATTTAGTTTCGGTTAATGTATAGTGATACATATATATATATATATTTAAGTTTATTTATTTTTGAGAGAGAGAGTGCACAAGCAGGAGAGGGACAGAGAGAGAGAGAGAGGGAGACACAGAATCAGAAGCAGGCTCCAGGCTCTGAGCTGTCAGCACAGAACCTGATGCGGGGCCTGAACCCACGAATCACGAGATCTTGACTTGAGCTGAAGTTGGACATTTAACCAACTGAGCCACCCAGGTGCCCCAGGTGGATTGTTCCTTTTTATTTCCTTTAGATTTTTTTTTTTTTTTTTTTTTTTTTTTGGTGTGGTTTATCTTGCTCTTTCGTTTGCAACATATTTTTCTGTCTCCTTATTTTGTCTAATGTTCTATTTGTTTCTCTGAATTAGAACAGCTTCTTCTCTTGGTCTTGAAGAAGTGGACTTTTGTAGGAATATCACCTGTATAGACTGTGTGTGCTTGGCAGCTTTGCCTGGCCAGCTGGAGCCAGAGTGAGCATGGGCTGGGGGTTCTGGGGCATTTCATGTCGAGGCTGCCCCGGTGGGATGGCTGGACCTGGACTGTGCTTGGGCTGGGGTCACCTTGGCATGATGGCTGGAGCTGGAGCAAGGGTAGGATGGAGGGGGTCCCTGGGTGCTTCATGCCAGCACTGTCTTGGTTGGATGGCTGGAGCTAGGGTGCAGGGATGGCGTGCTACCCTGTGAGGATAGCTGGAGCTAGGGTCCTGGGGCTGTCTAGCAACCCTAGCAGACTAGCTAGAGCACCCAAATTCTGATCCCATCTGTGTTATCAAGGTGGAAGAACATAAGCAATAGTGCTTGCCAGCACCTCTGATCTGGAGAGAGTTCTGGCAGCTCCACCACTTTTTGGCAGATGCTGTAGGGTTAGTAAATGAATTTCCTTCAGTTTGGGTCCAGTACCCTTTATTTTTTTTTTTTTTTTAAATTTTTTTTTTTCAACGTTTTTTATTTATTTTTGGGACAGAGAGAGACAGAGCATGAACGGGGGAGGGGCAGAGAGAGAGGGAGACACAGAATCGGAAACAGGCTCCAGGCTCCGAGCCATCCGCCCAGAGCCTGACGCGGGGCTCGAACTCGCAGACCGCGAGATCGTGACCTGGCTGAAGTCGGACGCTTAACCGACTGCGCCACCCAGGCGCCCCGGGTCCAGTACCCTTTAAACCACTGTTTTGTTTGTTTTACATTGTTTTGTATCGTTTTGTTTTCTTTTGTTTTTGTGCCTCAGAGCAGGTGAATCTGCATTTCTCAGTGACATCCATTCCTTTTGCAGGTCACAGTATCAGGGTAGGGTTTCTGATGTTACTGTGTGTTGTCTCTCCTTTCTCTCCGTGTCCCTCTGTCCTTTGTTGAGCAGAACCTGTTCAGTCAGCTCTCAGTTCTTCAGGAGGAATCGCTCTATATCTAGGTGTGTCCATGAGAATGGGAATTGAGGGTCTTCCCTATGCCACCATTTTGGGCCACCTCTAGCTTTGGCTCTTATTGTGAATATTTTTGCAAACTCCTTTTCTATAAATTAAATTCTGAATCAAAGATTATTATAATAGTTATTGCTAATTTATCCTTAATCTGTTTACATTTCCACCTACAGTGTATTTACTTCTGTGCCTCTTTAACATCATTCACTCTGAGTGTTAAGTTTTTTAATCTTTGCCAATTTTTTAGTTTATTGTTACATTGGCATTTCTTTAATTACTAACACAAATATATTGTAAAATTTTGTTTTTCTATTGGTTTGTCTAGAAACAATAGTGTTCCATAGGGTAATATCAATTTTTCCACTACAAAGTACCATACAACTAAACATTTATATGTATACATTTTTGTTTAATATTTTTTTACAGTATTGCCTTCCAACACACCAGATGTTCGCAGGACCAAGAGAACACGATTGAAACCTTTGGAATATTGGCGAGGAGAGCGAATAGATTATCATGGAAGGCCATCAGGTAAATTCCAATTTACACTTTAATATCTGACAATAAAAAATAATGAGGATAGCCACAGTTTGTTTATATATATTACGTTTCAAGCACTATCTTAATATTTACTCAGATTACCTCATTTTATCATCATCCTTCAAAAATGAGTCAAGAATAGATTCAAGTACAAATTTGTCTGATTACTATAGAGATGCTTTTCTTTTTCTCTATTTGGTAGCAGTTTGAGGTGAGTGGCTTTATAGAGTTTTATTATTCCGTACTATTAAACAAGGTTTTTAAATGCATAAAATGAGTCACTAGATCAGAATATGAGAAAATTATGACTGGCAGATATTAAGTATTTCCCTTTACTGTTCTCATCCCACTTTCTCATCATATTTCTCTACATAATGTAGAGAGTGGGCAAGGAAGTACAATGAGTGTTCTCTAAAAGTTATTTCCTTTCTGTGATGGGTAAATGTAAGTCAGTGAGCTAAGCTTGCATGTGGATTATTATAAATATTTCATTGCTGGCCTTTGTTTTCTTTGTTTTTTATTTATTTGTTTATTTTAAATATAGTTTATTGTTAAATTGGCTAACATATAGTATGTACAGTGTGCTCTTGCTTTTTGGGGTAGATTTCTTTTTTGTGGTTCATCACTTACATACAACATCCAGTGCTAATCCCAACAAGTGCCCTCCTCGATGTCCATCATCCATTTTACCCTCTCCCCCACTCTCCCATCAACCCTCAGATTGTTCTCTGTATTTAAGAGTCTCTTAAAGTTTGTCTCCTTAGTCTCTGTTTGTAACTATGTTTTTTTCCCTTCCCTTCCCCCATGGTCTCCTGTTATGTTTCTCAAGTTCCACATATGAGTAGAAAACATATAATATCTTTCTCTGACTGATTTACTTCACTTAGCATAACACCTTCCAGTTCCATCCATGTTGCTGCAAATGGCATAATTTCATTCTTTCTCATTGCTAAGTAGTATTCCATTGTATATATAAACCACATCTTCTTTATCCATTCATCAGTTGATGGACATTTAGGCTGTTTCCATAATTTGCCTTTGTTGAAAGTGTTGCTATAAACAATGGGTTACAAGTGCCCCTATGCATCAGCACTCCTGTCCTTTGGGTAAATTCCTAGTAGTGCTATTGCTGGGTCGTAGAGTAATTCTGTTTTTAATTTTTTGAGGAACCTCCACACTGTTTTCCAGAGGGACTGTACCAGTTTGCATTCCCACCAACAGTGCAAGAGGGTTCCCATTTCTCCATATCCCGCCAGCATCTGTTGTTTCCTGAGTTGTTCATTTTAGCCACTCTGACCGGTGTGAGGTGGTATCTCTATGGTTTTAATTTGTATTTCCCTGATGATGAATGACGTTGAGCATCTTTTCATGTGTCTGTTAGCCATCTGGATATCTTCTTCGGAAAAGTGTGTATTCATGTATTCTGCCTATTTCTTCACTGGATTATTTGCTTTTCAGGTGTTGAGTTTGTAAGTTCTTTATAGATTTTGGATACTGACTCTTTCTCCAATATGTCATTTGCAAATATCTTTTCCCATTTCATCAGTTGCCTTTTAGTTTTGTTGATTATTTCCTTTGCAGTGCAGAAACTTTTTATCTTGATATGGTCCCAGTAGTTCATTTTGCTTTTAATTCCCTTACCTTTGGAGATGTGTTGAGCAAGAAACTGCTGTGGCTGAGGTCAAAAGAGGTTGTTGCTTGCTTTCTCCTCTAGGGTTTTGGTGGTTTCCTGTCTCACATTTAGGTCTTTCATCCATTTTGAGTTTATTTTTGTGTATGGTGTAAGAAAGTGGTCTAGTTTCATTCTTCTGCATGTTGCTGTCCAGTTCTCCCAACACCATTTGCTAAAGAGATGTCTTTTTTCCATTGGATACTCTTTCCTGCTTTGTCAAAGATTAGTTGGCCATACATTTGTGGGTCTAATTCTGGGTTTTTATTCTATTCCATTGGTCTGTGTGTGTGTTTTTGTGTCAATACCATGCTGTCTTGATGATTACAGCTTTGTAGTAGAGACTAAAGTCTGGAATTGTGATGCTTTGGTTTTCTTTTTCAATATTATTTTGGCTCTTCGGGATCTTTTGTAGTTCCAGACAAATTTTAGGATTGTTTGTTCTAGCTTTGAGAAGAATGCCGGTACAATTTTGATTGGGATCGCATTGAATGTGTAGATAGCTTTGGGTAGATAGACTTTTAAAAAAAAAAAAATTTTTTTTTTAACGTTTTATTTATTTTTGAGATAGAGAGAGACAGAGCATGAACAGGGGAGGGTCAGAGAGAGAGGGAGACACAGAATCCGAAACAGGCTCCAGGCTCTGAGCTGTCAGCCCAGAGCCTGATGCAGGGTTCGAACTCACGGACCGCGAGATCATGACCTGAGCTGAAGTTGGACACCCAACCGACTGAGCCACCCAGGCGCCCCTAGGATAGACATTTTAACAATATTTGTTCTTCTAATCAATCCATGAGCATGGAATGTTTTTCCATTTCTTTGTGTTCTCTTCAGTTCCCTTTATAAATTTTCTATAGTTTTCAACATACAGATCTTTTACATCTTTGGATAGGTTTATTCCTAGGTATTTTATGGTTCTTGGTACAATTATAAATGGGATCATTTCTTGATTTCTCTTTCTGATATTTTATTATTGGTGTATAGAAATGCAACTGATTTCTATACATTGATGTTATATCCTGCGACTTTGCTGAATTTATGTATCAGTTCTAGTAGCCTTTTGGTGAAGTCTTGTGGGTTTTCCATGCAGAGTATCATGTCTGGGAAAAGTGAAAGTTTGACTTCTTTGCCAGTTTTGATGCCTTTTATTTCATTTTGTTGTCTGATTGCTGATGCTAAGACTTCCAACACAATGTTAAACAAGAGTGGTGGGAGTGGACATCCCTGTCATGTTCTTGATTTCAGGGGGAAAGCTCTCAGTTTTTTTCCATCGAGGATGATGTTAGCTGTGGTGGGCTTTTCATATATGACTTTTATGATGCTTAGGTATGTTCCTTCTATCCCAACGTTCTTGAGGGTTTTTATTAAAAAAGATGCTGAATTTTGTCAGATGCTTTTTCTGCGTCGATTGACAGGATCATATGGCTCTTATCCTTTATTTTATTAATGTGATGTATCACATTGATTGATTTGAGAATATTGAACCAGCCCTGCAGTCCAGGAATGAATCCCACTTGATCATGGTGAATGATTCTTTTTATGTGCTGTTGAATTTGATTTACTAATATCTTGTTGAGAATTTTTGCATTCATGTTCATCAGGGATATTGGCCTGTAACTCCTTTTTTGTGGGGTCTCTGTCTGGTTTGGGAATCAAGGTAATGCTGGCTTCATAGAATGAGTTCAGAAGCTTTCCTTCCTTTTCTATTTTTTGGAACAGCTTGAGAAGGATAGGTATTAACTGTGCTCTAAAAGTCTCATAGATCCCCAGGGAAGTCTTCTGGTCCTGGACTCTTATTTGTTGGGAGATTTTTGATAACTGATTCAATTTCTTTGCTGATTATGGGTCTGTTCAAGTTTTCTATTTCTTCCTGTTCGAGTTTTAGAAGTGTGTGGGTGCTTAGGAATTTGTCCATTTCTTCCAGGTTGTCCAGTTTGTTGGCATATAATTTTTCTTAGTATTTCCTGATAATTGCTTGTATTTCTGTGAGATTGGTTGTGGTAAGTCGATTTTCATTTGTGATTTTATCTATATGGATCCTCTCTCTTTTCTTTTTGAGAAGTCTGGCTAGGGATTTATCAATTTTGTTTATTTTTTCAAAAAACTAACTCTTGGTTTCATTGATCTGCTCTACAGTTTTTTTTTTTTAGATTCTATATGGTTTATTTCTGCTCTGATCTTTATTATTTCTCTTCTTCTGCTGGGTTTGAGGTGTCTTTGCTACTCTGCTTCTATTTCCTTTTGGTGTGCTGTTAGATTTTGTATTTGGGATTTTTCTTGTTTCTTGAGATTGGCCTGGATTGCAATGTATTTTCCTCTCAGGACTGCCTTCACTGCATCCCAAAGCATTTGGATTGTTGTATTTTCATTTTTGTTTGTTTCCATATATTTTTTAATTTCTTCTCTAATTGCCTGGTTGACCCATTCATTCTTTAGTAGGGTGGTCTTTAACCTCCATGCTTTTGGAGGTTTTCCAGACTTTTTCCTGTGGTTGATTTCAAGTTTCATAGCATTGTGGTCTGAAAGTGTGCATGGTGTGATTTCAATTCTTTTATACTTATGAAGGGCTGTTTTGTGACCCAGTATGTGATCTATCTTGGAGAATGTTCCATGTACACTCAAGAAGAAAGTCTATTCTGTTGCTTTGGGATGCAGAGTTCTAAATATATCTGTCAAGTCCATCTGATCCAATGTATCATTCAGGGCCCTTGTTTCTTTATTGATCCTGTGTCTAGATGATCTATCCAATGTTGTAAGTGGAGTATTAAAGTCCCCTGCAATTACCACATTCTTATCAATAAGGTTGCTTATGTTTGTGATTAATTGTTTTATATATTTGGAGGCTCCCATATTCAGCACATAGATATTTATAATTGTTAGCTCTTCCTGCTGGATGGACCCTGTGATTATTATATTATGCCCTTCTTCATCTTGTTACAGCCTTTAAAGTCTAGTTTGTCTGATATAAGTATGGCTACTCCAGCTTTCTTTTGACTTCCAGTAGCATGGTAGATAGTTCTCCATCCCCTCACTTTCAATCTGAAGGTGTCCTCAGGTCTAAAATGAGTCTCTTGTAGACAGCAAATAGATGGGTCTTATGTTTTTATCCATTCTGATACCCTGTGTCTTTTGGTTGGAGCAATGAATCCATTTACATTCAGTGTTATTATTGAAAGATACGGGTTTAGAGTCATTGTGATGTCTGTAGGTTTCATGCTTCTAGTGATGTCTCTGGTACTTTGTGGTCCTTGCAACATTTCACTCACAGAATCCCCCTTAGGATCTCTTGTAGGCCTGGTTTAGTGGTGATGAATTCCTTTAGTTATTGTTTGTTTGGGAAGACCTTTATCTCTCCTTCTGTTATTCTGACAGACTTGCTGGATAAAGGATTCTCGGCTGCAATATATTTTCTGTTCCTCACATTGAAGATTTCCTGCCATTCCTTTCTGGCCTGCCAAGTTTCAGTAGATAGGTCTGCCACTAGTCTTATGGGTCTCCCTTTGTAAGTTACATCCTGTTTATCCCTAGCTGCTTTCAGAATTTTCTCTTTATCCCTGTATTTTGCCAGTTTCACTATGGTATGTCATGCAGAAGATTGATTCAAGTCACGTCTGAAGGGAGTTCTCTGTGCCTCTTGGATTTCAATGCCTTTTTCCTTCCCCTGATCAGGGAAGTTCTCAGCTATGATTTGTTCAAGTACACCTTCAGCCCCTTTCTCTCTCTTCTTCTTCTGGAATTCCTATGATATGGATGTTGTTCCATTTGATTGCATCACTTAGTTCTCTAATTCTCCCCTCACACTCCTGAATTTTTTTATCTCTCTTTTTCTCAGCTTCCTCTTTTTCCATCATTTTATCTACTACTTCACCTATTCTCTCCTCTGCCTCTTCAATCCGAGCTGTGGTCACCTCCATTTTATTTTGCACCTCATTTATAGCATTTTTTAGCTCCTCATGACTATTTCTTAGTCCCTTGATCTCTGTAGCAATAGATTCTCTGCTTTTTTCAAGCCCAGCAATTAATTCTATGATTATTATTCTAAATTCTTGTTCTGTTGTATTGCTTAAATAGTTTCTGATCATTTTGTTAGCTGTTGCTACTTCCTGGAGGTTCTTTTGAGGAAAATTCTTCTGTTTCGTCATTTTGGGTAGTCCCTTGAGTGGCTCTAAACTGCAGAGCACTTCCCCTGTACTGTCCAGGTAACTTGTGTTGGTGCGCGGGGCCGCAGTCAGACCTGATGTCTGCCCCAGCGCACTGCTGGGGCCACAATCAGACTGGTGTGTACCTTATTTTCTCCTCTCCCAGGGGTAGGACTCACTGTGGAGTGGTGTGGCCCCTGTCTGGGCTACTTGCACGTGCCAGGCTTGTGGTGCTGCTTCAATGGGATCTGGTCTATTAGCCGGGGTGGATCCACAAGATGCACAGTGGTGGGAGGGGCAGGCTTAGCTCCCTTTGCCATCGGTGGTCCCCTGCGGGAGGGGCCCTGTAGCACCAGGAGGGAGGCAGACCCGTGGGAAGGATGGATCCACAGAAGCACAGCATTGGGTGTTTGCGCGGTGCAAGCAAGTTCGGTGAGGAGAACTGGTTCCCTTTGGGATTTCGGCTGGGGGATGGGAGAGGGAGATGGTGCTTGCCAGCGCCTTTGTTCCCTGCCGAACTGAGCTCTGTCTTCCAGGGCTCAACACCTCTCCCTCCCGGTGTCCTGTTATCCTCCTGCTCTCCGAGCAGACCTGTTGGCTTATAACATTCCAGATGTTAAGTCCTGCTGGCTGTCAGAACTCACACAGTCCGGCCCCTCCACTTTTGCAAGCCAGACTTCGGGGGCTCTGCCTTGGCAGGCAGGCTGCCCCTCCACCGCCCCAGCTCCTTCCCACCAGTCCGTGTAGCGTGCATCGCCTCTCTGCTCTTCCATGGGCCACTTGTCTACTCTTGGCCCTGGAGAGTCTGTTCTGCTAGTCTTCTGGCAGTTTTCTGGGTTATTTAGGCAGATGTGGGTGGAATCTAAGCGCTCAGGACGTGGTGAGCCCAGTGTCCTCCTACGCCACCATATTCTAGAGTCAACTCCAGCTTCATCTTTTTCTATAATTTTATCTTCTATTTTACTTATTCTCCCCTTTGCCTTTTCAATCCTCACTGTCACCGCCTCTATTTTATTTTGCACCTCATTTACAGCATTTTTTAATTCATGACTATTTTTTAGTTACTTGATCTATGCAGCAGTAGATTCTCTGCTGTCTTCTATGCTTTTTTCAAGACCAGCGATTAATCTTATGACTTATTCTAAATTCTTGTTAAGTTATATTGTTTATATCTGTTTTGATCAATTCCTTAGCTATTGCTACTTTCTGGAATTTCTTTTGAGGAAAATTCTTCCGTTTTGTCATTTTGGCTAGTTTTCTGTACCTTATGTGTTTTAAAAGCTTGTTATGTGTCCTGTACCTTGTGAGCACTACTATATTAAAGAGGGGTCATACACTGTCCAGGGTCTGGCCCTTCAGGAGGTGTTTTTTGGAGTGTGTTACTTGCTCTCTGTTGTTGTGACTCTGATTGCTTTATCTCCCTACTTATAGTGTTGTTTTGGACCCTGTACCAGGTGTGCTTTGTTTGTTTGTTAAAGTAGCTCTATGGCCCACCAGGTTGTCCGGGCCCCTGGAGAAATCTCTGTCACTCTGCAGCCTGGACTCTTGGAGTTCAAAGTCCTTTGGCCTCAACACTGCTGTGTTTGAGGGATGAGGGAACTTTGGGTCCCCCTACTTCTCTGCCATGTTGAACCTCTCCTCTTTGTTTTTTAACCTTCCATTGATGAATGTTGATTTCAAGCAACAGAGATCATTCTCCCATCTTCCATCAACTCATCTGTATTTAGGGTAGTAGAAACATAAGTGGGGTTGGTTGGTATTTGTGTTATTTGAGTTACTAGCTGTAAAATGGAATAGTAGTATATCCTCTGGTAGTCTGAAAGGAAATAACGCTATATTTAAATTTTTTAAAATATTTTTACTTTCTCAGGTATGATACTTTATTACCTTTTTTGTTGTTAACTTCCAGGAGGATTTGTGATTGGTGGAATACTGTCCCCAGACACAGTATCATCTAAAAGGAAGGCAAAAGGAAACATTGGAAAAGTCAACAAATTAGTTAATAGGAAAAGGATCTGTCTTGATAATGATGAAAGAAGTATGAACTTATTCCTGAAAGTAACTTTTGGATTTTATTTTAAATAATAGTATGCTGGTGGGGCAACTGGGTGGCTCAGTTAGTTCAGTCTCTGACTCTTGATTTTGCTCAGGTCATGATCTCAAGGCTGACAATGCAGAATCTGCTTGGGATTCTTTCTCTTGCTCTCTCTGCCACTTGCCTGCTTGTGCTGTCTCTCAAAATAAATAAATAAACATTAAAAATAAGTAGTGCTCTGAGAGGTAGCTCTTTATAAATTTTGAAATTTATTTCTAAAACCTTTAGATATAATACTTTAGGGTGAATTCACTTTTTTCTTCTGTCTTTTCTATTAAGTTTTTTATTTAATTCCAGTATAGTTAACATATAGTATTATATTAGTTTCACGTGTACAATATAGTGATTCAGCAATTCTATACATCATTATTCAGTGCTCATTATAAGTGTACTCTTAATCCCCTTCACATATTTCACCCAGCCCCTCTCCCACCTCCCCTCTGATATGCTTCATTTTAAATGAGTACCCTCAGTTAAAGTTTTTTTTTTTTAACGACATTTTTTACTTGAAGCATACTTCAGAATACATGGTTCTAAAAGATGTATTTAAAATAGAATACACATTTTCTTCAAGTACACACAGAAGAATCCCCTATTAAAATCACATAAAAAGAAATATGAATATTGCAAATTTAAGAAGACTGAAATCATATCAAGTATATTTTCCAACCATAGTGGTATAAAACTGAAGATTAACAATAAAATAAAGCTAGAGAATCTACAGTGTAAATATTAAATATTTAATACATAAATATTAACACACTACTCCACAAGATTGGGCCAGATAAGAAATCAACGCAAAACTTGTCGTTACTTTCAGTGTTATTGTTTAATCTGGTCTCTATTTTATTTAGTTCTGATATTTATTTATTTATTTATTTTTAATTTTTGTTTTTTTCCTTCCTTTACTAAATTTCAGCTAAGTCTTTTACTGGTTCTTGTGGTGTAATGTGAAGTTGTTTATTTGAAATTTTCTTAATACAAGCATTTATAACCATAAATTTCATTCTTAACATCTGCTTTTGCTGCATTCTATGAGTTTTGGAATATTGTATTTTATTTTATTTTATTTTATTTTATTTTATTTTATTTATTTCATTTCATTTATTTCATTTCATTTCATTTCATTTCATTTCATTTCATTTATTTCATTTATTTCATTTCATTTCATTTCTTTCCTCCCCTCCCCTCTCCTCCTCTTCCCTCCCCTCCCCTCCCCTCCCCTTTCCTTTCTCTACACTCAATGTGGGGCTTGAACCCACAACCCTGAGATCAAGAGTCACACAATGCCCCATGTTTTTCTTTTATTTTGAATTTACTTTTTACCGTCCACTTTTGTCAAGATTTTGGAAATACGCTGATTTTGTTCTTTAAAAAAATCATTAATGGCATAATGTAAAGCATTTCCTCATGAGTAAATTACTTTTCACTGAAACTGCCCTTTTCTGTGCTCAAACTATGATTAAAATAGATATTTTAGGGGTGTCTGGGTGGCTCAGTCAGTAAGCATCTGACTCTTGAACTCAGGTCTTAATCTCTGGGTCATGAGTTCAACTCTGTTGTAGCCTACTTCAGTACAAATAAAATGAAATAGATATTTCAATAAATTTTTTTCTGAAGTGTATTACATACTTCAGCTCTCTTAAAGGATATTCAGTATGCCATATAACTTCTTGATGACCCAAGAGTATCAAGAGTTGTCACATCAAGCTTACAAAAATAAATTTAGTATGTTTGCTTCCATACTAAATCATTGTGGTTTTTGAATTTTTCTTTATCAGAGTGGTCATTTATAAATAGGAAAATTGGAAGAGAGTGTTATGCCTCTGGCAATTTTTTTTTTGTGGTTGGTTTGTAGCTATATTTCATACTAGACTTATTTTTAATTGAGAAGAATTATTTAACTAGTTTCTATTTCAATGATATTTCTTTTGCAGAGAATAAATTCATGTTAAATCTGAATGTACCTTTGGGAGATCCGTTGCAGCCAACAAGGGTAAAGGACCCAGAAACAAGAGAGGTGATTCTCATGGGTAAGATTAGAGATGATACTGAAAATGCTTAATTTAACAGCTAGTAAGGGCAAACTGCTGGCTGGATGACTAGCCTATCTACTCTTTCTTTTTCTTCCCAGCTGTTTCAGAGCCAAAGTCCAGTAGGGTATCTAATTCCAATAAGCAGCCTGTGTGAAGACTACTCTGGAGGAGCATTGATACCAAACAACATCTAGAGGGCACATAACACAATGCATTTATACTCTGGGTTACAAGTGCTATCATTAGGAGTGTTGCCTCCCCGGTAGGGTACAGGTCTTCTTTGATCAAGGGGACACATGGGGACAAGGGCTTTTTATGGGTAATTGTTGCAATTTAGCTGGTAGATCCCAGGATACCCCCTTACTGTGAGACCAGACAGGGACTGTGGGCAGGATTTAGACAGCCTTATGGGTCATGCATACCAAAAATAATACCTGGGATATCAGACCTTTAGGATGATGACTAGCAAGGACACTGATCTGCCACACAAATGCCAGGTTTAAGTTTAAGGTCAGCACAGGGTCCTAGAAGCCTCCTGTTGTATCTAGTAGGCATTAAAAGTACAGTGCCTGGGACACCATGATTGGTTCCAAAGGAGGGGCTATAGTGCAAGAAGGGCAAGTAGGGGACACTCAGCTGTTTAGCAACCAGGCAGTATTTACATACAGGAAATATTTAGATGTTTTAACTGTTTTGACAGTACCAGTAAGTACTGAGGACTGTTTATCCTAAGTCAAAGGACAAATAGGTCAAGTCAGAGAGGTAGTAATGGTATTTTCACTTAAAATTTTGGCTGTGAAGTAAGTTCCATTTGACATCTTAAGTAGCACAGTTATTTTTATAATCAGATTGTTTATTTGGCAACAGGTAGAAGTACAGAAAATTTTGTTTAGTGTAGTATCTTAAAACATTTGCTGTTTAGGTTCGAAAAGTAGTGAGTTTGTCAGGAGTTCATTGCTTTTTATCTGTTTCTTGCATCTATGTATTTTCTATGTCCTGTAACCTGTGAGATTACTAACATTACCAAAAATCCAAGGAAACAAGCTGATGATAAAGAATATATTAACTATATATTTGGCAAGGTTTATAAGTGAAAGGGAAATTGAAGAGTGAGGTAGTTATTTTTGAGCATCTATTAGAACTCTTGCTTCACATGACAGAAATCTTGCTATTTAATAATCAGGCAAGCACAAAATCTGTTGTTATGATGATACATTTGTTAATTGTGGGCTTTGTTAAACTTTTTAAAGATATGGAATTCTACCTTGTGTCTTAGCTAATTTTTTTTTCTGAGTTATAATAGAAATAATAATAATACTGCCACTATTATCATTAATATCCAAGGCTTATCTAATGCTTATTTTGTGCCAGGCAGTGTTTTAAATACCTTATACACATTAATTCATTTGATAGTCACAACTCTAACATAGATGAACTGTTGTCTCATTTTATAGAAAAGGAAGCAGGCACAGGGTGAGAAATAACTTGCCTGGTCACACAGCTTATAAGGCAGACAAAATTCTACCTCTACCATTTTATTTAGCTCGAGTAAATGAGGTTTATATCTAGAAATAACTCTTGTTGTATATATGTGTGTATATGTTCTATCATTGATCATTATTATTGCTATTGCTTTATATTTATAGTAGTGTTTTTCCCTTAGATCTTTTAAGGCCACGAGATACATACCAGTTTTTTGTTGAGCATGGTGAATTGAAGGTATATAAAACACTGGATACACCCATTTTTTCGATGGGAAAATTGATATTAGGACCACATCAAGAAAAGGGAAAACAGCATGTTGGCTCAGATATATTGGTAAGTGTATTTCTCCATATATTTATGTTTGGGTATAACTCTCACTTATTGGACTTGATGAGGCATTAAAAACACTATTTTCTCAGAAATGAAATTACTATAGTGCATGAGAATTTTTTTTATTAAGTCTTTTTAGAGTTGGTCAACCAATGGTTATTTAAAAGTATTTGTTCTGTACATAGCACTGTAACTTCAAACTTCAAAAATTCCGACGTTTCTTTACTTAAAAGAATCCTAGAATATATCTAGGTTTGCAGACAAATCAGTAAAGCCAGTGAAAATTAAGCCTAAATCTCGTTTCTCAGATCATGTAGTTTAGCAACAATGAGGTTTTAAAAGTCTTCTTCAGAATCATGTAATTAGCAGTAGACGGAGGACTAGAAGCTAGTTACTTCAGTAAGTACTAAATAATGTGTTACTGTATATGGCAGTATTACTGGCTGAAATTATAATGAGATGGCAAGGTGGGTGAGTCTCTGCCTCTGTCTCTTATTGGAGATACACACCCCTACACCACTGATGTGAGATACATATATTTGCACATTTTGAATTTGAAAATTACAGAATTTGAAAATCACCAAATTTTAAGAATAGTAATATTTTACTGACATTTAAAAAACGTTATGTCTGAGGCACATTTTTCAGTAAGTAGCGTTTCAGGAACTTGTGGTATCGTGGGTTAGTAGAGTATTGTGTTCAAAACAATTATTTTTTCTGACAAAATTGAAGTAAACTCAAGAAGGAAAAAAAGAAAGAACATGCGGGCCCTTGAATTTGTATTAACAAAGAAGGGCAATTTGAGACAAGGAAAGAAGTTACACATGAGAGTAAAAGAGTAATTCATTATTACATTAGTATAAGTAGAATCCAGATTTAAAATGCTTTAATTTTTTTTAAATTTAGTTATTTACTTATTTTGAGAGAGCGCACACATGTGCTCATGAGCGGGGGAGGGCAGAGAGAGAGAGAGAGGGAGACAGAGAATCCCAACCAGTCAGCACAAAGCCTGATAAAGGGCTCAAACTCACAAACCGTGACATTATGACCTGACCCAAAACCAAAAGTTGGACGTTTAACCAACTGAGCCACCTAGGCGCCCCAGATTTAAAATACTTTAAGATATACTTTAAGCCAATCTTAAAATGTTATTGATCTTCAGGTGCTATTAAAGGAGTAAAAGTAACGCATTTAACTGAAGTAATAATTCCTGTATAATCGTTAAAGAACAATTAATTAGATAAGCATTGTGCAATACTATCATTGAAATAATAACACTTACCCATTAAATTGTAATGCCATTATTATACAAAAGAAAATTTGAGTAGTGAATGTTTTGTAAGTATTTAACCTGGCCACTATTCAAAGGAATCCACGTTAGAAACGTGGATATTTTATATTTACTGAACTAGTAGAAATTATTGGAAAGATAATTGTATTCTTTGACCTATGAATCTCATTTCAGAATGTTTTCCTAAGAACATAATTTAAAGGTTAGGGAAGCTGGACATATGTAGGTATTTATTGTAACATTGATAGTAATTGCAAAAATTAGAGACAGTTGAAATGTGCTGCAGGAAGAAATGGTTATATTTTATATTTTGACCTAATGAGATTAACCATTGTATGATACTAAGCAGTTATATAGCACTTAGATGTTCCATGTACTCTCCTAAGTATTTTTATATCAGTTTAGACATATTATTTTAAAGAATAGCCATATAAGAAGACCTTTAGGATAAATATTTCAGCAAACTTTTATAAAATAGAGAGTTCCCTATTTTACTGTGACTAGAATTTAAAAATGAAATTGAAGGAACTGTAGAAATATAACATGTTATTAGGTTATTATAGTTGATTTTTATTTCTTTGAAATATTGTCTTTAACGGTTTTTAATGAAAATGAGTTAGTTTTTTTTTTCTTGATAACAAGAATAGTTTTACATTTTTTGTTTAAACATGAAGCACACTTTTATTTTTTTTTAATTTTTTAAGTTTATTTTTATTTTTATTTTTTTAACGTTTATTTATTTTTTGAGACACAGAGAGAGACAGAGCATGAATGGGGGGAGGGTCAGAGAGAGGGAGACACAGAATCCGAAACAGGCTCCAGGCTCTGAGCTGTCAGCACAGAGCCTGACGCAGGGCTCGAACTCACGGACCGCGAGATCGTGACCTGAGCCGAAGTCGGCCGCTTAACCTACTGAGCCACCCAGGCACCCCAAGTTTATTTATTTTTGAGAGAGGGAGAGAATGTCAAGCAGGCTCAGCACAGTCAGCTCAGAGCCCAATGCAGGGCTCGATCTTATAAGCTGTGAGATCATGACCTGAGCTGAAACTGAGAGTTGGCTAACAAACTGAGCCACCCACGTGCCCAACATGAAGCGTGCTTTTCAATATATGCTTTTGAGAAACAACAGGGACCAGATGGAGAACCAGCATAGGGCATTAACTCTTTCCTTCAGACTCAATGTTAAAGACTCTCTATGAGAGGGACAAGATAGCAGTAGTAGATGTGTTAAAATCAAACCACAGAAGAATTAACAGATTAACTATAGGAGTTGGTTGTGGAGCTCTCCCAGAAGACAAGAAGAGATTAAGAAATGGAAAATATAAAAGTGAAGCGATGTGGGGAACAGAAAAAAAATAGAAGAGAGATAAAAGCACAAATGAGTGAAGGGTAGAAATATTTGAAAAATTAGACAATAAATGTTCCAGAACTGAAAAACAGAAAAGTGAGAGCAACACACTTAAGGGAACCAGAGTTCCTTAGAGAAATGTCTGAATGCAGGCCTGGGGCTGAGCTTGAAATATTTTGGTCATACCTATGGGCAAACTTACCAAAGACCATTAGAATTGGGTCATAAGGCCACAGGATCCAACTTGAAGATGCTTTCATTGGACAAAGATGTGAAAGCTTGAGTATCAATAAAAATAACTTAAGTGAATTGATACACATCTGTTATATCTAAATTCATGAATTTTAAAGACAGCTACAAAAAGAAAAACTAATTCACCATTGTTGGAGAATTCTAGGAAGCTAACTCATTTTGACAACAAATATGGTAAATAAAGGGAAAGAATCAAACATTTATTCTGCCCTTTTCATATAAACCGTACTATTATGTAACCAAATAGATATGAGGCAAAATTTGTTCTCTTAGAAATATTCCAATTAATACATGAGGAAGAAGTGTTAGAATGAAATATTACCATTTTGCAACCCCTGAGAAACTGTTGGATCTATCTAGATATGGAGCATCAGTCTCTGCTAACATCTGAAAAAAAAGACAGCCAGACATTATGTGCCTCCTCATGGAAGAATACAGCAATATGTATGAAATAGTCTTGTCTCTTCCATCCCCTTAAAAAAAATTAACAACAACAAAAATACCTGAATTTGATCAAAACTTTAAGATCCAACTACCAGTATAGGAAATAAAGAATAGATGACCTTTCAAATGACCCCCTCGGAGTGTAATGAGCAAAATTCAGCTGTGCAGAGGTTTTTACAACAAACTTTGCTGCTCGATTTCTTTAATAAATACATTGCAAGAAATAAAAAAGAACCAAGTAGAACCTATATAGATCAGGGTTTCTCAACCCTGGCACTATTGACATTTTAAACCAGTTAATTATTTGTTTGGGGCTTTCTGTGCATTGTGGGATGTTTAGAAGCATCCCTGGCCTCTACCAAATAGACTCTAGTAGTACTTCTCTAGTTGTAAGAATCAGAAATGTTCCCAAATATTGCCTGTTGTGTCCTGAAATTGAGAAATCATCCCCAAATTGAGAGCCACTATAGTGATTTAAGTGATTTAAGAGGATAAGTAAACTCTTCAAAACACATTTAAGAGACAATTGGAAATTTTAATACAGACTGGGTATGTGATATTAAATATTCATGTTTAGGTGTGATAATGCTGTTGTAGTCGTGTTTTTAAAAAAGCACCTTGAGGTGTACCTGGCTGGCTTAGTTGGCAGAGGCTGCAACTCTTAATATCAGGGTTGTGAGTTTGAGCCCTACTTTGAATGTGGGGATTACTGAAAAAAAAGAAACAAGACTTTAAAAAATACATAAAATAAAAAAGCACCTTGATTTTTTAGTACACGCTGAAATATTTATAGATGGGTTTATGATGCTGGGGTATTATTGCAAAATAATATGGAATGGGGGAAGTAAAGAGACTGAACAGGGAAGGTAGTTCCCTGTTCATGGTAGTTCAACATTCTATTTTTGTGTATTTCAAAAGCCTTCTTATTAAAATGTTGACAGAAATGAGGAGTTGTGCTTAGAGAGCCAAACTGAATAGGTAAGAAAAAAAAAAAAACACCTAGAAATATATGCTTGACATTCTGGGTAGTATGTTTGTTGCCTTTTGTTTTTTAAATTGGGACAAATTTTTTTAGATGTAATAAAAAATTTTTTTAATTAAATTATAAAAGTACCTTTGGAACCATTATAAGAGCTTTTTTCCCATTTAGGGAGTTAGTATATCATATTAAGAGCATGCATTCTGGAATCAAAGTGCCTGAGTTCAAACTCAGCTCTGCCATTTACATTGTGAACTTGGAAAATTACACCCCTCTGTTGCCTCTATTTCTTCATTTGTATAAAGCTATTAAAATAGTACCTGTCTCACTGGTAAGTACATACATTAAATGAATATAAATTAAGTGCTCAGAACAGTGACTGGCAAGGAGTAAGTGCTAAATAAGTGCTAGCTGCTGTTTTTCTGGTATTTTAGGCTCATTTTACAAAGAGTTAAGAAAAAAAAGGAGGAAGAAGAGGAGGAATAATTCTCAGAATGTTTTTGATTGCTAAATCTCAAAATCTGAATCTCATTGTTTGAAGGCTTTATGTTGTTTTAGTTGCCAAAAAACAGATCATTGCCAAGATGCTACGTACACATAAATATAAAAATTGCCATGTTTGAATATGGAAGCCTGTACGACTTAGAGTTGGTTTTATCCTTTTACTTTCTTAATGTTGATACTTATTTAAATGTATCATTTGTTTGGTTTGTTTTTGCTCTCTCTTTGGTTTGTCAGTTTGAATTACATGTCCCGAGCATGTAACCTTCAACGAGGTGTATATAAAACCTAGCTGTTTTTCTAGTATACTAAAGTGATCTTATTTACAGTGGTTCTGAATTTTCATAAGCTGGTAAAAAATAAGAACAAAAGAAATTTCTTCCCATGTTAATTTTCTATTGCTGTTTTAACAAATTAGTATAGTTCCAGTGGCTTAAAACAACACCCATTTATTATCTCATACTTATATAGGTTAGAATTCTTCTATTTTTAAATGTTTATTTATTTTGAGAGAGAGAACGGGGGAGAAAATCCTAAGCAGGCTCTGTGCTGACAGTGCAGAGCCAGACATGGGGCTCAAACCCACAAACTGTGAGACCATAATCTGAGCCAAGATCAAGAGTCAGAAGCTCAACCAACTGAGCCACCTGGGCACCCCTATAGGTTAGAATTTTGGTGAGCTTGGCTGAGTATTCCATTTAGAGTATCACAAGGCTGGAATTAAGATGTTGGGAGCCCTGTATTCTTTTCTGGAGGCTCTTAGGATAAATTTGCTTTCAGGTTCGTTCAGGTTGTTGGCAGAAATCAGTTCCACATGGTTGTAGGACTGAGGCTCCCATTTCCTTGCTGGCTCTTGGTCAGAATGTCATTCTTAGCTTCTAGAAGTAGCTTCTATTTCTTGGCTCATGGCCCTCTTATCTTCAGTGCCAGCAGTCGGTGTCTTTAACATGCTTTGAATTTCTCTGCCTTTTCCTCTCCTTCATCTCTCTTCTGCTTCCAGCAGAAGCAATTCTCCACTTTTAAGAGGTTTGTGTGATTAGAATGGGCCCAACTAGATAATCCAGGCTTATTTATCTCTCCATCTCAAGGTCCCTTTTGCCATGTAACAAAACAAGTTCTGAAGATGAGAGTGTGGACATCTTTGGAGGGCCATTTTTCTGCTTATTCTTAAAGGAAATGTTTCCTTTAAGTTTCATTACAGTGAGTGAGTTGTGGTGGTTCAATTTGAAATGAAATTTTAATTTTTAATTTTACAGGTTTTTTATGTTAACTTTGGTGACCTTTTATGTACCTTACATGAAACACCTTATATAATAACAACTGGGGATTCATTCTATGTTCCTTCAGGTAAGAATAATTAAATACATTTTCTTTCATATAGTTAAATATTTATATAGTTGCTCATGAGCACCATGCAAATGGAATCCACAGTGGTCAAAATGAAACTGTTGTGTGACTGATGCCAAAGAAGTTTGATACATATTTTAATTTTATCATTAGGTAAGTATGTTAGTATTTGGTTACCTGAAAATTGAACAGGAGTTGTTTGTTACTAAAGGTAAAAATATTTAGTTAGAAGATAGTTGTGTCCAATGTAGGAGGAAAATTATTTTTCCTGTATTATCTCTAAGACATTATGTAGTCAAACAATTTTTAGTAGGTTATTTTAAGCATACAGAATAGTGTGTTTCGTTAGCTGTTGAAGAGCACAAGCCTTTGGAAAGAGGACTTTTAATTTGTTCTTTTGTTTATTCATCATTCAATGAAGGTGACTTAAAGTCTCTCAAACATTGCTCTTAAGAATGGGATACATAAGTGAACCAAATAGGGAAAAATCCCTGTCCTCATGGAGCTTACGTTCTAATGAAAGGAGACAGTAATAGTAGCAGTGTTTATACAGTCTTTAGTATGTACCAGCACTGTTGTGAACACTTTATTTATTATAACTCAGTTAATCCTAATATGTATCAACTTCTAATACATAGAAAGTCACAGTGTGTTACAGTATTGTACTCACTGCTATAAACCTACCTTATATGTGTGGCTATTCTGTATTTTATTTCTGTTGTTATTTATAATTAAGAGAAGCATTTGCTCTTTTTAAACTTTGAGATTCTGTTTTACCTTTTATAATTACTTTTATATGCATATATCTGGTTTAGGGGAATCTACAGCAGTTTCAATGAACTAATAACAGTTGAATTCAGAGAAAAATTTCCTCTTCCTTCACCCTTGTCTGATTCATCTTTGCATTTAGAATGATCAGAATGATGTAAAATTTTCACTTTTTCAAACCTTATCTGGATTACAGGTGATGGTTAACTCTTGGATTTTTTTAGTTCATGGAATTAAATAAGACTTACTTTAGATGAATTTATCTTCAAAAAAAAATTGGTAGTATATACTTTTTAACTGCCTTAGTGATAGCTAAACATTTAATCAAAAGGAAATGATTTCTATGGAAATAACTGTTTTTTTTTTTTCTTACTGCTTTACTTCTAGGTAATTATTACAACATCAAAAATCTCCTGAATGAGGAAAGTATTCTTCTTTTTACTCAGATAAAAAGATGAAAGATGAAGCAAAGTTTAAATAAGTGTGTGTGTGTGTGTGTACACACATATACACATATATGTATAAAACAGTTTGTGCAGTTGAGACATTTATCTTTGTAATTATTTGTGATGTTTTAAAATAAAAGTTTTATTCAATTTTGTGTTCTTTTATTTGATAAACATTTCAAACTCCCATGTGTGTCTTCAACTTTTTCCACAAATGTACCCCATAGGCCTGTATTGATACCCGTACTCATAGTATTTTAATAACATGAAAAGAATACCAAAATCACTGCTCTCATGGTGAAATATAGGACATACCTATTTTAGAAGAGATTTGATTAATATATTCATTCATTTAAAAATCTTTTCCAAATGTTAGTGTTAAGTGACGAATCCAGTAATAGGAACTGTGGATATATATCACTAGTACATCTGAATTACTTTCCTAAGGCTTTGTAAGAAAATAGTACAAACTGGTGGGTTAAAAACAAAAATGTATTTCCTCAATTCTGTAGGCTAGAAATCTGAAATCAGAATGTTGGCAGGGCCATGTTCTCTCTGAATTCTGTAGGTTTCACAATAATGTTTGTGCTTAGAATTCCTCTTTCTATTAAATGGATAGTCAGGGGGTGCCTGGGTGGCTAAGTTGGGTAAGAGTCTGACTTCAGCTCAGGTCATGATCTCACAGTTCATGAATTCGAGCTCTGTGTCCAGCTCTGTTCAGAGCAAGCAACCTGCTTTGGATTCTGTGTCCCTCCCCCACTTTCTCTCTCTCTCTCTCTCTCTCTCTCTCTCTCTCTCTCTCATAAATATTAAAAAAATCATTAAAAAAGTAAAAGTGTGAAAGATTATTTAAAAAATAACTCAGGCTTTCTTCTTACCAGATGCACTGAAAATATGTAGGAAACTAAAGAGATTTAGGGGATAAAATGGTTAAATGTCAAAAACAAATTGCTAGCAGTATTTCTGTAGTCATTTTAAGTATTCTATTAACCTGAAAATCTGAGTTTCATTTGTCATCATTATAATTGAACAGTATGTTTTAAATGTTGCTCTTATTTTGAAAGATCAATGCAAATGTATTACTTTTTCATTTGAAGCTGGTAGGGCATTGTCTATGAACTTCTCAGTGTCTCCATACAAAGTTGCAGAGTTTAGTAAATGAATAAACTTTTTATCACTAGAGAAACTGGTATACTTGCTTTCCCGGTATACTTGCTTTCCCAGGTCAAGAGTTGTTGTAGACTCTAAGTCTAAAGTTCTTTCTTGTTTAGCAAGAAAGCTGGACGCAGGATTAAAATGCCAGAGATGGCTAATGTCTGGGAAAAGACAAGAGCCCCAATAAGTGTCCTTGCCCTGTTTTTATTAGGATCCGAAGGCTTACAAACATGGTGATGAACGTGCACAAAGAGACAATAAATCTGTGAAGATTAGCTCATGGACCTGAGGGAAAGGGAGTCTTGAAGATATTCGGGGTTAGGGGTTAGGGGTTTGGGTTAATACCAAACAAAATCCTGGCCCTGCTGAAAGTTGTTAAAAGCAGACCTGAGGTCTACCCCCTCTGTTTATCTTAGCTAGCCTAGATGATGAGATAGGACATGTGACCTCAGGGTTAACAAGGCACCTTTTCTTTTGTTAATCCTCTCCCCTCTGGGCAGCGCAGCAGTCTATTGCCCTGTTTATTACCTTGTTTACCTAACTTGACTCTTCCCTCCTATGTGAAAGCAGCTTTCTGCTCTAGTACTAAATTGGGGGTCACTTGTGCCCTGAATACCTAATCTTGTTTCATACACCTATGTATTGGGGCCTATGCTCCTCCCTACTTTATTATGGGGGCCTTAGCCCCCCCTTCTCTATCCTTATTTGCCTAATCTTGTTTACCCAAACTTGGGTGTGAGCATCCTATGGCTTTGTACTTCTTTATGACTTGTTAACCCATTGATGTAAACCCAGGGAATTTCTAAGCTTATTCCCCACAAAGAGTTAATAGGACTAGCTGTGTTTTGGTCTTTACTTAGACTGGCCAGATTTTGCTCAGTAATTTGCAATGGCTTGATTTTTTTTTTTTTAAGTGAAACATTTTATTGATGTAACTTATAAATAGTCAAATGCATGGATCTCACAGTTCAATGAGTTTTTGCAAGTACATCTTCTACCTAAGTAACCCACAAAATTTCTTCCACTTAATGTTCCTATTCTATCCAGTTCCTGCCAGCCTGACTTCTATCTCTTGGGCCATTGTTCTGCTTATCATGGTAAAGAAGTTTTACTTGTTCTAGAACTTTATATACATGGACTCATAAAATACTTCCATTCAACACAGTATCTAGGATTCATCCACTGTGGTGGTTTGTCTATCGGTTGTTCATTCATGTTTTATTGCTTAGTAGTATTCCAGATGAGCACTGTTCCTTCTTTTTGTAATCTCTAGAAGAGTATACAAGATTGTTAACATTTCCTTCTTAAATGTTAAGAAAGAATTACCAGTAAAACCATCCAAGTCTGGACTTTTCTTTCTGGGGAGATTTTTTTTTTTTTTTAAATTTTTATTTAAAAAAAATTTTTTTTAACGTTTATTTATTTTTGAGACAGAGAGAGACAGAGTATGAACGGGGAAGGGTCAGAGAGAGGGAGACACAGAATCTGAAACAGGCTCCAGGCTCTGAGCTGTCAGCACAGAGCCCCACATGGGGCTCGAATTCACGGATCGCGAGATCATGACCTGAGCTGAAGTCGGCTGCTTAACCTACTGAGCCACCCAGGCGCCCCTCTGGGGAGATTTTTAATTAGGGCTTTAACTTCATTAGTAAGTATCAGAATATCCATATTTCTTATCTAATTTTGGTAACTTTGGTTTTTGAATAATTTGCCTATATCTAAATTTCAACTTGATTTGCATGAGATAATATTTTTTTCTTTCAAGAGCTTTCTTGAGATTTGATATAATATCTTAAAATATTTATAAGTTAATATAAAAATGCTTAGTGCAGGATCTGAAGCACAAGTTAGGCTATTAACAATTTTTTAATCTTTTTTTGGTCATTTTTTGCTATTTTGTTACTCTTTTAGAATAATTAACCTTCATTTCATTGATTTTTCTCGTGTTTCTATTCCATTCATTTTTGATCTGATTTTTATAATTCAGTGCATTCTACTTTGGATTTGATTTTTTTTTTCTACCTTCTTAAGGTGAATGTATTTAGATTGTTTATTTTAAAATTTTCTCCCTTTCTAATTCAGCCATTGAACGCTGCACTTTGATATGTCATTTAATTCAAGACATTTAAAATTTTTTCTTGTTATGTTCTCATTGACCAGTGGGTTATTGGAAGTGCCTCTTATAATTTCCAAATATTTGTGTTTCCCAGATTTGTTTTGCTGAACTAATTTGGAGATTTGCTAAGTTTTCCCACAGTTTTAGATTTTGCAGCCCTGTGATTTCTATTGCATCTATTCAGTTCTGCTGTTGAAATATGAAGGCATCCGTAGACAAAGTAAATGAAATAGATGTTGCGATAAAACTTTACATACAGAAATGCAATGATCTTCATTCAGCATGTGGGTGTGATTTGCTAGTCCCTGATGTGTACAGAAAACATATTTTGTATGCTTTCAGTCCTTTAACATTTATTGATACTCTTATGATCTGCAGTATGGTCTGTCTTTGAGAATGTTTCCTGTGTTAGAAATGTGTATTCCATTGCTATGGGAATATTCTGTCTGTTGATTGATAGTATTGTTTAAGTCTTCCATATCCTTACAGATTTGTGTGTAGTTTTTCTTTCCATTACTGATTAGGAATATTGATACCTCTGATTCTACCTATTGAATATTTCCTTTTCTTTGTCAATTTTCCCTTCATCTATTTTGAGACTATTGAGGTTCATTTTCATTTATTATTTTACTGTTGTGTTGACTTATTTATAATTATGAAATACCTTTTTTGGTAAGATTTTCCATTCTAAAGTTTATTTCGCCTGATGTTAGTATTGGTAATTACTTCAGCTGTCTCACATATACCATTTGATATATCTTCTGTCCTTTTACATTAATTTATTATGTCTTTGAATTTAAGACATGTCTCTTTTAGAAAGCACATAGTTGGGAGTTTTTAAAATCCAGTCTAATAGTCTCTGCCTTTTTTTTTTTTTTTTTAACGTTTATTTATTATTGAGAGACAGACACAGAGTGTGAGCAAGGGAGAGGTAGAGAGAGGGGGAGACACAGAATCGAAGCAGGCTCCAGGCTCTGAGCTGTCAGCACAGAGCCTGATGTGGGGCTCAAACTCACAAACTGTGAGATCATGACCTGAGCTGGTAGCCCAACCAACTGAGCCACCCAGGCGCCCCTAATCTCTGGCTTTTAATTGGAATATTTAATCCACTCATTTAATGTAAACATTGGTAAGATTGGATTTATGTCTGCCATTTTGTTTTCTGTACTTCTTAAGGGGTTTTTGTTGTGTTTGTTATAACTTTGTTCCTTTCTGCCTTATTTTGGTTTAGACAGTTTTTATAGTGTGCCATTTTAAATCTTCTGGATTTATATTTTGAATTATTTTAGTGCTTGCTGTAGAGATTTCTTTATTCATCTTAAATTTATTTCAGTCTCTGTGAGGTTACTTACTACTAACCTCATTTCAGTAAAATTTAGCAATTTTGCATTGCTATCATTTTATTTCTTTCCCCTTTTAATTTATGCCATCATTATTATATAAATTACATTATGATATGCATATATTTGATTATGTGTATTTATATGTTCCAAAAATTTAATGTTATAAGTATTGTTTTGAATGATACTCTTTTTTTTTTTTTTTAATGTTTATTTTTAAGAGAGACAAAGTGCAAGCAGGGGAAGGTCAGAGAGAGAGGGAGACACAGAATCTGAAGCAGGTTCCTGCCTCTGAGTTGTCAGCACAGAGCCCGACACAGGGCTTGAACCTGAGCCTTAAGTCAGACGCCCAACTGACTAAGCCACCAAGGTGCTCCAATGAATGATACTCTTTTAATTAAAAAAGAGAAAACATATATACAGTCTTTTATATTTACTGTCCTTCATTCCTTCCTATGTATCTAACTTACCATGTGATGTTCTCTTCAGCCTGAACTTTAGTACCTCTTATAGGGTAAGTCTATTAGCAACATATTCCCTTAATTTTTGTGTATCTGGGAGTGCTTTTATTTTGACTTCATCTCTGAATGATGGTTTCCCTTAATAGGTAATTTTAAGGTTACAGTTTGTTTTGTTCTAGCACATTGAGTTTGTTTTTCCATTGCTTTTTGTCCTCCACTTCTGACAAGAAGTCTATTGTTAAGTATATTGTTCTTTGTGATGTGTCATTTTTATGTGGCTCCTTTGAAGATTTTTTTGGTATTTTATCACTTTGTAGTGTTTCTAGATGCATTCTCTTTGTATTTATTCTGCTAGGGATTTGGTGAGCTGTTTGTATCTGAATGTTAATGTTTTTTATCAAATTTGGGAAGTTTGGGGCTGTTACTCAAAAGTTTTTTACTTCTTTCTCTTTCCTCTCTCATTACACGTGTTTGTTTCTGATCTGTTCATTTTTTCAATCTTTTTTTCTTCTAATTATTTGGATACTTTCTATTGATTGTCTTGAAATCAATGAGTCTTTGCTATCTCACATTTGCTGTTGAGCCCATCAGTAATTATGCTTTTTAACTCTAGAATTTAAATTTGGTTATTTTTATAGTTTATATTTTTACATATAGATTTCCTTTTTTGTTGATTCATTTTTAACACATACCTTTAATTCTTTAAACATGTTTATTAATCTCTTACTGAAATATTTGTTAGCTAACATCTAGGTCCATGCAGACTCCATTACCATTAGCTACTGCTCTTTTCTCTTAGTATGTTTCATACTTTTCTGTTTTTTGCATGTCTAATAATTTTTGGTTGAAAATTAGTCATTTTAGGTAATGTAGCAAGTCTTGATTATGTTTTATATTTAAGGTTTCTTTCTTCTTCTTCTTCTTCTTCTTCTTCTTCTTCTTCTTCTTCTTCTTCCTCTTCCTCTTCTTCCTCTTCCTCTCCTCCTCCCCCTCCTCCTCCTCTTCCTCCTTCTCCTTTTTTTTTTTTTTTTTTAAACTTAGGAGCTTGCCTGGACTCAAACTGTGGAATCTGTTGCCTCTGTGGTGTGGAGCTTTTGCTCTCTCTGCTCAATTTTTTAAATTCTTTCAGTTTTTATCCAGAATAAAACTACATCCATAGAGGTAGCTTCTGTCTTTATATAGCATATATATAAATCAGGAAATGATGTAAACAGAGGTTAACATCAAACACTTTTGAGTCTATAGACTTTCTACCCTCTGCTCATTGCTTCCTGTGTGGGATGGGGGAGATACAGTGTTGTAGCCAGTTCTAAAGTCTTCATTGACTTTTAGGTTTTGTCATTCTTGGGTCTCTCCTATGCATGCATCATATTTGAGCTAGAATGTTTACAGAACTAATCATAGCCCTTCATTCTTGTTTCCAAGATCATCTAAGTAAACTCCTGGCAGCTCTGCTGCTCTCCGAGAACTAGGACAGAAACTTTTGGCTAGTAACTACAGGTTTCCTGGTCCATTCCTGATTTCCCCCACTTTAACTGGCAAACTTGTGTGTTTACACTGCTGCACTGAATCAAGTCCATCATCTTACAGCAAAGTTGTTGATTTTTATAGTCTGCTACAACCTGTTAAAGCTATAATCTTTACTGGCCAATTTAGGTAGGATGAGAACCTCACTCAAGAATCCCAGACTCCCAACTGTTTTTTATCCAAAGCTCTAGCAATTTTCAGGAATAGTTCTCAACTTATTATTTACCTTTGGTTGATTTCCAGTGCCTTGAAATGATAGTTTTTGACCATTTTTGTTTGACTTCTTCATACTTGTATTACTGGAAATAACCTTTCATTTGTCTTACCGAGTTTTTCTTCTTTTAAACAATTTTATTTAGGAGACTAAATAATAGTAATTGTTATTAATTACTATTATTTAATGTTTGCTTATTTTAGAGAGAAAACACAAGCAGGGGAGGGGCAGAAAGAAGGGGAGACGGAGGATCTGTCAGCACAGAGCCCGGTATGGGGTTCGAACTCACGAACTGAGATCATGACCTGAGCTGAGGTCAGACGCATAACCAACTGAGCCACCCAGGCACCCTGGAAGTTAAATTATTATTGATCAGCATGATCCTGTTGAGAATTTGTTTTAGTCTGTTAGGATGGTTTTAGATTGGTTGTTACTCTAGAGCAGTGATTCCCAACCAGGGGTGATTGTATGATTCAGTGGACATCTGGCAATGTCTGGAAACAGTTTTGATTGTTACAGTGAGTATGTGTGTGGATGCTACTGGCACTTAGTTTGTAGAGGCTAGGAAGGCTGGCAAACATCCTAAAATGAACACACCCCCTCCCACCCCCAACATGCATGCCAAATAATTATCTGTTTAAAAATGTCAGTAATGCTGAGGTTGTAAAACCATGCTCTAGAGACAGAGTAGCTTTCCTCAAGTGTGGCCTGTGTCTAAAAGTAAAAGCCTGGATTGTTCAACAAGGGCTCTCTACCTTGGTTGGTGTCTATATTTTGCCACGTCTGTCAGCTCACAGCTCCTGGTAATCATCAGGCCTCACAAAGATATTTTGTTTGTTTGCTTTTAATAAAAATTGTATATATTTAAAGTGTATGACATGGTGTTTTGACATATACAGTGAGATGAGTACTGCAGTCGACTAGCATGTCTGTCTTCTCACCATTTCCATTGGTGTGTGTGTTTGTGTAATGAGAGCATCTGGAGTCTACTCTTAGCAAATTTTCAGTGTATCATTCTCTATTAACTGTTGTCATTACACTGCAAATTACATCTCTAGAATTTACCCATCCTACATAGCTGTGACTTTGTACCCTTTCAAAAACCATCTTCTGATTTCCTTCACTTCCCCATCCCCAGTAACCACTGTTCTACTCTTTTATGTGTTCTACTTTTATAAATATGTATATGTGTGAAATATGTATATATACATATTTCACACATATAAGTGAGATATTTTCCAGAGGAGACCTGTATATGTCTGTTTATATATGCAATTTATAGAAATTGCCAGCAGGTGTATGAAAAAATGCTCAAATCACTAATCATCAGGGAAATGCAAATCAAAACCACAATGAGTTATCACCTCACATCTGTTAGGATGGCTATCATTAAAAGGATAAAACATAAGTATGGATGAGGAGGTGGAGAAAAGAGAACCCTTGTACACTGTTGGTAGGAATGTAAAGTGGGACAGCCTTTATGGAAAACAGCATGGAGTTTCCTCAAAAAGTTAAAAATAAAACTATCATGCAGTTCTATACTCACTCTTCTGGATATATAGCCAAAGGAAATGAATCAATACCTGGAAGAGCAATTTACACACCCATGTTCATTATGGCACAATTCACCATAGACAAGATACAGAAACAAACTGTCATCAGATGACTGGATACAGAAATTGTGGCATATATACATACAATAGATGCTAGTCTTAAAAAAGGAGGTCATGCCATTTGTGACAATATGGATCAATTGGGACTATATTATGCAAAGTGAAGTAAGCTAGAAAGGGCTCACAGAATTTTGCTCTGCATATTTGCAATTTATTCAGTCAAATTCTAGGGCTATGATGGCTAATGTAGTAGCCACAAACCATATGTTCTAGCCATTTAAATTTAATGTCAACAAAATATTTAGTTCCTTACTTACACTTGCCACATTTCAAGTACTCAGTAGCTTGGTACTTACTGGTGGCTACATACCAGACAGCACATTAAATATTTCCATCATTGCGGAAAGTTCTATTGCACAACACTGTTCTTGGGCACCATGCAGATTTCTGAAGCTCTGTTTCCTTTTTGATATCCCACTCTACAATTCCAGCTCTGTCAACAGCCCCATATAATCTGTTTTCTTTGCCCAGTGAGGTCATTGCTCTGAATTCCACTCCCTGTGCTCAGTGTTGGAAAGTGCCCTTAGGAATGAAATCAGGTGACTGTGGAGTTAACTTTTTGGATCCTACACTGTTGGCCAATGCCTGCACATAGTTACTTCTTAACATGTTGCTAGTTTAGAGATGTGCTGGGAGGATAAGTTTAATATCCATTAATCAATCATGGTCATCTCCCACAAAAGCTCATGATGCTTGTAATAATTTATTTTATTGTCTGGTAGTATTCCAGTTTTGTTATCCATTCACTTGCTGAATGGATGCACCTTTCATAAAATTTCCCCCAATGGTTACATGTTATGTAACTATTAATACAATGTCCAATACAAAATTTGCATGGGTAAAATGTGTGGGTATGGTTCCATTCATTTTATCATATGTAACCACTACTGCAATCCAGATACAAAGCTATCACTGCAAAGCTATCCTTTATATTCCCTCTTTATAGTCACATCAACTCCCCTCCTCCCACCACCCTGCCTTCTAGTCTTAACCTCTGGCAAACACTAATTTATTCTTCATCTCTTAATATTGCCACCTACAGAGTGTTACATCAATGAATCATAGAGTATATAACCTTTGGCTTTTTTCACTCAACATAATGCCCTTGAAAGCCATCCAAGTTGTTGCACATACCAATAGTTCATTTCTTTTTATTGCCGAGTAGTGTTCTTTGATATTGATGTGATACAAGTAAAGATGGTATAGTATTGTGTACCTGTGTCTGTGTAAATTTAAGTTTTTATTTTTCTGGAATAAATGTGCGGAAATACATATGGTAAGTTTGTTGGGTTTTTTTTTTTTTTTTTGGTAAGTTTTTTTTTTTTTTAAGAAACTGCTAAACTATTTTCCAGAGTGTACTGTTTTACATTCCCACTATCAATATATGAGATGACCAGTTTCTTCGCATCCTCACCAGCATTTGCTATCCCCCTTTTTTTAAAGCTGTTCTGTTCGTGATATCTCATTATAGTCTTTGTTTTTCTCTATTGATGTTGAACATCTTTTCATATGCTTATTTGTCATCCATATATCTTCTTCAGTGCAATGAATGTCTGTCTCTTTATGTCTTTTAACGATTTTCAATTTGGATTTTTTAATGTTGAGGTTTGATCATTTAAAAATATATACACCTGGGGTGCCTGGGTGGCTCAGTTGGTTAAGTGTCTGACTTTGGCTCCGGTCATGATCTCACAGTTCATGAGTTCAAGCCCCGTGTCAGGCTCTGTGCTGACAGCTCAGAGCCTGGAGCTTGCTTCAGATTCTGTGTTTCCCTCTCTGCCCTTCCCCTGCTCATACTCTGTCTCTCTTTCTCTATAAAAAATAAACATTATAAATGTTAAAAAATATATATGCCTAAAACTAATACAATGTTATATGTCAATTATATCTCAATAAAATGGGAAAAATATATTTTAGATGGGAGTCGTGTGTTAGATATGTGGTTTGCAAATATTTTCTCCTAGTCTGTGGCATGCCTTTTCATCATTTTAATGGGGTCTTTTGAAAAGCAAAGTTTTAATTTTGATGAAATCAAATTATGAATTGTTTTCTTTTATAGATCATGCTTTTAGTATCATTCAGGCACACTGATGTATTTTTAAGGTGTACAACTTGATATATAACTTGTATACATTGTAAAATGATTATCAAAATCAAGTTAGCATATTCATTACCTCACATAGTTACCATTTGGGGGATGTATGGTGAGAACACTTAAGATCTACTCTCAGTAAATTTCAATTGTACAATACAATATTATTAATTATAACCATGCGGTACATTAGATCCCCAGATCTTATTCATCTTATAACTGACTTTCTGTACTCTTGACCAACATATCATTTTCCCCACCCCTCACCCCCTGGCTACCACCATTCTACTCTCTAGTTCTAGAGTTTGACTCTTTTAGATTCTACCTGTGAGATCATACAGTATTGTCTTTCTGTTTCTGGTTTATTTCACTTAGCATAATGTGCTCCAGGTTCATGTTGTTGCAGATGGCAGGATTTTTTTTTTTTTTAATACCTGAACGATATTCCGTGTGTGTGTGTGTGTGTGTGTGTGTGTGTGTGTGTGTACCATATTATTCTGTCCATTCACCAGTGGATGCTTGGTTTATTTCAATATCCTGGCTATTGTGAATTATGCTACAACATACATGGGAGTATAGATACCGCTTTGAGATCCTGATTTCATTTCCATTGGCTATTATTCAGAAAAGGGATTACTGAATTGTATGGTAGTTTTGTTTTTATTTCTTTGGGAACCTCCATACTGTTTTCCATAAAAGCTGTACAGTTTTACATTCTTATTAACAGTGTACAAGGATTTCCTTTTCTTCATACTCTTGTTAACACTTGGCAATTTCTTGACTTGATAATAGCAATCCTGGTGGATTTGAGGTGATAAGTCTGGCTACTTGCATTTCCCTGATGAGGGGTGATATTGAGAACCTTTCCATATACCTGTTGACCATTTATAATCTTTGAAAAAATATCTATTCAGTCCTCTTATGATTTTTAAATTGTATTTATTTTCATGTTAATTTAACTTAATTTAGTTTTGCTATTGAGTTATAGGAGTTCTTTATATATTTTGATTATTAACTCTTTTCAGATATATGATTTGTGAATACTTTTTCTGTAGGTTGCCTTTTATTTGTTGAATTTTTCCTCTGTTGTACAGGGCTTTTTAGGTTGATGTTGTCTCTTGTTTATTTTTGGTCTTGTTTCCTGTGCTTTTGGTGTGAAACCCCCAAAAAATCATTGCCAAGACTAATGTCAAGATTTTTCCCTATGTTTTCTTCTAGAAGTTACAGAGTTTCGGGCCTTATGTTTAAGTCTTTATTTTGAGTTAATTTTTATGTATAGTGTAAGATAAGATCTTAACTCCATTATTTTGTATATGGATATACAGTTATCCCAAAACCATTTATTGAAGAGATCCCCTTTTGTGCATTGTTGGTATCCTTGTTAAGGATTAGTTGAATGTATATGCATGGATTTATTTCTTGGCTTTCTATTCTGTTTCATTGGATTATGAGTCTATTTTTATGCAATACCATACTGTTTTCATTACTATAGCTTTTTAAGACAGTCTGAACTTGGTGTAAGGCCTCCAGCTTTGTTCTTTCCCAGGATTGTTTTTGGCTATTTGAGGTCTTTGATAGTTCGATATGAATTTTAGGATTGTTGTTTCTATTTCTGTGAAAAATGCCATTGGAATTTTGGTAAGAATTGCATTGAATCTATAGATGACTTTGGGTAAGATGATCATTTCAACAATGCTAATTCTTCCAATCCATGAATAAGTAATATCCTTCTATTTGTGTCTTCTTCAATATCTTTCATCCTGTGGCTAAGAGGGGCTATAGCTAGGTTATAGGACTATTTTAGGATCTACATCCGGACTGAATTTGGAAGTGTATGCATGTGTGCGTGTGTTTATTTTTTCTCTTTTATAAGAGGGTTCTCATGAGAGGTTTAGGTTTTACATTTAAGTACTTTGGCCAGAATTATCAGAAAAAAGCTTTGTCTCTGATTTTAAAAGTAATGTGTGATCAAAAGAAAAAGGAAAGGACCAAGAATGAAAGAGGAGAGATCACAACACAGCAGAAATAAAAACAATAACAAGAGAATATTATGAGCAATTATATGCCAATAAAATGGGCAACCTGGAAGAAATGGACAAATTCCTAGAAACATATACGCTACCAAAACTGAAACAGGAAGAAAAAGGAAATTTGAACAGACCCATAACCAGTAAGGAAATCAAATTAGTAATCAAAAATCTGCCAAAAAACAAGAGTCCAGGGCCAGATGGCTTTCCAGGGGAATTCTACCAAACATTTAAGGAAGAGTTGACACCCATTCTCTTGAAGCTGTTCCAAAAAATAGAAATGAAGGAAAACTTCCAACCTCTTTCTATGAAGCCAGCATTACCTTGAGTCCAAGACGAACACCCCACTAAAAAAAGGAACTATAGACCAACTTCCCTGATGAACATGGATGCAAAAATCTTCAACAAGATATTAGCCAACCAGATCCAACAATACATTAAAAAAGTTATTCACCACGACCAAGTGGGATTTATACCTGGGATGCAGGGCTCGTTCAATATCCGCAAAACAATCAACGTGATTCATCACATCAATAAAAGGAAGGACAAAAACCACTTGATCCTCTCAATAGATGCAGAGAAAGCATTTGACAAAATACTGCATCCTTTCTTTTTTTTTTTTTTTTTTTTTTTTAATTTTTTTTTTTCAAAGTTTATTTATTTTTGGGACAGAGAGAGACAGAGCATGAACGGGGGAGGGGCAGAGAGAGAGGGAGACACAGAATCGGAAACAGGCTCCAGGCTCTGAGCCATCAGCCCAGAGCCTGACGCAGGGCTCGAACTCCCGGACCGCGAGATCGTGACCTGGCTGAAGTCGGACGCTTAACCGACTGCGCCACCCAGGCGCCCCAAATACTGCATCCTTTCTTGATAAAAACCTTCAAGAAAGTAGGGATAGAAGGAGCATACCTCGAGATCATAAAAGCCACATATGAACACCCCAATGCTAATATCATCCTCAATGGGGAAAAGCTGAGAGCTTTCCCCCTAAGGTCAGGAACAAGACAGGGATGTCCACTCTTGCCACTGCTATTCAACATAGTATTGGAAGTCTTAGCCTCTGCAATCAGACAACACAAAGAAATAAAAGGCATCCAAATCGGCCAGGAGGTCACACTTTCACTCTTCGCAGATGACATGATACTCTATATGGAAAATCCTAAAGATTCTACCAAAAATCTGTTAGAACTGATCTATGAATTTAGCAAAGTGACAGGATATAAAATCAACGCACAGAAATTGGTTGCATTCCTTTACAATAATGAAGCAACAGAAAGAGAAATCAAGGAATAAATCCCATTTACAATTGTACCAAAAACTGTAAAATACCTAGGACTAAATCTAACCAAAGAGGTGAAAAATCTATGCACTGAAAACTATAGAAAGCTTATGAAAGAATTTGAAGAAGACACAAAAATATGGAAAAATATCCATGCCCATGGATTGGAAGAACAAATATTGTTAAAATGTTGATACAACCCAAAGCAATCTACACATTCAATGCAATTCCTACCAAAATAACACCAGCATTCTTCACAGAGCTAGAACAAACAATCCTAAAATTTGCATGGAACCAGAAAAGACCCAGAATAACCAAAGCAATCTTGAAAAAGAAGACCAAAGCAGGAGGCATCACAATCCAGGATTTCAAGCTGTATTACAAAGCTGTAATCATCAAGACAGTATGGTACTGGCACAAGAACAGACACTCAGATCAATGGAACAGAATACAGAACCCAGAAATGGACCCACAAATGTATGGCCAATTAATCTTTGACAAAGCAGGGAAGAATATTCACTGGAATAAAGACAGTCTCTTCAGTAATTGGTGCTGGGAAAACTGGACAGTGACATGCAGAAGAATGAACCTGGACCACTTTCTTACACAATACACAAAAATAAAATGGATGAAGGGCCTAAATGTAAGACAGGATGCCATCAAAATCCTTGAGGAGAAAGCAGGCAAAAACCTCTTTGATCATGGCTGCAGCAACTTCTTACTCAACATGTCTCCAGAGGCAAGGGAAACAAAAGCAAAAATGAACTATTCATCAAAATAAAAAGCTTCTGTACAGTGAAGGAAACAATCAGCAAAACTAAAAGGCAACTGACAGAATGGGAGAAGATATTTGCAAAAGACATATCAGATAAAGGGTTAGTATCCAAAATCTACAAAGAACTTCTCAAACTCAACACCCAAAAAACAAATAATCCATTGAAGAAATGGGCAAAAGACATGAATAGACACTTCTCCAAAGACACCCAGATGGCCAACTGACACATGAAAAAATGCTCAACATCACTCATCATCAGGGAAATACAAATCAAAACCACACTGAGATATCACTGCATACCTGTCAGAATGGCTAACATTATTAACAACTCAGGCAACAACAGATGTTGGCGAGGATGCGGAGAAAGAGGATCTCTTTTGCACTGCTGGTGGGAATGCAAACTGGTGTAGCCGCTCTGGAAAACAGTGTGGAGAGTCCTCAAAAAATGGAAAATAGAACTACCCTATGGCCCAGCAATTGCACTACTAGGTATTTATCCAAGGGATAAAGGTATGCTGTTTTGAAGGGGCACATGCACCCCAATGTTTATAGCAGCACTATCAACAATAGCCAAAGTATGCAAAGAGCCGAAATGTCCACTTATGGATGAATGGATAAAGAAGAGGTGGTATATATATATATTATATATATATAATGGAGTATTACTCAGCAATCAAAAAGAATGAAATCTTGCCATTTCCAACTATGTGGATGTAACTAGAGGGTATTATTGTAAGCAAAATCAGTCAGTCAGAGAAAGACAAATATCATGTGACTTCACTCATATGAGGACTTTAAGACACAGAACAGATGAACACAAGGGAAAAGAAACAAAAATAATATAAAAACAGAGAGGGGGACAAAACATAAGAGACTCTAATATGGAGAAGAAACAGAGGGTTACTGGAGGGATTGTGGGAGGGGGATGGGCTAAATGGATAAGGGGCATTAAGGAATCTACCCTTGAAATAATTGTTGCACTATATGCTAACTTGGATGTAAATTTAAAAAATATTAACAATAAATAAAATAACAGTAATGTACATTGTTGTACATTGTTAAGATACGGGTTTAAGATAGATAGTCTTAGGGGCGCCTGGGTGACTCAGTTGGTTAAGCATCCAGCTTTGGCTCAGGTCATGATTTCATAGTTTGTGAGTTCCAGCCCCACGTTGGGCTCTGTGCTGACAGCTCAGAGCCTGGATCCTGTTCCAGATTCTGTCTCCCTTTCTCTCTGACCCTCCCCCGCTCACACTCTGTCACTGTCTCTCCCAAAAATAAATAAACATTAAAAAGTTTTTTAAAAAGATAGATATTCTTAATATTCTTTATAGTGTTAAGGAATATTCTTCTGTTCTACTTTTTAAAGATTTATTACGGCAGTGTGGGGCTAAATCTTATATCGTGTGAAGGTTCTTGGCTTATATTAAGAAGTTTAATAGGTTAAAATTCACTGCATAGCAACATTAGGGTTAGTAGTTGGTATATGAAGTTGACAAACTCATTTCCTTCCCACCAAATCTTTTTGTGTTCCTTTGTCAAGGTTATGATGGTTAAAGATGAGAATGATCTCTAAGACTATGACAGTGGGCTTCATACACACTCCTACTTTATACACACTCCTACAACTTCAATATTCCCAGGCTTCATATTATTCTGATATTCTTGGCCTTCTGGAACTCATAGTTCTTTTTTGGTGCATCCTGATTATTCTGTAATCAGGCCATAACATGCAGAACATATACAAAAAGAAAAGAATAATAGTTTCCTTATTTGGCTATTGCCATATTTTTCCTCTAGTGGCCTCTTAAGAATAGGACATGATGGGGCGCCTGGGTGGCTCCATCTGTTAGGCGTCCAACTTCGGCTCAGGTCATAATCTTGCCTCCTGTGAGTTTGAGCCCCACATCGGGCTCTGTGCTGACAGCTTGTAGCCTGCTTTGGATTCTGTGTCTCTGTCTCTTTCTGCCCCTCCCCTGCTTGCACTCTCTCTCTCTCTCAAATAAATAAATGCTAAAAAAAAAAAAAATAGGACACAACATGGCAAAAGTTTTTTCCTCAGCAATCAAGATACAGACCCTTTTCCCACATTGTCATATAAAATCCATCAGAGTTAAAGGACTTAGACAAATAATAGTTATGGCAGGGTTAGGTTATGAAACTCTGAGCTACCATTGTGGTTGGATTTCTACCCAATGATAGATCAGCTTTTTAGATCACACCTCTATGAGTGAATACTTTTTGTTTTCCCTCAGAGAATCTTGCACATCAGAAAATGTCGGTCACGAACCACTGATGCTGTTAGTATGAAGGATTTACGTAGTATAAGATATCTTATTAGTCTTTTAATATTTGAGCATTTTCTTCCTCTGGTAATTCTGGTAATTTCTTCCCACCAAATTTCCTAAAATCTTAGCACAAATATTTGCTAGTTAGAATATACTTTCTTAGCACAGAGTAGGCCTTCAAAAGCAATGTTTCATATGATTCAAATGTGGGTAATATAAAGAGCATATTTTTAGTAAAACTAGTTTTAATAATTTGTGTCAGATGTTGCTACAATTTAGTGGGGTTATAAAAACAATATTTTGATAAAGTATAATTTTAGGTGTTTTTAAAAAAATTATGATTATGTGCTTAGTCATGTTGCCTGATGAGCCAGAGGGAGAGAAAATTTTAGATATCAGATTCTCACTCCAGTGAAGCAGATCAACCCTATCAAGATACCAAGGAATTATTAGTAGTCTGGAATAGGTAATTTAGCAAATGATACATACTGAACTTAAGAAAGATAGTTATTTTAATATTTTTGTCCTGCCATCTGCATTTAATTACAATCCAATTGTAGCTCATAAACAGCTGCTTAATTCATTCAATGATCCAAAAGTATTTACTGGACACCTGCTATCTGATGATTAAATGATGCAACTAAAGGTTTTTGTAAACAATAAAGTGCTATAAGAATGCATAGTAATGGTATACAACTCAATAGCAAAAAACCCAAATCTGATTAAAAATGGGCAGAAGATCTGAATAGACATTTTCCCAAAGAAGACATACAACTGGTCAACAGGTACATGAACTCAACATCACCAACTATCAGAGAAATTCAAATAAAAACCACAATGAGATATCACCTCACGCATGTTAGAATGGCTGTTATTGAAAAGACAAGAGGGGAGTTGCGGCAAGATGGCGGCTTAGGAGGACGCTGGGCTCACCGCACGTCCTGCTGATCACTTAGATTCCATCTACACCTGCCTAAATAACCCAGAAAACCGCCAGAGGATTAGCAGAACAGAGTCGCCGGAGCCAAACGCAGACGAGAGGCCCACGGAAGAGGGTAGGAAGGGCGGCGAGGCGGTGCGCGCTCCACGGACTGGCGGGAGGGAGCCGGGGCGGAGGGGCGGCTCGCCGGCCAAGCAGAGCCCCCGAGTCTGGCTTGCAAAAGCGGAGGGGCCGGGCGGACTGTGTTCCGACAGCAAGCGCGACTTAGCGTCCGGGAGGTCAGAAATTAACAGCTCTGCTCGGAAAGCGGGAAGGCTGGAGGACAAAGGGAGGGAGAGCTGCTGAGCCCCCTGACAACAGAGCTCAGTTTGGTGGGGAACAAAGGCGCTCGCCAGCGCCATTTCCCCCGCCCATCCCCCAGCCGAAATCCCAAAGGGAACCGGTTCCTGCCAGGGAACTTGCTCGCTCCGCGCAAACACCCAACTCTGCGCTTCTGCGGAGCCAAACCTCCGGCAGCGGATCTGACTCCCTCCCGCTGCCACAGGGCCCCTCCTGAAGTGGATCACCTAAGGAGAAGCGATCTAAGCCTGCCCCTCCTGCCCCCGAGCACCTTGCCTACCCACCCCAGCTAATACGCCAGATCCCCAGCATCACAAGCCTGGCAGGGTGCAAGTAGCCCAGACGAGCCACACCACCCCACAGTGAATCCCGCCCCGAGGAGAGGGGAAGAGAAGGCACACACCAGTCTGACTGTGGCCCCAGCGGTGGACTGGGGGCAGACATCAGGTCTGACTGCGGCCCCACCCACCAACTCCAGGTATACACCACAGCACAGGGGAAGTGCCCTGCAGGTCCTCACCACGCCAGGGACTATCCAAAATGACCAAGCGGAAGAACTCCCCTCAGAAGAATCTCCAGGAAATAACAACAGCTAATGAGCTGATCAAAAAGGATTTAAATAATATAACAGAAAGTGAATTTAGAATAATAGTCATAAAATTAATCGCTGGGCTTGAAAACAGTATACAGGACAGCAGAGAATCTCTTGCTACAGAGATCAAGGGACTAAGGAACAGTCACGAGGAGCTGAAAAACGCTTTAAACGAAATGCATAACAAAATGGAAACCACCACAGCTCGGCTTGAAGAGGCAGAGGAGAGAATAGGTGAACTAGAAGATAAAGTTATGGAAAAAGAGGAAGCTGAGAAAAAGAGAGATAAAAAAATCCAGGAGTATGAGGGGAAAATTAGAGAATTAAGTGATACACTAAAAAGAAATAATATACGCATAATTGGTATCCCAGAGGAGGAAGAGAGAGGGAAAGGTGCTGAAGGGGTACTTGAAGAAATCATAGCTGAGAACTTCCCTGAACTGGGGAAGGAAAAAGGCATTGAAATCCAAGAGGCACAGAGAACTCCCTTCAGACGTAACTTGAATCGATCTTCTGCACGACATATCATAGTGAAACTGGCAAAATACAAGGATAAAGAGAAAATTCTGAAAGCAGCAAGGGGTAAACGTGCCCTCACATATAAAGGGAGACCTATAAGACTCGTGACTGATCTCTCTTTTGAAACTTGGCAGGCCAGAAAGAATTGGCAAGAGATTTTCAGGGTGCTAGACAAAAACATATGCAGCCAAGAATCCTTTATCCAGCAAGTCTGTCATTTAGAATAGAAGGAGAGATAAAGGTCTTCCCAAACAAACAAAAACTGAAGGAATTTGTCACCACTAAACCAGCCCTACAAGAGATCCTAAGGGGGACCCTGTGAGACAAAGTCCCAGAGACATCACTATAAGCATAAAACATACAGACATCACAATGACTCTAAACCCGTATCTTTCTATAATAACACTGAATGTAAATGGATTAAATGCGCCAACCAAAAGACATAGGGTATCAGAATGGATAAAAAAACAAGACCCATCTATTTGCTGTCTACAAGAGACTCATTTTAGACCTGAGGACACCTTCAGATTGAGAGTGAGGGGATGGAGAACTATTTATCATGCGACTGGAAGCCAAAAGAAAGCTGGAGTAGCCATACTTATATCAGACAAACTAGACTTTAAATTAAAGGCTGTAACAAGAGATGAAGAAGGACATTATATAATAGTTACAGGGTCTATCCATCAGGAAGAGCTAACAATTATCAATGTCTATGCACCGAATACCGGAGCCCCCAAATATATAAAACAATTACTCATAAACATAAGCAACCTTATTGATAAGAATGTGGTAATTGCAGGGGACTTTAATACACCACTTACAGAAATGGATAGATCAACTAGACACACGGTCAATAAAGAAACAAGGGCCCTGAATGAGACATTGGATGAGATGGACTTGACAGATATATTTAGAACTCTGCATCCCAAAGCAACAGAATATACTTTCTTCTCGAGTGCACATGGAACATTCTCCAAGATAGATCATATACTGGGTCACAAAACAGCCCTTCATAAGTTTACAAGAATTGAAATTATACCATGCTTACTTTCAGACCACAATGCCATGAAGCTTGAAATCAACCACAGGAAAAAGTCTGGAAAACCTCCAAAAGCATGGAGGTTAAAGAACACCCTACTAACGAATGAGTGGGTCAACCAGGCAATTAGAGAAGAAATTAAAAAATATATGGAAACAAACGAAAATGAAAATACAACAATCCAAACGCTTTGGGACGCAGCAAAGGCAGTCCTGAGAGGAAAATACATTGCAATCCAGGCCTATCTCAAGAAACAAGAAAAATCCCAAATACAAAATCTAACAGCACACCTAAAGGAACTAGAAGCAGAACAGCAAAGGCAGCCTAAGCCCAGCAGAAGAAGAGAAATAATAAAGATCAGAGCAGAAATAAACAATATAGAAACTAAAAAAACTGTAGAGCAGATCAACGAAACCAAGAGTTGGTTTTTTGAAAAAATAAACAAAATTGACAAACCTCTAGCCAGGCTTCTCAAAAAGAAAAGGGAGATGACCCAAATAGATAAAATCATGAATGAAAATGGAATTATTACAACCAATCCCTCAGAGATACAAACAATTATCAGGGAATACTATGAAAACTTATATGCCAACAAATTGGACAACCTGGAAGAAATGGACGAATTCCTGAACACCCACACGCTTCCAAAACTCAATCAGGAGGAAATAGAAAGCTTGAACAGACCCATAACCAGCGAAGAAATTGAATCGGTTATCAAAAATCTCCCAACAAATAAGAGTCCAGGACCAGATGGCTTCCCAGGGGAGTTCTACCAGACGTTTAAAGCAGAGATAATACCTATCCTTCTCAAGCTATTCCAAGAAATAGAAAGGGAAGGAAAACTTCCAGACTCATTCTATGAAGCCAGTATTACTTTGATTCCTAAACCAGACAGAGACCCAGTAAAAAAAGAGAACTACAGGCCAATATCCCTGATGAATATGGATGCAAAAATTCTCAATAAGATACTAGCAAATCGAATTCAACGGCATATAAAAAGAATTATTCACCATGATCAAGTGGGATTCATTCCTGGGATGCAGGGCTGGTTCAACATTCGCAAATCAATCAACGTGATACATCACATTAACAAAAAAAGAGAGAAGAACCATATGATCCTGTCAATCGATGCAGAAAAGGCCTTCGACAAAATCCAGCACCCTTTCTTAATAAAAACCCTTGAGAAAGTCGGGATAGAAGGAACATACTTAAAGATCATAAAAGCCATTTATGAAAAGCCCACAGCTAACATCATCCTCAACGGGGAAAAACTGAAAGCTTTTTCCCTGAGATCAGGAACACGACAAGGATGCCCACTCTCACCGCTGCTGTTTAACATAGTGCTGGAAGTTCTAGCATCAGCAATCAGACAACAAAAGGAAATCAAAGGCATCAAAATTGGCAAAGATGAAGTCAAGCTTTCGCTTTTTGCAGATGACATGATATTATACATGGAAAATCCGATAGACTCCACCAAAAGTCTGCTAGAACTGATACAGGAATTCAGCAAAGTTGCAGGCTACAAAATCAATGTACAGAAATCAGTTGCATTCTTATACACTAACAATGAAGCAACAGAAAGACAAATAAAGAAACTGATCCCATTCACAATTGCACCAAGAAGCATAAAATACCTAGGAATAAATCTAACCAAAGATGTAAAGGATCTGTATGCTGAAAACTATAGAAAGCTTCTGAAGGAAATTGAAGAAGATTTAAAGAAAGGGAAAGACATTCCCTGCTCATGGATTGGAAAAATAAATATTGTCAAAATGTCAATACTACCCAAAGCTATCTACACATTCAATGCAATCCCAATCAAAATTGCACCAGCATTCTTCTCGAAACTAGAACAAGCAATCCTAAAATTCATATGGAACCACAAAAGGCCCCGAATAGCCAAAGGAATTTTGAAGAAGAAGACCAAAGCAGGAGGCATCACAATCCCAGACTTTAGCCTCTACTACAAAGCTGTCATCATCAAGACAGCATGGTATTGGCACCAAAACAGACACATAGACCAATGGAATAGAATAGAAACCCCAGAACTAGACCCACAAACGTATGGCCAACTCATCTTTGACAAAGCAGGAAAGAACATCCAATGGAAAAAAGACAGCCTCTTTAACAAATGGTGCTGGGAGAACTGGACAGCAACATGCAGAAGGTTGAAACTAGACCACTTTCTCACACCATTCACAAAAATAAACTCAAAATGGATAAAGGACCTAAATGTGAGACAGGAAACCATCCAAACCTTAGAGGAGAAAGCAGGAAAAGACCTCTCTGACCTCAGCCGTAGCAATCTCTTACTCGACACATCCCCAAAGGCAAGGGAATTAAAAGCAAAAGTGAATTACTGGGACCTTATGAAGATAAAAAGCTTCTGCACAGCAAAGGAAACAACCAACAAAACTAAAAGGCAACCAACGGAATGGGAAAAGATATTTGCAAATGACATATCCGACAAAGGGCTAGTATCCAAAATCTATAAAGAGCTCACCAAACTCCACACCCGAAAAACAAATAACCCAGTGAAGAAATGGGCAGAAAACATGAATAGACACTTCTCTAAAGAAGACATCCGGATGGCCAACAGACACATGAAAAGATGTTCAGCGTCGCTCCTTATCAGGGAAATACAAATCAAAACCACACTCAGGTATCACCTCACGCCAGTCAGAGTGGCCAAAATGAACAAATCAGGAGACTATAGATGCTGGAGAGGATGTGGAGAAACGGGAACCCTCTTGCACTGTTGGTGGGAATGCAAATTGGTGCAGCCGCTCTGGAAAGCAGTGTGGAGGTTCCTCAGAAAATTAAAAATAGACCTACCCTATGACCCAGCAATAGCACTGCTAGGAATTTATCCAAGGGATACAGGAGCACTGATGCATAGGGCCACTTGTACCCCAATGTTCATAGCAGCACTCTCAACAATAGCCAAATTATGGAAAGAGCCTAAATGTCCATCAACTGATGAATGGATAAAGAAATTGTGGTTTATATACACAATGGAATATTACATGGCAATGAGAAAAAATGAAATATGGCCTTTTGTAGCAACGTGGATGGAACTGGAGAGTGTGATGCTAAGTGAAATAAGCCATACAGAGAAAGACAGATACCATATGGTCTCACTCTTATGTGGATCCTGAGAAACTTAACAGGAACCCATGGGGGAGGGGAAGGAAAAAAAAAAAAAAAAGAGGTTAGAATGGGAGAGAGCCAAAGCATAAGAGACTGTTAAAAACTGAGAACAAACTGAGGGTTGATGGGGGGTGGGAGGGAGGAGAGGGTGGGTGATGGGTATTGAGGAGGGCACCTTTTGGGATGAGCACTGGGTGTTGTATGGAAACCAATTTGTCAATAAATTTCAGAAAAAAAAAAAAAAAAAAAAAAAAAAATGAAAAGACAAGAAATACATGTTGGCAAGGATGTGGAGAAAAGGGAACTCTTACATAATATTGGTCGGAATGTAAATTAGTTATCTACTGTGAAAAATAGAATGGAGTTTTCTTTTAAAAAAAATTAAAAATAGAACTACCACATGATCTAGCAGTTCTACTGCAGATATTTATCTGAAGAAAACAAAACCACTAACTTAAAAAGGTATGCACCTTCATATTCATTGCAGCATTATTTACAATAGCTAAGATATGGGGAACAAAGTAAATGTCCATTGATAGATGAATGGATAAAGAAAATGTGGTATATAATTCTATATCTATAGAATGGATATCTATATATCTATATCTATATCTATATCTATATCTATATCTATATCTATATCTATATCTATATCTATATCATCTATATCTATATAATCTATGTAGAATCGATCTATCTATAGAATAGAATTCAGCCCGCAAATAGAAGGAAATCTTACCATTTTCAACAAGAATGAACCTTAAGAGAAATATCACATTATCTCACTTAGAAGTGGAATCTAAAACAAAAACAATCAAAACCAGCCTCATAGATGCAGAGAACAGATTGGTGATTGGCAGAGGTGGGGGATGAGAGGTCGGTGAATGAGTGGAAGGGGTCAAAAGGTAAAAATTTCCAGTTACAGAATAAGTCATGGGGATGTGTGTACAGCGTGGTGACTATTTTAATAGTGTACTGCACAGTTGAAAGTTGTTAACAGATCTTTATAAAGTCCTCATCACAAGAAAAAAATAAAAAAAAATTTTTTATGTTTGTTTATTTTTCAGAGAGAAAGAGAGACAGAGCATAAGCAGGGGAGGGGCAGAGAGAGAGGGAGAGACAGAAACAGAAGCAGGCTCTAGGCTCCCAGCTGTCAGCACAGAGCCTAACACGGGGCTCTAACTCACGAACCGAGAGATCATGACCGGAGCGGAAGTTGGCCGCTTAACCTACTGAGCCACCCAGGTGCCCCGAAAAAAAAAAATAATAATAATGTATGTTGACAGGTGTTAGATTAATTGTGGTGATCACTTTGTTTTATTTATATATATGTATGTATATATATATGTATATATATATGTATATATGTATATATATAAATAAAACATAGATACATACATGTATGTATGTATAACATAGTGATATAACATGGTGTTTGTTCATTTATCAACTGTAACAAATATAAAACAGTAATGCAAGACATTAATAATAGAGGAAACTTCTGTCAGAAGAGGGGGCATGTAGGAATTTTTTGTACTTTAAACTCAATTTTTCTGTATACCTAAAACCACTCTAAAGAATAAAGTCTCTTCATGATGATAAAAAGCAGCAACCAGGAATTTTGTTGTTGCTATTGAATACAAGACAAAGCATCTGAATATTATCTAACTTTAATCATGCCTACTGGTTAAAAGAGTATTGTTAAGAAACTAACTTAAAGTTTCCTAATTCAAGATAATAGACTAAGCACCACACATTCCACCACCCCCCACCCCCACCCCCCAGAATGGAGGAGATTGTTGAGCAGTTCCAGGTTTAGGTACTGGATCCTGAGAAAAAAGTAGAACACAGCTTGGATCCCCCAAAATAGATACAGATGAAAATTAAAAGACTAGGTGGCTGCATTTATGGGTTAAAATGCTAAATACTCTGTGTCCTTATTTTTTCAAATGATAGCTCTGTCTGCCTGTTGGTTGGTTCCAAGGCTACACCCTGAAGGGAAGCTTGCTATTGACAAGTGTCCCTTCCTCTACATGGAGTCTACTATCCTCCTCAAATGAAAGGATTATTAGGGAGAAAGAACAACCAAACTGCAGAGGAAAACCACACAGCAGGAAAAAAATTGGCATGAAAAAGATCAGGATGAACTGGCCCAACAACCAACAAGAGGGAAAACAATTCAGGTAAGAGAAGAAAATCTAAAAAAAGAAAAATTCTAGTTAGTATCTTTGGAAGTATTAAAGAAGAAATTGGATCCACAAAATAAGCATCAGTGTTGTTGAAAAAAAAAAAACAAAACCTGCCAGGGAATAAAAAAGAGTTATTAGTAAATTAAATATTCTGTAGGCATGCTAAATACTAAAAAGGACATGGTTGGAAAACCAATCAGCAATCTGAAAGACAGAGATAATAAGAGAAATATACAGAAAAGTTAAGGGACATGGTAGATAGATTTAGCAGGTACAGCATTTGTAGAAGTTCTATTAAGAAGGAACAGACTGGAAAGGAGAAAAATAATGGCAGACAATTTTCCTGAGTTAAAGAAAGAAAAGTTTTCATACTGAAAGAATCTGCTAAGAGCCAAGAAGAAAATAATTTGAAAAGATGCATCTAGAAACATTTTGACAACATTTTCTGAACTCTTAAGGATAATAAAGGAAATTCTAAAAGCTTTCAGAGAGAAATAGAACAAGAGCCTTACAAAGGAATAAGAATCAATTTCAGACATCTCATCAACAATAGTGGGCTGGTAAGAAAAGGAAAATTTCTTCCAAGCCTGAGATATAATGATTTTGAACTTAGAATCTATACATAGCCATGTAATCAAGTGAAGGTAAGATAGATTGTTAAAATGAAAACATTAAAAAAGTTGTGACCATTAGACATCATATGAAGAAACTTGAGAATGCACTCCAGAAAAGAAGTGTTTTTTTTACATATGAACTCAGAAGATACTGGAAATAGTAAGGAATGGTAGGCCCCAAGAGATACATTTCTTTAGCCTTTACTGTAACTTGATTCTATACTGAAAAGTGTAATATTCATTAAAATTATATTGTGAAGGCTGTTTGTTTTAGTTTTAAAATAAACGTAATGTAGAAGGCCCAGAGATGTAATTTTAGTTACAGATCATAGCGTAAGCTATCCTTAACATTGCAAGAAATTATATCATTAATAATACAATTTCTGGGTGCCTGGGTGGCTGGCTCAGTCAGTTAAACGTTCAACTTTGGCTCTGGTCATGATCTCACAATTCATGAGTTTGAGCCCTGCATTGGGCTCTGTGCTGACAGCTCAGAGACTGGAGCCTGCTTCAGAGTCTGTATCTCTCTCTCTCTCTGCCCCTCCCCTGTTAGCACTCTGTCTTTCTCAAAAATAAATAAACCTTAAAAACATTTTTTAAGAAGTAATAATAATACAATTTCAGTTTATAACTTACAAATTCTCATTAAACCCACGGGTTCTGTATGACTGTCCCCTAGGGCCTGTGTTGGGTAGACAATAGCCAAGAGTCATCCACCCAGATTGCTTCATCTCTAGCCAGATAAATGTTGAATCTGTATTTTGAGCTTTTACTTCACTCTTGGACTCTAGTCTATATTTCACACTGCCAGTTGAATGTCTTGCTCTGGATGCCTACTAAAATCTCAAACTCAACATGTCCCAGTCTGAATCCATCATGCGTGGTTAAAAGCCCAACAAAATTTTCCTTATGACTGCCCTACCTATAATTAACATTACCTAAACTACTTAGGCTTACAACCTTAGTCTTTCCAGATGTTTCGTTTCTCTCATCCTCTTATATATTATTATTATAAAATTCTGCAGTTCTGTTTTGTCATGTATTTCAAATGACAAATAGGCCCTTTATATCCAGCCTTATCCTAGCCTTGTTTTCTGCCTAGACTGTTGCATCAGCCTCCCAAACCTGTCTCCTGCCTTGTCTGTAATATCTCCTTTATTATAGCCATGTTACCGATAGCTACTAGATTAATCATCCTAAAATATAGACATAATTTGGTTATTCCCTTGCTCAAAAATTTTCAGGGCCATTTAATAGTGTCTTACCACCTTTTGCAATGGTTCTCACGTTTCAGTGTGACAAACAACACCCATGGAGCTAGCTACAAATGCACGCTCTGGAGACTCACTGGTAGAGATTCCTACTTATTTAATCATGAATAAGGCTCAAGAAACTGCATTTTTAACAAACATCTCGGGTGAATTGTTGAAATGCACTGGTTTTTTATATCCAAATTCTTTAGCTTTATAATAATCTTCAATAATTGGTTTCTAGAATACTCTTGTTTTTATTCATCACTTCTATACACATATACATGCTTTAATGAAATGATATTATCTCAAGTTCTCCAAACACCAAAATTTTCAGACTTCATTCATTTTCTTAATCTTTTATCTCCAGCTAGAATATACTGCCTATGAATTGCTGCTGGTCTCATTGTTAGGGGGTCTGTTTGAATATCACCCCCTCACTGGAACGGTTCCCCACCCCCTGACCAGATGTGAGCTCTCCTTTCTCTAAATTTCCATAGTAACGTGACAGCGTATCCCTGCATAAGATTAGACTTTGGGATTTTTTTGAATCTTAGTGAACAAAGACTGAAGGAAAAAAAAGGTAAAGTCAAGGTTGGTGTTCTATATCCTAAAACGTAGAGGCTTAGATTTATCTTTAAGGCAAAATTCACTTTGTTCTGGAACATCAGATGGGCTCAATGAAACACCAGCCATGTATCCAGACAGTGTTTACATTACAACCCACGTAGCATTTCCTAAAAGAGTAGTTAGTTCTTGATCGTAGAGAAAATTATGAATATGTTCAGATTTTAGTGTGATATATAAAAAATGAATGGCAAGTGGATCAGTTTGCTATGACTGTCATAACAAAGTACCACAGACTGGGCAGCTTAAAGAAGAGAAATTAATTTTCTCACAGGTCTGGAGGCAAAAAGATCAATGTGTCAACAGGGTTGATTTTTTTCTCTTGGCTTGTAGATGAGGTCTTTGTGTCTTCATATGGTCTTTCCTCTGTGTGTGTATCTGTGTCCAAATTCCTCTTCTTAATAAGGATGCTAGTTATATTTGGTTAGAGCCCACTCTTTTGACCCCATTTTAATTTAATTACCTCTTTAAAGGTTTATTTTCAAATACAGTCACATTCTGAGGTATTGGGGGTCAGGGCTTCAATAGATGAACTTTTCAGGGACACAATTCAGCCCACAAAAGTGATTACAAGATAGTATCATTTCATACTGGTTACTACTTATTTAGAGGAAATAAATTCAAAACAGGATTTGGAATGAGAGATCAGCAAAAACAGTTTTGATGACACTGAAAATGCCATTAATTGTATTGAATTTTATTATTTAAATTAACTCCTTCAAGTATGTATTTCAGCAATATATTCATTATCTTTATTAGTCTATATCATCTGAGGACCAAAAAGTCACAATTTTTAATATTAAACTCTTCAGAATATCTAAAAAAGAAAAAATCATGAAGCGTTGTCTCTTTTCCACTACTTGATTTTCCTCCCTTTTTAGTTATATAATTAAACACTTAAAATCATATCAAAATATTATAACAGAATATAATTAACATTTCCAGTGTTGAGACCCAGAAAGACATGCCTTGCTAAGGTCACAGAGTTAGAAAGGGGAAGATTTGGGACTTTGAATCCAAATCTCTCTGAGGCCTATTCCCTTCATTAGTGTACAGGGTGCATAGTGTCCCCTAAATTCATGTCCACTTGGAACCTCATGATTGATCTCATTTGGAAATAAGATGTTTGCATATGTAATTAAGTTAAGGATTGTGGGGCACCTGGGTGTCTCAGTTAAGCATCCCACTCTTGATTTTGGCTCAGGTCATGATCTCATGCTTTGTAAGATCGAGCCCGGGTCAGGCTCTGCGCTATCTCTCTCTGCCCCTCCTCTGCTATTCTCTCTCTCAAAATAAATAAATAAACTTTTAGAAAGTTAAGGATTGAGATGGGAGCATAGTGGATTAGGGTGGGCCCTAAACCTAATGCTAGTGTCCTTCTAAAAGATAGAAAATGACACCCTTGCCACATGAAGATGGAGGCATAGATTGGAGTTATGCTAGGGAGGCTAAAGAAAGGATGTCAACAGCTACCACAGGCTGGAAAAGGCCAAGAGAGATGCTCCCCTAGCGCCTTCAGTGGGAGTGTGGCCCTGCTGGCACGTTGATTTCAGACTTCTAGCCACTTAGAACAGTGAGAGTACATTTCTGTTGTTTTAAATCACCAAGTTTGCAGTGATTTGCTGCAGCAGCCCTGTGGACAGTTACCCAATCCCACTGCTTTCAGTTCTTTTGGGTATATACATCAGAGTGGAATGTCTGTGTTATTGGAAATTTTATGTTTAACTTTTTGAGAAACCACTAAATTGTTTTCCACAGCAGACACACCATTTTACATTTTTACATTCCCAGCATCAATGCACTAGGGTTCCAATTTGTCTATCACTAGGGTTCCAATTTGTCTATGTCCTTGCCAACACTTTTTATCTTCTGTATTTTTAAAAATTATAGCCAACCAAGTAGATGTGAAGTGGTATCATTGATGTTTTCTTAGTCGTCTTTTTTCATTAAAACAATTAATGAATTGCAATTGGGCAACAGAGTTAAAGTAACTTTTTGGTAACCAATGGATTTTTTATGATCAAGGTTAAAGTGATTTGTAAGATACCTTTGTTTATCAAAATATCAGCTGCTGCATCTCCACTGACTCACTGAGAAATCACACATCCAGACTTCCCACCATGTTAGAAATGTGTTCTCCCACTGGTGTTTCACTCTAACCCCACTGATGCTGCTATACCTCTAATTCCACAGGGTGCTCCAATAATAAGAAAGCACTGAAATGTCCAGTCACTTTTACTTCCAGGTGACCCCCACCCAATTCTAGCAGAAAGAAAAAAATATTGGCTGATGTTATTGGGAGGATATTGTAGCAGTTCACTAGAAGGAAAAACTGCAGGAAGTAGAGACTCGGGACTAGCTGAGATTCAGCTCTGAGAAGAGAGCATTCTGGGTCTTTCTTTCTCTCTCTATGTACATCTTTCAATCTCTCCTACTGAAAAATAGGTAGATGGCCTGTTCTAGTTTTGTACTCTTTCACATGCTGTGTTTTCTTTGGTATCTCTATCAGAAAAATGGTGGAGATTATTCTGATTCACCTCACTCCCTGTGACCCCGCATTGCTGTGGTGGAAGATGGCTTTGAGTAATAGTGGGATGGTTAGTTTTATGTGTCAACCTGACTAGGCTAAGGGATTCGTAGATAGCTAGTATAATATTATTTCTGGTATGCCTGTGAGGGTGTTTCTGGAAGAGATTAGCATTTGAGTGATGAACTAAGTAAAACAGATGGTCCTCTCCAGAGTGGGTGGGCATGTTTAGAGGTCCAGATAGAACAAAAAGGCTAAGGAAGGACAAATTCTCTTTCTCTCTCTGCTTGAGCTGAGACATCCATCTTCTCCTGCCCTTGGACTCTGGGGCACCTGGTTCTCAGGATTTTGGATTCAGATTGTGACTTTACACCATTAGCTTCCTGATTCTCAAGACTTCAGACTTGGAATGACACACCACTGGCTTTCCTGGTTCTCCACCTTGCAGATGGCTGATTGTGGCACTTCTCAGTCTCTGTCATTGTGAGAGCCAATTCCTATAATAAATATCTATATCTCTACATATATCCTATGTATCCTATCTATCTATCTATCTATCTGTTATGTTTCTCTGGAGAACCCTAACACAAATAGCATGCAAGAAATTACATGGGGAGAGAACAACACTTGGATTAAAGTTGTCTTATTCTGGGTGGCTTAAACAACCATAGTCTGGTGGCTTACACAACAGAAATTTATTCCTCACAGTTCTGGAGGTAAGAAGTCCAAGATTAATGCACTAGCAGATTCGGTATCTGGTGAGGTCCCACCTCCTGGTTTGCAGCAGAGTTCGGCTTACTGTGACCTCACATAGAAAGGGAATGGAGGAGGGAAGGAATCTCCCTTCTGTCTCTTTATATAAGGGCACTAATTCCATCATGGTGGCTCCACTCATGACTTAATTACTTCCCAAAGGCCTCACTTCCAAATACCAACACATTGAGAATTAGGATTTCAATGTATGAGTTTTGAAGGCATACAAACATTCATTCTACAACAAAGTAGACATCACGAAAACTATGCTTCAACAAACATCATTAATAATATTGAAAGACTTGGGGCGCCTGGGTGGCTCAGTCGGTTGAGTGTCTGACTTCAGCTCAGGTCATGATCTCATGGCCCGTGAGTTCGAGCCCCATGTGGGGCTCTGTACTGATAGCTTGGAGCCTGGAGCCTACTTTGGATTCTGTGTCTCCCCCTCTCTCTGCTCCTAACCCACTCACATTCTGTCTCTGTCTGTCTCAAAAATAAATAAATATTTTTTAAAAATTAATAAAAGTAAAAGACTCGTAGAATGGGAGAAAATATTTGCAAACTGTAAGTCTGATAAGAGATTGGTATCTTTGGAGCTCCTGGGTTGCTCAGTCGATTAAGTTCCAACTTTGGCTCAGGTCATAATCTTGTGGTTCGTGAGTTCAAGTCCTGAATTGCGTGAACTGGAGCCCTGCTTTGGGCTCTGCGTTGCCCAGAGCCTGCGTGGGATTCTCTCTCTCTCCCTCTGTCTCTGCCCCTCACTCACTTGTGCCCTCTCTCTCTCTCTCTCAAAAATAAATTAAAAAAAATAAAGAGAGACCCTTGTATATCTGATATATAAAGCACTTCTACAATTAAATAATAAAGAAACAAATAATCCAATTTTAAAATGGGCAAATAATTTGAAAAGATATTTCACCAAAGATTTGTACAAATGGCCAATAATCACATGAAAAGATGCTCAACATCATTAACTATTAAAGAAATTTGAATTGAGACCGTAGTGATATATCATAACCATTAAAGATGGCTAGTATAAAAAACACAGATAAAGACAAGTCTTGGAAAGGATGTGGAGAAATCAGAACCCTCATGAAATGCTGGTGGGGATGAAAAACAGTGCAGCTGCCTGGAACATGGTCTAATAGGTCTTTAAATAGTTAAACCTATGTTATCATATGATCCAGCAATCACACTTCTGGATATATACCCAAGAAAAATGAAAATATGTATTCATGCAAAAAGTTGTATGCAGATGTTCATAGCAGCAATATTCATAATAACTCCGAAGTGGAAACAAACCCAACTCTATCAACGGATGAGTGTGTATGTGAAATCTGGATATCTGTACAGTAGGGTATTATTTGGCCATAAACATGATGCTGATACATGCTACAACTTGGATAAACCTTGAAAACATTATGCTAAGGGAGTGAGGCCTGTCACAAAAGACCACATTATTTTGTTTATATAAAAAGTCTAGAATAGGTAAATCTAGGCAACCATGAATAAAGTTCCTTCTCCTTGAAACCTTCCCTGACTGTCCTGTTTAAAATTGCAACCTACTTGATCCCACCTGTGAGCCTCTTTGCAGCTTTATTTATCCCCATAACTCCTGGCACTTTCTAATCTGTATTTATTTGCTTATTTATATTGCTTATGGTCTGTCTTCCCTTACTAAAATGCTCAACAAGGACAGGAATATGTATTTCAAAAATTCCTTTTACTGCAAGAATATTGTTTGGCATAAAATAGTGTCTCCATACAGATTTGTTTAATCTATTGAATTGAACTGAGCTCTGGTTCTTTCCTGGAACTTCATTCCTAGAAATCTCTCTGAATTTCCCCTTTTCTGGCACACAGCCCCATTCAGCTCCCTGAGTTATATTCTCTGTTCTCCTCTTCTAACCTTTGGCTTTCAAACCTTATTCCTGCAGCTATTCAAGGAGTTTATCTTGAAGTCTTATCTACCTTGTTCAAAACAACTTCATTTTTATTCTCTGTTGGATCATCTGTTTCCTGGGAAAAGCCTTTATTTCCTTCATGTCACTGTCATTCTTTGCACCCGCCACCCCAGTCACACATCCAGGAGGTTGTTGGCAGTCTTGTCTTGTCTTGTCTGTCATGTAGTCTGACTGTCAAACAAGACTCACTCACTCCCAACGTTAGCATATTGAAATCTCCCATTTACATTGCAAGTACACTTGGCCCAGCTGGATTGAGGCCATTCTCCACACATAGTTTTGGATTTGTTTTTTGTGATGGGTGGGAGGTAGGAGTGGGAGGGTGAGGAAGGATGGGAACTAGGCATAGTGATTACATGGTGAATTCAGCATACCTTTTTTTTTTTTTTTTTTTTTAAGAGTTGGCAGGGGTTTTTGAAATCTATTGCTTTAACTTATGGAAATGAATAAACATAACCTTACAGATATCAAGATCTTTCCAAGGTCATCAGTAAGGGTAGAGCTAGGAATAGAGTCCAGGCTTTCTGTTTCTCAACCCAGTACTCTTTCTGTTCTATCAGGCTAACCCCCCAAAAGAATATTTCAGGAAAACCATTTGCCTTCTTCTTTAGCATCACCAGATATACCTTTCCTCATTCCATTGGTTTCTCTTATTTTGATCGAGTGGAGTTTATGAATTTGGAAAACTACTTGGTCCTTAGGTTTAACCCGAAGACACAATTTTAGGGAGCCACAGGTGGCACTAAAATGCAAATGTTTTATCTGCTTTTTGTTCTCTGCTTTCCTCACTAGAATACATTGTTTTTCTGCATGGCACTGATGGTAATTATTACTTCCTAGTTACAGCCTGTGAAGTAAGTGTACAGTATGCTCAGGTTAAAATAGTTTGTGAAAATGATTTGAATAAGTTTCCACATAAATATTATTAGCTTCTTGGCAACACCAGGAGTCAGCTGTCCTAACTGAATGGGAACCAGTTTGAAAGTATTCATGTTTTTTTTGTTAAAAATTTTTTTAAATTTAGTTTATTTTCTTAGTTTAAAATGTACCATATAATGATTCAACAATTCTATACACTACTCATTGTTCACCAAGATAAGTGTGCTCTTGATCCCCTTTATCTATTTCACAACATCCCCCCCCCCTTTCTGGTAACCATCAGTTTATTCTATTTAAAAGCCTGTTTTTTGTTTGTCTTTTTCCCCTGTGTTCCTTTCTTTCTTTATTTCTTTTTTCTTTTTTTAAATTCCACATGAGAGAAATCCTATGGTATTTGTCTTTCTCGGACTGACTTATTTCCCCTAGCATTATACCCTCAGGTCCATTTTGTAAATGGAAAGGTCTCATTCTTTTTTATGGCTGAGTAATATTCCATTATATATATATATTATATATATATACATATATATAATATATATATATACACATATATATAATATATAGAGTTTATTATAAAGTTAATATAGTTTTATTAATTTGGTTTATCTCTTCAAAGAAACAACTCTTGTTTTCACTGGATCTGTTATTTATTTATTTATTTATTTATTTATTGTTTCTATTTCATTTATTTCTATTCTAATCTTTATTACTTTCCTTCTTTTACTGGATGTGGGCTGTTTGTTCTTTTTTAGTCCCTATAGGTGTAAGGTTGGTTGTTTGAGATTTTTCTTATTTCTTGAGGTAGGCTTATACTGCTATAATCATCTCTCTTAGAACAGCTTTTGCTGCATCCTAAAGATTTTGGACTGTTGTGTTTTAATTTTCATTTGTCTCCATGTATTTTTTGATTTTTCTTTGATTTCTTGGTTGACCCATTTACAGATTATTAGTATGTTATTTAGCTTCCATGTATTTGTGTTCCTTCCAGTTTTATTTTTGTTTTTGATTGATTTCTAGTTTCATACTGTTGTGGTCAGAAAAGATGCATGATATGATTTTAATCTTTCTGAATTTATTGAGACTTGTTTTGTGGCCTAACATGTGATCTGTTCTGGAGAATGTTCCATATGAACTTGAAAACAATGTATATTACACTGTTTTTCGATGGAATATTCTGAATATATATGTTAGGTTCATTTAGTCTAATGTGTCATTCAAAGCCACTCTTTCCTTATTGATTTTCTGTCTGAATTATCTATTCATTGTTGTAAGTGGGTGTTAAAGTCCCCTACTATAATTGTATTGCTATCAATTTCTTCCTTTATGTCTATTAATAGTCACTTGACAGTGTTGACTAAAGATGATGCAATTACATGTGTTGGGTATATACATGGCAGATTGACAAAAACAAAAAAAAAAGCCACAATAATCCTTCACTCTTGCCTGGATATATGTCCTTACAACGTGACTTTGCAGGCCTTGTGACTCACCTTGGCTGATAGAACGCAGCAGATGTGATAGTGTACCAAATCTGAGCATAGGTCTCAACAGTCCTTGAATACTTCTCAGTTTTGGCCTTGGAAACCTGCTCTGACGGCATGAGAATGAGCCTGGGTGAGCCTGCTGAGGGGTGAGAGACAATGGGTAACAGAGACAAGTAGTCCCAACTAAGCTCCTCGAAGACCAACCACCTTCTGGCCAACCCAGCAAATGACCAGAGATGTATGTGTGAGGTGGTGAAGACCAGAAGAGCCATTGGCTGAGCCCAATCCAAGTGACTGAACTGCAGAATTATTGTTATTTAATTCAGTACATTTTGCATGGTTTCTTATATAGCTACAGATACCAATTGCTCAGCTCACCATTAGTTGTAATAACTTAATTGATCCAGATTAGAAAGTCTTTTCTAGTGAATTCATTTGTAGTGTTATCTCTGAGACAAAGCAAGGCATTATTTAAGGATGGATGTGTCTGTAGTCTAATGTTCAGTTAGCATTTTAGTTGGGAAATTACAGATTAGCTTAAGTTGTGGATTCTGTTTTAGCTTCAAAGGTCATCTCTGGTAGTTCTCTGTTGGAGCCATGGAAACATAGGAGAATTTTTGTTTTATATGTGCTACATAAATAAGAGTATGATTCAAGTGTATGGTGGAAATAAAAGTTCACCAGAAAATATAGAACCTAAAGGTTTTCTTGAGTTTGGCACTGATACCCTGGAGTTGTTGTGTCCTCCAGCCAATGCGGCTACTGAAGATGAAAGGGACATTAGGGCTCTCGCTTTGTCAGCAGTTAGAGTGATGTGGGGGAGGTGCAGAAAATGGCCATCTGGATGTAAGAATAGAAAGTTAACAAACTAACAATAGCATCCCACAACTACACTTTGTCTTCAAGTAAGAAGTCGTATTGATTATATCTTCCAGGGATATCAGTAGTTTTACTGATAATAAGTAGGAACGATACACTTGCAGAGACTAGCTTCTAAGTAAGAAACCCGCAGAACTGTGCAAATTTTAGTCTTCCTTTTTAAACTCGGCAGTTTCTCATGTTTTATGTCATTTATTGCCAATGTATACAAAATATTCTCCCCTTTAAAAGGTTATCGGGACTGAACTTTTGAATATCTGGCATTTTGAAAAACAGGGACCAAATGCAATCATCTAGTATTTTTAAGTGGCAGCTTTAAATATCATGCTGAGATACATTAATATTACATAGATGAACAGTGTATCTATTCAGCTTTTATAAAGATCTGTTTAACACAATGCAGTGTGCAAATGAAACCACAAGGTGGCAAAAGGATGACTCTAATCTCCAAGGCTTTTTCCCCCTCCAAACTAAATGATGTATTCTCTATGAGCTAATTAACCCTGTCATTAATTCAATGGAAGGGTTAATTAGTTAAAGCTAGGCATAATAGTTACAGTTTCCAAAAATATTTTAACCTTTTAATAATCTCCATTTCATTTGTATCCAGGGAACACCAAGGAATGAGAATTTGGCTTGCCAAGAATAAACCCACAATTCTTTTTGGTCTAAGAACTAGAATCTAACGTTTAAAGTCGATTACAGTGAGTAGACACAGGGCTCAAATATGCTCAGATCCCCCTGAAATTAAAATGAATTTAATTGTCTTACATTTAAGCCCCAACTTCTTATGTAGAGAAAGAAGATCAAAGAAAAAGGAGCATTATTTTCTAGAGTGATTTTGGAAAAAGAAGATTTGCATGCTAGGTTTAATTTCCCACTTCAAATGATTGCTGAGACAAGCGAGGCTAGCATGTGGATTGGTGGGGGGTTGGGCAGGAGAGGGATGATGGACTGAAGGTGGAACTAATTGTACTATAAGTAACAACCTTTCTGTTGCATTGCTATAGCCTTCCAGATGTTCCCTCTTTAAATTCTCTTCATGAACCTGTAAGGTGAGGAGTATTATTACCATCCCCGTTTATAGTAGAAGAAATTGAGGCTCAGGGTGGTTAACCAAAGATGACCTAGCTAGCTAGAAGATAGAACCCAGGTAGTCTGAGTCCAGAGTTCATGCTTTTTAGCAATTCTATTTTACCACCCCTGAACACATGCTGAAATTAGCAGCATGACCTCAAGTTTTGTACTTTTATAAGCAAATGTGTTTCTGGGGCCCCTGGGTAGCTCAGTTGGTTAAGCGTCCGACTTCGGCTCAGGTCATGATCTCACGGTTCATGGGTTCGAGCCATGCGTCCGGCTCTGTGCAGACACGCTCAGTGTCTGGAGCCTGCTTCTGATTCTGTGTCTTTCTCTCTCTCTGCCCTCCCCTGCTCATGCTCTGTCTCTCTCTAAAATAAAATAAAACATTAAAAAAATATGTTTTCCACATAGTATAATGTTTAATACACAATACACTGACACAAACTAATATATGGCGCATACCATTTACATGGTAAAGTTGATGGTAGTTTTTATTAACATATGTTTCAATGTAGCTGATTTCTTTTTACAAGGGAGAAAGAACCAGTTAAAAGCCACGAAATCTAAGTTATTACCTGGTCCATTTAGCAAAAATTTCCCAGGAGTATGACCTTAGTTTTTGAAATTGAGACAGTGCTACATCTTAACAATTGACCAGCTGTTTTGCGCAACTCCAGGAACAAACTGGGAAGCTTTCCCAACTTTATAGCTTTTGAACTGGTCTCTGAACGTATGAGTGAATACATGAATATGTGTGTCTGGATGAAGCTGGTCATACTGAGAAGGAGAGGAAACTCAACCCAACCTTCCTGTATCAAATAATTATTCCTATGAAATAGGAATCAAAATCACCCCCACTGTTGCTAGGGGGTGCTTATGAATCTCAGTAGGTTGGATGGTCTTCATCAATCTTGGCTGAATAAATATTTTCAGTTCCTCTGATTGAAGATGGCAAACTCTGACTGAAACTACAAGTTAAAATTAGAAATTTGTATTTAAAAACCACAAAACTAAATAAGAGTGAATAAAATTTAAATAGTTAAACCCTGAAATGATTTTTTTGCAAGTTGGTAGCATTTATAATTTTGGAGTTATTAAAACTTAAACTACACTATGACTTTTGGGTCTCTCTCTCTCTCCATATATATATATATATATATGTGTGTGTGTGTGTGTGTGTGTGTATACATATACATATACATATACATATACATATACATATACACATACATATACATATACATATTTGATGAGGAAACTGCTATCCTCAAGCAAAAATTACACCTGCTTTGGCACTGATGTCATCTGCCTATACCGTCTTCTCTTCCTACTTGTTGTATTAGCTTCTCCCTTATATTTCATAATGACATTGACACCTGCTGATGCTCTTTTCTCTCTGCTGCCATTGACCAACCAATGTCCACTAGACAACTCAGCCAACACCTAACCTAGTGGTACCTCTACCCCTGTGACATATACTTTTACCCACACTTGTGACATTGTCTTCATCTGGATGCTCGGGGATGAATCCTTGTCTGTCCTAGCCTCCGAACCACTTACTTCCTTATTTGCAGTTTACCTTTTCTCTCATCTCATTGTGATCTCTAGTCTCTTGCCTTTCATGTTTTCCTAAGTCTAGATGTTAGGGGTTTTTTCCTACTAAAAACACTTTTTTTTTTTTTTTAAAGAGGCATCTATATATTTTTAATCTAGAGATTGGGCATACAAGAAGCATTTTACATAAATTCCTAAGGGACGTACATCCCTTGCACAGTGTCTTTTAGTTTCTTGCAGTACCTTCTTCTCTTATTTTTCCACCAAACTGCAAATCTTATCTTGCAGGACTTGGGATCAATGTAAGTAAATTCTTCATTCTGCATTCATTCCTCAACTCTCAGTACTTTTTTGTCCTTCCTAAGACTCTATGGTATTGTATTTCATCCAGAACAGTCTTTTTTAAACCCAGTTTTACAGATTAGAAGCCTGAGGCTCAATGACATTAAAAGCTTGTTCATCATTCTCTGGCTAGAAATTGGTAGAGCCAAGTTAGGTTATCTGAGTTCAGTGACTTTTTTTCCTTATAAGATGTTAATTAATCTCAGAAAAATAATATACACATTTTAATTTATGTTAATTACATATTTTCTGAAATTAAAATTTATTTTTGTGATTTTTGGGAATAGAAAAATGACCAGAGTATTAGCTATAATCAAGGAAAGTTGCATGAGTGTACATATTATACCAGCAGGTGGCGCTCTGGACCTGTAATCTATTTAAATCAGTTTCTGACTAATGGTAAGAGTTTAACTTTATCAAAGAAAAAGACATAACACACCATCTAATTTATAGTATCTCTAGCAAATATAGCTCAGTTGTCACATGTAGCGCCTGCAAAAGCGGATCAGAATAATTTAAGGATTAGAACCAAGGCTCTAGAGGGAAAATTTGAGTATTTGGTCTCATTTTGGAAGTACCTTAATACGTAAGTTTTTCATAAATTACCAAACCACTTAGTACAGGGAATTTCAATCCTTGGTTTTATGGCACATTAGGACGTCTCCAATTATCTCAAGATGTGCCACAAAAATCTTATAAAATTATTATGTTTCTCTTTGATGTAAGTAAAAATATAGATTTTAATGCTTCTAGGAAGGATAGGAAGCAGCAACTTAGATAAATGATAGATTTAAGAAGAACTGAAAGAATGCTCTTGCCTATCTAAAATGTCTCCCTTATTGATTTGCAATAGTGTTCAAAATTAACATTTCCCCACCCCTCTTCCTTACAGGTAAGGCTTTGAAGGACCCAGTAAACTGCAAATGTGTTATCTGGGTAGGCTAGACCATTACATCATTCAGACTTGTCAATACCACCACAACAGGAATTAGATTAACTTTAGTCATTTAATCACCTGCTAGTGATTTGAGTGCAAAGGGCAAAGGTCAGAAAATCAAATGGAAGAGAGGATTAAAGATGTATAGCTTCCACTGAGGATGTCTCATGCCCTGAAATGGCTGCTCTGGATACCTGTGTTTAGTTTTGCACATTTTCTTTTGTCTCTTTTCCTGCCTTCTCCCCTCCCCTCCCCTTCCCTACTTTTCCCTTCCCTGGAAAAAAAAATCACTGAGCCCTTCAGACTGCCATAACAGTGTGAAGGAATCCTCTTTGACAAGTATATGCTCCAGAAGTAGCTTGCTTGAGACATCTTGCTAGTAGTTTCCTCTCTCATCTGCCTGAGGGGGCTGGATGCCAGGTTGAGGGGACTCCCGGAGCAAGAGCCCAAGGAGTGGACCACCATAAGTGGGAGCTAAGGGGGTGTTGGGGAGGCTGGGCTGAGGCATGTCTCTCACATCAAGGAACTCTGTGGAATAGAGGCCTTGGCAGAAACTCCCTCCACTCCCAGCCCTCCAGAAAAGGATGTACACATGGGCTCCACAGAAGAACCAGCATTTGGACACTTGCCACCCAGAGGGCATCCATGTCTTAGACCACAGAAGCATCCATAAATAAAAACACAACACTTTTCTCTAATTCTTTTCCCTTGTTCAAAAAACCCAAGAGCTGGAAACAGAAGAGAAGGAGAGGAGGACTTGTTTATACAAGGAAGCCCATAGACTGAGGTGGTTCTAATACCTTAGCAACCTACTAAAGCAAACCAAAACCTAAGCCTGTAATGCCTCCAGGTTAAGAAATAGAAACCTGAGGACAACCAGCCAACAACAGCCAATGAGGCTTTCTCAAATAGTGGACCTGCTCAAGCTATAGCCAGTCAAATCATTTCCTTGCTTTGCTTCCATCTCTGCTCTATAAAAACCTTTCCCCTGGCTCCAGTCAGTGGACCACTCCTAACCACTGCCAGTTTGGTACTGCTTGATTCAAACCTGTTTTAATATGCTTCATTATGAAGTGAAGGTCACACAGCGGTGACTTAGTGTATCCCATCCCTTCCTTCCTTGCTTCCTTGCCCTTTTTCCTTACCCTCTGCTTTGACCTCACTGCCTCCCACCAAAATACTACCAAGGCTCTACCTTCCAGAGGCCCCAGGCTAAGACAGGATGCTATCTGTGGTAATGATGTAAATAGTTTTAGAAATCTCTGGGAATTTGCAGGCCATCAATGGGAAGTTAGAACATTTTCCAAGTTAGTTTCTCTCCCACCTACGGTTGTGAACACCTGAGCACAAGTGTATGTATGCTTGTCTTTGAATTCTTGGTCTGCAGTAGATTCATGGCACCCAGGAGGGACTCAACAGATGCTATAGCTGACTTTAAAGGGTTACATTTTTAAAAAATGCTTTATTTGTTTTTGAGAGAGACAGAGAGACAGAGCGTGAGTGGGGAAGGGGCAGAGAGAGAGGAAGACATAGAATCCGAAACAGGCTCCAAGCTCTGAGCTGTCAGCACAGAGCCTGACACGGGGCCTGAACCCACGAACTGTGAGATCATGACCTGAGCCTAAGTTGGAGGCTTAACCAACTGAACCACCCAGGCGCCCCCTTAAACTAAAGCTCTGAAATATCTAAAAGTCATTCATGGACATTCTGCTGGAAGAAAACCTTATACTTAACTCAAAATACAAATTGATAAGTGCAGTTAGTCAGACAGATTACTCGCATCATAAAATAGCCTCTTTAGAGAATTATACAAAATAAGAAAAAACCTCTCATAAAACTTGATTTATCAGAAAATTGGTTTATACAAATATATCCAGGATTATGTTTGTTTCTAACAGAAGCAAACCAGCTTATATATGTGCTAGAGTCATTCATAATCAAAGATCACTTGTGACAATATTGAAATGTTCTATAAAGTGTGGACTTTTCTTGGCATATGACAGAGTATCTACATAGATGATGAAAATATTCACATAAATATGCATGGTTAAAACAAGCTGTTCAAAAATGTAAACCCTTTAAAAATGACCTGTCCTCCATAATGTATGGATTAATAACAAATATTCATGCTTATGTTCACTAATATGAAGTGCTTCTGATATACCTCATTTGTGTCCTTTCAAAGAGTAATCATGTCAGTTAGGATTCAGGGGCTTCTACCCAGAAGCATCAGGGAGGCTCAGCATTGAGTTCCTATTAGCTGGAATGCTGTCTGTCCCAAAGGTGGGATGAGCTTATCTTTTTCTTTTTTAAAATTTGTTTTTACATTTTATTTATTTTTGAGAGCAAGAGAGACAGAGTATGAGCGGGGTAAGGGCAGAGAGAGAGAGGGAGACACAGATTCTGAAACAGGCACCAGACTCTTGAGCTGTCAGCACAGAGCCCGATGCAGGGCACCAGCTCATGGACCTCGAGATCATGACCTGAGCCAAAGTCGGACGCTTAACCAACTGAGCCACCCAGGCACACCACCCCCACCACCCCACTTTAAAAAAAAAAATTTTTTTTAATGTTTTAGGGACAAGCTCAGCTTTAATACCAGGCTCATCTGCTTTCAAATATTGGCTTTCAAGTTTTAAACGATAACTTAACCACAGTTCAGTCTCCTCCTTTATAAACTAATGATCATAATGCCTTCCTGATCAGCTCTGGCATTGTTGAATGGCTCAAAAGGGATAAAGTATGCAAAAGTGCTTTGCAAAGTCTAAAGTGCTAGTTAAATGGGGATATTATTATTATTACTCAGGAAGAACACTCAGCTCATTGCTTAGTAATGGTGAGGCAAACAGTGTCACTAAATAAGACAATATAATGGTCTTAAGAGGCTCTAATTCAGTTTCTCCTTTTTATTCAACCACACAATTGCATTCTAACACTTCACAGACAGCCTGAAATGGGCTCTGTGGAGGCTGATAAGGAAAATTAGAACAAGGAGCTATTTGCTCCCTCATTTTAATAACTGAGTCAAGGAGCAGGCACTTCAATACAAAAAAGAAGGAACACTTTCTCTTACTCAGTCCTCAGAAAGATAATGACTCCATTACAAAGCAGGACTTCTATAATAAAGGCTGAGGCGGTGCTCAAGGAGTTTTCCCTGCATTTGAAGAAGGAGAAGGACACATCACCATCAAAACAAAGTGTCTTCCAAGTGTAAAATCTGACTTAGATTCAGTCACCATTCACAGAGGATGGTCATTTCATAGAATTTTTTTTTTTTTTTAAATCACTCTGGATAAATGGGCCCTCAGTTACAGATAGTTGCTGGGTATCATGCCTTTCAATTGCAGTCACCTTTATTTGTATATTGTAAGGGAAGAAAAAGTTTTTCTTGACCCTCTGAGGGTGTCTGGCTGGGTCTGAAAATTAAACTGGCAGAGATTAATAGGAGAAAAGCATACACATTTATGTAAGTTTACGTGACACAGGAGCCTTCATTAAGGAAATGAAGACCCAAAGACACACACCTGAATATTTTATGCGAGGTTTGACAGAGAGTGGGCAGTTTTGTAGAAATACGATAGGTCAGAGTATGAGTTAAGGTAGTTATTGGCGGGAAATGTCCTTCTGGGCGACCCTTTGTCTTTGGAGATAAGCATGTTCCTTTCTTTCCTATAAGAGATGGCACCTTCCACAAGAGGATTTTTGTCTTATTTTTAATATTTTTATGCTTATTTATTCATTTTTTTGAGAGAGAGAGTGAGGGAGGGGCAGAGAGAGAATCCCAAACAGGCTCCTCACTATTAGTGCAGAGCCCAATGCAGGGCTTGAACTCTTGAACCATGAGAACATGACCTGAGCTGAGATCAAGAGTCCGATGCTTAACTAGCTGAGCCAGCCAGGCACCCCCTGAGTGGTCAGTCTTATCCAGTGTTTCAAGATGAGGTTAATGTATAGCTGCTTTTGTGCCAAGTGACTATTTTTAATTCTGTCAATTCCCTTCCTATTCACGGAGAGTGGCTCTAGCATAGTATCCTTTGCTGACAAGGATGGAATCATGTTTAAAAAGATAGCTGCATACGGGCACCTGGGTGGCTCAGTCAGTTAAGCATCTGATTTTGGCTCAGGTCATGATCTCAGGATTGGTGAGTTCGTGCCCCGTTTTGGGCTCTGCTGACAGCTCGGAGCCTGGACCCTGCCTCAGATTCTATGTCTCCCTCTCTTTCTGCCCCTCCCCTGCTCACACTCTGTCTGTCTCTCAAATAAACATTAAAAAAAAAAAAAAAAAAAAAGGATAGCTGGATACCAGCAGGCACTATAACTGTTAAACATCACACTAGTCAAGAGTCAAATTGGGACTTTTCCTCTGAATTCTCAGAGCATTTTAAACTTAAAATTAATTTTTTAGGGGCATATTGAAGGATCTAATTTTTATCAATCAGCTTTCTAGAAATTTTGTATTGCTCTTTCATTGTGTATTAAAATGTATTTTTTTTTAATTATAAAAGTTTACTATAGCTAATTCTAGAAGTAGGAAAGGGATTCCTGGGTGGCTCAGTCAGTTGATCATCCAACTTTTGGTTTCAGCTCAGGTCATGATCTCATGGGTTTGTGAGTTCAAGCCTCATGTCGGGCTGTGTGCTGACAGTGCAGAGCTTGACTGGGATTCGCTCTCTGCCCCTCCCCCACTCGTGTTTTTTCTCTCTCTCGCTCTCTCTCTCTCTCTCTCAAAATAAATAAATTAAAAAAAATTAGAAGTAGGAAAAATTAAAAGGGCCTGTAATCTCCCAGTCTAGAGACATTGGACTATGTTTTTCCATAATTTCTCTTTGTATCTCTGAATATATTGACAGCATTGATTAAAATGTACATATTATTTTATAACATTTTTCATTAACTGCATCATGACTACATTTCCACCAATAAATGCTTTGGTGAGCCCTTACTGATCTATGTCAACAATGACCTTTCATTTGTTTAACACTATTCTACAAACTTTATATGTATTAACTCATGTCCTTCTCAGAACAACCTATTTATAATAGTGTTACTATTTTTAAAAAGTTTTTTTTAATGTTTATTTATTTTTGAGAGAGAGAGACAGACAGACTCTGAGTGGGTGAAGGGCAGAGAGATAGGGAGACACAGAATCCAAAGCAGGCTCCAGGCTCTGAGCTATCAGCAGAGAGCCCAACATGGGGCTCAAACCCGTGAACCGTGAGACCAGGACCTGGGCTGAAGTCAGATGCTTAACCACCCAGGCGCCCCAATAATAGGGTTACTATTATACCCATTTTACAGATAAGGAAACTAAGGGACAAGAAGATAAATTACTTGCCTTAGTTAATTCAGCTAATATGTGGCAGAGCCAGGATTTGAACACAAACTATGTTTCCCTGTTAAATTCTCTTTTCTATTCTCCTTCAAAATGATCCCAGACTTTATGCTTTCTCATCAAACCACCAACACTCTGAGGATTCCTCAGTGCTTTTCCATGTTTGGTGGCAGGTTTCCCATGTTCCCCTCGAAGGGGAGCAGGCTATGCCACCCACTGTGTGCCACTTTGGCATGTGGATTATGCCACCAGGCAATCGAGACGATGTAAGACTCGGGGGGAAAAAGTTTTATCTCTCTCTTAAGTGCCTAAAAGACTTTAGATAGGGGGCCTGGCCCAGAAAGAGAGCTATTACCAGAAATAACGTTTCATCTGAAAAAGGTTTTATCTGGATGGTAGGGCAAATGGCTGATTACCAAATATTTGCTGTGAGCTGCCCTCCCCTTTGAAGCCCCAGGCCCCATCCTATTCCTTAGCTCAGGATAGCATATAAGCCCCAACTGCTCAACTGCCTTTGGGTCTCCTATTTTTATGGGGCTCATACAAAATAAAATGTGTTTTTCCCCTGTTAATTGGTCTTATGTCAACTGAATTATTAAACCAGCCGAAGAACCAAGAAAGGAGGAAGGAAAAATGTTTCCCGCTCCTTGTGCACAGCGTGTCACTGCCTCTGCCACCTGTTGCTTCTCTGAGCACAGCTTCCTTCTGCCAGCTGCTGCTATCGCTCCCTCATCCCAGGCCTCTGAGAAGGAAGCCACATCCAGTCCTTGTCCTTCATTTCTCACAGCGCAAACCAGGCTGCCTCCTAGAGCAAGATCTTGCTGAGTCTCATGGAATAATATCTAGGAAGTCCAACACAAGGGCTAATTTAAACACAAGGGCTCCTTGCTGCAGCTACTGTGTAAGCCGGTCCTCTAGGAGGGCCCTTCCTGCCTGCTGTACTGTGCGTCTCCATGGACAGGTATCGACTTGAAGAATTTCCATGTCTTCGGTTGGGATACTTGTCTCAGTCTGAGCTAAGTTCCTAATTCTCATTTTCTGTCCTAAGGGGCATTTCTCCAGCATGGCTGAAGAGGAAGTATCTGCTTCATTTAGAGAAGGCTCTATTCCCACCCATGGGGGGGGGAGGGGGGTGAAAATTATAGTAGGAAAATTATCTCAGCACATATTATCAAACATCAGCATATCTGGGGTTATTCAATCCTAATTAACACTGCATAAAGGACACCAATAGTCCAGCTTCGTTTCATTTCCTGTTTTTTTTCTTGCATTAAAGATTATTTCTACATGTGCTTTCTGCAGTCCTGTGGTTCTTCACCTATATCGCTTATAAGCAACTGTTCAACACACATCCTTTCAGGTAGCAATTGATAACACCTGAGCTATACATACAGAGATAAGACATAAGATATTCATAGACAAATATTTTCCAGCATTTTCTTTCTTTTACAAATGCAATCAGGAGATAGGAACAGCATGGTTTAATGATAAACAACAACAATGAAATTTTCTTTGAAGTAAAAAAAAAAATCTGAATTCAGGTGATGTCACAGTGTTACAGCTTTCGTCAAGGCTATTCAGTGGATCCTTTTTTTTTTTTAATGTTTATTCATTTTTCAGAGAGAGACAGAGAGAGAGAAAGGGCACGTGTGTGCACAAGTGAGGTAGGGGCAGTTAGAGAGGGGGACAGAGGATCTGAAGTGGGCTCTTCACTGTCAGCACAGAGCCCGAAGAGGGGCTCAAACTCACAAACCCTGAGATCATGACCTGAGCCGAAGTTGGACGAATGACTGACTGAGTCACTCGGGTGTCCTATGTTGGTTCTTTTAAAACAAATTGGGGCCACACCTCAATGCTGATCATACTTTCCCTTCCAACCTCTAACATCACCCAATTTCAGGACTTATTATAAGGCTACAGTAATCAAAAGAGTGTGATAGTGGTACAGAGACAGACAAATAGACTGGTGGAATAGAAGAGAAAGTCCAGAAATAAACCCACATATATATGGCATAGGTATATGGACAACTGAGTTTTCACAAAGCTCCAAAGACAATTCAGTGGAGAAAGGATAGCTTTTGCAATAAGTGGTAAGGGCATAACTGGATAGACATGCAAAATGAAACAAAACAAAAACCAAGTAACTTCGACCATACTTTGTATCATATATAAAAATGAATTCAAAATGGATCGTAAAACTAAATGCAAAATCTACAACTATACACTTTCTAGTAAAAAACTTAGTAGGAAACTTTTATGACCTTGCATTAGGCAAATATTTCTTAGGAATGACACCAAACACATGATGCATAAAAGACAAAACTGATAAATAGAAATTTAGCAAAGTGTTTGAAATACACTCTTAAGAGAATGAGGAGACAAGCCAATGACTGGGAGAAAATATTTGCAAATCATATATCTAAAAAAAGACTTGGATCAAGAACACGGAAAGAACTCTCTAAAATCAGTAAGAAAACAAAAATTTCAATTAGAAAACAGGAAATAGATTACCAAAGAAGATATATCATGGTGAGTAAGAACGTGAAAAGATGTTTAACATCATTAGTCATTAGAGAAATGCAAATAAAAACCATGAAATACCACCACACACTTACTAGAAAGGCTAAAGTTAAAAACACTGGCCTTACCAAGTGTGGGTGAGGATGTGGAGAAGTCGACTTTCATATACTGCTGGTGAAAATGAAATATGGTGCAAACACTTTGTAAAACAGTTCGGCAGTTTCTTAAATAGTTAAACATACACATAACATATAATCCAACTATTTCGCTACTAGCTATTTACCCACTTTGTAATAGCTTTATTTGTAACAGCCCCAAACTGGAAACAACCAAAATAGGCAAATAGCAGATGAATAGATAAACAAAATGTGGGAAATCCATAAACAGAACCCATGCTCAGCAGTAAACAGGAATAAACTGTTGATGCATGCTGCAACATGGATAATTCTCAAAATAATTATGCTGAGTGAAGGAAGCCAGACATAAAATACTGTACTATATGATTCCATTCACATAAAATTACAGAAAATGCAAAATAATGTGTGGTGCCAGAAAGTGGATCACAGATGGCCTGGGGAGGTGGGGCAAGACAGGGTACGAGTGAGGAATTATGAAGAGGCACAAGAAAACTTTGGGTGGGTGATGGATATATTCATTATCTTGATTGAGGTAATGGTTTCATGGGCATATACATATGTCAAAAATTACTAAGTTGCACAATTAAAACATATGCAATTTACTGTACATCAATTATACACCAAGGAAGTTGTTAAAAAGGAGACTCCCGCCCCCTATAAAAATACATAAGTCCTTTTAAAATCTTATTTTCCAGCTTTGGTTTTCTTCCTTCAACAGAAAATATTTCACTCTCCTCTCCTCTTGCTTACATGATTTCTGATGAGAAGTCTGCTGTAATTCTTTTTTTTTTTTTAATTTTTTAATGTTTATTTATTTTGAGAGCAAGAGAGAGGTTGAGTAGGGGAGGGCAGAGAGGGAGACACAGAATCTAAAGCAGGCTCCAGGCTCTGAGCTGTCAGCACAGAGCCTGACGTGGGGCTTGAACTCACAAACCGTGAGATCATGACCTGAGACGAAGTTGGATGCTTAACCAACTGAGCCACTCAGGCGCCACAGAAGTCTGCTATAATTCTAATCCTTGATCTAATACAGGTACAGGTATGATTCCCACCCCATCTCCTCCCAGTCTAGCTTCTTGCAAGACTTTTTCTTTGTGTTTTATTTTCTGTAGTTTGATATGATATGCCTTAGTGTAAATTATTTTGTTATTTATCCTGCTTGGTGTTCTCAGAGCTTCCTGGCTATGTGGTTGGGTGTTTGTCCTTAATTTTGAAAAAATTTGCAGCCATTATTACTTCAAAAATGTCTTCTGCTTTATTCTGTTTTTCTTCTCCCTCTGATATTCTCTTTACACATATGTAATACCTTTTGAAATTACCCCATAGTTCTTGGATGGTCCATTTGTTTTTTTTTATTCTTTTTTCTCTTTGTATGTCAGTTTGGGAAGTTTTTATTTGCCTGCCTTCAAGCTCACTGATTTTTCTTGGCTGTCACAAGTCTTCTGGTGAGATCACCAAAGACGTTCTTCGTTTCTGTAGTGTTTTTGATTTTTAGCATTTTCTTTTGATACTTGGCTAGAGTTTCCATCTCTTTGCTTGTATTACCCATCAGATCTCAGATATTATCTACTTTGCTGTCAGAGCCCTTAACACATTAGTCATAGGTAGTTTAAATTCTGTGTCTCGTAATCCCAAATTTCTGTTGTATCAACTCCGGTTTTAATGTTTGCTTTGCTGCTTCAGTTTTTTCCTGCCTTTGGTGTACCTTGTAATTTTTTTGTTGAGAGCTATACCTACGTGTTGTATTGAGTTACAGGAACTAAGGTTAAAAAGGCCTGTAGTGTGTGAAGGGTTTTTTAAAAACATGGCGAACGGTAGGGCTGTTTAATGCTTGCCGTAGCTGCGGGTGTCAGAGGCTTCAAACTCCTTGAGTGTCCTTGTTTTACAATCCCGTGTGGTCTTTTGGGTCTCCCCTTAGGATCTCTCCCTGGATAGAGCCTTCATCTTGCAACTCTCTCAGCTGTAATCCATTGCAATTATACCGGAGCCCTGTTGGTGTGGTGGTGAAATGTGGGCAAGGGAAGGTTTCCACTATCTTATGATTAAATTTTAGTCTTTTAGTCGGCCTGGCCTGTGATCTTCACAAGTGTTTCTTAGTGTTACTTTTACCCCTTTTGTAATGCAGCAAGGCTGGAGGGGGTTGGAGTCAGAAAAAAGCCCATCCCCAGGTGGGATTAGGCTCTGATGACGTCTTTTTCCACGTAAAGTGGGCCTTCGCTACAGAAACGCTCTGGGTATTTCACAAAGGTGACTTTCTGCTTGCCCCTACCGGTGCCAGAAGAGGATCTTTCTTGGCTGTTCACAATGAGAATCTGGAAGGTTTCTGGAGGTAAAACCCACAAAGAGGGCCCTGTAAGACTGCAGCTCCCCAGGCTTTATGATTCTCACACTAGTCCACACTTGGCCTCCAGCAATTCATCCAAATTGCCATGTGAGTGTTTCTACCAGCCAGCTTCTACTCTAGGTAAGCAGAGCTTAGCCGTAACTCTCTGGATTCGCTTGTTTCTCAAGGTTTTAGGATGGCAGTTTCTCCTGCAATCTCAGTCCTCTGATGGGTCCATTGGTTTTCATGTGTTTCGCTTTCTTCTTGTTCTAAGGATTAGAGCGACAACTTCTAAGCTCTTTACCTGCTGGATCTGAAATAGGAAAATCCCCTTTTCCAGTTTTGGACAATTTTCCTAAACTTTTCTATGTATCAAGCTAGATCACAGGAGATGAGGATCTTTTCTGGCTTCTCTCCCACCTTTACAAAATGGAAACCCTTGTCCTGCTCTCACAGGGCTCAGTTGAAGGTACGGGAGAGAAATACATCTAAGCACAAGAAGAGAAGTAGTTGACAGAGAGAGGCCTAGGGGGTCATGGAGCACAGAGGGCTATATTCCACTGCTGAGGGGTGAGGCAAAATATGGAGAGGGCAGGCAAGGAATCAGGAAAGAGATGATTAAAACGATGGAGAGATGAGAAGGAAGGATGTTCAGGGTTTAGGGAACAGCAAATGCAGCAGCGTAAAGATGAAAGGGAAAATGTCTTAGACGTTATCGCTTAGTATTTTTGAGTGATTGTTTTCGTGCCGCTTAACTCGGAATGCTCTGCACCGTGAAGGGAGTGTCTGTGGATGGCCTCTGAAGCCTCAGAATCTTTCCAGTTACCCTAACCTGGTACAACCGGTAGCTTTATTTTCTGTCGAGTTGTAAGTGGAAATGTGATACATTCATTTCAATTATATTTTTTTCTAATGTCTTAATTTATGAGATTATAAAACAAGAGGGAGATCCTTAATTTCCGTGTGTTTTGAGAATTTGTTTTGTGAGAAACGCTTTAAACTAATTAATGAGACTAATAACAGAATCGTGCAAGTTGCAAGGTGTTCAATTAAGCACCGCTGCCCTCTGGGAACATTCCCCGGACTTCAGCTGATCCATTGGAGGTTTGTGAGAACTTAAGGCAGAGCTTCAGGCTCAGCCCAGGAGAGGACTGTCTAATTAGAACAACTGACTGGGAGTTGGTTGCCTTGAGCTGTATTTTTGCTTTAGTAAGTTTTTCTGTCTGACCTTGGGCAAATTGCATAATCTTTGGGGGTTTTCTTATCTTTCGAATGCTGATAATACTTGCTTGATTTGAGGCCTCTTAAGGTCTTGGATGAAAGCTGTTTTATAAGCTTGTTGTATTATCAGGAAATGCCAGATTTAGAAGTTATTATTAAGTATGGTAGGCGGGTGAATGCACATCTGCCCCCCTTCCAAGATTAGAAAAAAACCCTCACCATCGGAGTTCAGCTGCTGGGTTGCCATGGGCACAGTGTTCTTTTCACAGTCAGTAGTGACTGGTGGGCAAAAGTTGTGCTTTCACTGTTCTTTTCAGACATTATTTATTTATTGACTTCAGGCCTCATTATGGTCCACTGGCTGGCTTTATAAGTGTCACCACAACGAACATCAGACATTGGTTCTTATAGCATAAAGGAAATGACCTGATCTAAATGTGGAAGCCCACAAGATAAATGAATGAACCTGATTTCAAAAACAACACTGAGGGGTGCCTCGGTGGCTCAGTTGGTTAAGTGTCTGACTTCAGCTCAGGTCATGATCTCGAGGTTCGGGAGTTCAAGCCCTGCATTGGGTTCTCTGCTGTCAGCATAGAACCTGCTTCAGATCCTCTGTTCCCCCTCTCCCTGTCCCTCCCTCACTCACACACTCTCTCTCCTCTCTCAAAAATAAATAAACATTTAAAAAATGCTTTAAAATGTAGCCAGTAAAAATTAAAAAAAATAAATAGTAACCAGTGTCAAGTATCTACTATATATTGAGACGCACCATAGGCACAGAGAAATTGAAGACTGATAAAACTCAGCTCACAATTTCCAGAGATTTACATTACAGCAGAAGAAACAGACATCCAAACTATGTAATTTGACTATTTCTAGGTCTTACCAGTCTATTGGTAAAATCTGATTAACTCAGATTTGATTAACTACAAATATAGTTATTAACACAGAACCTGGTCTTTTTAATATCCACACTCCCTCCATTATTCATGAGGATTCTTTGAATTGATTCACATGTCTTCAAGAATAGTCCTTATATCTTCTCTAGTCATTCATTTTTACCCTGGCTGCTGCTGCTGGTGTCTTTTGGGAAAGGTAACAACATTAGCTCAGGTATCTACAGATAGGAAATTGTCTAGGATTAACTCCAGAACCAGGGTTCTGGAAACTGGGTACCTAGTGGTAGCACTGATCCAAAAGGGGGAAGTAGGAGGAAGCATAGCATTTTGGGAAAAGTTAAAAAGTGCGTATTGTCTGTTTTGAATTAAAGGGTCTGTCAGACACCAAACAGAGATGACAAATGGGCAGAATTACAATTCTGTTGCTCAGAAGAGAATTGTGTACATTTGGGATTTGTCAGCATATATGGGCTGTTGAAGGCATATTTGTTGAGATTGCCCTGGGACGGTGTTTAGAGAGTGGAGAGAAGTGGAACACATCATAGGGAAAAGCGGTTCCAGCTTGTTGTTAAAACCATGTTTTGGTAGGTGACAGAATGGAGAGAATATGAAGGTAAAAGGTATCTTAAAGATAGGAGGTTCAGGGGACTAATACAAGGGGGAAAGGGCACCCCTTTAGGAGACTGGTTAGCCAAAGAGACTCCAACAGTTTCCTGGTTTTCCCAATGACTGCCCCTTCTATATAGAGGATAAAAGTTTGAAAATTGAAAGTTGCAGTAATTGGTTCCCTTGATAAGATTCTGTGGTTTCCAGTGTCATGCTCCAAATTATCTTTATCCTCCCCAAACCAAGCCAAGCCAAGCCAAGCCAAACCAAACCAAACCAAACCAAGCTAAGCCAAGCCAAGCCAAGCCAAGGCAAGCCAAGGCAAGCCAAGGCAAGCCAAACCAAACCAAGGCAAGGCAAGGCAAGCCAAGGCAGCCAAGCCAAGCCAAGCCAAACCAAGGCAAGGCAAGGCAAGCCAAGGCAGCCAAGCCAAGCCAAACCAAACCAAGGCAAGCCAAGGCAAGCCAAGTCAAGCCAAGCCAAACCAAACCAAACCAAGGCAAGGCAAGGCAAGGCAAGGCAAGGCAAGCCAAGCCAAACCAAACCAAACCAAACCAAACCAAGGCAAGCCAAGGCAGCTAAGCCAAACCAAACCAAGGCAAGCCAAGCCAAGCCAAGCCAAACCAAACCAAACCAAGGCAAGCCAAGGCAGCCAAGCCAAGCCAAGCCAAACCAAACCAAGGCAAGCCAAGCCAAACCAAACCAAACCAAACCAAACCAAGGCAAGCCAAGCCAAGCCAAGCCAAGCCAAACCAAACCAAGCCAAGGCAAGCCAAGCCAAAGCCAAACCAAACCAAACCAAACCAAACCAAGGCAAGCCAAGCCAAGCCAAGCCAAGCAAAGACAAACCAAACCAAACCAAGCCAAGGCAAGCAAAGGCAGGCCAAGCCAAGCCAAGCCAAACCAAACCAAACCAAACCAAACCAAACCAAACCAAGGCAAGCCAAGGCAAGCCAAGCCAAACCAAACCAAGCCAAGGCAAGCCAAGGCAGGCCAAGCCAAGCCAAACCAAACCAAACCAAACCAAACCAAACCAAACCAAGGCAAGCCAAGGCAAGCCAAGCCAAACCAAACCAAACCAAGCCAAGGCAAGCCAAGCCAAGCCAAGCCAAACCAAACCAAACCAAGGCAAGCCAAGGCAGCCAAGCCAAGCCAAGCCAAACCAAACCAAGGCAAGCCAAGCCAAACCAAACCAAACCAAACCAAACCAAGGCAAGCCAAGCCAAGCCAAGCCAAGCCAAGACAAACCAAACCAAACCAAACCAAACCAAACCAAGGCAAGCCAAGGCAGGCCAAGCCAAGCCAAGCCAAGCCAAACCAAACCAAACCAAACCAAACCAAACCAAACCAAGGCAAGCCAAACCAAGCCAAGCCAAGCCAAACCAAACCAAACCAAGCCAAGGCAAGCCAAGCCAAGCCAAGCCAAGCCAAGCCAAGCCAAGCCAAACCAAACCAAACCAAACCAAACCAAGGCAAGCCAAGCCAAGCCAAGCCAAACCAAACCAAGCCAAGGCAAGCCAAGGCAAGCCAAGGTAAGCCAAACCAAACCAAGGCAAGCCAAGCCAAGGCAAGGCAAGCCAAGCCAAGCCAAGCCAAGCCAAGCCAAGCCAAGCCAAGGCAGCCAAGCCAAGCCAAACCAAACCAAGGCAAGCCAAGCCAAACCAAACCAAACCAAACCAAGGCAAGCCAAGCCAAGCCAAGCCAAGCCAAGGCAGCCAAGCCAAGCCAAACCAAACCAAGGCAAGCCAAGCCAAACCAAACCAAACCAAACCAAGGCAAGCCAAGCCAAGCCAAGCCAAGCCAAACCAAACCAAACCAAACCAAGGCAAGCCAAGCCAAGCCAAGCCAAACCAAACCAAGGCAAGCCAAACCAAACCAAACCAAACCAGTATTCAGTCCATTGCAACTACCAATAACTCTACATTTACCTGTGTGTTCTTCCCTCTCCCATCTCCCATGTCACCTCCTGGAGTAATCAACATACTGATTTTTGTGATGTTCTTCTTGCTTAAAAAACAACAACAAAAACCATGTATATTTGTAGGACTAAATAATATATTTTCCTTTGCCTATTTTTAAACTTTATAAAAGGGCATGCATCAAACTTTACGGCGTCTTCCCCAACTTGCTTTTTTCACTTGGCCTTATGTTGTTAACATTCATATATCATGTTGCCTGTAACAATATATTTTATTGCTGTGCAAATATCCCATGATTTTTTTTATCTATCATGTTTGTCATTGGGAATTTGGGCTGCACAAACATTTTTACTATTATGAACTGTGCTGCTATGATCATCTTGTACATGTGCAGAAGTTTCTCTTGAGAACTATCAGACAGGATAAGCAGATTATGCTGTGATAACAAATTAACCCCTAGACATAGATGGCCTAACACAACAAAGGTTGACTTTGGTGGGGGAGTCTCAGGGACTCAGGCTGACAGAGGCTACGTTATTATGCACCATTAGATGAATCTTCAAGACTGTGAGACCTCCTTTGCCCATTTGGGAAACAGGGACACTGTGGAGCTGTACTGGGCCTTTTGGTGCCTTTTCCCAGAAGTGACAGATGACTTCTAGCCACACTTCCTCTACCTAAAGTAGCCATATGGCCAAACCTACTGCAGGAGAGGGAGGGTGAGAACTGCAGGAGAGCAGATGGAATGCAGTCACTTTGTCTCTGATACTTAGGAGGGAAATTTCTGGATTTTAGGGTTTATGAATGTTCAGTTTTACAAGACAATGCAAATTGTTTTCCAGAGTGTTGATGCAAATTTATACATTCAATAGCAGTGTAGAAGAGATGTAATTTATTTCTTTAAAGCATCTAACAAATATTTGCTCCCCAAAGTCCTTTTTTTGAGGCATGTTTTTGTGCTTTACCTTTATACTTCCAGGCAATGTGAATAGAGATATTCTTATGCATATTTTCCAGATAAAATAAGTGATGGTTTAAATAAGTTATGTAGCAAATTTGTGTTGTTTTCTTTGGTTGTTGTTGTTTGTTTGTTTGTCTATTCTATCCTTCGTGTCTGGTAATAGCACCTGATCTTTAATTTCTTGGACCACGTTTTTCCACTGCATGTGGTGATGATGATTCTATCACTGTGCTTTGATCCCCTCCCCTCCCTCTTTCTTACTGCAGGAAGTATATAAGAAAGAAACTGCATGGTTCAGATTCTTTTGTCCCTTCGCCACAGTGAATGGTTCAGGGGTGGACCTATGATTCAAATTAGATAATCAGAGACTAATGTAAAATTTTGCTTTTGTATGTTCAGAGAGAGAAAAACTATCTTTTAATGAGACTGAGAGTTGTAAGGCCCATGTATACCTGGGGCTGCTGTTAGCTGTCTGCCCTAGCTACCTTGAACACACTATCTGCAGAATAAAGCCAATATGAAAGTAAAGAGAGGCCAAATACAGGAGAGAGAGAGACATAGAGCCTTGGCAACATGGTTCGATCTCTTTGATTTAGCTTGTCAGAAGACCAATCCCTGGACTTTTCAGTTACATGAGCTAAAATATTCCCTATTTTACTTACGTTCGTTTCAGATGGATATCTGGGGGTCCTAATCCCTACTTAGTGTCAGGGATAAGATTGGATTCTAGGGTCTTCAGTTTCTTGGTTGGACTCTGTTCCCACAAATCTTATTGTGACTCTCGGCTCTGCTCTGCTGGGCTAAATATTACCAGCTTCAGTTTCACATTGATTTCTGGAGGTAGAGACCTAAGAAAATTTCAGTAGAAGAGGAGGCTTTAAGATTTTGAGGAACCATTTGGAAGGGTACATCATGAGTAATGTGTCACAGCACAAATTAATATATTAGACAATTTTGTCATTGTTCCCAAATCTAGAAATTGATTTTTGAGTTCCCTGGTCCATGGCACTATAAAAAGTTACACATCCATCACCTTACACAGGATGGTGAGATTTTATCTTTGTACCTACCTCAAAGTGACAAATAGTTAATTAGACACATAAAGCATTTTCTAACATAGACAGTTTTGAACTTGAAGTTTTGCTGCTAACAGAGAGAAGAATCCCAGAGAGTATGGGGGGTCTGAACACAAAATAAATCCAAAACTCTCTCCAATGTCTCAATAACTGCCAAGTCAGCTCTGAGGCTAATTAATCAAAACAAATTTACAATTAAGCCCACAAAGAAGCACTAATTACTATGCTTGGCAGGGGGAAAATGTGCTGAAAAGGGAAACCTGAAAGTGAGAATGGAGAATTGTCTTGTCATTGTCCTGTCAAGGGCAGTGCTTCAGGGCAATCGCACAGGGGGCACTGGACCTCCTTGTACAGGCAAGGATGTCACAGCAGCAAGAGGGCTGGAGATTCAGGCCCCTGCCTCCTGGCCAAATGCAGGGATCTTGTACCTGTCCTCCAGGGTAAGGCCGGCTGTCAGTTGAATGTTTGTATGCCCCCCCCCCCCCAATGCCCCTCATATATATAAATTTATTTATTTTGAGAGAGAGAGAGAGAGAGTGAGCAGGGAAGGAGCAGGAAGAGAGAGAGAGAGAGAGAGAGAGAGAGAGAGAGAGAGAGAGAGAGAGAGAATCCCAAGCCTCCCTCCCCAGAGAGATATATACTCCATTAGTTTTTCATTTGTCAGAATCATTGGTTTTAAAATATTTTCTCTTTCCTTTTATGTATCTATCTATCTATCTATCTATGTATCAAAAAATATATTTTGATTTATTTATTTTGAGAGACAGAGAGCAGGGGAAAGGCAGAGAGAGAGAGAGAGAGAGAGAGAGAGAGAGAGAGAGAGAGAGAATCCCAAGCAGGATCCATGCTGTCAGAGCAGAGCCTGATGCAGGGCTTGATCTCATGAAGTGTGAGATCATGACCTGAGCTGAAATCAGGAGCTGGATGTTTAACTGGTTGAGCCATCCAGGCATCCTGCTCCCCTAATTTGTATATTGAAGCCAATCCCCAATGTGATGGTATTTGGAGGCAGGGCCTTTGGGAGGTAATCAGATCATGAGGCTGGAGCCCCATAAGAGGATCAGGGCCATTATAGAAAGAGACAGGAGAGAATTTGCTTCTCTCTACTCTTCACCATGTGAAGACACAGCAAGAAGATGTTCATCTGTAATCAGGATCAGGATTCTCACCAGAACCCAACTGTGCTGAGACTCTCTGATCTCAGACTTCCAGCCTCCAGAACTGGGAGAAATACATGCTTGTTGTTTAAGTCACACAGTCTATGGTATCTCTTTATAGCAGTCTGAGCTAAGATAAGACACGTTCCTTCCAGAAAAGCATCACCTTTTTAGAATCTGCCCCTTGGTCTACATGTGTATAATAGAATGAGGAATACAGAGGCTTAAGGTTTTGAGGGATCCATATCTTTCCCAATCATCTCTAGTGAATAGGGCTTATAGACCCCTCTTTCATTGGTTGTTGGCATTACTGACAGTCTCTGCCTAATTCTGCATACTGAGGCACATTGGTCTCACATGAAACTCAACTGCTTCAGTTTCCAGAATATGATGGACTTGAAGCAGGTGTAACTTAGCTAGCTTTGCTGCCATTGGTTTGGTATTGATATTTGGTGATAGTGAACTATGACACTGGCCACTGTCCTTGGAGTTGTAGAATCTCTGTATTGATTTTCAGTCCTAGCCTCTTATTTTGGATTTTAGTTTCTTCTACTCTGTTTATTCTCTTTCCCCCCAAGCCTGTCTGGCTCTTAGAATATTGTTCCCAAACCTTGACTGTTATTGCTGGATGACAAATGCCTGTCTAATTCCTAATGTTGATCACTTAGTCCCTCAGTGCATATAGACTGACCTATTAAGTGTGATTTTCTGGCTAGAGTCCCCCTCTTCCTTCTGGGGACATAGTTGTATTACATTATGCAGCTTCCTCTACTGGTAATTGGGCCCATATGCCTGAGTTCTGGCTGATGGAATGTGAGGGGAAGTGATGGATGTCACTTCTGGACCTGGCTTCCTAAATCTCCCTGAAAATCCTTATGGGTTCTCTCTTTCTTTAATTGCTGGTTAGATGTAGAAGATTCAGTGGAGGATTCAGAGGCTCTGGAGGAAGTGGAAAAGCAAGATGAAAAGATCCCAGTGTCTGAATGGTTGTGCAGAGCCCAGCCGCATGCTGACCCACATCGGCCTAAGACACCGGGATATCGAAGTTGTTTGAGGACAGCAGTTGTTTGTCTCAATGAATGCATCTTACATTCATCCATTCAGGGAACAGATATCTACTGAATACCTACACAGTGCTAGCTAGGTTCTGTGTTAGATGCTGGGGTTTAATGGTGAAAAAATATATACGTTGGCTTCACGGCTCTTATAATCCAATGCTAATGTCACTGGTGATGTGGGGCTTGTGGAAGGAGATAGAACCTAAGTAGCATGATCAACAATGTCGAGGAACTAATGTCTGTTGAATTTAATATGATAAAATTGGGTAAGAAAGACTTTCTGAAGTTATGGACCTTGAATTGTTATTAAAATAGAGTAGTACATGAGTTAGTAAGTAGTTTATGTGAGTAAAAGGCTCTTTTGGGTCAAGGTAAAGTTAACTAGAAAAATGTACTACAGTATAGGGAAAGAATCGAAAGCTAACTGATCCTTACTAGATCCTAACCAATGTGCCTGTGTTCTTGTTTAATTCTTCTTACATTATAAAGTAGATATTATCTCTCCTTTTTGTTGCAGATTGAGGCTCAAGGACATTAGGTTATATGACTGAGGTCACACAGCTGAGAAATGGTAGAACTGTCATTCTAATCTAAGCCTATTGGGCTCTTTCTGCACCATACTATTTGTTTGGGTCGGGGTTATTCTGTCACAGCATCATGGACGGGACACCAGCACCCTGCCCGTTAGCCCACGTGATAGGCTTCAGTCTTGGGAATGAAAGCAAGTGCAGAGTACCTCTCTCCCCGGAGAGATATACACTCCATTAGTTTTTCATTTGCCAGAAGCATCGGTTTTTTAATATTTTCTCTTTCCTTTTATCTCAGGGGAATATCAATCTGTACAGATTTATTATTAATTCCCTAGTAACATGCTTAGCTGCTCAAAATTTTTTACTGTTGCTTGTAAAAGAAGGCCTGCCTGTTCTTGAAATTTCAGGGACTTCGATCACTCTGGGATGAAATATCACCTTGAGAGACGTAAGGAGAAGAGAGAAGTATAGAAAAAAGTAACTCCCTCCACCCCCCACCCCATCTGCCTTTTGTCTGAAACAAACATCAGCCACTTTTGGGAGGCTTTCTTTCCATTGGATTAACCCTATGCTGTTTTTCCATGGTCCTCTCCTTCCAAGGAATATTGAATTTATACTTAAAAAGGCATTTCCAGAGGAAATGAATCCTCCAGCAGAAGATTCTCTCTCTCTCTCTCTTTTTCCTCCCAACTTTTTTTCATGCTTCAAAGTCTAATTTTTTAATCAATTAATCTGGTAATTAGGGCATCTTTCATATGTGGATGCGACAAAGCATACTTTTGATTGTTAAAGTGAGTTATTGAAAACTTTACAATGAAAATTCAGGAGAGTTAACTTCTATACACATTCACGTTTTTTTAAATCAAAAAAAATTTTATTTAACAAATATCAGTGAGAGGGACCCTGTGTGTCAGTGCTGAGCTGCTACTGGGGAAGTGACGTCTGCCCCCATGGAACTTATAGTCTAGTGGGAAACAAGAACACTAAACAAAGAAACACACTGATTATTTTATAAAACCATATAAACTATAAACCATACATAAAGTATATAAACTATATTATCCATCAGTTAATTAAACTGTCTGAATTGGGTGGGATGTAAGCATGAAACAGTTTTGTTTTTCTGTAGTTAGTGCCTTCTGTGATATGTAATTATTCTCCTTTCCTGCTTGTTAATGACTTCTAGAGAGGGATTCCATAACTTTCTAGCCACTTTAGGGTATAAAATACTTATTCCAGACTAATTTAGAAGTCAGCTCGTGGGGTGCCTGGCTGACTCAGTGGGTAAAGCCTGCAACTATTAATCTCAGCATCATGATTTCAAGCCCCACATAGGGTGTGGAACCTACTTAAAAAAAATTTAAAAAATAAAAAAAATAAAAGGAAGAAAAAAGAAGTTAGCTCCCTTGTCTATCTTACTTTCGTTTCCCTCTCCCAGCCCTGGCCTGATCCCTGGTAGGATGTGCCCTGGGAAGGCAGGGTCTGCTTTTCCATTCCTGTTTTCCTGACTCAGTCTGTCAATTGGGACCCATCAGTGGTGTGTGGGGTTGGGAGAGTGCTGTGGGTGGAAAAGAATTACAGAAAAGGGGCAAAAGATTTTTTAATCAGCTAGTGCCCTGTGTGGTGCTGTCTTGACTTCTGATTGTCACTGTGGCAGCTCACCTTCAGCAACCCCCTCCTTCCAGTGGTGCACCTGATAATTGCCTGATACTAGGACCCCTCATCTGTAAGGCTGCCCACTCTGTTGGGCAGGACACAGCCAGGCACCTCAATCTGGGCTGCCTTTTGTAGAGTCTACCCAAGGTAAACATACACATCCTTCCTCTTCTCTTGTAGGCATTGATTTTGGGTGGGGGGTGGGGAAGAAAACTAAAAGCCATCTTGGGGTCTTTGAAGAAGAAGAATAGACTCTTTTATTAATTAAAATAGACTCTTATTAATTAAAATTAATTTAATTTAATTAAATAATAGAGATCATTTAATGTAGCTTCATTAGTTGTTCAGTAAACAGACACGTTAGAATGTAGGCACTAAGAGCGCTGGATTTTGAATGAAATGAACCCAGGTCCTAGTCTTGCCCTGTAACTTGCAGATTTTGTGACTTCATGCCTGCTACCTCACTTTTCTGTTAACAACATCAAACTGAGTATTACATGCCAGATGTTCTACTGATTATTTCACCATTTTATCTTTTTATCTACCAGACGTTTAAAGCAGAGATAATATCTAATTTTGGCTTAAATGACGATGTTAATGTTACCGAGTCGTTCGGTTCTTGTCTTAGATGCACCAAAGAGTTGGAGACCTGAGACCAGAATGGGGAGATAGAGTTTATTGAATAGATAAGTATAGTACACTTTCAAGAGTGAAAGCAGATCACTGCCGGAGCAAGAGTGGCAATGGCACTGGGAAGCTCTAGCTGCACCCTTTTAAGTGTGCTTTCTGATAAATTTGGCTTTGATTGACATTTTTGATTGACGGCTGGTGGTTACAAATCACTTTGGCTTCTGCGCATGAGCCTACCCATGATACATTCTGTTATACTTGTATTTATTTATGTATTGTATATTTATGAGTGTCAGTGAGCTTTTGTTGTGACCTTAAAGATACGTAAGGGCAAGTTGCACCTTTTGTGCACATGCTCAGCTCCTGGAAGTCCCTGGTGGCTTTTGAGCTGGCTCAGTGGCTAGGCCTTTCTTGTTCTGTTAGCCCTTGGAGGCCTCTTGGAAGGTATGGCTGTTAACCTCTGGGAGCTGGGGGTGTGGCTCCATGGGTGTCGCCAGCACCTGCTTTATCCCTTCTCCTTCATGCCTAACTAACTGCCTAACACTAACAGTCAGTTACAAATATCTCATTTCACCAATGAGAAATTTGGAGGCCAGAGAGGGTAACTAACTTACTTAAGAGGACACAGTAAGTGGTGGTAAATTTAATAATTTAAAAGTAAATTCGGTATTATAAATGGATACAGTCTGAATCTAGCACTAGAAACATAATCATTTCACAGTATCTGCCTCAGTTTTCTTACTAGGAAAAGTAAAGAAAATGCTGGTATTTGTATCATAAACCAGTGAGAATTTAAATGCAAGGCAATATGCATAAAATGTGTGGCACATGGAAAGCACTGGGAAATTTTAGCTGAAGTTATTTAAAATTATTTTTCATGTTGGCTGCTTTTAAATATGGAGCTACATTTAGCTCATCACTGCAGTTAAATAATTGCTTAAATGCCTTGGCTTGTCCTGCAATGATTTTATCATCATTTGGTGTTCTAAGCGTAATTTGCTACTTATAAAAACACTTATGGCACTTTATAATTATTAACACACCATTTATAGTAGCTGTAATATTTTTTTCCTTTTTAAAGTTGGTTGTTGTAGTTTGTATAACTCCAGTATTAATCCCTTGAGAACCTCAATGCCAAGGGCAACAAAATATTCTTGTACATGTATATGCAGAGTAATTAAAAATGTGCAAGCTCTTGTTCATACACATGTGGCAAATGTGTCATATGTGGACACACACACACAACATGCGTGTCTGTTACATTAGTATTTGACAGTATAAGGCATAGCGTAGTGAGTTATTTATTTCTCTCATTCCTTTGCCAGAACTTGGAAAATAATCTTTCCTATTTTATGTTAATCTATAAAATTGACACATATATAATAAATTATAGTAGACATAGGCAAAGTCAACTTAAGTCAGAATGACTCCCAGGCCTCCTAGAATTGACTATAAGGTGATGGAATAAACACATGTAATTAATGAGGGGAGGTAGGTCAGCGTGGGAGCAGAGACAAGGGAGATATCCGTCAGTAAGTGCTGGTAATTCTCATCGAAGCATTGACCAGGGGAAAAGGAGGCTCAGATCACACAGAATAACCTCTAACTCTTGTGGAAACAAATACAACAGGCAATCCATGCCTGTTGCCTGATGCCACTAATTCACTGAAGCAGCTAATATCCTATTCATAATGTTCTTCCAGGTTGTTTTTCCAATACAGGAAGAATATAATAGTATTCTGGTGGGAATAACAGTTGTAGTTTATAATATAAATTAATGAATGGGTGTTCTGACTCCCTGAGTCCCATTCCTGAGAGATGGTTCTCTCTCTTTCTTTTTAGAACTAACCAAGTTTGAGCCTGCAATCTTCATAAAGTCACTGGACCCTGGGCTTTGGTAAATGTACCAAGTTTTTACCAAGTGGCATATGTCACTATGTGACAATATAGCCCAGCCCTCTGAGAAGAGATGCAGTTCTCACACCTGAGAGTGATTCAGATGAATCCCTGGGAGGGGACATTAATTCATCCTTTTATTAATTTATTTAATAAACATTTATTGAAAACCAATTATATACGAGATTTTCTAAGAAGCACTGGGCATATAGTAGGAATCTGCAAATTTTTCTGTGGAGGACAAGAATGCAGATAATTTAGGCTGGAGGGCTATGAGATTGCTTGTCACAGGGCTCCTCGGTGGCTTAGTTAGTTGAGCGTCTGACTCTTGATTTTGGCTCAGGTCATGGTTTCATGGTTCGTGGGTTCAAGCCCCACATCAGGCTTCAGGCTCCGCACTGACAGTGTGGAGCCTCCCTGGGATTCTCTGTCTCCCTCTTTCTCTGTCTCTGTCTCTCTCTTTCTGTCTCAAAAAATAAATAAATAACCATTAAAAAAAAAAAAAAGATTGCAGGTCACAATTCAACTCTGCCATTGTGGCATCATAGCAGCCATGGATGGTACCTAAATAAGTGTAGCTTATAAATTTTATTTATGAATGCTGAAATTTGAATTTCATATAATTTTTAATTGCCATGAAGTATTGTTCGTTTGATTTTTTTTAACCATTTAAAATGTAAAAACCTCTCTTAGCTGACAGGTCATACAAAACCAGAGAGCAGGCCAGGTTTGACCTCTTGGCTTTATTTTACCTTTGGTTTATAGCAATGGATAAAGCAGATATGACACTTGCCTTTTGGCACTTTCACTCTTGTGATATATCTCCTTCGATTACATTGTAGAAACTTACAATATGCGTGTGACAGGGGCAGGGACATCCCCTTTCTACTCACAGGGCATGACCCTAACATTTGTGGGACCTAGAGCAAGAATACACATGAAGGCCCATATCTTGACCATAAGTCAAAATATTAAAAATTTAAAAAAATTTTTTTAATTACTTTTGAGAGACAGAGACAGAGTGCAAGCAGGGGAGGGACAGAAAGAGAGGGAGACACAGAATCCAAAGCAGGCTCCAGGCTCTGAGCTGTCAGCACAGAGCCTGATGCAGGACTCGAACTCACAGACTGTGAGATCATGACCTGAGCCGAAGTCGCCCACTCAACCAACTGAGCTACCCAGGTGCCCCATAAGTCAAAGTATTTAAAAGCTACACATCAAGCTGGAAAAGTGGTAAATAAAATGTATTCTATCATATTATCTGCTTTTAAGCTTCATTGATATATAACATTGTGTAAATTTAAGACATACAGTGTGATAATTTGATGTGTCTATATATTGCAGAATGTTTACACGCATAATTGCATGTTAGTTAACACACCCGTCACCTCACATAATTGCCATTTTGTTGTTCCTCTTATGGTGAGAACATTTAAGATCTAATCTCTTAGCAACTTTCAAGTATACAAGTATACCACATTGTACATTACATCCCCAGAACGTATTCCTTTTCAAACTGGAAGTTTGTAGCCTTTAACCAACATCTCCTCATTTTCCTCTCTCACCAGCCCCTGGCAACCTAGAAGTCCTGATTCTAATTGAGACTTCTCATACTCTTTGGAGTTCCACACCAGAATCCTGCAGCCTGAGAAGATGCAGTCCCAAGCATTGACTTGCATCTGACCCTGCCTTCCCTCTCCACTCCCAGCTCCATCTTCCATGGTGAGGGGCTTCAGGTACATTCCTATTGACATCTTAGCCTGTAAATCCAAACTCTGACCATATCCATGCAAGCATCTTCCCTTGGGTCTACTTGGGTAAGAGGCTGGGTATAGGCTCTGGAAATGGCTTAGGGACAGTGGGGTCCATGGAATATGGTATAGAAATGGGAAGGGATTTAGGCTCCATGTGCCATATCCTATTGGAAGAGCAATAGGATATGGCACATGGAGGCTCAGGGAGGAGTTTTCTTAAGTGTAGAGTCCAGGAGAGGGACCTCATGGGACAATGAGGGGATGGTCCATGATGGAGGGCCTTCAGAGGCCCTTCTTTATTTTTGTCTCATCTTTGATAAAGGTTCTCAGCTCCTTCCTACTTTGGACTTCTCATCCCTCTGGTCTTTCCTTTGTTTCCCGTTTGAAACACCATCCTTCTGTCTCCCTTTTCCTCCTGCCCAGACTTGGCTAGTCTTTTTGGAGGCACTCTGGATGTGACCAGAATCTTTCTCTGGTACTTGTTCTAAATGCTAATTTGAATCTCTTTTTCCACTTTAGTATGTTTGATGAGAAAAAGTAGCCCTTTGCTACAAGCAAGAGAAAGGGGGAGGGAAATATCTATAACGCAATTAGATTAATACTTTGAGACATGGCCATGCTATATGTATTATGTTTCCAAAGGATTACCTATTCATTATTTTCCAGCATTAATATGAATTAATAGTTGCTTATTTGCAAATGCTGATAAACTGTAAAAGAAGATACCAATTGAAGCAAAATGTAAAGGAACAAAACATCTATACATTGAACAATATAAAACACTGAGTGCTTTGAATGCATCAGGTACTATATATTGATTTATTCAATTATTTCAACTCTATGAGATAGATAATATATTAGTATCAATTTTACAGGTGAAGAAACTGAGGCACAGAGAAGCTGGGTAGTTTCCCTAAGGTCACACAGCTAGAAAGTGGCATAGCCAAGATTCAAACTCAGGCAGCTTGGCTGCATGTTTACTTTGGTGTTAAAAGTTATTAGTATGTGTGTAGATGGAGAGTGGTCAAAAGTTTAACTGTTCATCTGTAAAGATCAGCTTTTTAGCCACATCTGCAGAATCAGAATTCAGTAAAATTCCTTAGTGGTCCCTCTGAGTTTTCTTAGAAACTATTCTTATAATAAGGTAGTGATAACTTTCCATGTTTTTCCCGTGGCTAGAATTTGTTCAGTTAGACCATGCTCGCCCTGTTTCTAGAACTTTCCATTTCCAATTGCTTTCCTTTCTCTGGGGGACTTACCCACTTTCCCTTACCACTTGTTCATAAGACTTATACATTGTGAAGATCTTTATATTCAAAGTCAAAGAAGCTGAGAGCTGCAAAAGTTTAGTTGTTCTTGTCAGTCTGCTTTTTTTTTTTTGAGACAGTTCTTCCAAACTTTAACACAATATAAACATATATCATAGATAAAAGCATTAAATTTTTTTTTTAACATTTACTCATTTTTGAGAGACAGAGACAGAGTGCAAGTGGGGGAGGGGCAGAGAGGGGGAGACAGAATCCAAAGCAGGCTCCAGGCTTTGAGGTGTCAGTGCAGAGCTCAGCATGGGGCTTGAACACACAAACTGTGAGTTCATGACCTGAGCTGAAGTCAGATGCTCAACCTACTGAGCCATCCAGGTACCCCTAAATAGAAACATTTTTTAAACAAACAATAGGAGGTTTGTCTATCTGTAGGGAAATTTGGAATGGAACAACTGTTTGAAAGTTGTTGTTGTTTGTTTGGTTTTAAGTAAGCTCCATGCCCAGTGTGGGGCTTGAACTCATGACCAGGGGATCAAGAGTCACATGGTCTGCTGACTGAGCCAATCAGGCACCCCTGGAAGTCATTTTCATGTGAGTGTGATTATCTGAGATATCACTCTTCTGTAAGGTTGTCTGTAGAAGGAATGGATCATTGAGTTTTGTCAAAGTCTAGATGATTATCCATGTACTTTGTTTTTTAAGTAAATAATTTACCCAGATTTCTCACCAGTTTTCAACTAAATCAGATATAAAACAGTGATTGCTCATAAAAAATTTCAAAATATGCTAAAGGAATGGGATCCTACCCTATTACTTGCTACTGACTTAGAGATTGTAGACATTGGACTTCATTTAAACATGAACTCCTATGTGCCAAATAAGCATTTTTTTTCACAAATGGGTTATAAAATAATGCATTTATTGAAATTTATGTGTAACTATAGGCTAATATCTCATAGAAAGTCTGCTTTTGAACTGTGAATTATTTGGCTTAAAACATCAGCCAGCACACATAGAGTTGTGATATTGATGACACAATCATACCTCAAGAACAGTAGGAATTTTATATGTGTCAGTGACAGATCACAAAGCTTTTTTGGGTTTCTCAGTATTTCAACAGCATTAATAGGATGTACCATAATACTCTCCTTTTGGATATTTTTTTAATATTCAGTTTTAAGATGCTATTGATTATAAGATGCACCATCAATGTAAAAAGAGTTTGTCAGAGAAACAAAAAACATTTCAGCATATCAAATATGCACATCAAAGGTGGGATTATATCCAGATTTTAGAAACATTACAGTGTGAAGAAATCTATATCTCAGAATTGGAGCAGTGTGGCAATTCCTACAAAAAAAATGTAATAAGAATAATTGAACTGGTTAAACAATCCCCTTGACCCCATTTCTCCATTTTAACAATAATATTAATGATATAGATAGCTTCAATTTAGAGCTTTCTATTTTCCAGACATTGCTAACACCTACCATGGATGATCATATTTAATCCTCACATTAAGTATTTCATGTGGGTACCATCATTATCCCTGTTTTGAAGACGCAGACACTGTTTTCAGGTTTAGAGTGCTTACCTTTAACATACATACATACTGGCCAAATACCCCTTTCCCAGATTTTACCCCAATTCATATCCATCATTACCCTACTAGTAAGATATAGAAAGAGAAAAGATGGGACTTTTTTAATTTTTTTATTATTTTTTTTAATGTTTATTTATTTTTGAGACAGAGAGAGACAGAGCATGAACGGGGGAGGGGCAGAGAGAGAGGGAGACACAAAATCGGAAACAGGCTCCAGGCTCTGAGCCATCAGCCCAGAGCCCGACGCGGGGCTCGAACTCACGGACCGCGAGATCGTGACCTGAGCTGAAGTCAGACGCTTAACCGACTGAGCCACCCAGGCGCCCCAAGATGGGACTTTTTGATAACTGTTTGTGGGTAGCTAATTTTGGAAGAGGAGACAATAAAAAATTTTATGGCAACCTTTTGGTTAGGTTCAGTTTAGACTCCACACAAGGGTAGCTTTTTATCTCGAAGTATGGATTTGTGATTTAGTCACATGTATAAGAGTGAATGTAAGGCTTACCTTTTTGAGAAATATAAGGTCTTGGTATTGGTTATTAGTCTTTCATTGTAAATTTTGCACTGTGGGGAGAAAGAGAGTATGGGATTTCCCAAAGCTGGGAGACTTCTGTACTTCACTTGTATCTTAGTTTGATTTTCTCCAAAAGCAGACCCCAAGACGAGCATCTGGGTGTAAATCTATTATTTGGGGAGAAAATCTTAGGAAATATGGTGAGGGAGTAGGAAAGTGAGACAGAGGAGAGAGGGAAGCCAATCAAGACTGTGTTAATGAGCTGGCTACTATTTTGGGGAACCAAGTTTTAATCCTGCAGGGAACTTTCTAAGATACTGTTAAGGCCATACCTAGAACTGGGGCTCCTGGGTAGCTCAGTAGTCAGTTGAGTGCCTGACTCTTGATTGGGTTCAGGTCATGAGGTCAGTGTTGTGGGATCAAGCCCCCTCTCGGGGGTCTGTGCTGAACATGGAGTCTGCTTAAGATTCTCTCCCTCTGTTCCTCTGCCCCTCTCCCCACCTCACATATGCTCTCTCTCTAAAATAACAATAAAAAAAGAACATATGTAGAATTGTACACTGAACAGAAGGCAGCTAGTATAATTATTTGAGATATGCTGTCCTTCATTGGTTGAGAATTGCTTCTAGCATGCTGTCACTTCCAGCTCCTGGCTGAGAATGGTCTGGTGGCCATAGAAAGCCAGAGACACAGAACTTGAGGTAGGGCCTGTAGTCATTGGTATATAGGAACTAGCCATCAAAGTTGCAGGTGACATCAGGGAAGGACTCAGGGGATATGGGAAAGGTACCAACAATGTCTGCCAGAATATTCTTGAAATTGGAATCTAGAATTCAGTGAATCAGGATCAGGTTGCTTTTCAGTGATGTTTTTTATCAAAGAGGCTAAGCTCCAGGTATTATGATACCCCTTCTGATAAAAATGTGATGGATTTGGGAACAAATCCAGGTGTCCTGGCTCCAGAGTCTGGGTGTAAAACCCTCTGTGTAAAATATCCTCTCACTCAGATAAATCACCTTTGTTCTGGCCCAAGCTTTCACTGAAATCGCTTTAGGCTTCATCTTTTTCAGATTTGAAATTAAGGCTAGGGTGAGTGCATTCATGTCATGATCTTCAACCAAATTTTGGACTTAACTCTGATTAAGCAGAATCTGTCAAATCACAATTTGATGGCAAATGTTACATCTTTCTCAGCACTCTGTTATCACCTTTACCCTTTGGTTTTCTCCTCAGGGTCAGAGTTTACATGAGTTACACTCCCCTTTGCTAGCTCCCAATAAGTCATCCTTGTCTTCTTGTTTTAAAAATTATGCTGTGAGAGTTATTACAGATGAGAGAAGAGGGCAGGCACATCAGGGATAGCCAAATGAACAGATGCCCAGCGGCCAGGCACATTCACTAGTTCTGGGATTTACTTCATCGTATCAGACTCCTGGTGAGGGGTGGTGGAGAAGGGATGTGATTCAAATTCAGGGTCCACAAAATTAAAAATGACTATAAGCCATGGAATTTGGGGTCACTGAAAAGTATATGAAATCTCAAACATTGAATGTTCCATTGTCAAAGGTTTACTGCAGTATTTTTGTCTCTGTTGGTTCAGTGCTAGCCATCACTGTGGGATGATGTAGAATCTGCTGATTCTTAAGGTTAGGTATTTTAACTATTCTACATTATGATGTATAGTTCTGTTTGACTTTTTATCTGTGAGGTAAGAAATAGAAATAAAATGTCCACAGTAATTTTGACCTGTCTTACACGATATGAATTATTCCTTTGATTTTTGCTTTAAAGGATAAACTTGTGAGGCTGTTTTATCTTTACTGGCTTGTTGATGATTTGTTTCTGGAATTAGAATCTGACTTTGCTTAATATCTTACCAACATAGGGCAACATCCTTTATTTATATCATAAAAGGTGACAAACAGAAATGTGTTTTGATTAGCAGCTGCCCTCCAAGTCACCCGCACACAAAAACATTTCTAGTCAGATGGGGCGCCTGGGTGGCACAGTCAGTTAAATGACCGACTTCAGCTCAGGTCATGATCTCACGGTTCATGAGTTTGAGCCCCGCTTCAGGCTCTGTGCTGATAGGGAGCCTGCTTCGGATTCTGTGTCTCCCTCTCTCTCTGCCCCTCCCCTGCTCGTGCGCACTGTCTCAAGAATAAATAAACATTAAAAATTTTTTTCTAGTTAGAGCACACCACTCCTCCTCGTTTAATCAAACTGGATGCCATGCCCCTACTTGATGTTGAAAGAATTTAATGCTGAAATTTCAGCCCGAGTTTTATTTATGAACCAGTTGCCTGTGAAATATGCATAGGCATTCACAATTAGTAATAATGAGTTGAATGCATACGTATTTAGAACAATGTGTGGACCATTTCCTGACTTTCCTTGTGGTTAAGGCAGACTAGGACAGCGGCGGCTGCCATTACCATTCCACATTTCTCTTTTATTGCCCATCAAACATGTATAGATTTAATGACCTGGAGAGGGATCAGTGAAATTCTTCACAGCACTGCATGTTTATTAATGGGCCTCCTGTTCATTGTGATGTGTTAGTGTCAGGATTATGCCAGTGGTATTGCAGGAGGCAATTAAGGGTTTCTTTATTCCTGATAAAAAGGAAATTAGTCACTGATCAGCAACACAGGGCAACTCAACATCTTGGCAAGTGCATGGGAGGAAGGAGGAAAGCAAGGGCTAAAAAGAGGTTAGAAGATAGGGAGATGTTTGATGAGTTTGCTCTGTTGGGGGACATGACAAGGAGGAGCAGTAACAGGGGCTGTGAAAGAGGAAAGAATAGAAAATAATGAAAGCAAAAAAGAATTGGAAGATGGCTAACACGGGGATCTTTGCCATGGTTCTTATTAGATTGATTCAATGAAATGTATTTCAGTTTCATTCAGGAGGAACTCTTTGATCAACTATTTGTATGAGTCTATGGAGGTTCTTTGGGGATGTAGGAATAATTAAGGTTTAGTCCCTGTCCTTGAATAACAGCAACAACAATAAAAACAAACAAACAAGCTTCGAGAGGAGTTGATTGGGGGTTGGGGATGGAGGCCCATTATCCGATTCAGGCATTTGACAAGCATTTATTGAGGCATCATATTGTGTGACTCCAGCACTATTTCCTTTCATTACATAATTACCTTTATTATGGTCTGAATTGTATCTTCCCAAAATTTATGTGTTGATGTTCTAACCCCCCAGTGTTTCAAAATTTGACTGTGTTTGGAGATAGGGTCTTTAAAGAAATAATTAGGGTTAAATGAGGTCATTAGGGTAGGCCTTATTTCAATATATGTGGGGTCCTTATGAGAAGACAAGATTAGGATGTGGACACACAGAGGGAAGACCTTGTAAGGACACAGGGAAAAGGTGACCATTGCAAGCTAAGGACAGAGGCCTCAGAAGAAATGTGTTACACTGTTGACACCTTGATCTTGGTTTCTAGGCTCCAGAACTGTGGAAAAATAAGTGTCTGCTGTTTAAGCTACCTAGTCTATGGTAGTCTGTTATGGTAGCCTTAACAAATCAATTCAAAATAGGGAGGAACAATAATCCTACTCTAAGATGAAACTGAGGCTCAGGAAGTTATACAAGTAGTCTGGATTGACAAAACTAGTATGCTTTCAGAATTGGGATCAAAAACATTCCCAGTCATTGAAAACACAAGCATTAAGAACATGAGCGTCAGAATTTCTAAAAGAGTCTTGAAATTTTAATTAATAGTTTAACTTTACACGTAAATGGTTAAAAGATGTCAATTCAAGCAATCAGGATTCTTAGAAATCTATATACAGTGACAGTAGAATGTCTTTCCTCTATTTATTCCTAACCTACAGTATCACATTCAGATCTCAGGATCATACTTTTAGAAAAACGCGAACACACGAGAACTTGTTCCACAGAGAGTGAGTCAAAGATGGCTGAAGGACTCAGCAACATGCCATGTCAGAAGTGGCCTAAACGGCCACAGATATCTTTCTAAAGATAGCCATCTTCATTTGAAGAGAAAAGAGGGAATAGACTGTTTTGAATGAATCTACAGGGAAGAAGTAGGCCTAAGCTCTAGAAGGATTTAGTTTTGCACATGGGCAGCTGAGACACAGGGGAAAAAAAAAAGTCTTTAAGGTTTTTGGGGGCATTTTGGAGCAGAATAATGTTTGCTGTCTTCACCTGTATTATAAAGCATGAGTGAATTTCAAGCCTTAAATTATGGATGCCAGGTCTTGGAATGTAGTACTGGATCTGCTCTCCCAAATTTCATTTGCGTTCAACACCAACAAGGCAACTGTGAGGGGCTCACTTTGAATTTTTCCTGGTCGGGTCATAGGCCAAGAGTCCCCGCACCTGGTGGTCTCCAGTTGGTTCTCTGTTGGTTAATTACCTAAGAGAAAAATCATTCCCCAGGGGCCACTTTTCTTTTTCCTAAATAATTCTATAGCAAGAAGCAGTGGAAATACTGTCTCAGGCACAAGATGGAGAAAGTCTGTTCATGAAAGAGTGTGGAGGCTCTGTCATTAGGTAGAGTCTATGTCTTTTTTAGTATGAAGTGCCAGGAACACAGGCCTCAAGAGGGAATTGGAAATTAAAAGCTTGTGCATAGGTGGATATCCCCTCAGAAATGGTAAATGCAGAATGCCAAAATTAAGCCCTTGCTAGGAGTTGTTCCTGAGTTGAGTTTAAGTCCACAGATTCTGAATTCTGGATAGTTGTCTGGACTGATAAATAGCCTGGTGAGGTTAAAACCTGAGACATCTTCTTCCATCAGATACCATTCTTTATTTTGCTTGTGGCCTTTGGCAACACTAAGCATTTGGTTCTATGAAACAAAATTTGTCTGGGATAACTGCTGTAGGGTTGAACCTTGCCTTATATTCTAAATTTTCTACTGCTAGATGATAATCTCTGCGTGCCATTAATTCTGAAGTCTTTGGAAAGTGTGGCGGATCAGAGGCTTGTTATTGAAACAAAATAGCTTCTCAGAGCCTGTGGCAGAGACAACAGATGGCTTGCCTTTCCTTCCACAGTGGAGTGTTGCTATGCAGCCACAGGCTCCCTTTCCCAGGCCCTCTTGTATCCAGGGGGCAGGTGTTTACTCTCTCCCATGTGTGTCTCAGGGGCTGTGGAGGTTAACTTGTGGATGTGCCTTCTTCACCCTTCCCGATTTGCCCTTAGGATATGCATGCGCAGGGTGACCTTGGAGGCCATGAGTTGAAGAGTTGAGGATGGCCTAGCTTTCATCAGTTTAGGCCTCTGAATGACGGTATAGCAGAAAGCACCACTCTCCCCCTCCTGGTAGTCAGGAAATCCACAGTAGACCCAATGAAATAAACTTAGTCATGTTAAAGCGCTTGGCTTTTGGTATTTACTTATTAAAGCAGTTGGCATTATCTTAGCAAATTCATGCCCTGAAGTCATGATGCTCACTCGGGGAGAGATGATATAGCTAGTGATGCTAAACAAGACAGAACACCTCAATCCAGGTGACATAAGAAATCTGATGAACAGAATAATAAGTCAGGGAGGATTCTTTTTAGATTTTTATTTAAGAATACCAAACTTTGAACTGCAATTCAAAAGGGAAAGAAAATTTGATTTTGGAGTTTAATTTCTTTAGCTCAAGCTTGCAAGTGTACTTAATCTTGAGCTGTAAATTCTCACTGAGATGTTGATGCTAGAAAGGACTCTCTATTAAAAATTTGAGAATTTCTATGTTGATAGTGGCATATTATTGAGTGAGTTTTATTCTAATATTGTCTAATCTCTTTGCAGAAGGTATGAAATGCTATACTCTAGACAATGTTTCTAAAAAAAGTTTAGAATGAGAAATGGGAAAGACTTGATCTTCAGCTATGTGTTCCGAATGCCCTTGGGATTGGTTTAATTGATGTATGATTTTGATCTATATCAGAACCTTCTGGGGGAAAATCTAATTGTTCAACAGGCCTTCCCAGGAGGTGCAGTAGTTGGTGTCTGGGGAACATCCTTGGAAAATGGGCATTGGACTGCCCTGATGGAAAACCGTTTCCCTTCCCTCAGGATGATGACTACACTCCTGCTCAACTATAGGAATACTAGTTAAATGCAATGGACACAAGGAAACTGGGAAACATTGGGGTGGGAAATGTTTTCACATAATTCTTGGTTTCCATGAGGAGAGATTTTCTATAAGCATAATCCTGGCCCATTAACTGCCCCGTGGACAGTGGTGGTACACTTGGGAAAATAACTGAGCATATGTGGCTTAGTCTCCATACTTCTCCCTCTTAGGAGAAGCCAGGAGATCAGGGGGCCCCTGTATTCCTCGATGGACAGACAGGCAGCCCCCGTTCCCCATCAGCCCACCACTCCTGGGGAGGCGTGCCACGTCTAGTACCACCAGTTAGCAGGCTGGTAAGCCTTTATTTCTGGTCCAAGCCACATCTTCCAAGTTGCCTTCCTTTGGTTTTAAAGGCGATATTTTGACTCTTCTTCCGCCATTTCTTTGCTTTACTTCCCAAATTATTCAGTTTGAGAAACTTGGGTAGGGAAGAAACATTCTAATTTTGGAGATCCCTCAGAAATTCCATCAGGTACCCAGAAATAAGGTCCAATGTGAAGCTGTTCTGTTATTGTACCATAAATACCAACCGTTTATGTTATTAAAGTGTATGACTTTTCCTTTGGGTCAAGAGGGACATCAGATCTGCAAATATCTGTGATTTTATGAATTTCTTCTTTAATTTTAATGGATTTCAAGAAAATGTTCATTATATGTTAGCAATTTGTCATTATCTTCACAAGGCAAGACTATGACTTTAGATGCTTTGAGCAGTGTAAGGCATTGATGCTCTGCCTTCTCCCCACTGTTATGTGCTAAAAATGAAAAAAAAAAAAAAGCCAACGACACAGTATTTGAATGATAGAGAAATAGTAATAGTAAACTTGTGTAGCATTTATTGTGTATCAAATACTCTAAGTGTTCTTCATAAATTAATTTACTCACTTCTTATTGCAAACCTATGACATAAGTACTGTTTTGTAGTTCATGGTAGACCTGGGATGCAATCCTAGATGCATTGACTTCAGAGGCTTGCTATGCTATTAATATTAATATTAATACTAATATTAATAATAATGTAAGGGTGTTCAACAAAGTTATGTTTTTTTCCTCCGTGATAAATCTATTGGTTCCTATTTTGAAATATATAATTCACATATTGAATTCTTAAAAATTTCTCTCCTCTCCCCTTTCCTCTCCCCTCCTCTCCCCCACTTTGGTGCTCTTGTTTTGCTTGGACTTTAAGCATATTTTTAGTTTAGCTATTGGATAGTCTAACAGTGGACTTGAGTGAATACTTGAGTTACCTGCACTGGGCATAAATATAATAAAATGTAATAGGAAGCTCTATTGGGTGGAAAAGAATACACTGCATTCTTTGCCTCCAAAGCCAAAAGAGGAGCAAGTGACTTATGAATCTCTTGACTTCTTTCATAGCACTTTGAATTCACATATTTTCTTTTTTTTTTAAACCAGCCTGAGAGGTCTCTTACCTTCTAAGCCATTCACCAAGCTGCCTTCCTTTCAACATAATGAGCCATAATTACTCAATGATCTTTCAAAGAGCAAGTATCTCTGGGACCTAAGATCTCCTTTACAAAGGCTTTCTCAGGTTTGATTTGCTAATACCCTTAGTTAAAATGCAGTTATTCCTTTTGGAGATCAAAACTCCTGCAACTACAGTGGGTTTTTAAATAATGGGCTAAAAATGTTATACTTATAAAGGTTATCTGCAATCTATTAGGGAACACTCCTCTCTATTCTCTATCTACATAATCTATTGTTCTATCCATGAAGGTGGAAACAACAGTGCCTGACCTCAGGCAGACAGGAAATAAATTGCTGTCAGCTTCTTGTTGAATGACAACATCCCTGAGGCAAACTCTCCTAAATTTTTATTTAATTTGTGTTGTACCTACAGCACAGCCCTTCTTTGGTGTGTCAAGAATTTATTGAGTTGTAATTAGACTGTCTGAGGGGAAACTCCATTCTACGCTGGCTGGGACCACTTGTGGATTACCCAACAGCTAGAGTAAGCTGTGCTTAAAGTACCAGCCAAATGGGGGTGGGGGAGACAGAGATAGAGAGAGATGGAGAGGGAGAGAGAGAGGTGAGGGGGAGAGATCTGTAGGATTTGATATGTGCTATTTCAGAGTAAAAGCCTTCTGACATGTACTAGGGGCTTGATGTTATCTGGAGCCAGGGGTCCTACGAGAAGTGGTCTCAGTCTTCTCATGGGGCATTTGCTTTTCTATCCTTTGGTCACCCTGAGCCCCATGATTCCTACATATGTTCCTTTTTTCTTTCCTCTAGTGTTATTAGAGTATTGTATTTAATTATCATTATTTTAAGGATCCTATCTATTTTCAGATTCCAAGTATTGCACACATTTTGACACTAAGGTCTTTATCGTAGCCTTGTCTCACCTTCCAATCTGCTGGGTGGCAAGCAGCCCTTGCATTAACATTTAGAATACCCTTGCTGACACAATGACCCAGCCGTTTGCCATACAAATGTAATCAAATCTATTAATGCCTTTATAGATCAAGTTTATTTCTTCTTTATGGAAAGTAGTTGAGGAGAAATGGTACAGAGGAACAAAGGGATTGGCATCTAGTGGGTATGGATGAAGGAGTTTTCTCCTTCCAATTGCCATACAAATCATGGGGGACATTTTTGTTTTGTTTTGTTTTGTTTAGCAATAAACTCTTGAGCTGAAACTTGGGCTGAATGTAATTTTCTTTCAGATGAGATAAGGATGGGTAAGGAAATTAGTTGTTCGGAAGAAAGACATATAAAAAGAAAAAATTTCTTACAATTTCTGGCTGGAACCTCATGGGACTCCCTGCTCTAATAATTGCTATTAAGGTCTACTGTCTTGTCTAAGATAATTCTGAAATCAGCACTATGGGAGAAAGGTTCCTTATTTGCACTTCCACATGTGGAGGGGTATTTTGTACATCATGAGCTTGCATGGGATCTAGGTTTGTGATGACATTTACATAAAAATGGAGTGGAAAAAGCTTTAAGCATCCAGACAGAGGAAGGGAAGATGGGTGGTGGAATCCATTGACTATGATTCAGAACGTTACAATTCTGTGTATAAATTTGTTGGCTTTCCATGACATAGCCATGTGTGTCCACTAGAGGTCAGTAAAAGGCAACTGGATGAGAAACTTCCAGCAGGGCACTTCCCCCACACCCAGGTCGGTTTCTCACTTTTAACACTCACATTTTGAAAGGCTTTCTTTTAAAGAGGACTAAAAAATGGTATTCAAGGTTTCCTGGGAGAGGGGAGCAAAATAAAGAACTTCATCTCTAAAAGAAGCGAAACTATGAAAAAAAAGGTCTGAAGAAGTTACACACCAGAAAACCTTTCTATCGCCATTGTTATCTAAGAGTGAACAGTAATATTTACCTTTACTGATCTTTTGGATGTGGGTTTTCACCAAAGGTGTAATAAAGCCTATTACACACCTTCACTGTCTTCCCACAGTGTTGCAAGGCAACTCTCTCCTGTGCCCCCAAAGCACATTTTCCTAACCTCTATGGCATTTGTTGTGTTGTTTACTATTTTTCCATGTAGATGCCTTTCTTGTGTACTAGTTTGCAATATTCTGGATAATAGGAATCTGATCTCAGGCATTTAAAAATCCTCAGTACTTGGACATTGCCTCACTAGAACATTGTAAGTCATCAAAGAGGTTTGTGGAACATGTGTGAATCATGCATAATGTTTTCATTATTATTATTTACAAAGCACAGTAGTATTTATGTGTGTGTGTGTGTGTGTGTGTGTCTGTCTGTCTGTCTTTTGCATTCCTTAGAAGATTTAAAGTAGATAAACATCCATATACTATCTTTCTTCTCATAAAGTTAATCAAAATGATAATGCCTCAATTTTATCTGTTTGCTTTTAACATTCTGGTCCAATTCAGAACTAATGTCTTCAGAGGTAAAATGCAGGAGAAAAAAGATCACTGTCACTTTAACCACAACCAGTTTTCTTGCTTAAAGTCAAGAAGGATTTCAGAGCTTTTCAAATTGATGGGTGTTAGTCTGGCAAGCAGTGAATTCTGGCCCTCAATTCTCAAGTTGTCAGACTATTTCACAGACCTACTACATGATGGAAGACTATTGAATATTACTCAGACATTGACCATTATGTTATTTTCTTCTGGCAAGCATTAAGCACTTCCCCTTTAAGATGGGCTTTAGTTTCCCCTGGCTTAGTGTGTTTAGAAGTCCTGTACAGGAAGCAGGTACCCAATCTGAAATCCAGAGCACTCTCAGTTTTGGCATCCTCGTCTTTCATGGTAGGTGGCTCAATGTGGTGCCTTTGAACACACGGCCCCAGTGGGAGCCCTATTATCTGCTAAATATTTCTGGAAATGTTTATTCAGAACATGGAGCACAGCAGGCTGCCCCCCTACTCCTACACTGACAGCTAAGCCTTTGAAATGGCAAATGCATAGACCTCCTGAGCGCCTCCACTTGGCCCCTGCTGTTGACATTTTCAAAGTTAACATATAAAATGATTCCATTGAAATAATATTTTTGAAGATCTTACTGCCCAAACTTTATCAAGTTTCACAAATTAGCTCTAGTATGACATTTGACTTAGGTAGAGAGTGTGAGTTTTAAAATGAATATCAGATTATATTCAAATGAATCTCATGATGACACCCAGACCATGTTGTTATGCCTCCCATTATTCACTGGAGGCTGTTTTTTCACTTTCTGGTGTTATTTGCGGACACATAGTACTAATTCGTTAGAGCTAGTTGACCCCTCAGAGACCTTCTAGTAAAATAATATCTTCATTTTAGAGGCAAGGAAACCAACACTCTTGGAAGATACCTGAAATAACTCCAGAGATGAGACATTCAAACTTTTTTGGGCAGCGTTTTCCTCAACAGTTTAATTAGCTCAGTCTATATATGATAATTGAGAATGGTATCGATAGTATTTGATTGTATCACAAAATGACACCATCTCAGGACCATAGCGGCTAACGGGGCAGGCATGATGGGTAGAGTCAAATAGCATCATTTCTGATTAAACCATTCTCCTTTCTATGCTTTGTTTTTTCCTCTCTCGTCTTGAAAGGAGGTGAATGTGGGAAAAGATATGTCATACGTGTAAAAAGAAAAAAAGAAAATCTGATTCCAGGGTTCAGGTAAGTGGGGGGTAGTGGCAGAAGGAGTAAAGATGGGCTCCTAAACACTGTCTCCTTTAAAGCTTCTCCTAAGAAGCACATACAAAGTAGTAGTA